>NC_079214.1:42797078-43397078 GCF_029633865.1 Lampris incognitus
TGGCATGATCCCTTGACTTTGCAGCAGTGCTATATAAAAGTACCTGTAATCCTTCCAAGGCTGGATTATGGACCGGGCATGCCGAGCGAGTGCCCCGGAGCCCCGGACCACGAGGGACCCCAAAAGGTCAGGGGCGATACAAACACAACACTTTTATTTTTGCGCCAATCTTTCATGAGTTGAAATCAAAGATCTAAGACTTTTTCTATGTACACAAAAAGCCAATTTCTTTCAAATTTTGTTCACAAATTTGTTTAAATCTGTGTTAGTGAGCACTTCTCCTTTGCCGAGATAATCCTGACAGGTGTGGCATATCAAGATTCTGATTAGACAGCATGATTATTGCACAGGTGTGCCTTAGGCTGGTCACAAAAGGCCACTCTAAAATGTGCAGTTTTATCACAGCACAATGCCACAAGTTTTGAGGGAGCATGCAGCTGACATGCTGACTGCAGGAATGTCCACCAGAGCTGTTGCCCGTGAGTCCAATGTTCATTTCTCTACTAGAAGCCATCTCCAAAGTAGTTTCCGAGAATTTGGCAGTACATCCAACTGGCCTCACAACCGCAGACCACGTGTAACCACGCCAGCCAAGTGCCTCCACATCCGGCATCTTCACCTGCAAGATTGTCAGAGACCAGCCACCCGGGCAGCTGATGCAACAATTGGGGAAGCTCATCTGCATGCTCGTCGTCCGTCTTGACCCGACTGCAGTTCGTCATCGTAACCGACTTGAGTGGGCAAATGCTCACCTTCGATGGCGTCTGGCACTTTGGAGAAGTGTTCTCTTCACGGATGAATCCCGATTTTCCCTATACCGGGCAAATGGCAGACGGCATATATGGTGTCCTGTGGGTGAACAGTTTGCTAATGTCAACGTTGTGAATATAGAGCGGCCCATGGTGGTGGTGGGGTCATGGTATGGGCAGGCATATGCTACGGACAACGAACACGGGTGCATTTTATTTAACATTTTGAATGCACAGAGATACCGTGACGACATCCTGAGGCCCATTGTTGTGCCATTCATCCATCACCTCATGTTGCAGTATGATCATGCACGGCCCCATGTTGCAAGGATCTATACACAACTCCTGGAAGCTGAAAACATCCCAGTTCTTGTATGGCCTGCATACTCACCGGATATGTCACCTGTTGAGCATGTTTGGAATGCTCTGGATCGGCGTATACGACGGCGTGTTCCAGTTCCTGGCAAAATCCAGCAACTGTTGCCATTGAAGAGTGGACCAACGGGCCACAATCAACAACCTGATCAACTCTATGCGAAGTAGATGTTTTGCATTGCGTGAGGCAAATCGTGGTCACACCAGATACTGACTAGTTTTCTGACACCTCTTATCTGTGAAAGCCATAGTTCAGTGCCTAATAAATGTCTCTTCAAGATAGAGCTACATATTTTAGAGTGGCCTTTAATTGTGACCAGCATAAGGCACACCTGTGCAATCATGCTGTCTAATCAGCATCTTGATATGCCACACCTGTCAATGGATGGATTATCTCGGTGTAGCGAATTCGGGGGACAACGCAACCACATGAACTGCCGCGGCCGGGAAGCGAACCCGTATCGCCCGCACCGCAGGAGACATCGCTAACCGCTCGACTAAAGGGTCAGACCCGCCAGCCAGCGGCCAGCGTGTCTTCTTATCCATGCACGTTACACTACCCCCCCTCCTTCGGGAAGCGCGTCCCCGCGCTTAAGCATATCAGCTCCTTCACGCCTCAGGGCGCCTATGCTTCCGATGGCCTTATGGTTGCTCCATCCCACTTCTGACACCAATGTAGCGAATTCGAACGGCATTCTGGGAGACCGTCACCACAGCCGGGACGCGAACCCGTGTCGGTCCGACCCGTTAGTCAAGGACCAACGTGTCTACTTATCCATGCACGTTACACTACCCCGCTCCTGGTACCAAAATTATGTAGCCCGTGGAATTAGATACCACACAGGACACAATTACTTCCGGGGTTCTTGTAGCTTTAATTTTATTGTTTGAACCTTCGAATGCGGATCGTTTTACTGAGTGCATACATTCCTGTGTCTTTCGAGCAAACACCTCAAATGTTCACAGATGTGGCAAGTTTGACAGAAAAGATTCTAAAAGGAAAATAATAAATACAAAATACGGTGCAAAATACGGCAGTAGACTATGTGTGTTAACCAGGGTTTAACAAAGACATGTGGAACTTCCTGAAGATTGCGCAACTTCTCACTCTGTCAGTTACCTTGTCATGCCTGCAATGGCGAACAGTGGTCGACGGCTCGCGCCCAAAATCACCAAACATCAACTCCAGTAGCGTTACGGAGTCAGAGCACCGTCACACCGCAATCTTCAGGTGGTTCACACAAGAAAAAAAAAGAATACCCAAGATGCACTTGGATAACTTGCAGAAAGAGTACCCAAGATGCACTTGGATAACTTGCAAGGAGTTACAATAAAAGTCCGCAACACTGCCACTTACTGGTCAAAACATGCAATGACAACCAAAACTATAAAAATACACTCACAATCTGCTTCACAATTTAAATACATCAAATGACATTTTACATGGCTTGACAGTGCAACAATTACATATATTAACAGTTAAACTATACTAAATTTAAGTGGAAATCATTTAACATATTTAACAGATTTACCACCCGGCTACATCGGCAAAGAAGTGCGCTAACTCATTTACAAAATTTGAGGGAAATTTACCTTTTGTGTACATGGGGGGGGGGGGGTCTCAACACTCTCTCTTCACTTGTCAGTACATTTCCATCTCTATCCTTGATCGCTCTTACCTGCTGCACATCCTTCCCAGCTTGGTCCCTCTGTCTAGCCAATCGGTACAAGTACTTTTCTCCTTCTTTAGTGTCTAACCTCTCATACAACTCACCATACGCCTTTTTCCTTTGTCACCTCTCTTCGCTTTGCGCTAAATCTCCTTGTACTTCTGTCTACTTAATCTCTCTCCCTATCCCTCTTCTTCTTTGCCAACCTCTTCCTCTATACTTTGCTGTACTTCCTCGTTCCACCACCAAGTCTCCTTGTCTCCCTTCCTCGGTCCTGATGACACACCAAGTACCTTCCTAGCTGTCTGCCTCACTATTTCTGCAGTGCTTGCCCAGCCATCTAACTCTTCACTACCACCAGTGCCTGTTTTAACTCCACATAATAGTCTTCCTTCTTCAGCTACGACCATTTGATCCTTGGCTCTGCCTTCACACGCTACCTCTTCTTGGTCTCCAAAGTCATCCTCCATACCGCCATCCGATGCTGCCTAGCTACGTTCTCCCATCACCACCTTGCAGTCTCCAATCCCTTTCAGATCGTGCCTTCTACATAAGATATAGTCCACCTGTGTGCACTTTCCTCCACTCTTGTACGTCAGTGTTCCTCCCTCTTCTTGAAATATGTATTCACCACAGCCAATAAATATGTATTCACCACAGCCAAGTCAGAAGGACTTAGAAAGTCCCCGCCCCATTTCAGCAAAAACGAATTTTCTTATGTCTAAATGGTTTTATGGAGACAGGTATTTATCGTTAAATGTAACCTTAGTTTAGAATTTTACTAATTTTGATGCGAGCTGAACCAGAGCCCTAGAAAGATAGAGTTGCGTCAACTCCATAGACGTCAATGGGCCAATTATTTAACAGCGATGGCGGATCATGGGAGCCCCGGATAGTTCCAAACAGTGCGACCCGGGGCAATAGGATTTCTATGGCGAAGGTATGTTTCTCGCATTAATCAACGGTTAATTTACAGGTAAGAAGCTACAGTTGACATTTTAATGACCATGTTTCAAGCACGTTTGAATCAAATTAACGGTGTAATTTAAAGCGTGACAGCTCGTCAATTCCTACAGATGCGCATAGAATATGTGTCACGTTGGAATATATCTATATATAAATGTAAAAATCTGAAAATATTGGTTAGTTACCAGAAATCGCGGCTAGGCAGTTCATTTAAATGACCCGCCAAGCTTCGTTTGGAACTATTCGGCGGCTACATGAACCACGTGACCCTCTCGCGTTCTGACCCCTCATTGACGCAACTCTCTCGTTCTAGGGCTCTGAGCTGAACATAGTACGTCTACTCGGCGGCCATCTTGGAAACCCCGAACTTTCCTGATTCTATTGGTCGACCGATAGACGTGTTTACATGCGCCAAATGTGCGTGCGCAGTTTGTGAGGCAAAAGGGGGCCACGAGTCTTGAGTTTGTAAAAGTTACTACGTTCATTTCGAAGAGATCATAACGGAGAAATTGATTTAAAACGAAGCGAAATGCCTCACAGTTGTTGAGCTGTCGGATGTACAAATCGTAAAAATTGTAAAAACAAGCATCTGCATTTTTATCGCATGCCGAAAGGGAAAACTCCAATCGAAAAACGAAGAAGACAGGCATGGATTCACGCGATCCGCCGGGAGGACTGGAAGACGTGGTCAGAAGAGCGAATATCAAACGCGAAGGTTTGCGGAGAACATTTCATATCTGGTACACTACCGTTCAAAAGTTTGGGATCACCTAAACAATTTCGTGTTTTCCATGAAAAGTCACACTTATTCACCACCATATGTTGTGAAATGAATAGAAAATAGAGTCAAGACATTGACAAGGTTAGAAATAATGATTTGTATTTGAAAAAAGATTTTTTTTACATCAAACTTTGCTTTCGTCAAAGAATCCTCCATTTGCAGCAATTACAGCATTGCAGACCTTTGGCATTCTAGCTGTTAATTTGTTGAGGTAATCTGGAGAAATTGCACCCCACGCTTCCAGAAGCAGCTCCCACAAGTTGGATTGGTTGGATGGGCACTTCTTTGAGCAGATTGAGTTTCTGGAGCATCACATTTGTGGGGTCAATTAAACGCTCAAAATGGCCAGAAAAAGAGAACTTTCATCTGAAACTCGACAGTCTATTCTTGTTCTTAGAAATGAAGGCTATTCCATGCGAGAAATTGCTAAGAAATTGAAGATTTCCTACACCGGTGTGTACTACTCCCTTCAGAGGACAGCACAAACAGGCTCTAACAGGTACTATTTAATGAAGATGCCAGTTGGGGACCTGTGAGGCGTCTGTTTCTCAAACTAGAGACTCTAATGTACTTATCTTCTTGCTCAGTTGTGCAACGCGGCCTCCCACTTCTTTTTCTACTCTGGTTAGAGCCTGTTTGTGCTGTCCTCTGAAGGGAGTAGTACACACCGGTGTAGGAAATCTTCAATTTCTTAGCAATTTCTCGCCTGGAATAGCCTTCATTTCTAAGAACAAGAATAGACTGTCGAGTTTCAGATGAAAGTTCTCTTTTTCTGGCCATTTTGAGCGTTTAATTGACCCCACAAATGTGATGCTCCAGAAACTCAATCTGCTCAAAGAAGTGCCCATCCAACCAATCCAACTTGTGGGAGCTGCTTCTGGAAGCGTGGGGTGCAATTTCTCCAGATTACCTCAACAAATTAACAGCTAGAATGCCAAAGGTCTGCAATGCTGTAATTGCTGCAAATGGAGGATTCTTTGACGAAAGCAAAGTTTGATGTAAAAAAAATCTTATTTCAAATACAAATCATTATTTCTAACCTTGTCAATGTCTTGACTCTATTTTCTATTCATTTCACAACATATGGTGGTGAATAAGTGTGACTTTTCATGGAAAACACAAAATTGTTTGGGTGATCCCAAACTTTTGAACGGTAGTGTATGTATCCGTTTCTTACACAAATACGTATTGTCATTGAACATACGCAAGTAACAGCTCTAAATGTAGAGCAACTGCCAAACCAAAGTTTGAGTTAATGTCTAGCCTTCAAGTTTGACGATTCCATCAGCTTTCTTGTGTCATAATGCTCGAGGTCATAATTTGACTCCAGCCTCGGTCTCATAACCGTACAAACAATTCAACTTTTGTTGAGTACAATTCAACCATACAAACTACGAGGGCTTACCATTGATTTGATGAAGCAAACATTGTTTCCTTCAATAACGGATAGTAAAAGCAGTCTTGGACATGTCCACCAACAACGTAATCGTATGCTCCTAAAGACTTGTATGCTTTCACTGATTCTTTCGTAAATATACTTGGCGTGTCTATGAGGTCTTCAGTCACATCCCTCCAGCCGATGTTTGGCAGCTTCGTGATATCACTTGTCCACCGAGCTTCAGCAGGCATAAACGGACCGGGAAGTTGTTTTCTCCAGTGCTTAGCGTAAGTTTCGACTCGTAATGCTTTCTGTCTTACTTGCAACATATTCTGAGATTTCCATTTTCTCAAATTTCTAACTTTTCTCAGTTTAATTTTGATTTGAAAATCAAATCCTAGAATGCACTGGGACACGTCATCAGTGATGTTTCCTGAGGTCCTCGGGCGTTTCGGGTCTTTCAACATCATACACCCTCTCTCAGGCGACCCAGCCAGGGGTAATCAGGCCCTGGCTTGTGTCCCAGCAGCATTGGCCCACAGATCACTTCTTCTGATCCAAAGCCATCTGGAGGCCCTCTCTGCAGCCTCCATGGAAGACTTGATATTCGCTTTCATCTGTGAGTTTCATAGGTACGCACGTTGTTTGTCCATGTTTTGCCACACGTTCTGCAGGCACATCTTGTTTACAATGCAGCTTTACATCACACGATAAGGGGTCTATAGTCTTTGCTAAGGACCTTGATTTGCTGACTCAGGTGTGTAACTGCTTTGTTGGAAGAAAGATCTGCACCCACATCAGCCCCGTCTGGATCATGTTGCCCATCCCTGCCTGCTCCCATTCACAAATGACCCCATGCATGAAGTGTCTGTTGTAGGGTAATGTTATGCAGCCAACAGCTCCCCCTGGGGGCACTGATTGATGTATACTTGCCTTGTGTAACGTGCCCCAGTTGCGTTATGGGCACAGCCGGTGAATACACGTTACTAAGCGACACAGCCCGACTCTGTCTGTTATTTATATGCACCTACACATGCAACATGGTGTCAGAAGCTGTATTGGAACCCAAAGTTAGTCTTACGTTGCCTGTTGCTTGAACAGCGTGCGTTTATTTTTTTACTAAGCGTAGCTAGAAGTTTTAGTTAGCCTGCTAGCATTAGCATCGAGCCAAGACGATGGCTTCCAATATTCCGCCGCCGGAGCCCATGAAGATGACTGGGGATCTTCACAGCGCCTAGGCTAGCTTTCGATCAGAGTTTGAGGATTATTTGCTTGCGACCGGGATCGACAAGGCAGAGAAGCCGGTGCAGGCAGCAACGCTCCGGAGGCTAATGGGGAAGGAATGCCTCCATGTTTACGTGCACAACCTGGGGCTCACAGCGGAAGAGCAGAAAGACGCCGGAGCGATACTCGACAAACTGGGGGAATACTTTACACCTACCAAAAACGTCATCTTTGAGAGGTATGTTTTTGGCAACCTTAAACAAGAGGAAGGAGAACCTGTGGATGCTATTGTCACAAGACTGAGAGAAAAGGCTGCCACATGTGAATATGGAGCTATAAGAGACGAGCTCATAAGGGACAGGCTTGTTCTTGGAACAACTGATGAGGGCGCCAGACGACGCATGCTAAGAGAAAAGGAGCTTAAGTTGGAGGGAGCTATTGACATTTGCGGTGCAGCGGAGGTGTTGGACAATAAGTTAAAATCCATGTCACTTAGCAGCTCTGTGCCTGGGGAGAGCATCAATGTAGCACATGGACAGCGACCAGGACGGAGACCTACCAGCAGGCCATCCGAGCCCACCAACACATCTGCACAGCCACAGAGAGGCACAGGTGAATGCAAGTACTGTGGCACACCGCACAGACGGGGGCGAGACCTGTGCCCCGCATTTGGAAAGTCATGTCGCTTCTGTGGCACTGCTAATCACTTTGCCAAAGTATGCATGAAAAGAGGCCAGCAAGCACGTCAGTTGAATGCTGTGGATGACCCGCCGCTAGGGGACCCGGAGGACAACGACCGCGATGAGAGGGATGTGTACACGGCTGAGAGCGTGGGGGCTGTGAACACTCAAAGGAAAAAGTGGTTTGTAAACCTGCCACTGCACAGAGGGGTCCAGAGGTGCCAGCTTGACTCTGGAGCCACCTGCAACGTGATGAGCTTGAAAGACAAGATGAGACTGGCGCCTAGAGTGCCTCTTCAGAAAAGTCTCACCAGGCTGAGACTCTACAACAGTGAGTGGATGAGCTCAATGGGCGTGTACAGCACACAGTGTGTCATCAGGGGCAAGACGCACAGACTGGACTTTGAGGTCGTGCGCACCAGCCAGAAGCCCTTGCTTTCAGGGGAGACATGCGAGAGACTTGGCTTGATACGCTTCACCATTCCCGAAGAGCTGAATAAAGTGGAGCACTGCAAGACAGGTGAGCTAACCAAAGGCTGTCTCATTAACACTTACAATGACGTGTTCAACAGCCCAGTCGAGTCACTGCCGGGTGATGTTCACTTCGAGTTGGATAGCACTGTGGCCCGTCCAGTGCGCACCAAGAAATGTCCCGGTGGCCCTCAAGGCAGCTGTTAAGGCGCAGCTGGACCAATATGAAAAGGATGGACACTTAACCACAGTCACTCAGCCCACAGACTGGATTAGCAATCTGGTCATAGTGAAGAAGCCGGACAAATTGAGACTTTGCATCGACCCCAAGCCACTTAACCGAGCCCTGAAAAGGTCCCATTACCTCATGCCCACTTTAGATGACGTGCTGTACAAGCTGCCTAAGGCACGTATCTTCACCCTGGTGGATGCACGCGACGCATTCTTGCAGTGTTGCCTTGATGAGGAGAGCAGCCTGATGACAACGTTCTGGACGCCGTGGGGTAGAAAGCGATGGCTGAAGCTCCCTTTTGGTGTGTCAGTCGCACCAGAGCTGTACCAGAGGAAACAACATGAGCTGTTTGCCGGTTTGAAAGGAATTGAGCCCATAGCCGACGACATCCTCATAGTCGGCTGTGGGGACACAGAGGAGGAGGCCGTTCGCAACCACGACGCAAACCTCATTGCTCTGATGGAAAGATGCAGGGAAGTGAAGCTGAGGCTGAGTATAAAAAAGCTACAGTTTCGTGTGAGGGAGGTCCGCTTCCACGGTCACATACTGTCGGCGGAGGGCCTCAATGCTGATCCTGAGAAGGTCAGGGCAGTCCTGGACATGCCAAACCCCACGGATGCAAAAGGCGTTCAGCGGTGTGTCGGCTTCGTTAACTATTTATCGAGGTTCATGCCCCGCTTGTCAGAGGTGTGTGAACTGCTGAGAAGGTTGCTGGACAAAGATGTGCTGTGGCACTGGTTGCCCAAACATGATGCTTCTATGAAGGAAATCAAGACGCTGGTCACGGCGATGCCAGTACTACGTTACTATGATGTCAGCAAGCCAGTCACCATACAGAGCGACTCCAGTCAGACCGGTTTGGGCTGCTGCCTGCTTCAGGGGGGACAGCCAGTCGCGTTCACCTCCCGCGCGCTAAACCAGACGGAGCAAAACTACGCACAGATTGAGAAGGAGTGCCTGAGCATCGTATTCGCTTGTCAATGCTTCCACTACTACCTATATGGGAGGGGTGATGTGACTGCAGAGACCGACCACCGCCCGCTGGTGTCAATCTTCACTAAGCCCCTTCTCAGTGCACCAAAGCGCCTTCAAAGCATGCTCCTCACACTTCAGAACTACTGCCTCACGGTGATGTACAAGCCAGGCCCTGAAATGTACATCAGTGACACGCTCAGCAGAGCCACCACCCCGCCACAGAGAACGGACACTCAGTACAGACGTGAAATGGTCTGCAGCATGCAGCAGGTGCAGTATGACACGGCAGCCATTCAGCAAGCAGACTATCTAAACGTCACCAGCCAACGCCTCGCACAGATTCGAAAACACACAGAGGAGGATGTGTGTCTTCAAACACTCAAGTCGGTCGTGCTGGAGGGATGGCCAGAACGCAAAGAGGAGAGCCCCATAGCCATCAGAGAATACTGGGTCATCAGAGATGAAATAAGCGGTGTGCTTTTTAGGAGCCAGCGTGTCATCATTCCGAAAGCTATGCGTCCTGAGATGCTGAAACGGATCCACTACAACCACATGGGGGGTGAGGCTTGTTATAGACAGGCCCGGGATACTCCCTACTGGCCAAATATGCAGGGGGAAATCAAAGACTATGTGCAGCAGTGCTCAGTGTGTAACGAGTATGCACACGAGCAACAGAAAGAGACTATGATGTCACACCCGCTCCCCACACGTCCCTGGCAGCTGGTGAGCATGGACTTGTTCAGCTACGCAAGGCAGGACTTCCTGCTCATGGTGGATCACTATTCAGACTTCTGGGAGATTGATCTACTCCCAGACCTGTCGGCAGAAACGACCATTCGAAGGTGCAAGGCGCAGTTTGCACGGTACGGTATCCCTGACCGGGTCATTTCCGACTGCGGAGGTCAGTTTGATTGTGGAGAGTTTTGGGCGTTTGTGAGGGAGTGGGGCTTCGAATATGTCATGTCCTCCCCGAGACATCCAAATGCTAACGGCAAAGCAGAGTCTGCAGTGAAGATTGTGAAAGGCCTATGCAGAAAAGCAGACCGGGCCGACGAGGACCCCTGGAAGGCTTTTCTACACTGGAGAAACACGCCCACTGAGGACATGCGCTGCAGCCCAGCACAACGGCTGATGTCACGGAGGCTGAGAACTCTTCTCCCTGTGGCCGACCAGCTGCTAGCACCTCAGATCATCACTGGGGTCACAGAAAAGCTGAGGGTGAAGCATCAGGCAGCGAAGCTGACATATGACAGAACTGCGAGGGATCTGCCAGAGCTAAACGTCGGCCAGCCTGTCAGGATGAAACCAATCCCGGGTGACAGGACAGGCCGATGGAGGAGAGGAGTATGCCTGCAGCAGGTGGGACCGCGGTCCTATCTCGTCAACGTGGAGGGAACCACGTACCGTCGCAACAGGGTTGATCTCCGACCAGCAGAGGTTGCCCCTCCACAGCCGTCAGCCCACACAGAACGGCCACCAGAGCAGCCTGTGGGCGCGTGTGCAGCTGAAGGGGGCCATGTGGGCGGGGGCAGCATGGAGGAAGTCGTCAGCAGCCCTGTAATGTCTTCAAGGTCGTCAGCCCCGAGGTCGCCGCCATCTCCCCCACAGGCTGTGACCACACCATGCCGTGAGTTACAGGGCCGGGCCTTTTCCCGGAGCGGGAGGCAGATTAAGCCTCCAGAAAGACTTGACCTCTAGGTCATACACTGTACTGAGATTGACACACACTCACACACACACACACACACACACACACACACACACACACGACTGTGGACATTAAAAAAAAACCTAACAAAAACTGTGACGTTCACCTCTAATGTTCTTATTCAGTGGTCTTGTGGATGCTCTGATACTACCATTTTGTTGTTATTGTTCTGCAGAGGTTTTGGTTGATATTGACTTGCTGTTCCTTCTTGATACACCATTTCCATTGCACTATTTTAATATTGGGATATGAGCACTAATGTTCTAATGGCTAATACTATCCATTATATTATTTGGTATTGTATTCTACGAAAGGAAGGGAGACGTTGTAGGGTAATGTTATGTAGCCAACAGCTCCCCCTGGGGGCACTGATTGATGTATACTTGCCTTGTGTAACATGCCCCAGTTGCGTTATGGGCACAGCCGGTGAATACACGTTACTAAGCGACACAGCCCGACTCTGTCTGTTATTTATATGCACCTACACATGCAACAGTGTCCCTGAACATTTCAGGGACAGACTGCATGTGTGAAAGGCTTACTGCACCTTAAATCTGACTAAAACTTGATTTTCTTCTCTAAATGTGAAAAAATTTATGGTAATGGTCTGAACACAAATTCTGATCTGGGCAACTTTCTTATGTCATCCTAGACCAGATACATGCAATGGACTCTGGATAGTAAAATCGAACTTTGTGCAGATTTTATGTTAGTTTTAAAAGGGCAGATCACCGTCGTCATCACTCTGCATTGGTCAGCAAAACGACTGAAAAAAATCCAGTTATTTTACAGTCACCAAAAGAATTTGTCCTCTTCATTTCTGAGTTTGTTTTGTATTTCACGAAGGAAATTTGGGAATGCTTAAGAGAAATGTTTTGCAGTAATAAGTTCTGAAAGAAGGAAAAGCACAAGTTCACTTTTCTAACACCTATGATATAGCATTTGTTGCAGAAAGAACTTACTGAAAAATCAAACATAATTTATTTCTTACATATAGTACAATTGTACAGAGCTGTTATTCCCTACAAGGTTTAAACTTATTAAATTAATGTTTACCCATGTGCAGAGTTTTTACATTCAGAAATATAGCCCTGAAATTTATTCAGGCCACAAATACATCATCATACCATTAAAGACTGTCGTCAATATGAAGCATGTTTGTTGTCTTACATAAAACTGCAAGGTTGTAAGACACAGTTCAAGTCCAAAATGTTTTTTTCCAGGCACATATAGTTACTTGGTATTTAAGGGTCAGTCACGTTTGTTTTCAGTGATACTGAAAGCAAATTAAAGGTAAGATTAATCAAGGCAAGGTTAACTAAATCTCTTTCCCTTTAGTATGAAAAAATCTTAGGGCTACATTATAGTTTCCTGGAAGCAGCATTTAAAACTTAAGTGCTGATATGTTGCATAATTAGATTAAGTACATGGTGCATGTGAGGCTTAGATCAGCCTAATGACAATCCTGGTAGGTTGATGTCTACACTGGTGGTCTCTAATCAGATGCCCAAAGTCTCTGAAGCATTTTCATCTTCACAGATCAGAATGTCCATTTCCAAATACTCATTTTGTGTGTGGTGGTGTGTTGTGTGAGAGAGAGAAAATGTGTGCATAAGTGTGTGTATGTGATTTTGCACGAAATGGAGAGTGCATACATGTGTTTGAGATGTTGAAAAAGGGTGTGAGCGTGTGTGTGAATGTGACAGAGTATGCAAGTGTGTGAGATAGAGAGAGTAAAAGTGAAAGTGTATCTGTGTGTGTCAGTGTGTGAGAGAAAGTATGTCTGAGTTAGAGATTGGGAGGCAGACTCCCCCCCCCCCCCTGCCTCAGTAAGTACTCTGCAGCAGACACTGACAGCCACAGCCTGCGGGGCACTCATCCTGGCAGCGGAACCACTCCATCATGTGTATGGCGTGGCCTCCATGACCACAGCTCAGGCAGAAGTTGGAGGCACCACGCACCGCCACGTGACAGATGGCACATTGAAAAGTTGGTCGCTTGCACACCGCACACTGGGTCCCCCTCGCCTGATTACGACAGTTGCAACAGTACACTCCAAACTCTAGGATGATCACAAAATGGACAGTGGTGAAGCAGGTCTAAACTATAATAGCAAATAGCACAAGGCAAGAAAGCAGAATTTCAATGTTAAGAGCGCAATGTGTAATTCACACCCCAATCTTGACGTAATAGTAAATTTTTCTTTTTTTTATTGACACCAATGGAAAAACCTTATTAAGTCATGATCAGGTTGTGGCCAGCAGTGCAACCAATTGAAAGTTTCCTCTTGAGGCCTGTGCAACACTACTTTTCTGCCCTACGTGACTCCCAAGTGTTTCAATACTCTTAAAGAAGACCGAGGTATTTTCATACAGGAAGGATGATGGGAGGTATAGAGATATCTTTTGCAGTGTTTACAACCTGAGTTATACGTCTGAGCTATATGAAAGAGGTCTACCAAAGGGAGATACAATCAATCATTTTGTACTTTCATATTATCATACTCATCATTATACTTCAGGAATATGTACTTTGTGAATGATCTGAATAAGATTTTATTTTTGAAAATCATGCAACACATGTAATTTTTTTTTAACTGTTAAGAGGTTTGTATCATGAAATCTCTGTAGCTATTACTAACTTTCCTTTGCATTTGAAATAAACACTTTGAATAAATTCTACATTTTGGCTTTCATTTGAATATGTAAACTTAGACAAACCGTAGTAGGTTGGTCAAGAGGATATAACAGTTGGTTTGTATCTGCATTTTACTACTAACTCCAAGGGGCTGGCTTCATTAAATTCACACAGAATTAAATTTGAAAACATTAAAATAAAGAACCAACCGATGCCCTTGTGAGGCTCAGGAGGGCAGGAGGCAAACTTGAGCACATCAGCCCTCTTCTCTCTCAGCCCCCAGCGGTGGAGGATCTCCCCGTAACACTTCTTAAAGTCATCGTATTGTAGAGTATTGGATGGATCCAGGAGTCTGCCATCCAAAAGAGAAAAAGATTGAGAACCTCATGTTGTTAATATTGCTCAGCAATCAAACAGCCCATCTACCCCATCTTCTCTGTGTGTCTTTCAGCTTTACCTGTTACACACACAACCATGTCACCTTTTATTCATGTCGTGCTGCTCCCGCTCTCGTTCCCGTGGATCTGTATAAACCTGGTTGGCGTAGCGATACTCATCAGGGGAGGATTCGCCCCAAGGGGTGGTGTGCTCTGACTCTCGGCCTGATGAGGAAACAGTCTCACTTTGCAGAGATGCTTGCACAGTCAGCCAATTGTTAAATCATTCTCTTAGCCTATTGTGTTGCTTGTGTTGACACAAAAACCTCTTCGCGTGCCAGCCCATACAGTATCTCATCATGTGTCCTTAAGACCTGCTCTAGTCAGCTACTGAATGCTTTAAAACACATCTTTATTCAACGTGTCATTGTCACTGTGTGTGGTTCCTACATGATTTAAGAAAACCCTTATTGTGCCTGTACCCCAAAAAAATCCCCTGTATCGTGTCTTAATGACTGCAGACCTGTTGCTTTGACGTCAATAACAATGAAATGCTTTGAAAAATTAGTTAAGACATACATAAATCTTAACATTCCTGCCAACCTTGAGCTGCTACAGTTTGCTTATCGGTCATGTAGATCTGTGGAAGATGCTACTCTGCATACTGTGTTTAAATACCTTGAAGGAAAAAACACCTGTGTCCGAATATTGTTTATTGACTATAGCTCTGCATTTAATACCACTGTACCATATAAATTGGTGTTAAAGCTTAGGAACCTTGGTCTTTGTAATTCCATCTGTAAATGGTTATATGACTTTGACAGGCAGACTTCAGACAGTGAGAGCAGATACCAGCTACTCATCTACCACAGTTCTCAATACAGAAACACTGCGGCCTTGTTGCCTTAGTCCCTTACTCTTTAGTCCGTTCACACGACTATGTTGCCAAATATGTTGCCAAATATAACAGAATAATGAAATTCGCAGATGATACCACAGTAATTGGAGTGATAAATAACAATTATGAAGATGACTATAGGAAGGAGGTGAGGGACCTATCCATATGGTGTAAAGATAACAACCTCTCCCTAAATGTTGAGAAAATGAGATAATTTTTTATTTTAGGAAGTCCAGAATGGTTCAGACACCAGTTCACATCAACGGTGTCCCTGCTGAAATTGTGAAGAACTTCAGATTTTTAGGCATTCAGATTCCCGCTCCTGGTCTCTAAACACCAGTTGTGTCATTAAGAAGGCACAACAGAGACTATGCTTTCTGAGATGTGTTAAAAAATTCACAATGTCCACAAAAAACCTGGTCAATTTCTATCAGACTACCATAGAGCGCATCCTTACTGGAAGCATACTGGTGTGGTTTGGAAACCTGACTGAACAGGGCCACAAACAACTGAGAAGGATAGTAAAAACGGCTTCAGACATAATAGGAGCAGCACTGCCACAGCTTCAGGACATATACACCACCCATTGCAGAAGGAAGGCCCCAAGTATCATGAAGGACCGAAGCCACCCAGCACATGGTCTGTTCTCCCTCCTTCCCTCAGGACAATGCTTACAGAGCATCAGAGCTCCAACCAGCCGCCTCAAAGAGTTTTTACTCCTAGGTGGTCAGAATAATCAACAGTAGGCACCTTACACAATTTTCATTGATTTATTATTTGTGGGATTTTTGATTTCTTATTTATTGCTTTTGTTATTATTTATTATTTCCTTATATCTAGTTTAAGGGCTGAGAGCGCCAGGACATATGCATTCCATTGTATTTGAAGGTACATGGTACTTTTATAGTATGTATATGACAATAAAGCGAAACTAACTTGTTACACTCGTCTAAAATTTGAGATCGCTTACATTTTAGATAAGTGGCTGCAAAAGAACAACTAACTTGACTTCTGACTTCTTTTCTTGGCTGTCCTTTTTACTGTTTTAATGTCAAAGTAGTTCTGAAAGTGCTCTGCAAATAAAATGTTTTAATTAACTTGGATGACTAGAAATGGTGCAACAGACTCTTAATCAGGAGCACAAATAATTGTTATTTTTTCATTAATATTTACTGATACTCAGTAATAATAGATCCACCAGTCTCCCATCCTAGTGGACATGCCATCAGTTGCTGGAAGTTGTAGTTTCTTACCGAGGTTCCATGTGGCTGTGGTGATGGAGTCTGAGGTACTGGAACAGGATCCTGAGGTGACGGATCCAGAGTTATAACTGGGCTGAGAATATCAGATTTAATTAGATTACAGATTAGAATAAACCAGGACAGAAACTGGCTATTTAGCCATTACCAACCTTAGTAATGACACAAGAATTCACTAGAATTTTGACATTGATATAAAATCTCAGCATCAGAACAGAAATAAAGAAAAGTGAAAATGAAAATATATCTAAGGCAGGTGGGGTGTGGTTTGGTTATTGGTTTGGAGACAGGGAGAATCGGGAGTGGCTCATCTGGGTAACAAGAAACACCTGTGTCATTAACTTCCCTGTCTTAATATGTGCATTTCAGCAGGTAACGAAAAGCTTGGAAAACGCTAACACCACTGTGGTTGGTGTGTATGTTAACTCTTGAAAACTGTTTCAAAACTGTTGTTGTGAGGTTCTGCAATGTGTATTATGTAAAGTTGTTTATTACCCTGAAAAGGAAGTCCAATATCAATTACCCTGAAAAGGAAGTCCAATATAAAAGTATGTCCAATATCCTGTTCTCCTACGGTCCCACCATTGAATGACCAGCAGTTTGGGAAAGCATAGACTTCTACGTGTGTCCTCTGTGACATGTGGAACCAGCAGACTGGAGCTTATGACCTGTCAGCTGCGTGTGGAGGGCCATGCTATTTCCCCCTGATCTGCTCAAGACTATACAGGCACCCCAACACCTGTAGACTGGCAGCCTAAATCAGATTTTTGGCAAATCCAGATTGGAATCTGATTTCTTTTACATAGTCTGAACAGCAAAAAACACATTGGAATCTGATCTTTGCAAATCGGATTTGAGCCACATTCGGAGGTGGTTTCATATCTGATTAAAATCAGATTTCTAAAGATGTGTCTCAGTCTGGACGCTCTAGACACTCAAAATCGGATTTCAAACCATCCATTATGTCATTCGCACACAACACAACACAACACATGTTAACGTCAGATTCTGAGCGCGGAAGTTCAAACCCACATGCAACGAGAAGGAAGACGACCTAAAAAAATGGAGAACAATAGTCCCTGGACAGATGAAGAAAACCCCACCTAGAATAGAATAGAAAGTTTATTTTACCATATGTATAACCAGTGAGTGTACAGGTACACTGAGATTCTTTTTATCGCTTTTCCTTACAGTGTCTTATCAGTTCCTTATTTCAGTTCCTAGGTTCACAACTAAACAGTTCATGTTTATGTGACTATGACCATAATATAGGTGGTGCTAATATTAATATTCAAGTAATATTCACCTTGTTTCAAAGCCACGAATGATGCCTTGCAGGTGATTACCCACTGGAAGCCTGAAGTACTCATTTCGTAGTGCAGACAAAGCGGTACAAACTTCATGACAATCACGCACACAGTCGCTTTTCCCATCCCAAAGAGATGTGCAACGGTTTGGTATCCTGACCCAGTGGCTAGCCAATACAGGGCAACTGCGACCCGCTTCTCCACACATACTGCCCGCCTGAGCTGCATGTCTTGTCGTACGAGACTGGGTCATAGGTGGTCACAGATCATATCAAATGTTCCCTGGCACATTCTGAAGTTGGCAAGCCACTTGTCATCACCAAATGTCCCGAGGACTACATTTTCCCACCAGTCAACACTTTTCGGGTTGCACCACACCTAGTGCTGCCTAGTGAAGCCTGCCATGACTGCAGTATGGAACATTGTGGTATATACCATCCTCCTCCGTTGCTGATATTGTCTGGTGCTACGGAGGAGTTCTGCACTGCGACTTGACAGTGCCTGAAGAGTGAGATGACATATCTCCATGGTGTTTTGTTGTTGTCTGTCTGCACAGAAGTCACCAGCATATTGCACACGTGCAACATACCCACACCTACGTCATTACCAAAGCAACCAACGCAGATCGGTCGATGAAGAGGCTGCAGTCTGAACAAAAACAAATCCGATCTGATCACTTGTAAATAACTGTCTGGACCAGGGGTCTCCAACTCTGCTCCTGGAGAGCTACCATCCTGCCGGTTTTCACCCCAACCCTAATTTAACACACCTGATTCTACCAATTACCTCCTTAACAAGACCTTGATTAATTGAATCAGGTGTGTTAAATTAGGGTTGGAGTGAAAACCGGCTGGACGGTCGCCCTCCAGGACCAGAGTTGGCGACCACTGGTCTGGACAGTCAGTCCTAAAGATCAGATTTGAGAAACGGTGTCTGCGGTCTAAACGGGGCCTAAGAGTCACGGATGACAATGTTGGGACACTTCGCTCCTTATTTTGTCCCAAACCCAGGAGCACTGCCCAATTGTACTCTGTGTGAAGTCCAGCTGAGCCAGAAGCAACACCAGGATTTGAACCGTATTCCCAAACACCATTTTTAAGTGCACTCAAGACCACTTTTTTGGTGCACACTCAAATTCAGAAACAGCTATCACACTTGACTAAATGTACCAAACTCTTGGGGTCCTGAGTCTGGGGAAAAAACCCTCCAATCGACCCAAATGTGCAAGAATCACTATAATATATAATTTCACACTACAGTGATAACAAATGAACTTGGGAATGATACACAAAACTCCAAAATATGAAGTAAACTTTACCAAGGCAGATGTGTAAGACTGTATATTATTGAAAGCAGTCCATCACATTGTATTGTACAGTACAAATCAAGTTGTTACCTTTTTTCTTCAGTATGTATTGTTTATATTTGCAGGGACTTACATAGCGTGTGTGGTGTGGAGGTAATATGGGTGGTCTGGAGGTGTGCTGCCCATAGAGGGAGAAACAGTCTGGAGGAGGGCCCTGGGCTTTGAACACGCTGCACAACATGGCCAAGGTCTGCACATCACTCATCTGGCTATAGTGGTCCAAACTGGAGAGAGGTGATGATGAGAATGGGTGAGAAACACTTACAAAGACAAGGCCTAGACTCTGACAATTACTTCCTGGGCGAGTTTCATTGGGTGTTTTGAGAACACCGTCCGAATTGTGTTTTCAACCTTTCTATATTTAATCGTCCTCTGTGCAGAGTTTGCATGTTCTCCCCGTGTCTGCGTGGGTTTCCTCCAGGTGCTCCGGTTTCCTTCCACAGTCCAAAGACATGCAGGTCAGGTGAATCAGCCATACTAAAATTGTCCCTAGGTCTGTGTGTGTGTGTGTGTGTGTGTGTGTGTGTGTGTGTGTGTGTGTGTGTGTGTGTGTGTGTGTGTGTGTGTGTGTGTCGGCCCTGTGATGGACTGGCGACCTGTCCAGGGTCCCCCCTTCCCTACCGCCTAATGACTGCTGGGATAGGCTCAAGCATCCCCGTGACCCTGAGTAAGGATAAGCAGTTTGGATAATGAATGAATGAATGAAACCAGGATAACTCACAGTCACAGCACACACACACACACACACACACACACACACACATCAATGTAAAAATCTCCCTCTCAACCTTTTTTTTCAGGGTGGTGTGTGTCTTCTTCAAGCTCGGGTCTTCTACCAAAGGCTTGGGAGCTTGAGGGTTCTGTGCAGTATCTTAGCTGTTCCTAGGACTGCACTCTTCTGGATAGAGAGCTCAGATGTTGTTCCTGGAATCTGCTGGAGCCACTCTGCTAGTTTGAGGGTCACAGCCCCTAGTGCTGTTATTACAATGGGACTACTGTGGATTTCACCTTCCACATCCGATCTAGTTCTTCCTTCAGCCCTTGGTATTTCTCTAGCTTCTCATGCTCTTTCTTCCTGATACATTGATCACTACTGCTGTCTTCTGTTCTTTGTCGACCACCACAATGCCTGGTTGGTTAGCCAGCACCTGCTTGTCAGTCTGTAAATTGAAGTCTCCAGGATCTTAGTTCTGCCATTCTCAACCACCTTTGGTGGTGTCTCCCATTTGGACTTGGGGACTTCCAGTATGTATTCAGCACAGATATTCCTGTACACTATCCCAGCCACTTGGTTATGACTTTCAGTGTACGCTATCCCAGCTAGCGTTTTACACCCTGCTACCAAGTGCTGGGCTGTCTCAGGTGCGTCTTAGCACAGTCTGCATCTTGGGTCTTGTCTGGTATGGGAAACCCCTGCCTCAATCAATCTGATGCTGTTCTTGTGCTGCTATGATCAGAGCCTCTGTGCGGTCCTTCAGTCCAGCCTTTTCTAGCCACTGGTAGGATTTCTCAATCTCAGCCACGTCTTCTATCTGTCAATATTACATCCCATGGAATGACTTAGTTTTCCATGATACATGATACCTCCTCTTCTTTTTACTCCCCACTCTCTGTCTTCTGCTACCTGACGTACTCACTCAGCAGTTCATCCTGGGGGGCCCTCTTTCTGGTGTACTCATAGATGTTCCTTGTTTCATCCTGGTTAGTGGCTCTGACACTCACTAACCCTTGGCCTCCATCTTTTCCCTGATCGTACAGCCTCAGGTAGCTGGACTCTCTCTCTCTCTCTCTCTCTCTCTCTCTCTCTCTCTCTCTCTCTCTCTCTCTCTCTCTCTCTCTCTCTCTCTCTCTCTCTCTCTCTCTCTCTCTCTCTCTCTCTCTCTCTCTCTCTCTCTCTCTCTCTCTCTCTCTCTCACACACACACACACACACACACACACACACACACACACACTCACACACACTCACAGTGTTTCCAGCAGGTGACGACCAAAAGGGTGCCTGGCCCAAGGGGTTTCAGTGTCTGGGTCGGAGTCTGGACTCAGGTCAAGACTGGTTGCTGCAGAAGCCAGGGCCCACACCTAAACACACCCACGCACACACAAAACATACATGGAAGAAAAATTTGACAATAATAATCATCACCTGAGTTTATTCTTTATAAACTGATGTGACTTTATATAATAAAGTGAGGTGGGATGATGTGTAGTTGTTGAGAGGGCCCTGTTATATGACATTACTAACCTATCTATCATGCTGGGTGACAGCTCATGTTTTGTTCAGAAGAGACTGTTATAATGAAAGATACTGCTACTATCCAGAGGTCCATCCATCTACCACAGAACCAGTTGAACTTTAAAGAACATCAGAATCATCACATCAATTTTGGTAAGACCTTCAGCTCTGTCATCTATTGCTGAGATACAAGTGTCTATCTCTTGCTTTTATGATAAGCATAGATTAAAATCTGTGGGTTTTTTTTATTAATTAGTTCTATTCATAGATTCCTGTGAAGCAGGTACTTTCAAGCAATTTTTTATTTTACTCTTATAATATGCATTCATAAAAGCTGCAACTGAGTAGATTGCCTTTTTTAACTTACTGACACCTCAGGTGATACTGGTAATTGTAGTGGCGTCTGACTACTCCAAATCCCAGAGATCCATTTAGTATGAAATAGAGCCACCAATAATGCTGGATTAGCACCTACCTTATTGCAACACAAAAAAAAAACATGACTGAACCTGAATTTTAGTGATTGATGTGACAGTATCTGTCAGTACAGGTCTTTCACAAGCTTGATCTGCGTCATCTGTTTGTCAGCCAAAACAACTAAAAAAATATGAGCTACTACAAACACATTCATGATTTGGATGTTTATGGATTCAGCTATTGTCTTAAATATACCAGTGATGGAAAATATCAAAAAGTACACTTGTTTGCATGTAAATCATTAGAATTGTAGTTTTAATCAATTAGATAAGTACTTCTAAATACTTGCTCCACAAAACTAACTGGTGAAATTTTACAACCCTGACTCTGTTTTTTCCTTCAGTCATCTAATGGACAGTCTTCTGGAGCAGGGTGGAAGGGAAGAGACTAATTCCATATACTCAATCCAGGCAGGCAAAGCACCTATTCCTGATGTAGATCTCTGGAAAAACAAATGTATGACAAAAGTTGAAGCGGAGGTGTACCTTTGCCACATCTCTGCGGCCCACCACCAGTGCCGCTGCTGCATTCTTCTTACAAGTGTCCTGGATGTCATTCACATTTAAACTAAGTAGGGAGAAAAGAGCACATTCCACAAATGAGGTCACTGGGTCCCACACTATGGTTGTAACATGAATTAAAAAATGGATCACAGTTTTGCTTAAATTTCTTTTAATTCTTTTTTTTTTTTTTTATTGTGTGTGTGTGTGAGGGGAGCTTGGATGCTCATAGTAGGTTTGCTTGGATTTACCATGACAAAAAAGATGACATCTAATTTCAAATTAATTTCTATGTAAGGAAGGGTGCAGGAGACCATTGTGTTGAATGTGGCTGTCTAGAATTGTACTCACATTCATAAAGAATTGCAGTCACTTACACATCGGTGACTACAGCAGCCAACAATGTGATATTACTTGTTTCGTGATTATAGATGCTACCTTTGGCAATGTTTAACAATAACAAAATTCAAATATTACGCACATTTTAAGATGACTTTTGATATAACTCAAATGCAAATAAACTACATTTCCACTGGCTTGTTGAAAGCAATTAAATAACTACCCAGTACGCAGAACAAAATCATCAAAAACAGTTTCAGAGAGAAACATAGATTTGTTCACAAGCAATACTTTTCAATAGAAAAAAAAACATTGCGTTTGATTGTTTGACCACTTTATCAACAACTTTTCCACTTCAAGAGAGCATAGATATTTTGCTACAATATTTAGGAGTTGTTTTTTTTTGTTGGTATTTTGATGTTTCCATTCAGCTTTTCTCAATTGCAGCCAATTTTGAATAAATACAGCCTGATGAAAATGAAATAAACAACATTCTGACCTCCTGACTTGTGGCATGTGCTCCGAGTACTTACCTTCAATGGAACAAGAACTTCTCAGATTGTTAGGTGTCATTATGATTAAAGAACTCACATGTAACTCTCTCCTAGTGCTTTATGTACAGGCAGGAGACAGGAGATCTCTTGGATGATGACTTTCCCAGCTAGCTTGATGGGTCTGTTGCCATAGTCAGTACCCTCACGCTTTGTCTTAAACCGTCGTGATTTCTGGGAAACAGAGTAAGGAGGACAGCAGGTGCCGAAGGAATGAAGCACCACTTGATTAAAAGTGGTATGAGTGACAATTTTTTTCAGCTTCCTGCGTATGAATACACTAATGTGTTGCCCACCCCTACCCTGCAACCAAATTATATCAAACAATAAAAAAAGGTTAAGATGAAATAAAAATGAAATTACAGGAATGCAGAAATTAATTTCTACATTGGCAGTAACACAACCTTACCTTATGCTGTAGCTACATGCTAGCGTACATTTAAAGCAAAGCCATTACTGGGGCCAAGGGTTGAAAGAAAAAAGTTCAGCCAGTAGTGTTAGTTGGGGTTACATCACATGCAAGGAAACAAGAATGATTAAAAATAAACCCCACTGATGTGATTAGTAAATGATGCAGCCCCACTGATGTGACGAGTAGATGGGGATAGAGGGAGAGAGGTAAGGATGAAGGAATGAAAGGAGAGAGTGAGAGCTCAATACCGGGCAATCATGAATGGTCTGTACAGACCAGCGGCGAAAGGCAGAGATTGAGGGCTTCTGATTGGAGGAGAATGGGAGGGAGGAGTAGACCACAGCGACATGGGAACAAGAGATTGGCCGGTTTGGGAGGAAGTCCCAACCACCACAAGACAACACAGAGAAAAAAAGCCAATCAGGGAAATAAGCTGAGACACAAGGCAGGAGAAAATACACAGATAACGGGAAACATACATGTAGTGTTGAACGTACAGTCCAAACAAGCCAATAAGAACTCACAAGCACAGAGCTTAGTGTATTCACACTCACTCTTCTCCTATACATACATTATTACTATAAACATATGAAGAGTCTTTATTTTTCATTTTGAGCTATGACGGCGTATTTCTGTTTCTTTACAGCAGAAGCTCCATCTCCATTTGGTGGGTGTGACTATAAGGCATATAATACTATTGGCAGGACTCGCTTAATGATGTTTGACAACCCAGTTTCACCACAGGAATTTTAAACATTTTAGATGAAAAATATGTTAATGACATCCATTGAGATAGTCTGTCTTGACCTACTCAGTATGCAAAGCCAGTGACATCAACACAGCCTGAGAGCTTGTAGCTACACATACTATTATTTGAAATTTGTTTTTCATTCTCAATTTTACCTGCTTACGTATTCCTTCTTTCATATACTACTCTTGCAACTTCATTATGATTGAAGCAAATTAAGGGGGTGTCTCACCAAGAAAAATCTCCTGTATTTGCAAACTTACTTTGCCTCATCAAACTGAATCCAATTCCAACTGTAAGATTTGAAACTTCAAAAGGTAAAACTATCTATTCTTCTCTTCTCGTATGTTTTTACACGTCAACCTCATGTTGTGACTCTCTCCATCTTTTAAGAGTGCGTGTAAGGGATGCCATTAAAAAGTTTTATCTAGATTGACATAACCCAAATCAATAAACAAATAATTGACAGTTGTAGGGCTCGACTTGTCTCGCTAGCAAACAACTCGGCAGTTTACTTAAATCTTGGCTTGTGATTCTGGGGCTCAACTGCTTTACTTTCATCTTCATCCTGCTCTCAGGGTCGCGGGGATGCTGGAGCCTATCCCAGCAGTCATTGGGCGGCAGGCAGGGAGACGCCCTGGACAGGCCACCAGTCCATCATAGGGTCAACACACACACACACACACACACACACACACACACACACACACACACACACACACACACACACCTAGGGACAACTTAGTATGGCCGATTCACCTGACCTACATGTCTTTGGACTGTGGGAGGAAACCGGAGCACCCGGAGGAAACCCACGCAGACACGGGGAGAACATGCAAACTCCACACAGAGGACGACCTGGGATGATCCCCAAGGTTGGACTACCCCAGGGCTCGAACCCATAAGACCCACCGGATAAGGAACAACTCCTTAAAAAAAAAAACCTTAACAGGGAGAAAAAATAGGAAGATAGCTCGATAATGTGACATGTGTCATATGAAAAGCCTGCCGGTTTTGCAGTTTTTTTGCACAAACCTTTTTCATCTGATCCACTGGTGATAACAATTTCTTTGTTTAAGTTTAAAAAAAATAATGAACACAATCAGTTAGCTGTTGTAGGCTTAATGTTCATGTGTCATGTTTTGGCTGCCCTGAACATACAACTAGTAATTAGGTGGTTGCTGATTGGTAATGACAGAAACAACGTAATCGTTTCAAGGCCCTGCACACCGCCTTTGATTTTTGCCTTCAAAAACATGAACCGGGGGGGTCTGGGTAGCATAGCGGTCTATTCCTTTGCCTACCAACATGGAGATCGCCAGTTCGAATCCCCGTGTTACCTCCCGCTTGGTCGAGCATCTCAACAGACACAATTGGCCATGTCTGCAGGTGGGAAGCCGGATATGGGTGTGTGTCTTGGTCGGTTGGGGCGCCTGTTCGGGGGGGAGGGCGAACTGGGAGAATAGCATGATCCTCCCATGCGCTACGTACTCCTGGTGAAACTCATCACTGTGAGGTGAAAAGAAGCGGCTGACGACTCCACATGTATCGGAGGAGGTATATGGTAGTCTGCAGCCCTCCCCGGATCGGCAGAGGGGGTGGAGCAGTGACCGGGACAGCTCAGAGAGCAGGGTAATTGGCCAGATACAACTGGGGAGAAAAAAAAAAGGGGGGGGGGACCAGGAGCCGGAACAACTGAGTTGTTTTTGCTTTTTTTTTTTTACGCCCCTCCCCCAAAACCATGACTCGCCCTCACAGGTAGGCACATCAGCAAATCATGCAGCAACTTGAGTGAATAATGTCTTCTAAAAGTGTTTAAAAATAGCAGATGTCGGCCAATGTGCTGTGCAATTGTTACTTTCCTATTTGAATTTGTTTGTCTTAATTGCTTTGATTTGTTATTCGCATTGCTGAGGTCAGGATTCAAAGGATTCAAGTAGAGTAACACATTTTGAAACAAATGTCTAGGTCCATGTATAAAATCACTTAAATTTTTTTGTATTTATTTCTAAATGGGTGGCACGGTGGCGCACTGGTTAGTGCGGTCACAAGAAGGTCAGAGCAAGAAGGTTCTGGGTTCGAACTCCGGGGTTGTCCAACCTTGGGGGTTGTCCCAGGGCGTCCTCTGTGTGGAGTTTGCATGTTCCTCCCACGTCTGGGTGGGTTTCCTCCGGGTGCTCCGGTTTCTTCCCACAGTCTATAGACATGTAGGTCAGGTGAATCGGACATACTAAATGGTCCCTAGGGGTGAATGTGTCAGCCCTGTGATGGCCTGGCGGCCTGTCCAGGGTGTCTCCCCGCCTGCCGCCCAATGACTGCTGGGATAGGCTCCAGCAGGCTACCCCGATTGGGATAAGCAGCTTGGATAATGGATGGATGGATATTTCTAAAAGTTAAATGTTAGCGTGTCTGTGTCTTTGTGTGTGCCTGCGTGACAGAGAGAGAGAGGGTGAAGAGAGAGAGAGAGGGTGAAGAGAGCAAGAGAGATAGTGGCGAGAGAGAGTGAAGCGAGCAAGAGAGAGCGGGTGAAGACAGCAAGTGAAAGGGTGAAGAGAACAAGAGACAGAGAGTGGAGAGTGAATACAGCAAGAGAGAGAGAGTGGAGAGAGAGAGAGAGAGAGCTCTATCTTACACCCAGTGCAAAGTGATGCAAAGCAAAGAAAAGTGCATTTCAGACCAATGCACTTGTCATTTTCCCATCCAGTGCCCACAATGTTTAAATAGCAAATGTACTGGGTCCGCGGTGGTGTAGCGGTCTAAGCATCGGCTTCGTGTCGATGCAGTTGCCCACTGGGGACCGGGGTTTGCGCCCTGGTCCCATCAGATCCAACTATGGCCGGACTCGATGAAGCAGTGATAATTGGCAATGCTGTCTTCGGGAGGGGGGTGGAGTCGGCTTGTGTTCGTCACATGAATGCGTCTCTGTGTGTCTCGGAAAAAGCAGTGGTTCAGCCTGGAGTTGCATTGTCACGGAAGTGGCGAGGCGTCTCCTTCGAGACTGCCGGCCGGAGAGATGCAGTTGGCAAACGCATACAGTACGAGGGTGGGTGTTTGAACTAAAATAGGGATCGATTGGCCACTAAATTGGGAGAAAAAAGGGAAAAATTAGAAATAAATTTTAAATAGCACATGTACTTGCATCCATCTGAGTGCCTATGGGTGTGTTGGTCTAATAAGGTGTGGTCAGGCACATTGTTGGTGCATTGCCATCTTGAGACAGCTGAAAGCGATGTGTGATTGACCAATAAAAACCTGGTCTTAAGTCAATGGCGCGGTATTTTCCTGCTATTTAAAGGGCGCATTATTAAGATAGACCTACATAGAAGAAGGAAACTGATCCTTTGCATTTAACCCATCCTATACACAAACACACTAGAAGCAGTAGGCAGCCATGTATAGCCCATACAAACATACTAGGAGGTAGGTGCACAATGCACAATATTTTAAAAAAAATTGTCATAATGGTGAAATTCTAAAAAATCTTAACATGACTTCATTTACCAAAACATGGATCAAAGATCACCAAATTGCTTTTTATCAGCTATTGCAATAACTTAAACAAAACTCCATTAGATAACTGTAAAATAATAACAAATACATTTAATTATTAATAATTCTTGACATGTTTAAATGCTTATGACAAGAGATGTGCAAGAGGAATTTGATCATCTTTGATTGATTTTTTTTGTACATTAAGCCATGGTAAGCTTTCTTCACGCTAAGCATAATGTGTCATCACAAATGATTCTGTCCCACTACTTGGCTAATCCGCCATTATAATAAAAATTGGCAAAGTGTAAAAGTAGACCTGACTTTTAAAGGGAATGGAAGATGAGACTCTTGATTTGTTTATTTCATGTTAGGCCAGGAATACACCTATGATTAATTAACAGACTAAGTACAACCCCTTTGAACCATGTGCCTTACTTCGCGCTCCGCTGTTAAACTAACAAAAGGGAATTTGGAAACACCCTAAATGCACTTGTGCCATGCACTTTACACCAGTCATTCCCAGAGACTGGGTCGCAGGAGATTTTATTTGGGTCGACGAATAAATTATTAGAATTTCTTCCAGTCTTTTAAGCTTTATATCTGCAATACACCTTTGAGCCACATGAGGGAGCTTGTTGGTATTTCTACCGCAGAGTTTCTGCCAGAAATATACTGAACGCTGTACCTGATAATGCATGTTGCGCTCTCCACTTGTACACCAGACTGGAAAGCAATACTAAAAAGCAAGCAGGCGCACCTATCACATTAGCAAGGTGTAAGTAAAATTAATAAGCACAACTGTATATTTGGAGTAGGTCTAAAAAGACAATATTCAGAATAAGTAAATAGCACATAATGGGCCAAAAGAGATTTGACATAGAATAGACCTGATGTGGCTAACAAATTGATTGTTGATTGTTCGAATTGATAGTTGACTGTTTGGTAACGATTGCTGCACTTAAACACTAGCCTACTTGTTGTGATAATAGGCATGAGCATTTCAAAAGATGTGCAACAAGCGTGTTTTTGATCGTTCGTATGGTTCTGATAATTGCACTTATAACATTGAATCTAACTTAATATGAAAGGCTAGTGTACATTCTGTTTGTTTTACTGATGAGAGGGGGGAAAAAATGACAGCCTGTTAACTGCCTAAATGTATTTAAAATGTGTAAAGGTAGTCCCTAGGTTACGAACGAGATCCGTTTTTGAGTGTTTTTATGTCGAATTTGTATGTAAGTCGGAACAGTGAAGTACAGTTCACATCTAGCATCAATTAGTCAAATGTTTGTCTTAGTATATATTTTACCTAAAACATAAATATTTTTCCGCTTCCGGTGTGGGAAGATGGCCGGTGCAAATTCACGTTTGCAGCGACCTCACCCAGTACCAGTGGGGAAGATGGTGGCGCAAATTCACGTTTGCGGCAGCCTCATCCAGTACCGTCCATGCAGTGCATTTGTCTACATCTGCGTCTTAGTTTGTCTTCATTTGATAACTTGGAGAGCTGGCACTGGATCGGCTGGGAGAGCTTGGTCTGCTACGTCCTGTAGGCCAAGTGACCGCGCCCCTGCCTAGAGCTGTCTGCGTCAGTGTGTCTGACATTCTTGTGTAAGAAGTCGGGTTGTTGTGAAGCATCTAGTGTGTTGGTGGTGTTCTGCACCTGTCATGTCTCACTCTCAACCTTCACCGCTGGCTAGCAGAAATGCGAACAGGAGAGCCGAGCATGTAAGTCTCTCCCTGCCAGTACATAGCCTCTCCAACAGCAAGCCCTATGTAGCGCCTCCTCGTGGTGACACACGGTAACTGGGTACGCCTTGGACCCTGGCTGAACTACAAGGGACTCGGAGGTCTGGCCCCTAGCGTGCGGTACGCAGGCCCACCGCCCACCTGTGTGTGGATATTCCCTGATGCCCACAAACCAGCCCCCAGCTATGGGTTAAATAGTGCCACTGCCTAGTGGATACCTCAGGAGAGGAATAGGCTGGCTACAGGAGTAAACCCCTACAGAAAATCAACATCTACAGTACTGTTGTTTTTTGTTTTTCTTACTCTTCTGTATCTGTTTAAGTCAGAGAGTACTGCTGGTGTCGTGTGTGGCTGCCACTTCTCCCTCTCGTAGCCCCCCGCCCCCTTCCCATCCACCCCTGTATGTCTGTGTCATGTTTATCTGTTGTCTTGTTTCACCGCAGTTTATTGTAAAGCAAGTTTGAGTGTTAGAAAAGCGCTATATAAGATTGATTTATTATTATTATTATTAACAGAGCTGTGCCTGAAGAGGTAACACTGAGGGCCGTCTGACAGGATGCGGAAGCTGGGCAGGTTAAGCTAACTGCTAGCCCATGTAGACCGGCAGCTCTGATAACACCGACGGTGGTCTAGCGGCGGCCTCGCCAAGCCTTGACTGTGTTTTTAGTGTCATCGTGCGGAGTACGGGGAGGTGTGTCGAAGGTGTCTGGCTGGGGGAGCTAGTGTTGGATCAGCTGAGGGAGCTTGGTCTGCAGTGTCCTGTGGGCCCAAGGACCACGGCCCTGACCAGAGCTGCACCCGAAGAGGAAACACTGAGGGAGGTCTGACAGGATGCAGAAGTGGGGCAGGCTAAGCTAACTGCTAGCCCATGCAGACCAGCAGTTCCGACAGTCATCCTGGCTGGCGTTCGTTCTCCTGGACAGTGAATTGTTTTTTTTGTTTTTGTTTTTTAGATATACACGTATGTATTAGTTTGAATATATGTGTTCTTGTAGTTTTTTTATGTGTTTTTGTCTTTGTGTTGCACTGCTATGGGCTGGGGGAAACGATGGTTCGTTTCATTTCATGTCCACAAGTGCATGAAATGAAATGACAAATAAAGTGTTTCTGATTCTAATATAATAATGCAGTAATAATAATAAATCTAACTACAGTACAGTATTTATAATTGAGTGAGAGAATGTGTGTATAGGTATAAAAAACTTTAAAGAAAAATGTCTTACATTTCAAACTCCCCACCTGCCACTGTCCCCAGAGTGGGTTGTGACCGACCGAGGCCAGCCTTTTGACACCAGAAACGAGAGCCCGCTCAGGGCTCACCTCCCTGTTTCACCAGGTAAGTGAAAAAATGATAAACGCGTTTCACCTCTATGTGAAGGCTTTATTATTTCCACTTTTGTTTGTTTCAATCGTGGTCGTTTTCATTTTCTTCAGTGCATCACCATCCCTTGCATCATATTTACACTATGAAGCCAGGAGGTTAATAAACACACATAAAATGTATGTGAAAACACAACACACACAGTGATGTTTCAATTGGACTTAAAATGGTGACGACAGCGTGGCATTTGTTTTCCCTCAGGCCAACAAACTGCCTAAGACGCGCAGTGTTCTGAACATCGCGCAAAGTAGTCTGTCCGTTCTTTAGTACGAACCATTGTGTGGAACTCGATTTTAAAAAAAATAATAGGCTTTATGGAGGTTGGTTCGTAAGTACAGGAGTTCGTATGTTGGACGTTCGTAACCCGGGGACTACCTGTATCTTGTTTTACTGATGAGAGGAAATAAAAACAATGAGATAACCTGTTGACTTTACTTACATTTATAAAGTATTCAACATGTGTATGTTTTCAATAACACGTGCATAAAACGACATTGTGATTTATCAAAGGTATATCTCTTCGAAATGACTCATTTACCTATTCAAGATAATATAAGGTGATGTGGAAATGGCAGTGAAAATGATCAGGAGCATTCATTAAAAAAATGTTCTCCTCTCACCATTTAGATAAGGTCTATTGTGAATTGGTTCATGATGGTTTGTCATTTTTAAAAAGTGGGTCCCCAGAAAAAAATGTTTGGGAAATACTGCTTTAGCCCGTGCCCTTAGATCATTAAAACAGAGCCCAGAGAGAGAGAGAGAGAGAGAGAGAGAGAGAGAGATGGCCTTGCTCAGCTCACCCGTTCCTTGTAGTAGAAGGAGGAGATGGAGACAGTGTCTTTATCAGAGCGGGTGGGGCTGCCACTGTATAACCTGAGCGTGCTCTGAGACTCAGTCCGCATCTTCATGGGAGTCAGAACACCACTGTGGTAGGCAGATAGCGCCGACAGGGACCTGGAGCAAACATACATATAGGCGCACACACATATTTACATACAGACACACACATGCATACACATCCAAATAAACACACACACACACACACACACACAACATCCAGGTTAGAAGTTAAAACAAATCCAACCAATCTCTTAAATTTGCAATGAAGACTTAATATGGAAACTTTTTCAGAACATTATCTCACCTAGGAGTGGGTTCAGTAGGGGGGACAGAGCGATGCATAGTGATCGGCCGTGTGAAATAGACTAGACACCCAGTACCACAGAATCGGGCCCCTGAAGTCCGGGGGAAGGGAATATTGGCATCCTGGAGGGGAAAAATAACCAATTTTACTCCTGTTTACCCATTGTTTACTATGTATACTCCGGTGAAGGTCTGGAACGAAAGCCCAGCTTATCAAATTAAATTTGCACAGATCTAAGTGTGTGTAAGCCCTTTTTATTCCTTTGTGGATATTTATTCTCCTTGCACCTTATTAAAGACATTTAGCCAGTTGAGTGATGGATATTTCTGGACTTTTTTTTTTGGAATTATTTCCCCCTTTTTCTCCGCCATTGTACTTGGCCAATTACCCCACTCTTCTGAGCCGTCCCAGTCGCAGCTCCACCCCCTCTGCCGATCCGGGGTGGGCTGTAGACTACCACATGCCTCCTCTGATACATGTGGAGTCGCCAGCCGCTTCTTTCACCTGACAGTGAGGAGTTTCACCAGGAGGACGTAGTACATGGGAGGATCACGCTATTTCTCCCAGTCCCCCCTTCCCCCTGAATAAGCACCCTGGCCGACCAGAGGAGGTGCTACTGCAGCAACCACAACACATACCCACATCCAGCTTCCTATCCGCAGACACGGCCAATTGTGTCTGTGACGCCCGACTAAGCCAGTGTCTGGAGATTTTGATGTATCATTAAAACTAAGATAATGTTTTTCTCATAGGTTTATTGTCTCATAAGTTTATGAACCTATTCAAGATTTTCAAGGGTTTAAAAAAAAATTTTTTTCCTCATCACAATTTACATACATAGTGAGGACAAAATTTACCATCTACAGTTTATTTTTACAAAAACAATTGAAACCCCACACTGCAGGCAAAGGCCTCACAAGACCCCACCTCAAGAGAACAAAGAGACTGTTATCAAGTAATGGTACACTGCACCTGGTAGGAACCGTAAGTGTTGGTGACCCTGGGGAAAGCAGGAAGGGCGGGCGTCACAGGGTTTGAGAGAACGTAGGGGCTGATGGTGGGACCATCCTCTTGGGTCTAAGCATATGGAGGAAACTTTTGTGTTAGGTGTGAGCATAGATAACTGCAGTACAATTAAACTTCTCAAAAGGAGAATGGTGCACATGCTGCCTTGCAGGCAACCTTTTAAAACATTCCTTAAAGCAATACTCCAACATGACTCCAGAATGGAAGGTAACAGATAGGAGCACTTCCACAGAAAAATACAGATTAAACTGGAGGAGTTTCTCAGAGTTGAAATGACAACATTTGTGTGCATTCATTGTGTTCATGCAGTGTTATAACATGGTGTAATATATTCACTTTTGGTAACACTTAAGTATGGGGAACATAGTCACCATTAATTAGGTGCTTATTAGCATGCAAATTAGCAACATATTGGCTCTTAATTGGTCATTATTACGTACTCATTAATGCCTTATTCTGCATGGCCTTATTATACAACCAGTAAGCCATTAACTATGAGTTTTCCCTCTATAACCTCAGAATTATTGCTTATTAGTAGTACCATCTCAATATGCTTTGCTTAGTATGGACTTTATAAGATGGTAGTACCACAAGAAGAGTTATTCTCCCTTACTAACACTTAATGAATATGGTCTGTTCTTACATAACAAAACACAAAACTACAAGTGTTAATAGTGTTAAATTACTCTAAATTACGTTTTTGTTACTTAGAATATGTTCCCCATACTAAAGTGACATCCTGATCATTACTAATTCACTAGTAATTAAGTTTTTTTACTTAGAATATGTCCCCCATACTAAAGTGTTACCTTACTTTTATATGGGTAAGTGTACATATCATTTGTGCCTGTACGTGTGTGATTCCCACCATGTCAGACTCCAGACAGGAAACAAGTTGTCGAACGCATGGCTCCAAACAATTCTGGTTCCTCTTCACCTTCTGAAGTGAGGTGTCCGTCAGAATCTACAAACGCCATACACACAGACTTATCATCATCATGCTCATCAGGATGAAAAATGCCAACTAACAGCAATGGAGCATTTTATGTTCAGATGAAAATGAAATGTGTGTGTGAAATGTCTATGTCTGTGTGTGAAATAATGCGATGAGCATCTTACTTGTCACTATAAAAATCAAAATCATTCCCTTAAAGGTAGAATGAGTAGGATTTGTCGGGTGCGGTTAGTAAAGTCCCTCCTCCCTGGCTCAACGACACCAGAAGTGCGCGTCCCCTGACCGCAGTTGCCAGAACACATCCCAGTGTACAGGACAACTCTGTGTTGCTCTTCATTCCCATCCTCTCCTTCAGTGCTTGCCAGTGGGTGAAAGCCAACCCCAGATACACTCTCGTTTTGGAACGAGCTTTGTCCACTTGGTGTTTCGCCTCACTATATTTGCATTTTTCAGTGCTGTGACCGCCACTGTCGTAGCTTCCTCTTGGATGCATGCTCACGATCTCGATCTGGTTCCTGGTCGCTACGTTTTTATGGAGTCCTGCTGCCCAAAGGTTAATGCCCAGAAATGCCCCATACACAGCAAAATAAAAAAATACAGGAAGAGGACGGGATCTCTGCAGATACAGAGAGACACTGCCACACATGTCTAGTGGGTCATAAAAGATGAATGAGAGGGATTATTTTTGTACGAGTCTATACATTGATTTTTAGGAAAATCCTACTCATTTTACCTTCAAGTTTAATATCGCAGGCTCACTGCATCTCTCAGGCATAAAATTATTTTAATAACAGATTTCTTCACATAGTCTTCATTGTTACATGATCTACTACTACTACCTTCGGCTGCTCCCGTTAGGGGTCGCCACAGTGGATCATCTGTTTCCCTTTCTTACAGTCTTCATTGTTACACGATGGTAATCTATAATCTATGAAGTCTCAGTACAACATAGTTTGTACTTATTGACACAAACTGTGCAATGATGAGGGTTTCAAAAGTGATGTAGCATTTAATATTTGAATGACTTTAAAAGATATTGCCCACTTCAGATGATAATCGAAGATTAAAAGTAAAAAGATTATAAAGCTGATTTTGAAGCACTGAAAAGAGCCTCTTTTTTCAAGAATGAGGACAGGGTGGAGAGAGGGAGAAGTCATGTAAAAAATATTATGGGTCAGATTCCATCCCAAATTGCCACCCTTTGCCCAACATGTTATGTGCCAACCAACTGAGCCACCAGAATTCCCCCAAGATTACCCCATCTGAACTACCCTACCTTTTGGATCTTAGTCCTCATAGCAGATGGGATAGTGGTGGGGGAGACAAACTGGAAGGAGGGAGCAGCGTTGTTGGGGTAGTGGGCGGGAAACTTCACCACCAGCCGAACCTGGTGACTCCCAAAGTGTGCAGAGACGACACAGCTTCGGTTCACAGCATCCATCTGGTGCCAGACAAATAAATAGAAGAAGACGAAGAAGAAGACGAAGAAGAAGAAGAAGAAGAAGAAGAAGAAGAAGAAGAAGAAGAAGAAGAAGAAGAAGAAGAAGAAGAAGAAGAAGAAGAAGAAGAAGAAGAAGAAGAAGAAGAGAAACAAATTAAACAAAACTAATCAAAGATCAAGTAGAACAGGAAAATAGAATAAGACAAAACAGAGTAAAAAGTAAAAATATTATGTAGGAATGATAAAAAAATGAAGTCTGTAAATGACTTGTAATCTCCCTCAGTCTTCAGCTTGACTTGGGTAATAGAATAAGAGGATGGGAGGGTAAGAGGGGCATTTGAAATGGTTATACTGACAGATAAACTGAACTACTGGTCTCAGTCAGCGCTATTCTCCCATAGGTTACAAACACAAATAGTACAAATATCAGTGATCTGATATAGTCCATAGGCAAAAAGAATGGAACAACTGAAACATTATATGGAAAATGTTTTTTGGGATAGTATAGTTGATATAGGATTGGTTGATTTGTTCTCGCAGCGTCACTAACAGTATGAGGGTCAATCAATACTGTAGCGAATTCGGGGGACAACGCAACCACAGGAACTGCCGCGGCCAGGAAGCGAACCTGTATCGCCCGCACCGCAGGAGACATCGCTAACCACTCCACTAAAGGGTCAGACCCGTCAGCCAGCGGCCAGTGTGTCTACTTATCCATGAATGTTACACTACCCCCTCCTTCGGGAAGCGCGTCCCCGCGCTTAAGCATATCAGCTCCTTCAAACCTCAGGGCGCATACGCTTCCGATGGCCTTACGGTTGCCATCCCACTTCTGACACCAATGTAGCGAATTCGGGGGACAACGCAACCACAGGAACTGCCGGAGCCGGGAAGCGAACCTGTATCGCCCGCACCGCAGGAGACATCGCTAACCGCTCGACTAAAGGGTCAGACCCGCCAGCCAGTGGCCAGCGTGTCTACTTATCCATGCACGTTACAATACTAACTAATTTAAGCAAAAAAATTTTTAAAAAAATGTAAAAAATGTTTACACTGGTTCCAGCAGAAAAATGTCTTGGTGCTCTGTGGTGTGCTTAAATTAGCAGGCTCTGTGTCTGCATCATCTTTTCTGATATGATGCTGTTTGGGACGACGTAATTACCGTCATTCAGTAAATGGCTGCCCTTGGATGAAATGTGGATATTTGGCTCACCTCAACATTGACATTCCTAATTTGCAGATTGACCAGGGAGAACTCCTGTTGCAGGGTCTGGGGCAGGCCGGCACCCGGGGCTTCATGGTGTCCACTAGACCTCAGAGCACCGTCCTGGTCTTCAGGACAAAAAGGAAACAGAGCAGATGGTTATGTCCTGACAATTTTAATGGAATAAGATGATCATTAAGATGATCAATCATCAGGGTTCGACATTAACTATGGCCCGTGGCCGTAAAAAAGTTATTCTGTGGCCATCATACACTACCGTTCAAAAGTTTGGGATCACCCAAACAATTTCGTGTTTTCCATGAAAAGTCACACTTATTCACCACCATATGTTGTGAAATGAATAGAAAATAGAGTCAAGACATTGACAAGGTTAGAAATAATGATTTGTATTTGAAATAAGATTTTTTTTACATCAAACTTTGCTTTCGTCAAAGAATCCTCCATTTGTAGCAATTACAGCATTGCAGACCTTTGGCATTCTAGCTGTTAATTTGTTGAGGTAATCTGGAGAAATTGCACCCCACGCTTCCAGAAGCAGCTCCCACAAGTTGGATTGGTTGGATGGGCACTTCTTTGAGCAGATTGAGTTTCTGGAGCATCACATTTGTGGGGTCAATTAAACGCTCAAAATGGCCAGAAAAAGAGAACTTTCATCTGAAACTCGACAGTCTATTCTTGTTCTTAGAAATGAAGGCTATTCCATGCGAGAAATTGCTAAGAAATTGAAGATTTCCTACACCGGTGTGTACTACTCCCTTCAGAGGACAGCACAAACAGGCTCTAACAGGTACTATTTAATGAAGATGCCAGTTGGGGACCTGTGAGGCGTCTGTTTCTCAAACTAGAGACTCTAATGTACTTATCTTCTTGCTCAGTTGTGCAACGCGGCCTCCCACTTCTTTTTCTACTCTGGTTAGAGCCTGTTTGTGCTGTCCTCTGAAGGGAGTAGTACACACCGGTGTAGGAAATCTTCAATTTCTTAGCAATTTCTCGCATGGAATAGCCTTCATTTCTAAGAACAAGAATAGACTGTCGAGTTTCAGATGAAAGTTCTCTTTTTCTGGCCATTTTGAGCGTTTAATTGACCCCACAAATGTGATGCTCCAGAAACTCAATCTGCTCAAAGAAGTGCCCATCCAACCAATCCAACTTGTGGGAGCTGCTTCTGGAAGCGTGGGGTGCAATTTCTCCAGATTACCTCAACAAGTTAACAGCTAGAATGCCAAAGGTCTGCAATGCTGTAATTGCTGCAAATGGAGGATTCTTTGACGAAAGCAAAGTTTGATGTAAAAAAAATCTTATTTCAAATACAAATCATTATTTCTAACCTTGTCAATGTCTTGACTCTATTTTCTATTCATTTCACAACATATGGTGGTGAATAAGTGTGACTTTTCATGGAAAACACAAAATTGTTTGGGTGATCCCAAACTTTTGAACGGTAGTGTATATCCCCAGTAGGTGGGGATATATGGTGGTTAAATAATAATAATTAAAGAAAATACCCACTGCCCTTTGCAAACGCAGCATCAGAGTTCCACAAACATCCCGATTCATTCCCGCCTTTTAATTCAACATTCTATGAAAACAGCTAACAATAACTTAATTTTACTCATCGCCGCCTAGCTGCCGATATGTCGGGGCTGCTGAAATATGGGTTTACTAAGCCTAATGTTACTCAAGCTGCAAACATGATCCCTACAGAAGAACCAGAAACACAAAAGGTGGACTCAATGAATGAAAAAAAGGAACGACAATGAAAATTTAGGAGTGAATAGAAGCAGGAGTTTAAGTGGCTAGAATATGACACATCAAAGGACGTAACGTACTGCGGTGTGCCGCCAGTTTCCTCAACAAGCAAAGAAGTCTAGCTCATTTTTCATCGGAAACAATGCCTTCAGAAAACACCACATCACAATTCATGGAAAAAGTGGACAACACAAGGTGCACAATTGCACACCTTGCAGTTATGTCATCTGAAAATACAATACATCCATGGGGAGACAAATACATCAAATGGAGAGTGGATAACGGGAGAAAATGATTAAAAATTTCAACATCGCATACTATTCTGTACGCAAGGCTCAGCGTTTTCGGGTTTTTACCGATTTTCACCAAAAAATATCCAGATTTTTTTAAAAGGAGCAGGTCGGTTTAAACTGATTTTCACGTGGATTTTATGTTTCCATGGATCCAAAAGTTGTTCCTTTTCGTGTGAGGTTATGTAACAGTGTCCTCTTGTGGCGAAATTCGGCATGCTGGATGGCTTTGAAAAATAAAAACCGAAAACACTGAGCCTTGTCTGTACATAACGAAATCGCCTTCAGTGCTTTCCCTGGGCTTATCCAACTACTTATCAAGAACGGCGTGGACATGGTGCATGAATATGCAAAGACAAAGCCATAGCAAGGTGGTTTGGTTTAATTTTAATCTAGTTAGCTAGCTAGCTGGTTAGGTTTATATGCTGCAAATTAATGTAGTGCTAATGCTACTATGTAGAGCAGCTACCTTAATTTATTGGACAAATAATGTAACGTTAGCTACTCTTCATCAGCAGTAGGCTATTGTTGGCTAGCTCGTATAGCATATTTTCTGTTTGTATTGAGGCTAGTTGCTCATAGTTAATGGTGTTAACGTTGTTGTCGGTAACTTTACTGCTGTAGATTCATTCCTCACATCTACAATGACACCTGGGAACCAACACTGGAGAAGTTGTGCCAAGCCCGCTATATTTTGGTTCTTGCGGATTATAATTCTACTGCTTTTTGTAATGTTTTTATTGCAAACATGACTGACGCTGGGACAATGCTGGGAGGGAGGGAGCAAGCAAGCGAGAGAGTGTATGAGGCAGAGGGATGCGAAAAAGACTGAACTGAGACTGTGAGAGAATATATGTACCGTATATTTACAAAAGCTTGAGTTTTCAGTTTTAATAATTATAAAAAAATATTCATTCTGCCCATGTATTTTGACAATTTCGGCTACAGTTAGAAGTATATGTTATAGGTTTTCTACTGCTTTTTATAATGTTTTTATTGCAGACATGACTGACAGGCACAATGCTGGGAGGGAGGGAGGGAGGCAGGGATGGAGGGATTGAGAGAGCGTGTATGAGGCAGAGGCATGGAGGAGGGTGTGAAAAAGAGACTGTGAACTAAGAGACAGAGAATATGTATGTATGTTTACAAATGAACTTGAGTTTTCAGTTTAAATAAATAGTTACTATATATTTTCATTTTGTTGATGTCTTTTTGTTTGTTGATGTGTTAAGTTGTGTTAAATTGCCTTTTCTGTGTTTTTACATTTGGACCATCAAAAATGTACTTTGGCCACCAAATTTAGGGGCTTGGCCACGAAATTTAGGGGCTTGGTGGCCCATAGGGCCAGTGCTTAAAAATATTAGTGTCTATCCCTGATCATACAACTCAAGTTTATCCTGAATATGCATCTTTGTGACACCTGGATATATCTAACAACTGTTTAAATTGTTGTTAATCATTGGTAATAAAGTGACTGGCTAAACATTTAGATGGGAACATTCTTCAGAGTGCATGGTCAAAGAGCGTATATTTGCTTTTCTCTCACCCTGCTGGTCACTGATGGATAGGATGTTGCCATGCTGGGGCTCAGGTTCCTGGGAAGCCAAAATCTTCTCTGGTTCAATGGTCAGAGACATACCCTCCAACAGATCCTCCACCACATCGTTGGCACACAGCTGAACAACATTGCACATGTTACTGTCAATGCACACACTTCGTAGAAAAAAGTCATTTTGCTGTTTTCATTTCTGGTTTGAGGGTGTGATTCATACGGACTTGCCTTCTGCAGCTGGGGATCCACACGCCATATTCTCAGTGTCTGGTCTCTAGACCATGTGACTAGTTGATAATCCTTGGAGCCTGCAATACAGTGAAAGTGAAGATGTTAGGTTCTAAACAACATATACTTAATCTCAGTTGGTGGAAAGTATGATTAGAATATGTGTCTTGCCTTCAGGGTCAGCATTAGGAGTCAATACTGGTCTCCTTTGCAAAACGCTAACAAAAGATAAAAGCAAGAATCCCTATTTCTTATAGCAGTGAATCTCCTCTGGCAGTAATTTTATGTAGGACACTAAAATTATAATTATCGAAGATTATTTTCAATTTCAGATGACAGTGTTTGATTCTGTTGTCCTGTCTGTTCATTACTTACATAGAGAGGACATTATTTTGGAGGGATATCCTTGCACATGCTATACCACATACATCCCCCCCCCTTTTCTCCTTAATTGTACCTGTCCAATTAACCCACTCTTCTGAGCCATCCCGGTCACTGCTCCACCCCCTCTGCCGATCCGGGGAGGGCTGCAGACTACCACATCTCCTCCGATACATGTGGAGTTGCCAGCCACTTTTCACCTGACAGTGAGGAATTTCACCAGGAGTACGTAGTGCATGGAAAGATCACACTATTCTCTCCAGTTCCACCTTCCCCCCAAACAGGCGCCCTGACTGACCAGAGGAGGCGCTAGTGCAGTGACCAGAACACATACCCACAATCCGGCTTCCCACCTGCAGACACGGCCAATTGAGTCTATAGGGACGCCAGACCAAACCGGAGGTAACACGGGAATTCCAAACAGCGATCCCCTGTGTTGGTTGGCAACAGAATAGGCCACTACGCTACCCGAATGCCCGCATGCACGTTTTACAGTATTTGTATTATTATATTCTTTTTTGTCTCTTGCGCTGTTTAAGTCTGCATTGTTGCGCTGTTTTGCGTTGGCTTGCTGTTGCACTATTCAGCTTCCCTACATGGATTTATTAATTCTATCTTTTCACATACTGTGCTATTCTATCCTATCTCATGCAATCTTATTTTAGCGTTATCTTATTCTATCCTATTTTGGCTTATCTTACCACTGCTTACCTTATCTTTACTTTTTAAATCTTAACCTATCATAAACCATGATCATTTTGGTACTGATTGCTTTTTTATAATTAAAATCTAGATTCTTGTTAATAATCTGGCCAAGCTGTGGCTGTGATGCTGGCAGTGCTTTGTGCCAAATGAAGAAAAAAAAAAGAAAGAAAGAAAGAAAAAAGAAAAACCAGAGAGGAAAGAAAGGTAGGGAATGGTTTCTTTTCACTAACACTGTTTGCATTTGTGTTTACAATCATATCCTGGTATGCGGGCCATAATGTGTTTTTGGTCAATCATTATGATTCATGAAGAAACACATTCTTACACTGGTAGAACTCTGTTGCAGCCAAAAAGGCCACATCCAATTGGCAGACATGGACCGTGTCACATTGAACAAAATGTGTGGGATTTAGGATTTGCCAATAATTAGGGATGGGATAAGTATCGTTAAGATTTTAACGTTACTACTACTCTTACCAATACTACTTATCAATCCGGTACTTTTAACAGTACTCTTAATGGTTCTTTTTGCTATTTTTTTAAGAGGAAAACATAACAAATAAAGAATAGAATTAACATTGCTTTATTTTCTCATGTCTGGACAAAGCATTGCTTTTAATCATTAATGCATGTTTGTATAATTTAGTTAACTCCGTTTGGGCTCTAGGCTGCTAGCATACATAACATAGCTAAAGTGGATGGGGCAACGAGAGATGAACTACGAGATACGTCTGTATTTGATGCACTTTCACCAGATGTTTCAAAATATTGCTTGTTTCCACCCTTACATGCCCTAACATGCAAAAAAAGACTTGTTGCACATGTGGCAATGAGCACTGTCAGCATTGACTCAAATGAAGTATAACTAGACTTCTTTTTTTGGGGGGGGGGGATTTCCCCCCCTTTTTTCTCCTCAGTTGTACCCAGCCAATTATACCCCACTCTTCTGAGCCATCCCGGTCGCAGCTCCATCCCCTCTGCCGATCCGGGGAGGGATGCAGACTACTACATGTCTCTTCCTATACATGTGGAGTTGCCAGCCGCTTCTTTTCACCTGACAGTGAGGAGTTTCACCAGGGGGATGTAGCACGTGGGAGGATCATGCTATTCCCCCCAGTTCCTGCTCCCCCCTGAACAGGCACCCTGACCGACCAGAGGAGGCGCTAGTGCAGCGACCATGACACATACTCACATCCGGCTTCCCTCCCGCAGACACAGCCAATTGTGTCTGTAGGGACGCCCGACCAAGCCGGAGGTAACATTGGGATTCGAACCCAAGATCCCTGTGTTGGTAGGCAACGGAATAGACCGCTACACTCCCCCGGCATCCAGTATAACCAGACTTTTGACCATTTAGGTCTCTCCGGCATTGTCACTAAGAGCAGGCTCTGTGGGTCTGTGCATGTGTGTACGCGTGTGTGCGCATGCATCTGAGAGAGAGAGGCAGGAAGAGCTGGCCTCGCCCCTCGGCTCGCACATACGACAGGCTAGGAGAGAGAGCTCTCTTCTGGATTGGGAATAGCAAAAATGCATCATAGACAAATGTTTTAATTTTATTGCAAATTAGAAATGGAGTTGGTAAGATAAAAGGTGCAAGATAAAGTTCCTATTTATTAAGGCTATATACGTAAATGTTATTTTCTTAATTTCTCCGATACCAATAGCAGAACCATTAATGTGGATCTTATCAATACTACAGTCTTTAATAATTTAGCACCGGGGCCCATTTAATACTGGGTTTCGGCACCCATCCCTACCCATAATGCATGCATTTGACTGCATTTTAAAACACGACATAAGAGGGTCTGAATTAAAAACAGTCTGTACAAGGCTTTATCTTATCTTTTCATATCCTTTCATAATTTATCTTAAAACAAAGTTGTCTTGATGTGAGATAAAGGTGAAATTTTTTTCCGTAACCTTCTTTCTGTGGTCTCCACTGGAACTCGAGGACCACATCATCGTGACCAACAAAGGCGTGGACGGGACTGTTGAGATCTAAGGTGCTCCATAACAACAGGCTGTTCTCTCTCCTCAGCTGGGGAACCATGACAGTCACCAGACCGCTGGAGAAAGGCTGGGGGGGGGGTGAACACACATATGTATCCACACGCACACACGCATGCACACACACACACAGACACACACACAATATTCAGGTTAGAGTTCAAATAAACCCAACTAACTGGTCTCGTTATGGAACTGTTCGGGCCACTGAGATGTAGTGATGTACAATGGCTGTTGTTCAAAGCACTATGCAGGACTGAACATTACATCAGCTTGAACATCACGGTCATTGCCACACAGTTATTCACAGACAATAGACACACATCCAGATAAACACACCCAACATGCCACCTGTCTACAGGGACAAGTCGTCACCATGGAGACAACTTCCCATAACTGTCCTGCCTGGTGTTTGTTTTGAAAAGACTACCCAATATCCTAGAGGAGGAAAATGAGGATGACCCAGAGGAAGTCCTTTCCTATCTTCTTGCGTGTGCAACACACACATACATATACACACACACACACACACACACACACACACACACACACACACACACACACACACACACACACACACACACACAGAAGCAGAGGTGTGAGAGTTGTTTCAGAACAATCTATGTTTGTATTGTATCTGCTTTTTGCAATTTTTATGTCGGCTGCATTTACACAATAATTTACCAATATGACTCAATAGTTTATCTTATCTTACTTAAATAATTGCACGACAAATGTTTTAAGATCCAAAGAAAAGATGTCAGAAGACATTTAGGTCAGGTGAATCGGCCGTACTAAATGTCCCTGGGTGTGAATGTGGGGTGTGTGTGTGTGTGTGTGTGTGTGTATGTGTATGTATGTGTGTGTGTGTGGGCCCTGTGATGGACTGGTGGCCTGTCCAGGGTGTCTCCCCGCCTGCCACCCAATGACTGCTGGGATAGGCTCCAGCATCTCCGCAACCCTGAGCAGGATCAGTGGTTTGGATAATGGATGGATGGATGTTTTAAGATATCTGATTATAAATACATGCAGAAATAGCTTTCTCTCATAGGAACAGGAACAGCTCTTACAGCAGGAAAAGGAACAAGTACAAAAACTTGGACACACCCACGCATCTAAATACTCCATTGATCCCTGTTAAGATAATGTTAGACACAGGCATTACACAACAAAAATTCTAATCCAGTGAACCCAGAGTTGTGTAACCAGTCACTTACTGTGTATCTGGCCTTCCATACTGGAACCTGACAGGACAAGATGTTAAGGTATTTCCTTGGTTGTCTGTAGTCCCAAAACTACACAGAGAGATTGAGACAAAATGTGGTCAATGCTGGCTGTTTCAATCATCAAAGAACATGGCAAGACAAAAAAAAGTATACTAATTACAATGGAATCTTATTATTTTTGATCCTTCTGATGTTGTATATTGAAGAGCAAAATGATTGTGAAATACATTTAAGTACCGGTAAAGTTAAATGTAAAGAAACATACTATATGTCGTAGAATGTGCTTTAGAATTAGATTTTGCATTTTTTGTTTGCTAAACATGTGGTAAATTCAGAGGTCAAGATAAGACAGGTTCTGGTCAGTAGGCCCGTGGTCAGAATAAACTAGATTCCGGTCCCTTGTGAGAGTTCGTCTTACCTTGACAGAGTTGTCCTGGCTGGAGGTGGCCAGGATGTATTCATTGTCTGGGTGCCAGTCCAGACCATGGATCTTCGACAGGTGTGCTGCTACATACTCAACAGCTGTGTTTGGTTTCTAGTAGTGACAAATATAAAAAAAAATATCAGAGAAAGAAAAGTTCAACAAAATCAACTACTGGGTAGAATGTGAGTTTCGAAAAGAGTTTCAGTTTCTTTTGAAATTTACATTGAATATTTTTTGCTGCAATAAAGTGATATGCTCTGCTCATGGTTTGGAGAAAATTCAACACTTAGTTCTTCCTCAACAGTCAAGCACATTACTCACTCTTTTATCCCAGATTCGCACATCACCGTCATGACTGGAGGCAAGGAGGTGCTGGTTTCTTCTGTTCCATTTGACTTGAGATGCCCCAGCTGAGGAAACAAAACCAAGCAAAACAAAAAGGTAAGAAAGACAATTTGATATAAAGAAGCCTGGATGAAAACAAGATGAATTCAAGAGAGATTCCCAATAGAGTCTGAGTAACTGCTTGACAAAATTAAGTTAAATGAATTATGACATACTTACCGACAGCAGATAGTGCAACTGTGGGTTTCCGTGTATCTCTGGGAAATCAAAGATAGAAAAATTAAAAGCCCCTTCCTCAGCAAAAATCTTTATGGTAACAATTGGATTAGGTTACATTAGATCAGTGGTTCCCAAACTGGGGGGTGTGGGGAGGCTAACATCACTTTAGGTGGACACAATAAAATGTATGCACTGTGAAGTTGTTACAGTCAAGCAGATAATAATAATAATAATAATAATAATAATAATACATTTTATTTGTGGGTGCATTTCAGAGCACTCAAGGACACCTTACAGAACACAGTAAAAACAAGTAGCACTGTATCAGACAGGATAAAATCAAAACAAAGCAGGGTAGACAATAAAAAGTCAATACAACAGATAGGTATAAAATCAACATCTGCACAAAACTCAATGAAGCATGGATCAGACTGAATATGCCAGTTTCAAAAGGTACGTTTTGAGATGGGATTTGAAGGTTGAAAGAGAGTCAATGTTGCGAATTTCTTGTGTGAGAGAGTTCCAGAGGCGGGGGGCATAACGACTGAAGGCTCTAGTCCCCATGGTAGTCAAGCGGGCCAATGGTGTAGTGAGTTGGAGAGCAGAAGAGGATCTGAGAGTGCAGGAGGGCATGTGGATATGAAGGAGTTCAGAAAGATATGAAGGAGTTAGGTTATTAAGGGCCTTAAAGGTGAGGAGCAGGATCTTGAAGTCAATACGGTATTTAACAGGGAGCCAATGGAGCTGCTGAAGAACAGGAGTGATATGATCTATGGAAGGAGTTCTGGTAATGATACGGGCAGCTGAATTCTGGACCAACTGAAGCTTATGAAGACACTTGAGGGGAAGACCAAAGGATACAATTACAGTAGCCAATACGGGATGTAACCAGGGTGTGAGTGAGTATGGCTGTGCTTTTAGGTGTAAGTGACAGCCGGAGACGATTAATATTGCGTTGGTGGAAGTATGCAGACCGAATAACATTGTTGACATGGGCTTCAAAAGATAATGTGCTGTCCAGGATGACACCCAGACTCTTAACCTGGGGCGATGGGGGAACTATAGAATTGTCAATAGTAAGAGAAAAACTATCAGTTTTGGCCAAAGTAGATTTAGTGCCAACTAGGAGGACCTCAGCTTTATCACTATTAAGTTTGAGGAAGTGGTATAAAAACCAGGATTTAATTTCTAGCAAGCAGTCAGAAAGGGAAGTGGGCAGAAGAGTGGAGGTAGGTTTGGTGGATGGCAGTAATGCAACATTTATGGATACCAAACATTGTAAAACGACCCAGAAGGCTAGTTAACAAGTACCAAACAGTCCAGACCCATGGCGCACACCTGATACGAGTTGAGAGGGCATCCTACTAAACGTCCCTCTCAGGTCATCCATGAGTGAGTGACCAGACAATTTGCAACATATAGCCAATGGCCACAATTCCATGCACACTGTGGGAAAAATAGAGTGGCAATCTCATAGCTGCTTCTCCGATTTGTTAATATCTGCAGCACAAAGCAAGCCCCCATCAGTCAGTGAAAAGACTACAGGACTAGAAGTGTAATTCTTGCATAGAAAATGTTCAGGTTTTTGTTTATTCTCAAGGAGTTGGTAAAATTGCCATTTTTGTGCAGAGAGGTAATTTTGAGAAAATCTGTTGAAAGCAATTAATGTTGTTACAGAGTAAACATTTAGAACATACATGCTGCAGTGTCACTTTTAATGCTTCCACACTAAAAGTGACTTGTTCCTTTTTTTCAATAAGATGTAACACATTGGAGATGCAGTTCTGTATTAATTACAGACAATAATTCAAATAAATTCTATAGTTTGTAAGCAAAGGACATGTCTGGGTGTGTGTTTATGTGGGTGCATGTAGGTGGTGGTGGTGGTGGTGGTGGGGGGGCTTGAAAAAAAAGTTTGGGAACCACTGCATTAGATCAAATAAAACTTAAAAAAGTCTCACTATGAAAACTGAGTAGTAGATAATAGAACACAACCAGTATGAATAGAAATGCAAAAGGAAGCAGGGCTAAAACATAATGCAGCTGATATCCTAACACTTAAGTACTGTTAGGGTAAAAAAAACTTGAGATACTTGAATGCAAGTAGTAAAAGCAGCTGGTGACACAACACTAGACCATGCGTATATTTCTTTTTATTGTGAATATTTGTGTAACACCATTTTTCAGTATCATCTTCTACCTACCTACTAATGCTTTTGTATGACAGTGAGATCCTACCTGGTGTCCCAGATGTAGATATAGGTGTCCACTGAACTGCTGACAAGGTACTCCGGCTCAAACCATGACCAGTCCAGGTCACTGGAGTCAACACATTGTAAAAATTCAAACAGGCCTGACATCCCATGTAAGGTTTTCTATTCTAAGGAGCATTTGATGCGTCACTATATAAAGTAAACTAACCATCAATCTATTACTGAAGCGGTTGTGAATGCTTTAATAATAGATTATAGTCTATGATAATAGATCATAAAAGATTCAATCTACTATTGAAGTTGAAAGTAGTAGTAGTAGTAGTAGATTGAAGTATTTACAAACATATTTCAACATATACTTTTTGTTCCATCTATTGTTAGGCCTATTTTTGAAAAAGGAGACAAATTAGCATTGTTACCTGATTACTCGTGTGTGTCCCTGCAGGGATGTGTGAATCTCTCCCCGGCCTTCTCTCCAGGCATAAAGGTCTACTCTCTGATTACTCTGCAAGCACAAAAATAAAAATAAAATCTATTGCTCAGTAAAAAGTGTGCTGATGTCCAACCAGGCATCTTTTATGCCCAAGAGTGTACAAGCTTTTATTCCAACTAAATCCTACACTAGCTAATTTAAATGACTATTTCATCCCTTCCTGGTTGATGGTGTGCTAATTGGGGAAATCAGTCATCGGGATGGTTGTTTAGCATTAAAAGTTGTATACATATATTGAGTTACACTTTATTGACCAATCTGTCATTTCCTTGCAGATGTTGCCCAGACTGGGCGCAGCACAAGCCGCAGAGCAGCGCTGGCTAGGGCACTTGGGGTGAAGGACAAGGCACACTGGTGTTACACCTAAGAGCCTGATACAAGCACCCCCCCCCAAAAAAAAAGACCAAAAACAAAACAAAAACATCAGCCCAGGCAAAATCAGGATTACAGAGCTAGACCTTGGATGTGACATGGCAAACATCTAGTTACTGTCTCGCTTCTCTTACCACTAGGTTATCTGCTATCATGTGACACTCGATATCTGCCAGTCACTTAAGTAAAGGAACTTTTCAAATTCAGTTTTTTGAGCTACATGTTGATAGGGAAAACCATAGTAACACCATATGAGAACTGAAGCACTGATAGAAATGCACACAACTTTAGAAGCAAGACAGTTTTAAGCAATTACAGATTTTAAAAAAAAATAAAGGATAAGAAATCTAGTCCAGACTCTGTCTTTTTGTTCATGAAATCTAGACTCACTGAAGCAGCAAAAACGTTGGACTCTGATTTGTGAGGGTTCCACTGAACTGTGCCCACATCCCACTTGCTCTGGCGTCCGATTTTACGAGGGGGTTCAGAGGGGGCCTCCAAGTTCACCACATACAGAAACCGCCGCCTGAAATAAGAATAATAAAAATGAAGGCTAAACTCTTGAACAGCTGGTTTAACTACTTAAGTAAATGATAGTGCTTGAGATGGGTCACTTGACTCATGACAGCATACCCTGATGCCATTTATAGTAAACAATGACAAGTTATTACACTGTGTTGGGATATTGATTAACAAAACTATGTGGGTAATCACTCAAGAGGGTGGCACAATGATTGTTACATCATATCTTGTGCATCATTAAATGAACAGTTTCCCTGTTTGGTATTATACTTCTAAACTTGGGCAGTATAAATTAAAGGTGTGTAGTGGTTATGGGGCTACATAATTCCTCTTATTGAGCTAGTAGGAACGTCATTTTCCTGCTGCTGTTTCCTAGGTTCGGGTTTACAGTGACACACTTCCGCTGCGCAGGTTTTTTGTTGTTGTTGTAATGGTGGAAGGAATAAATGGTGCAAGTTGTGTAGCCGAAAGAGAAAGTTGTCACGACTCCTGCTTGAGCTCTTCTACAGGTGTTTTTTTTCTTTCTCCCGTATCATACCATCTCATATTTACTTATTTCATTATCTCAACACAGCAGATGTGCCCTTGTCAAGATCATGGCTCACTTATTAAATTATCTCAACACTGCCTGGTGGTTGGAGAATAAACTGTTGTGGTGTCAGCAAAAGATCAATCATGCTAATAAGATAGTGGCAACACAGACTTTGAATATTAACCTGAATTGATGATACCATGAACAGGGTTTAGAAATCTACAGGTATGACATATGGATGCCTGGAATGATTAGGAGATTGCCTTTAAACAAGAGCAGCAGGCTTAAAGCCACAATGTGGGGCGCAACCCTATCCTCTGACCTCACAGTGGAGGGTAGTTGTCAAAAACAGAATATCCCTTCAGCGATTAATAAGTTTCTTATTAAAAGTCATGAAGTGTCATTAACTTAAATTGAGCACAATTTGAATAAATAAGCTGTCAACAATTATAAAATCTGATATAATGATCAGTGAAACCTCCCCTTCATCTGATAGTTAATTCCATAGTCTCTGTAAATATAAAATTGTCTAAATAACAACACAATCAAGTTATATGTAAACAGCAATTGTTGATTGATGAAGAATTTGCTTATTTTGAGATATGTAAACAAATACATGTAGAGAAATATATGTAATATATATAAATATATATGTAAGAAGAATATGTATTTTTTAAATACATGTAGAGATATATAAACAGGATGAGAAGTAAATGAGGAAAGGGGTGAAACAATGATTTATTTCTTGTGATAATGTGACAAACCATGATCTCACCATAACAGGTTTTTTTTAAAAAGTCATATCAAGCTCAGTTTCTGTGCACACTCTATCAAATAAGAAAAATCTATGCGATAACAACGAGCTAGTTGCTGTTCTTACAGGAAATACTAAGTATCTGTGGCCAAAGCTGGTATGTTGGTGAGACATTACGAAGCATCCCAGTGTAATAGAAGGGCAGCTCTCACTTGCAAGTGAAAATATGCATATCACATACCCTGACAGCACAGCATTGTGCCCCAAGCAATCAACAGACATGGCCGTGGCCTGTAAAATGTAAAGCAAAAGAAGGATATTCAGGGGCAAGAGTAAGTTACAAGATGAATGAACAACCAAAGAGAAGCAATAGAAGTTTACAAAGTAACAGCGAGGCAAATCATTGGGAAGTTATTGATAAGAAACAAGACATAGAGGTTGCAGATAACTTTTTTACCCTGACTCAAGCAACAAAAAGTGCTCAATATCTGTTGGCCTGCATCAGGTTGTTACATGTAATGAAATGCTAAGCTGAATATGTTCTTAGCCTCTCACAGTCAGGAAACGGTATTTACTTTGGCTCTCTGCAGGAGGGGCCATGCAGAATATGTCCATGTCATTTAAAAGGGTGCATTTAAAAAAAAGGTGTGTGTGTGTGTGTGTAACAAATATCGATTGGCAGTAATATACAGATTGGAAATATATTGCAACTTTTGAGTATCGTTTGTAGTTTGGGCTTCCCCGGTATCTCGAGGCACTTCTATCACTTGATGCTGAGTCCGCCCCACAAAAACACCTTCTTTGTCTTTGAATAGTGTGGATCGGCGGTTAAATCTTGGTGCCTAACATAATTTTGAAAGTACTGTAGTACAAGTAACCTCAGGTACCTGTGCATCTCGGAATTCAACCACCACATTCTCACTGCTCCAACGGGCCGCCATCTTCGTCTTCTTCTTCTTTTTGTTGTTTTCTTTTCGCAGATCACAAACCAACTTTAGATGTGCATACTGCCACCTACTGTATCAGAGTGTGTAGATCATGGATCTTCCTCCCACAATATCAACAAAACTTCAGATCCTCGCGCGTTCAGGTACTTGGGAGTTGGGGACAGTTCCCGTTTGGGAACGCGTTATTTTCCCACCCGCATTTCGTGAAGACCCGCCCCTAACTCTGCCTCTGACTGGCTAACCCTGCCCTCGGGAACGAGGATCTTTGCTAGGTTAAACAAACGCTGTTTGGATGAACAAAAATCAAAGGTAAAGGTGAATAAATGACACAAAGCTGAGCCTTCTCTCTCACACATCAAGATAGTTTGAGTTTGTGGTTTTGCGTCGCATTTATTTGTCACTTGTTAGACTTTGTTTTGAACGTTTTTTATCGATAAACTATATGTAGATATGTAGTGTTTCCGCTTTTGCCACTGATGACTGAAGTTCACCAGGTCTGTTATCCCTTCAAAACAACCACATTAATTTATTTTATGGCTTGAAGTGTCCCAGTTTGGTAAAATGTTAGCCCATCACAAAAGCTCTCTCTATCTTTACTCCTGTTCACATCAGCTCTATCAGAACACTCGCTGGCACAAGCACCGATTATTTTAAATTGTGACTAACGTGTATTTAATTATCCATTTTGCATCGATATGAGACTAATTCTGAATGAATTATTCTGTGGTATTTTGTGAGTAATGATTCACTTATTACCAATACCACGCGCGCATGCGCACACACACACACATAAAATAATTATAAATAAATAAATAAAGGCCTGTCTTGGTTCAAAGCCCCCTCACCACGACAAGGTGCAGGCCGAGAGTGGGAGCACAAGACCAAACAAGGACAAGACAAATCCTTAAGAGACCACAGTTAGACATTTCAGATAACAAGCATTTTAAGAATAAAGACAATGGAGGCTCGACTTTATTATGCTTTATTGTTCTATCACAAAAGCACAAGAGAACCCCCAATACTGTCAAATTTGTGAACATTTTGTAGTTAATCTGTGTATGAAACCCATTATGGATGCCAAAAAGCTGAATGTCCTTTGTTATCTACAGAGGAAAAGATATGGATAATAGGGGACAGCTATGTGAAACGTGGGGAGGAGAGAGCCAGGGACACCATGAGCTCCACCTTCGGCCTGGATGCCAGCGTCCACTGGTTCGGCTGGGGTGGCCTAAGATGGTGCAAGCTGCTCCCCTTTTCCCACCAGTCCTTGAGGGGGAGAACCGTCCCGGATGTCCTCATCATCGTCTGCGGCAGCAACGACATTGGGAAGCTCACGGGTGTGGAGCTGGTTGCAGCGATGAAGCGAGACCTGCAGTACCTCCACCAGGAGTTCCCGGGGATGACCATCATCTTGTCCTCCATCGCCCACAGGCGCCGGTGGAGGGCTGCTAAGCCAGGACGGTTAATTAAACCAAGAAAATGGGTGAACAGTGTGATGAACACATTTACTGGGGATTTAGGTGGGTACGTGGTAAGTAAAAAAAAAAACCCCTTTCGTTGTTTCTTGAAATAAATTGAACAGTATGTGAAACTCATTTCTTCTACGAACAAAAAGGCTGTCAAAACTTAATTTATGTATATATTTTAATATCTATGTAATGTGTTGATTGATATTAAATATAATCCGAGTGTATTTTGTATTACTCAGTATGTAACCAATGTATGTAACCAGAACAGAGGGTGAAGAAGACACATTCATGTAGACCAATATATTACAGGTCTCCCACAAGAATGTGGGTAGGGGAGGGGGTTGCCCTCCCCTGGGGCCTTGGGAGAGACACCGTGTCTGGTACGAGGAGGACCCCCTGCTAAGGTCAGTAGGTTACCAGAGGTGTCGTAAAGGAGAAGCAGGGGAGTCTATATAACCCACCAGGACACACAAAGAAGTCAGACACACACGACGGATTGGCAGTGTGTCTCCAGATCTGTACTCAATAAAATTATTTTAATCTCCTAACACGTGGTGGCTGTTTTCTTCACATCAACGGACTCGGGGACGAGGACCACGAAGGTGATTCTCAACAAATGGAATGGAATGTACCCCTGGCTCCTTTGTTATGTATGTTCGTTTTATATACTGTCCTCTGTATACTTAATCCGTTGCTTTAATAAAGATTTGTTTAAAAAAAACCTCCCACTTTCCTAGTGGGATGTTCCAAGTTCGACAGGCGTTCATGTGTTCTCCCTCTCGGAGGAAGGAACTTTCCCACTTTTTAAAATTATTTTCCCCTCAAAACTTGATTGATAACATTCAGACAAACAACAGTAACATAAACACAAGTTTAAAGAACAAAAAAGAATTAAAAAAAAGAAACATTGCCAGGGAAATATAAAAATAAAAAAGGGATTGTGCAAGAAGTTTTTACAATCAACAGAAGCAAAATAATACGTAGGAGAAAACAAATAAATTAAGGTGCACAGATTAATAGTTCAGTAGCATTAGTCGATAATTTCATGTTTCAAATATTGAGGAACTTCCCCACTTCCCAGTTGCTCATGAACACGTGATTAACACGAAGAACCACGTGACTTCGATGCCTCTTCCGATTTGTTTCCCCTACGTGCTCCCATCCAAAATGGCTGCATCACTGGTAGAGCATGTTGTCGCAGACGCAGGAGCATTTATAAAGCGAGCACCTCTTCAGGTTTTTTTTCTTCTTTTTTGCCCTATGTCTGGTTTACTGTACAAACTGCGCGTAGTCATTGTCATCTCGAGTGAATTGCATTCCGTTATTGGCATAGTTACTATACTGTAACGCCTGCCAAGCAAATTCTTGTGCGCTTACGTGTTTTACGTTCGCTATCTAGATGTCAAAAGTAACTTCGACTGTTGTGCTTTTCCCACCTGTAGGACATCGGAAATAATATCTACACCCTGAAAGATGTGATTAATGAGATCAGAGACAAGCCCACTAGGAAGAGTCTGGCATTCCTACCATATCAACTCAACTTCAAAGAACCTCATCCTGAATACATTAGATTGGGTAGATGACACTTAACCAAAGACGTTGAGTTTTAGGCAGTCTCTGCGTCTGAAGTTTTACTTGTCCAACGTTTGATGGACTGTTTCGTCACATTTACCATCTCTTTCCAGTGACAGAGTTCTCTAAGAAGACGGGAGACTACTCCAGTCTCTCCGCCACAGACATTAAGGTCCTGGCTTTGACATATCAATTGGAGAAGGAACATGTTGGGACAGATCACTTGAAAAAAGAGCCAGAAGTCAAAGTAACTGTTTACATTACCATCAACACGTTTAATTCTCCTAACTTTGTATATTGCCATTGCTGAACAACGATGATACCTGATCATTTTCAATTTCAGGTTGAAATCCGCAGCACACTACGCCACCCAGAGGCTCCAGTCAACGTTGCAGGATTCCACTTTCCTTTAAATGTAAGGTTGTCCGACACATTTGCTCTATACTGGTGGTCATATTTTGGTGTTTATCAATTAATTCCAGTGAAAAATGCCTCAAAAAATGGAAAAGTTGTTACACTTTTTGTTTTGATAAAGTTTAATATCATATTTTGTCATTTTCAAATGGTCTTAACCTTTGGTTGGCACTTTTAGAAGCCAGAGGAGGGTACATCCAGTAACCGACAGACCCCAACACTGGCGCAGATTTCCACAGAGATCTTATTGGAGAATGGAGAGTTTAACAGCTTCCAGTTCTGGAGGAACCCACTGCCTTCTATTGAGGCTGATCTGTTGGATTTGTTTGTAAGTTAAACACAATGCCTCACACTGTTGAGATGCCTCATATAAATTATATTTTTGATATACATTTTTCATACATTTATTTTATTGAAATAAAATGTTTTGTTTTTTTATATTTGTTTAAAGCTGGGAAACAAATTAAAAGCAGACATATTCCTAAAAAGCTGTAATACAATGTCCTAGTTGGACATTAGGCTCCCGCTTGTTAGATAAAGGATTGGACACATTGGCTTGGTAAGTTTAAAAAAAAAACTCTGTGTCAATGGGGAGGAAACGAGCCCATTCTCAATTTCATATTACACATCATGATGTTATTGTTTGGTTTTCTGCGTACAGAATGTGGAGGGAATGTCCGTGTCAGACAACACTGCAGCAGAGGTTGAGACGCTGCAACAGACGGAGGAGTTATCTGAGGAACTCCAAGGAGAAGAGAGTGGAGAGGAACAGGAAGATGGTGATGATGATGGAGGTGGTTGGATCACTCCCAGTAACATTAAACAGGTTAAAATGGAATCCGGTGACTGGACTGTGTCAGCTGATGTCAAAGTTGGATGTCTGACAACTGATTTCGCCATGCAGGTAGGGGCGAGAGGCTTCATCACACAATAATGCTTCCTGATGACATCTACTCAGATCTCAAGTCAATACTTCTCCCTTTTTTTTTACTTCACTTGCTGCACTTTGAATCACATAGCAAACCACAAATGAATGTTGTTTGAGTCTTACTAAAAAAAAAGTTTGCTTGTATTTTTTCCATCATATGGACTACAGAGAAGCAATCGGATTCATATCAAATATGTAAAAAACACAGATTTATACTCACAGTCCAAATAAAGCCCAAGTATCAAGTCAAATTTCAATATCCAGGGGCGTCCGGTGTGGCAATCTTTTCCGTTGCCTACCTCCAGCTTGGTCGGGCATCCCTACAGACACAATTGGCCGTGTCTGTGGGTGGGAAGCGGGATGTGGGTATGTGTCCTGGTCGCTGCACTAGCGCCTCCTCTGCTTGGTCGGGGCACCTGTTCGGGGGGGGGGCTGGGGGGAATGGCGTGATCCTCCCATGCGCTACGTCCCCCTGGCGAAACTCCTCACTATTAGGTGAAAAGAAGTGGCTGTTGACTCCACATGTATCCACATGTATCAGAGGAGGCATGTGGTAGTCTGCAGCCCTCCCCGGATTGGCAGAGGGGGTGGAACAGCGACCGGGATGGCTCGGAAGAGTGGGGTAATTGGCCAGATACAGTTGGACAGAGAAAGGGTTCGGGGGGAATCCAAAAAAACAAAAAAACAATTCAATATCCGAAAACTATAACCTGTCCTTATCCCATTTGTTATTTTGTCAACTTCTTAGGTTATTTAGGCACATAACATAGGACGTCAGCACCATTTGGTTGTCCTGACCAATAACACAGAATCAAATTGGTGATGCAGCTGAAGTTCTTGATTTGTTTGTGTGTCGGTCATCTATGAAGGAAAAAGAGGACGTATTTCTGTTTTTGGGTGTCTAATGAAAAGGCAACATAAGTATTGTAACAAATTACTGTTCCCAGGTAGTAGTATTTGATTTTACTTAACTTTTTTTCTGTTGAGTCTAGCCGCACTTGCCATTTAATTCATATTTAACCTCCAGTAATGTTAAATGTGAAGAGATGTCACCTTGACCACAGCTGTTCCTCTTTCCAGAATGTTCTTATTCACATTGGATTGCATGTCCTTTCTGTAAATGGAATGCTCATAAAGCAGGCAAGAAACCACATTCTACGTTGTCACGCATGTTTCAAGTGAGTAGTTATTTCTATATTAATAAAATTGCTATCAAACTGTTTAGTAGTTGATGTGGTATTATTTATTGCTTAAAAATAGTTCCACAGCAACTAATATAGTATATAAGAAACATAGATAACTGGTATTATGGCCTTTTGCCGCAAAAGTGGTTTTCTCTTTGTTTATAGTATTTTGCTGGTCTCCTGCCATAATATTGCATAAAAACTCAGTTGACTTGTATACAACTATAATTGGCAACCTTGGGCCAATTATGTTGTCATTTGAAACCAACAAGTAACATAATGTAGCGGTTACTTGCACAAACTTTTTTTTTTTTACTTGTGTACAGTTCAGTTCTTTTTGTTATGATAACCTTTATTGAGCCCCGTGGGAGAAATTCAGGTGTAGATAGTGGCAAAGACAAAAAGAGTTAAATCCGTGGATACAAGTCAGTATGTCCCAATTAATCAAACTTCAAGCCTATGTAGTGTTTTTTTAGTAGTTGCTGTGTTTCCAGTACATCTGGCATAAGTCCTCACCCTTCTTGGTGCAGTACATTGCATAATCCGGTAGAAGGGTCACATCCTCGATCAACACATTGGCTGACTAGATATTCATTGATTTCTTAGTTAAACTGTGCAGTAATACTCAGCAATTATATAAAAACATCCTATGGTTTATAATATTAAGACATGATTTGCACTTTCACCATTTTGCAGAGGAATTGAGCCTAAGTATTGGCAGCTCTGAACGATTGGAAAAAAGCTTTGCTGCACTATTTTACCCAGTCATTGATTCGTGATCTGCAAACTGGTTGTATTGTTGTGCATGTTTATTCATTTGAAATAGTCACCAAACATCAGTGCTGGAGGGATATGTGCTTTCATTTTATAACAAAATGCATAATGATCATATGGCGCTCTGACCTTCGTTTTTTTCAATTACTATGCCAAGGGTGTTATTTACTTACTCTAATTCATTAATATATGCCATTTTTCTTATCAAAGTGCTAAATCCATTTACATTTCAGGACCACAACTAACATGAACAAGGTGTTCTGTTCACACTGTGGCAATAAGACACTGAAGAAGCTTGCAGTGACAATTAATGAGGACGGCAGTGTCCAGATGCATTTCTCTAAGAACCCTAAAGTGCTGAATCCAAAGGGATTAAGGGTAAGGATAAAGATGGACATTATAAAATAATACCATTGCCTTCATATTAATTGCTGGTGCGAAATGAATAGGTTCCATCTTACATTAGCCACCATATGCCAAAGGTTTTATTCCCAATAAATGTTAACTATAATACGTATCACTAACCATACTGCAAACATATCAACACCTGCTAACATGAGACAAAATATATTATTTGTTGGCTGCATCTGAAGCTACAGTCCCAAAGAATGAGGTTTTTGTTTAACTTACAGACTCCTATGGAGATATCAGTAATTGCATTGGTATTTGACCATTCCAAATCCCAGAGAGCCAATTGAATTGAAACAATCATCAGTTATCAATCAGCAGCCCCTTTCCACTCCATTGGCCATAAAAAATGATATAAACTGAATTCTAGCTATTGATGTTGTGTCTGTAGGTAAAGGTCCTCTACAAGCTTGGTCTACCATATGTTTTCTAGTCACAACAATTTTGCTTCTTATTTAAACTAGCCACTTACTTACCTTATTGTCCAGCAATAGACCGATATGTTGAAGACAGAAAATGTTATGCACCATAATATTTATTTTTCTCAGCAACGTCTGACCTGACAGTATCCATTAAAAAAAAGCAACTACACTAGCATTCATGATCTGGATATTTGTGGATCAGCTATTCTCAATAATACGGCAGTATCAGAAAGTATCAAAAAGGACATTTGTTTGCATATATAAATGTTTAGGATTATAACTTTCAAACAATTTTGTCAAACATTAAAAATGGGATCCCTGTGATTCAGCTACTTTTGATATTCTAGTATATCTGGAATTGTTGTACTTGTCTGTATCCACTTCAAAACTGTTTTGTCTGAGATGCATACTACCAATGTATAGAAGCAACAGATGGTCAAAACTTAATACAGTAACTGACCTAGCCCTCATTTCCCCTGCAGTACTCTTTGCCCCTGCCTCAGGGAGGCAAACATGCCAACAACCCTCACCTGGTGGAAGACCAGCATTTTCCCCAACAGAGATTGTCCCGCAAGGCCCGCCAGAAAACTGACGTCTTCAACCCAGACTACATAGCTGGAAGCTCACCATTCTGTGACAATGACATTTATAGCCGGGCCGCCAACCTGCAGCTACGGGACGGCCAGTGTGGAGGAGGCAGGCAGAGGGCCAATCCCAACATGACCCAAAAGAAATTCACCAAGAAGAGATGAAGAATTGGTGTTACCCCAACCCCAATGGTCATGATGAAGAACACAGCCATCAAAAAAGCAAGTGTGGTCAGGAGAGGCTGTCCATTAAACCAACCCCAAAATTATGCCGTTTTGATATCTCACCTCTTATGAGATTGGATAAGAAGCTAGTATTTTATTCTGTAAGCTCTTTAAAGATAACTTATTTCAAACTCAGTGAAATACAATTATACCCATGCAAAAGTGATCAGACCAGCTTTTCAATTTATATAGGTTGCCAAATCTTATAATTCATGACCACAGCTGTTATTCTTAATCAGCATCACAGTTGTAAAATATTGCCTGATGGAATGACAGGAAACTGTTCAGGATTTATCACCAACTCTTTTGTAGACAAGTAAATCTGAATTATATTCAAATAAAGATCTCTTAAAGAAGTCAACATATTTCTCATTAGTTTGAATCAAGCCTTAAACCACATCTATACACAGTATTAAAGCAATGCTCTACCAAATTTGGCTAGATGTAGTAGTCTGTTGAAGAGAACGCAAATCTTGGGCCAGTATGCATCACCATAGGCCCCCTTTACACCTTGTGTTAACATGTATCCTTGGCTGATCTGAATGTAATCAGACAGGGCAAATGCATTTAAGAGCCACTGAACCAGAGACTGCTCCAAATTCACATTATCAGCAAAGTGTGAATGGCATAGGCCTCCAATTCAGATGAATACGCAAACAGGCATAAACTTTTATCTGTGTATCCTAACAGGAAGTGTATGCAAATCCAATAAGTCGCTGGAAGCTCTGACAGTGACAAGACTGTTTTAAAATGGACTGCCATATTACATACACACATATATATTTTGATACAAGGAACATGCGAGATAGTGTTTACTGAAAAAAAAATTTCCAGGACATAAAAAATTAGGAAGTAACTTAGATGGCAATCTGCTTTTTGGCGAGGGAAAGAAATGTGAGTTTAATTTGAATGCATCCATGTTATGCTGGCTACTGCGTTTACATTTCGCCATATTGTAAAACAGCTGAACTATATCTAACAGGCTGGATAAAAAATCTGTGTTAATGTCAGGTGTGAATGGGACTATAAACTTAAAGATAATGAGTGAGGCCAGCAGAGGGAAGTTGACATCACTCCAAAGAAAATTCATCATAGTCCTGTGCAGTTTCAACATCCTGTGCTTCAGACCCTTGGTCATTCAGTATGGTGTCCAACTCTGGGTCAAAAAAGTTCCGAGTCGATCCTGTGGACAATGGTTCTGAGTGTTTGGCTCCTTCGGTGAAGCTCGAGTCCATGACTTGTTCTTTGGGTTGTGGTTCTGCTGTGGGTCTCAGAATATCACTGAGAACTGGGTCAGGTGTGGTCAGGCTGCTGAGGTCAGCTGTGAAGTCTATAGATGGTACCACAGTCTCCTTTTTCGGAAGCAAAAACTCTAAAGGCTCAAGGACGGTGTTCACATTGATACAACCCAGGCTGCCATGCTTGTGCACTTGTGTTGGAGGAATACCTAGAAATCAGGGAAACAGGTTAATCATGATGTCCAGTCCAATCACAGTTAACCCCCGAACCACTCCATGAACTTGTGTTAACTAAGGACTTCATCCTGACCTAATAATGTCCATTAACAGATGCTCATACATGTCTTAGGCCCTCACAGTTCTGTCCTTTTCTTATGTACCCATGGCTCCATGTCTTTAGTTTGCCTTCGATCGCAAAATGTGTTGTACCCTTCTTTTAGGTAAATGCCATACAAATAGTTTGTGTAGCATTTGCATTAAGACATTGCAAATCTAGAAACTAAGAAATTTTGTGAAATCTGTCACTCAGTGTGGCTTTATATTTGTACTGTGGACTGTTAATGACCATCTCTCCACAGTAACAATCAATTAGTTCTCACCATCAGGAGTAAGAGGCTCAAGCGCAATAGGCATATGTGCATATTTACCCAGAATGAGGGACAACTGGGCTGGGGGAAACAAGAGCTGTAAACAACGATTAAGGAAGGGCACCAGGTCCTCTGCAAAAGCACAACAGAACTGGACAAAAAGCTCCTTCTCCCGGCCGCTGAAGGCAGACTCCTCAGCCCTGTGGAAGACCAGGATCAGCTTGGTAACCTGAACAAAGATAGACGGAAGCAAATTAATTACTACCATAATGATACACAGACTGGCCAACAAGTCTAACAACACAGGAGCGTATTAAAGTTGGTGTGGTCCAAAGTGCTCGTAGTTTATATTTAACATTTTCTGTCATTTTGCCTTATGTCTAAACATCAGTGAGCAACATATCGAGTCAAATACCAAGTGTGTGAAAACTTGGGGAAAAAATGATTTTCATACTATTATTTGTGCATTAAGAAATGCCACCAAGTCAACTCTACCTATTTATATTTTTATTAGAAAATATAAAACTCTGCAAGTGTATTTGTCATTTTAATATGCATCCTTGACCAGTGTGTGACTGATGGTGTTTAAATTATATTATGATTAATCTTAAGCAGAGCCAAAACCCTGCATACATCAGAAAAAGTAGAGGGAACATAAGGTCTAGAGCGAGGCAACTTCTAAGAACACACATGCATACATATATTATGCAGAGAGTTTCCAACACGGCATTACCTGGAACTCTTCAGTTCAAAGATAGTTTAAAAGTAATGGGTTGGCTGTGCTGCAAAATGAGAGTTTAATTTGGAAAATATGTGTTGGTCTAATAACCTGTTTAATCATAATCTGAGTCTTAAATTCTTAGTCTTTGCAGTTGTCTGTTCCATCAACAGATTACAAGATACATAATGTTACTTAAAAAAGCAGATGAAACAAACAATATGAGTCCATTGTCCATATTCTTAGATAACAAAGAAAAGATAAATCATTACCACCAAAAGGGCATCCTCCAGTTGTTTGGTGACCTCCTGTGCCAGTCCAAGGGGGCAGCACAGTCGAAGGTCATTGAAGGCTGTCAGGATGTTGTTGAGGAAGCAGGCCAGAGGCTGGAAGTCCAGGAGAGACATGGGAGGTTGTAGGGTGCCGGGTTGAGTGCAGGGTGCCACAGCCGGGATGGTCCCTCCCAGCACAGAAGGTAGGGAGATGAGTGTATACAGGTTCATGTCTTCTTGGAACTTGTCCACAGCCTCCTGAACCACTTTCTGGAAAGTGTCTGCCGCCACTCTCTGGAACATGGGTGCCAGCTGCCCACGGAAGTCTGCCCCAACTCTGCTGAACGACAAGCCAAAGTACATGCACTGTCCTAGCAGGGAGTCCAGGCGTCCACCCACCCCACGCTGGAGGTCCCTATCCAAGGTTTCCAGGAATTCTGCAACCTTCTGCACTACCCAGCCATGGAAGATGGCTCCCTCATTGACTGTTTGTCCTGCTGGGGTCAATAGCGGGTCCTCATCTGAGAAAATGGCACGGTACTGGGTGATTATATCAAAGAGATGGACACGGCAGGCCTCAATGGTTTTTGTGATGTGGAAGTAGGGGTCATCGTTGGGGATGGTGGTCAGGATGGAATGGAGCCAGGTGCTTCGTGTCTGCAGAAATTTCACCCGTAGTTCCGCCTCCGTGAACACGTCCATTCTCCGGAGATATCCAATCACTCGAAGGCAAACGGGAAGCTGGGAGTTGCTGCGGAGCTGCTGCAATAGCTGGTTCAGCATGAGCTGAGATGACTGCTGTACTTCATGGACAATACCCTAGGATGACAAAACACACCTGATTAGATAAAGTAACAATCCTGACAAAAAGTTACTGTAGTTATAATTCCCCCCCCTTTTTCCTTCCCAATTGTACATGGCCAACTACCCCACTCTTCCGAGTCATCCCAGTCACTGCTCCGCCCCCTCTGCTGAGCCAGGGAGGGCTGCAGACTACCACATGCCTCCCCCAATACATGTGGAGTCGCCAGCCACTTCTTTTCACCTGACATTGCATGGGAGGATCACGCTATTCCCCCCAGTTCCCTCTCCCCCTTGAACAGGCACCCTGACTGACCAGAGGAGGCGCTAGTACAGCGATCAGGACAGATACCCACATCCGGCTCCCCACCCATGTTTGCGGGGATGCCCGACCAAGCCGGAGTTAACAGAGATTCGAATTGGCAATCCCCGTGTTGGTAGGCAACAGAATAGACCGCCACACCACCCAGACACCCGTAGCAATAATTTTATAGACATTCCCTCCCCCTTTACTGATATAGCTATACTCATAATACCAACACATAATCCTTATAAAAACTTAAAAGAATGTACTACTCTAATCCTGCACAACTGCCGCAAAGCAGCAAATAGAAATGAATAAGCACTTTGTCCAAGATTAAAGCGACAGTAGACAACTTTTTTGTTTTACCTTATCATTATGAAGTAAATGTTGATTGCACAGTGTAACGGCTATACAATAATGGCACCATCGGCGTTTAGACTGGTTCTCAACAAGCCATGCTTTCACCATGCAATTCTGTCTGCCATCGGGTATGATCTCACAGGAAAATTAACACTTGATTTACGGTACAAAGAAAGTGTGTCAACCAGCTAGCTAGCTAGTCCCAGTAGCAGAAATGGTGGACAGTGGAACAACTTATTGAAGTGACAGTGGAAACTCTACTTGGCAAGAGAAAAAGAACCCCATTGAGGGAGTAGGCAAAGAAGGCGAGAGGGAGAGTGACAGAAACAAACGTAAAATGAGTGAACCTTGGGACAGGCATTCACTCGATGGAGCAAGCTCCGGTGTTGTATCGAACTCTGTTTCCCTGTTGAGATCTGTTTGCTCCTAGCCAGAAAAAAACTTTTGCATGGAAACAGGTTAGCTATACGTTACGATTAGGTTGAAGTTAGGTTAAGGTTACGTTGAAATTGGGTTATGGTTAATCAAGCATCCCGGTGTTGTATCAAACTCTGGCTAGGGGGAAACGAATCTCGACGGGGAAACAGGTCGACACAACACCCAGGACTTGAGAGGGTTCCAAACCAACATTCAGTTGGTATTCTCGCTACTGGATCAGTAAGTAACAAAAGCCTGCCTTTGTTACTTACTAAACTACTGGATGTTTTACTCTGCCTTTATCATAGCCGAGATCGGGGTTTCTAGTTCAAATTGGGATTCTTACAGTTGTTTCTTGCTTTGGACAGTAGTCAGGCTGCTAATAAATGGAAAGTAATCTGGTTGTCTTTGTGACAGCAGCGCAAACGAAAACACTTGGAAAAGCTGGGGGGGGGGGTAGTTGAAAAATTGTCTACAGCCATTCTGTTCCCCAGTCGAGATCTATTTCCCCCTAGCCAGGGTTTGATACAACACCAGGGTGCTTGATTAACCTTAAACTAACCTCAACCTAACCCTGACCTTAACCTAACTTCAAGCTAATCCTAAACTTAACCTAACACTTACCTTAACCTAATCGTAACCGATAGCTAACCTGTTTCCATGTGAATGCTTTTGTCTGGCTAGGGGGAAATAGATCTTAATGGGAAAACAGAATTCAATACAACACTGGAGCTTGATCCATCAAGTAAATGCCCGTCCAAGGTTAACTCGTTTTACATCTGTTTCTGTCACTCTCACTCTTCGTTTTCTTTGCCTCCCCCCTCAACAGGGTTCTTTTTCTCTTGCCAAGTAGAGTTTCCACTGTAACTTCAGTAAGTTGTTCCACTGTCCACCATTTCTGCTACTGGGGCTAGCTACCGGGGAAAAACAAAGCGCTATCCTCTACCGGTTTTGGTTTTGCAGTGGTTGACACACTTCCTTTGTGCCGTAATTCGAGCCTTTATTTTCCCATGGGATCGTACTTGGTGTAAGACAAAATTGCATAGTGAAAGTGAGACTTATAGGAAACCAATCTAAATGCTGATGGTGTCATTATTCTATAGCCATTACACTGCAATTAACGTTTGCTTCACAATGACAAGTTAAAGCAAAAAAGTTGTCTACTCCTGCTTTAAGCAGAATATTAGTGCAAATTACATTCTTAAACCTGTCAGTTTCTGACATATTTTTCTCCCTACCTTGCGATCCACCTATGCCACATACTGGCTTCCAGCCTAACTTGATTAACAGGATGGTTCATATCAATTTACAGTCACAAAATTAAGCCTAGCAAAATGGCCCTTGGTTGCTGATATTACTGCCAAACCTAGCTAGCTAAGATACACCAATCCAAAACATTAAAACCACTAACAGGTAAGTGAATAACTTTGATTATCTAGTTACAATAGCATCTGTTAAGGGACGGGATATATTAGACAGCAAGTGAACAGTAAGTTCTTGAAGTTGATGTGTTGGAAGCAGGAAAAATGGGCATACGTAAGGATCTGAGCGACTTTGACAAGGGCCAAAATTGTGATTGCTAGATAACTGGATCAGAGCATCTCCAAAATGGCAGGTCTTGTGGGGTGTTCCTGGTATGCAGTGGTCAGTAACAACTAAAAGTGTCCCAACAAAGGACAACCAAATACAGGGTCAAGGGTGCCCAAGGCACATCGATACACGTGGGGAGCAAGGGCTAGCCCATCTGGTCCGATCCCACAGAACAGCTACAGTAGCTCAAATTGCTGAAAAAGTTAAAGCTGGCTATGGTAGACATGTGTCACAACACAGTGCATGGCACCATGCTGCGTATGGGGCTGTGTAGCCACAGACTGATCAGAGTGCTCATGATGACCCCTGTCCATCTTTGAAAGTGCCTACAATGGACATGTGAGCATCAGAACTGGAGCATGGAACAGTGGAAGAAGACTACTGTGATGGAAGACGAACTTCGTAGAGCTCTTCTACCTCCTCCTCTTCATCATAGTCGGCCAACCCGATGTGTGGTCAGAGAGCAGAGGCCTCAGCTGGGTAAGCTGCGTGGACAGTACCATCTCGACCTGTTCAGCTTTAAAGAGAGCCTCATTGAGGGACTGAGGCACGGCGAGGCGGACATGCTGGCGCAACTGCTCCAGCGTGAGACCCTGCAGGAAAGCATGGAGGGCCAGCTCCTCTTGGGTGGCTGCGTTGAACTGCGGGTAACCATGTCGGGTGTGCAGCTGCATACTATCTGCGGCGAAGGTGCACAGGCTCTCTCTCTCTTGGGTCTTGGCAGTGGTGGCTGGCTAGCTCCTCCCTGCTATGGTCAATGAAGGGCCATTGCCAAGATCGCCTCTCCAGTGCCATGGTCAGAGCCTGGAGGTCCCGCTGCTCCTCTGGGGCTAGGTCGAGGAGCACCTGCAATGCCTTTCCCTCCAACATCAGAGCCAGGTAGATGGCGGCATCATTGCTCCATCCGCTGTCCCATGCTGCTAACTGGACTTGCGAGAGGTACGGCTCTAGGTGTGTCATCCCGTTGTACTTGAACAGCTTGTCTTGTGTTCTATGTGCAGCAGCCCTCCTGGTCACTAGGGGGCGGGAAGTGGCAGTGGGCAGCAGGTGTTCCCCTGTATTGGCCCTCCTGGCCTCTAGGGGGCGGTCGGTGGTGGTGGGCAGTGGGCATTCCCCTTTATTGGCCCTCCTGGCCTCAAGGGGGTGGTGGGGCCGTGGTGCACTGGAGCCATCAGGGTGGGCTGGAAAACGTCCATCTCTGGTGGGCTCTGTTTTGCCAGGTTTTCAAAGCGCCAACAGATCTGTTTAATGTCCCACTCTAGTCTCTGGATCCCCTTCTCCATTCTTAAGCCCGATCTCACTTCTGATACCAATGTGGCAAGCTGGTGTGGAAGAAGGAGTCGAGAGGCAGAGATCTCTTTTTAATGGCAGCTCCTGTGTCCCATACACCACACGCCCCTGGGAGTGCTCTTTTATTTGCACACCAAACAGAACTACATTTAACAAGACCCCCCCACCGAGGTCACAACTGGAGACGTTAGTCTAAGTCACAGTCTTACTGTCTGTCAGTAAAGGATCTTCTACTTAGTCCGAGTCGAATCCCAAACAAACACACCCCAACATGAAAAGAACATTGAACACGTAAAAATACAACATAAATCATAAGAATTTCAACTAACACTAACAGTCCCAATGAGCCCTTGCACTCCCCCAGCACAGATCTGCCAACAGTCAGAGCGACCGCCTCCCCCGGTCGCTACATTATGTATTCTTTTCACAATAAACCCAGACTAAATATGTATCAATAAATTGTTGATAGAAGACTTTTTTTCCCCCTTGCCAGTGCTCAACTCCACCTGATGTCATTTGAGATAGATACTATGTGGCGGTGCTGAGCCCCAGCCAGCCCTGGCCCAATTTAATCCCAAACAATTGGCGGTTTGGACACGTGTGGAGAAGAGATGCTGTGTATGTATATTGGGAGAAGGATGCTGAATATGGAGCTGCCAGGAAAGAGGGAAAGAGGAAGGCCAAAGAGGAGGTTTATGGATGTGGTGAGGGAAGACATGCAGGTGGCTGGTCTGACAGAGGAAGATGCAGAAGACAGGAAGAAATGGAAACGGATGATCCGCTGTGGTGACCGCTAACGGGAGCAGCCGAAAGTAGTAGTAGTAGTAGTAGTAGTAGTAGTAGAAACAATTAGCGGTTTATTCCTTAGGGTGATCGGGCGACACACTACCAAAGGGAAAAGGGAGAGAATTTTTCTATCACATTCTACCACTGTGTTATGCTAGCTGTGACTATTCTAAACAGTTTGTCCCATGTCTAAATATCATAGTCCAATCAGGGGTAAGTCATGTTCTGTGCAGTACCGCCCCTTTGGCGATTTCAGTCTGGCTGAAAATTGCCCAGATCGCTCTGATAGACTTTCATGGTAAGTTAATCGCAATGGGTTCCGGGAGGGCTTGCACTAACGTGTTTTCGCATCTCCCGCAACCCTGGGTAAGGATAAGCAGTTTGGATAATGGATGGATGGATGGATAACTGAGGCAGCCAGCCATACCTCATTGGCTGCTGCTGTGTCACTGCTATGCGTCTGCACATCTGCCATACTGAAGCATTCAAGATCGGCTAGTAAACAAATACAATGTGTATTGAAAGATGCAGACTTCACTACAAAATCGACTGTAACTAGCTTAATTCTTAACTGATTTTCATAAAACTCGGTTTGTTATAAATGTGAGAAATTGAACATTTTACTGGTTACCTATTGTAATTAAATTTAGTTACCGGGGAGCGGCTCTAATCAGCCCTATGCCAAAACATTAGCTTTCTGAATAGCCACAAAATCCTCTGGGACATGCAGGTACTGATCTATGAATAGGCAACATCAAGTGTAAATTATTTAGAATTTCAGCTTTTGTGAGTTTCTCCAAAAATATATAGATTTCTATATCTATTATATTTTGGATAACTATGGATGTCACCGAAATGCATCATCTCTTGGAGAGGGTGAAAAATCATGAAATATTGAAGATGAATATGGACAGTTGCCTGAAACTTTCGGCTTTTGCGAGAGTCAACATTCCCACACAGTTGGATGAGAGCTACAGGATAGCTGTGCATCGTCACAACGATGAGGTGACCAAGAACCGCCACATTCTAGCCTGTCTTATAACTGTGTGAAAGTTTATGGCGTGTTCAAAGGCTATCTGATGAAAATAAGGCTATCTGTTGAAGACTAAATCAGTTTATCGTGAGAGGGAATTCCTTTCTAAATTTTATTTGATTAATGGCAAAGCAGTCTCGCTTCACATTCGAAGGTGTGTGTGTGGGCAAACTGATAAGATGTCAGTTTATCTGTTGACGACCACCACTGTGGTCATCAACAGACAGTCATTGTAGACCCAAAATAATTGTATTCAAGACATTTACAATGACCTCCTGGATGTAGCATTCTACAAATACTGCAAAACAGTACAGTATTGTAGCATAAGGAACAATCTTTGTCTTACGTTCCCATCTAGTGGTTACTGGTGGTATTGAGTGAGGTGACCAGAAAAAAACAAAACAAACAAATTGTACAATAATGTGACAATGCCAGGCTAGCTAGCATATACCCCTTTCACACTGCCCAAAAAACCCGCTAATATCTGCCTTTGGTGGTCAATGTTACATTGACCAAAGGCAGATGTTAGTGGTTTTTTTGGCCAGTATGAAAGAGGTATTATTCTTCTTTTTTCAGCTGCTCACTTTAAGGGTCATCACATCTGATAATCTGTTTCCATCTCTTCCTGTCCTTTGTATCTCCCTCTGTCACTTCAACCACCCGCATGTCCTCCCTCACCACATACCTAAACCTTCTCTTTGGCCTTCCTCTTTTCCTTTTGCCTGGCAGCTCCATCTTCAGCATCCTTATCCCATATACCCAGTATCTCTCCTCCACACAGGGCCAAACCATCTCAATCTCGCCTCTCTTGCCTTGTCGCCAGACCGTCAAACCTCAGCTGTCCCTCTAATATACTAATTTCTAATCCTGTCCATCTTCATCACTCCTCATCAAAAATCCTGGCATCTTCAACTCTGCCACCTCTAGCTCCGCCTCCTGTCTTCGTCAGGGCCACCGTCTCCAAACCATACAACATAGCTGGTCTCACTACCATCTTGTAAACCTTCCCTTTCACTCTTGCTGGTACCCTTCTGTCATAAATCACTTCTGACACTTTTCTCCATCCAGTCCACCCTGCCCGCACGCTCTTCTTCATCTTTCTTCCATACTCTCCATTACTTTTAACAGTTGACCCCAAATATTTAAACTCATCCATTGTCACCACCTCTACTCCTTGCATCCTCACCATTCCGCTGTCCTCCCTCTCGTTCACGCGTATGTATTCCATCTTGCTCCTACTGACTTTCATTCCTCTTCTTTCCAGTGCATACCTCCACCTCTCCAGGCTCTCCTCAACCTGCTTCCTACTTTCACTACAGATCACAATGTCATCTGCGAACATCATAGTCCACGGAGACTCCTGCCTGATCTCATCCATCAACCTGTCCATCACCATTGCACATAATAAAGGGCTCAGAGCCAATCCTTGATGTAATCCCGCCTCCAGTTTGAACCCAGCCGTCATCTAACCGCACACCTAACCACTGTCACACTGGCCTCATCCATATCCTGCACCACTCATACATACTTCTCTGCCACTCCCGACTTCCTCATACTATACACACCTCTCTCGGCACCCTGTCATATGCTTTCTCTAAATGCACAAAGACACATTGTGACTCCTTCTGACCTTCTCTCTACTTCTCCATCAGGAATCAGGAACATTTATTTGTCATTTCATTTTATGCACTTGCGTACATGAAATGAAATCAAATATCGTTTCCCCGAGCCCACAGCAGTGCAACACAAAGACAAAAACACATATCCAAACTACAAGACCACATATATCTAAAGTACAAAAACACATATATCCAACATATCCAACAACAAAAAAAATCACTGTCCAAGACAGCGAACGTCAGGATGACTGTCGGAACTGCCGGTCTGCACGGGCTAGCAGTTAGCTTAGCCTGCACCGCTTCCGCGTCCTGTCAAACCGCCCTCTGTTTTACTCCTCTGGTGCAGCTCCAGGCAGGGCCCTGGTCCCTGGGCCCACCGGACGTGGCAGACCAGGCTCCCCCAGCCGATCCAACGCCTTCTCTCCCAACCAGCCACCTTCGACACACCTCCCCGCACTCCACACGACAACACCAAAAACAGAGTCAACGCAAGGTGAGGCCACACACTCCCATCAACACATCACATCAACACTCCCAAAGCAAACATCACATCAGTTGTGCTCTTTCTTGGCATGAAACCATACTGCTGCTTACTTATCATCACCTCTCCTCTTAATCTAGCTTCCACTACTACTTACCATAACTTCATACTGTGGCTAATCAACGTTATACCTCTGGAGCTACTACAGCTCTAAACATCAGCTTTATTCTTGAGTCAAGCTAGCTAGCTACCTAAATTAGGTAAATTTACCCATTGAAAGGGTCACCTTAGCCATCATTGCAACAATTGACGCCCCCCCCCAGAGCCGCCACAGGATAACACCACATTCTACAATGCACTACTTAGTCCAATACATTGATAGTGACTACTATATCAATGTATTGTACAAGGTTGTGCCGCAAAATATACATGAGTTTGAAAGATTTATACCATTTCATCATTTTATTGATTTACATTTTTTACATAAAACATTTTAGTGTCTTATAAGGGTGCTTGGTTTAAAACAAGCTTCTAACACTTAGAAACCTCAGTTTTAAATGGGTTTTACAGACCGAATCGGTACCAATATCTGAAGCATGCAAAGTTCACAATGCAAAATTAATTGGATGTAGACAGAGGAAAGCACAGCCTAATTTTACCAAGCAGTGCATAGGTTTTGATTAAAAGACTGGAAAAGGCGGTACCTGGATCACTGGTAGGGAGGAATGCTTCTTCTCCAGCCTCTTGACATAAGCCGCAAGCTCCAGCGCCTCCTCGTAGTAGCCGTTGCGTACGCAGGTGTCCATGAGCTGAGGGATCTCCAGAATTTCAAGGATTTCCGTGTGGCGATTCAACGTCAGGCTATTCATTCGACGACTGACCCCAATCTCCTCCGCCTCTTTCATGAAACCCCTATATGAAGTAAACGTCATCAGTAACTGGATGGTCTGCAACGATGCAGCGAGGGAGAAACTATATATTTGATATCATTAATCAACACTGACCTGCATTTTTCACCAAAGCTTGGCAACTTATCCAGGAGCTTGGAGACACTGCTTTCTATACGTCCGAAATCTCTATATATCTCCTCTGTGCAGTCGGCTGTGCGAATGAAGGTCTTGTAGTTGGAGAAAGCGAGTTCACGTGTTTGCTGCAATATCTGAGCCCTCTCATCTGCCAGCCTCTCGGGCTCTCGGTTTAACTTCTCCACGCCGTAAGAGCTGAGTTCAGACAAATAGGTTGCAAAGTCTGAATTCTCCCTCCAGTTGTCCGGGAAGCTGTCTTTGAATATTGAAGCCAAAATACTCTCATCTTCCACGTCGACAGCTGCCATGTTGACGAGCTCTGCCTTTAACCCGCGATTGTCAGTATGCGCAAAGCGTGTCATCAAATTCGGTGAAAGTAATTGCGGTTTATGAACGTTAGTTTTGAAATTAAGTTAATATTGCAGGATAGAGAAAATGTAAACAGACAAACTGAAGCTCGATATCTGTAACGCAGGCTTGTGGAACACTTCCGGGCTGATCCTTTCTTGTTCGTGTGACTTGATGGCAGTCAAATCGCACTTGAAACATAGTGCGTTCCCCAGCGTCAGTAATTGGTATGTTTCATTCTACAATTTTGGAGAAGGAACGGACTGAGGACAGCTCCAACTCCTTCCCACGTCCTCCAACTCCTCCTCAACAGCTCCCACCGTCCCCAAACCTAACCCCCAACTAGTGCTTCCGTTGTTTAGGGCCCTGACACACCAATGTCGGGCCGTCGGTGAGCGTCTGTGATCCAAGTTTTTGCGACGTGTTCCGCACCGTCGGCACTGTCCGGGCCGCGATATTATGAACCCTACATAGCCCTCGCCAAAATCCCGTACCCTGTCCCAAATCTCGCGAACGGACGCCGGATTTCCGCGAACGGACGCCGGATTTCCGCTGCGTTGCTAAGGAAACAATCAACTATCAACTCGGTGCGAAGCAAAGCTAACGTTAGCTACCTTCAATTTGAACTTATGAATCGTCTAAAAAGTGAACCATGGGGTTGAAATTATGATTGTGAGGGAAAGAATAGCCTTAAGTTGACTAACCTAACAATTTTAGGTTACAAGGTCTGCCTCTGCTCCTTGGATACGTTATTGGTATTATAATTGTGATGCATTTGAGGCTTGATGAGACAAAGAATCAGAATGAACCCCAGCTAAAAGGTTACATTGAGTAGTACATCACGACAGAGTCAAATATGTCATCTTCCTGAGGGTGGCGCTAATGTGCAAGAGCTGAAGGTGGCGCTAATGTGTAAGACTTGTAAAAGTCATATTACTACAATATAGGAGCTCGTTTTGTTTGTAGTCATGATAAGGGGTGAAGTATCCTATGCTCAAACGTGGAGCAAGCAAAGATTGAGTTAAAAACGTTAATGTTGATTGTGGATAACTTAGACAGGTTAAATTGTGGGTGTACAGCGTTTCCTTGATGAGCGCTAACCCCATAACAACATATTTTCGCGTTGCTACGGTGGCGCACACGTGACAAAGCCAGAAACGGGATTTTGGCGAGGCCTATGTAGGGTTCATAATATCGCGTCCGGGCCCATGACGGCAGCTTTTCGGCCGATTCAGCACGTTGACTCAGCATGTTCAATCGGCGGAGCCCGTCGGGGAGAGAGATCACTCTGATTGGCTGTTCAGCTTAGCGAATCAGTGCAGAACGTACATGCTAGTTGGCCTTCGGCTGTAGTCTTTGCGGTGTGCTCAAGTGCTACTTTTTGGCCCAGACGGCAGGCGACGTGAGGCGACCCAACATCCGGCCTCCGTCGCCGCTAGTCGGTTTGGTGTGTCTGGAGTCTGGACCCTTAAAATGACGATTAAAAGTGGGAGGTGGAGGTGGGAGGAGTTGGAGGTGTCCTGAATCCGTCGCCAGACTGTTAACGATTTTGAGCGCTCGCCATCGTTTATTAGCTCCAGAGATTATCACAGTCACTGTGTCGTCAAAAAACCCTGTTATTTTGATTGTACCCACGCATGCATATGAAATCCTTCAAGCGTAATTATTAAATGGACTGACTGACTATTAGTGTTTGTCTCGTTTTTATTATTAAAAACTTTGACCTGCATCTTACCAATAGAAGAAAAAAAAACATTGTACATACTGTAACGTGCACGGATAAAGAGACTCGCTAGCACCCGAATTCGCTACAATACTATCCAGAACAAATGTGCAAAACCTATATGGATGGTGATTTTTCAAAATACAGCTTATGCATCCTGAGGTGGAGCGCAGCCGACATTGATATTTGTTCAAGTTCAAGTACTTTATTTGTCTCATGCACAGAAACACAGAGTAAAACATGCAGTGAAATGAAAGGGCGTACTCAGTCTGTCACTGTGAAAAAAAAACATAGGCCTAGTATATAGCGATAAAAGACAAAAGATCAGTGCATTCTTAAGTCAAAATAAACCAAACAATAAATAAAAAATAAAAACCTAGCTGTCTCAAGTATGTGAAAGGTCATATATGTTGAGAGTTCTTATGGCCTGTGGATAGAACCTTCTCTTTAGTCTCTCTGTTTTGGCCCTAAGACTACAGAGGCGTCTACCAGACCCCAATAGCCTGAAAAGTCCATTGTTAGGGTGAGAAGTGCCACTCGTGATCTTCTTGGCTCTCGTCCTCACCCTTCTGGTGTAATAGTCCATGGGCCAGACGATATTTCGGTACACTCAAGGTGGCAAAACTTACTTATAATTTTTGAAAGGATCCATGTCTGTAGATGATATTTTGGTATGATAACCATTCCTGAGTGGCAGCTGTATCACAGTTATCAGCTCATGAAGTTAACCACCCCCTAAAGTAAATTGCATTTTAGACGCTGGTGCATATCCTGGTTTAGCCTCATGGTCAGGACATTTTTCAATGTTCTATAATATTGTCTTTGGTATCATTTTAAAGGGGACCTTCTTAGCTTTCATTCAAGCCCTGTTGTGGATATTTCTCACAAATATAGAGGTCACTTGAGCTCTTCAACCCGTCAATAACACACATCTTTCTGCAATGTTCGCCTAAACTATATACTTTCTTTTAGCCCTGTGGCATCTAGGAATATCAGGGACACAAAACACAAAAACTGGAATACTCACAGGACTGTAAAGATTCAGGAAATGTATAATATACCCATACTATTTCATTGTGTGAGGTGATTGTGAGCCTTAAATGAGAACTAGACCAAGACCAGTTAGGTCACAAACTGGTCTCTATACATTTGTTTAAATACACAATCAAAATACATGATAAAAAGGAATACCATAGTGAGGTAATGAACTATTTTAATATTTTAAACAACATTGACATTTACATATACTTAGTCAATGATACATGTAATCCCATATCATTAGTGGGTATATGTAATGGTAATGGGTAGGGTAATGGGTATATGTGAATATGGTTACATTATTGTTATCAAGCTCTGGGTAACCAAGTCCAGAATCAACATCCTGTGCATCAATAGACTACTACCACAGTAATACCATCAGAATCATCACACTGTCATTCATCAAACTGCTCGTTTCTCTCATCATCTGACTCCCCAAGTTCAAAGTCCAGTTCTGGACCATCCTGCTGTTTTTGGTTACTGCAGGTCTGTAACCTGCACATGTCTGTGCATGGAAGTCCATTTGACAGGCACATGCAGCTTGGCATTTTGCATGAATGCACACACTTGCATGTTAGCATTTCCAAGACCACATCTGGTGCAGGTGGGGAGCGCATCCAGTAAATGGCCAGCTTGCCTTCATCGTCTGTCCATCCATACTCAGTAGGGCTTGGCACCACAGGGTTAGCCTGCAGACAGCACTTCCATATTGCTGCCTGATAGTTGGCTCGTTGAACATGCATAAAGAGACAGTCTCTACATGGTGGCAGCTGGCTGGACTCAACCTCTCCCCTTTTGGTGCAGAAGAGCTGGTAACGCAGTTTGTTCACCTCAGCAGTGCTGCTATTAGCAACATACATCCGACAGGTGAACTGCTCAATTTTCTGGAACAGCTCATCACTCACATTCCATGTCTGTCCCAGTTGACTAAAAGTCTCTTGGCAGGAAGTGTGCTTTCTCACTATCTTCAGGGCATTCAGCTTCCCTCGACCAGCGAATGCACTGACAGTGTCGCAGCCTGTGAAGGCATGTAAGCCAATTAGGCTGTCACAGATGCTGTCTCCAAGTGAACTTGCCAGTTTGGTGATGTCGACAAACCGTGTGCGGTTCTGAGTCCCACACTTCTGGTAGATGGGACAGGTGATGTCCTTCTGGAAGCCAAGACAAAGCACCATGACATCAGTGTCCTCAGCTGTGATGATAACTGACTTTGAGCCCGCATTTGCTGCATGCAATGCATGCAGGAGCAGATGGGTGTCAGCTTCTTCATGTGTGGAGTGCAGTTCTGCTGCTTCCTCACACCCATCTTCTGTCAACTTGTAGCAGGTTTCCTCACAGGTCATGTACAACACCTTGCCATGCAGCATAGCTCTGTATCGTGGGAGTTTCCACTCTTCCACCAGAAACTTGATGAGACTGGTCTTGTTGGAGGAACTGCACAGAAATTTTCTCCACTGCTGGACGTGGTGTCCCCCTGCAAGATTCTTGTACTGGAGAGTGATGTCTCTACCCCGGTTCAGTCGTTCAGCATCTTTGATCGAAGTCTGGTGATAGACATCAAAAACAACATCAATCCTCCCACTCTGTGCTCCCTCATGGAGGACCTGGGTCAAGGCTGACTCTGCCACCTGTGCAAAGGTTTTGTTGTTGCCATTCATTTTTTGGACCAGGCTCATCCCATCAATGATGGAAGTAGATGGGATTGGGATGTCTTCTGCAGGAGATACATTCTTTTCAAGCTCTCTGGCAAGTGCAGCCTTGTTTGTTTTTCGTAAGGACCCATCAGCATTTGCCTGTGCCCATGGTAGTGGGCCCAATGGGTAGGCAAGGACATCCTTCAGATTCACCTTCCTGCTTTCAGCCACCAGGATCATGTGACTGAAAAGGTTTCTATCTGCCTTCAGAACCACATCCTGTGCTTTCTTTCCATGAGCTTGTTTTGTGCTGACATTGGAGAATGTTTTCAGACTTTGCTTGGTCATCTTGTCGTGGAATTTCACAGGTGGTGGGTCTGCATCTAACCTTGTTTGCTGGAATGCTTGGTAGGCCCCTTCTCCTTTCTCAAGAGCTCTCAAGAGATCTATGGTCACATCAGGTGGAGCCATGTTGCCAGTGGAGAGGCTAACCAAATCAATCTCATCAGGGGACATAGGATTGAGCCAGTTATTCTCCATAAGGTCCATGAGAGACTGGACATCTGCTTCATCTCTCTTGATCCTTGGACTCTGTAGATCTGGATGAGACCATTTGCACCTGCCTTGACCTGTCAGGTCTCTCAGCTGTCTGAGGTACATGCTTCTATACTCAGCTGTGAGATAATATTTGGTCACAGCTCCTGGCTTCAAGCTGAATCCCTTTGTCCCTCCAGCTGTTTGGGTGTCTTTGTTCACCGTTTCTTCTATAGCTTGGTCAACAGGGATTCGGCCAAAGGGATTGGTGGAGCCCAGTTGGACTGAGAAGCCTCCTTCCATGAATTCTGTGTACACATCTGGGTGTGTGATGGGCAGCTCAGACATCTGGGCGTAGTAGTAGGGGAGGTAGCGTGCATAATTCATCCTGTCATAAGCAAAGCACCATGGGATCATTGCTCGAATGCTAGCCAAGTGTAGCATCCAGTCTCCCTCTCTGGATGCTCGGATGAGCCCCAACAAGATTTCAACCATGTCCAAATAGGACATCCAGAAGTTCGAGAGGCTGCCGTTTCCACCTCTAAGGAACTCACGGTAGACTTCAAATAGATCCATGATGCGTGTACAAGAGCTGTTCTCGAGGACCTCCTTCAAAGCATGCTGTGAGACTTCTTTCCCAAGGCTGTCAATGGTCTTCAGTGTCTCATTCAGGTGAACCATGTCATTCCTGTGAGTTTCTTCCAACCAGGACAGGAAACCATTCAAGGTCAGTCGCATGAGAGCCTCATACAGGAGCTTGTGTAGTCGCACTGCCCTGTTGTACTTGCGGCCATCCATAACACCAGCAATTGAGCCTTCTGCAATCATGCCAGACTCAATGCAGAGGTCTTTGAGTCCAGCATCTTGGAAACGCTTTCCTATTATTGCCAGCAGTGTGCAGATGGTGTGGAATACCCCAAGCCTAACGATGATATCATGGAACTTGTCATGGTGTTTCCATGTGATCTCGACAGCCTTCGCATACAGGGCTTGGTCAAAGACACAGACAATCTTCCTCAGGCCTAAGCACTGCATGATGCTCAGTGACTGGTTAAGCACCTCGTTGACAGTAGACATTTGTGTCGCTGGAGCATTGATGGTAGGCAGATAGCCTATATTGTCGGGGATGACCGTCATCTCTCCTCGAGTCAGGATGTTGAAGCCTGTCCAGCTGCTGACTGACTGTTCTTCTTGTTGTGACATGCGTGCTAGGACCCAAAGAAGGTTTTTCTCTCTGGCAAGCTTAGTATTGGCTGCAGTATCGGCATCTGACTTTTTGCTTTGTGGTGGCCCTACCCGTTGTCCAGCATTGTAAGTTGGTAACATTGGTGGGGGTCCATCAATGCTTCTCTTCTTTGTTTTGGGAACAGTGGGCATGGGTTGGACAGGAAGTGGGTTGACTGGCTTTGCTTGCACAGCAATCCCATTGACTCTGTGAGATGTTCCCTCACCACTGACAGTTTCTTCAAGACGGTCGATATTGTCCCAGGCTAAAGTTGTGAATATGCCAGGATGGATGTTAGCTAGAAGGGCAATGCCACTCCCTGATGATGAGAGTTTCTGGAGACACAGGGCAGTGTTGATCTCTTCCATCTGTGAATAGGACACACTGTGACCAAGTCGGTTGAGGATGTTTATCAACTCTACATTTCCTGTCAACGATTTGACACTGAATGGCAGAACAATGTGCTTGGAAGGCTTGGTATTGCCACATGTCACTGCATATACTATGTCATGGCCAAATGACTGCAGAAGGCACTGCACTCTCTGGGATGCATGATCAGGATCATTTGAGCCTGTGAGTAGAGAGTACAGGAAGATAATGAGCGACTCTGGAATGGTAGGACATTCTGCTTCTGGTTTGACTTCAGGCGGCCAGGTTTGAGGAACATCTTGACTTTTAATGTCTGCTCTCAATTTGATGGCTGCTTTGGCTATAACAGCTTGTGCACTGACACTTTTCAGGGTCTGCAGCTCCCTTTTGAGAGACTGATTTTCTTTGGCAAGTTCCCTCATGGACAAGTTATCGGGATAGAGGAGGAATTTTCCTTTCTCATCAGGGAATATCTGCAAGGCTCCAGCAAACTCACTCTCCAGGTTTCGCCTTATGTGCTTCTTGGTTGATTCCTTGACTTGGGCAATGCCTTGGGAGTTCATTGAAGCTACCAGTCTAGAAGAGAGATCAGTCATTGTCATCACTTGAGGATTGCCAAAAAGCTCCATCCTGATGAAGAGGAACAGCTCATTGTATGCCTTATTCACAGCAGCTTCATACTGGGCTGCAGCATCATCATCTTCATTGCTGGCAACCTCTCCTTTGGAAACCTCTTCTTTGGTGTAAAGTCTATAGCATGACCTGTGGTAGTGCCCTTCAGCTGCTACAAGGTCTCTACTCACAATGGCAAGGATTCTGCTGTCCCTTTTCTTTGTGGCTGCACTCCTGATCTTTGCATCAGCTCGCAGTTCTCGACACTGCACCAGTACTTCTCTCGTATTCTGTCTCTTGGAATATTTGCTGTTTTTCTGACAAAATATGCACTCTGCGTCATAAGTCCTAGATGTACTTGGAGCATGTCGAGCTACTCTCTTAGATTGTTTCTCTTCAGCAGAGACACAACTTTTCTTTTCTTTTGCAAGGAGGCCATCAAGAATTTGCTTCATAGTGAAGATACTGCGACACTTTCTGTGGTAGTAGATTGCTGGAATCTGTCCCTCAGGAATGTCTTTTGCCAGTTTCAAAACTGGTGCATGATTTCGTATCTGAGCTGCCCTGAGCAGAGTTCTCCATGAGTCGACACTTTGAAGTGAAACCAGCTTATCTGTATCATCAGAACAGTGGATAATGCACTCCACCCGTGGGCGCTTTGGTATTGGGTAAAAACTTGCTTGTTCACCAGTGGCCATATTCAGTCAGTTTTCACCTGCCACATACAAACAAATACATGTAACTTAGGTGTATGAACACTACTAAAACAAAGTTTACTTTGCTTCACCAGCGTCATATTACCATTATTTATCTTACATAGCCACAAATAGATACATTACCTAGTTGCTATGCAACAGCTGTATTTTGTCCACATGAGGCCGCTAAAATCAACACAAGATGAAAGTTCCTCGTAGCCACTTTAACTAATCATATTAACATATACATTAAAAGAACATGCTAACATTATGGGAAATTAGCTTACAATCTTCTCCAGAGTGAGACAAGAAGATAGATACCAGTTTCCTCTATATGTGTTTAGTAGAAAGCTATCTGGCTGCACGTTAGCCTAGCTTAGCACAATGAATGGATGTACACAGCACTGGTTATCCTTGGTTGTTGGCCAACTAAGAACTGTCCCAGAGTTTAAGCTAGGCTAATCAGTACCAGGGGTGTTGAAATGCTATATTTGTAAAAATCTGGGCAAATACACAATCGTGAGAGGCACAGAAACAGGTTTCCTGAAAGAAAAATGAAATAGCTGCTCATTTGGAAAGGTTATCATGTATTATTTTACTTCTGTTAGTGTACCAAATAAAATGGCACCAGTGAAGTTGTGTCACCTTGGGTGATATCGATATCTGGTCTGACCCATGGACTAACTGGCTTTGGTCTAGTTAGTTTCTTAGTAATAATGCCCTTCTAATTTAAGGTTCACAATCACCTCACACAATGAAATAGTATGGGTATATTATACATTTCCTGAATCTTTACAGTCCTGTGAGTATTCCAGTTTTTGTGTTTTGTGTCCCTGATATTCCTAGATGCCACAGGGCTAAAAGAAAGTATATAGTTTAGGCGAACATTGCAGAAAGATGTGTGTTATTGACGGGTTGAAGAGCTCAAGTGACCTCTATATTTGTGAGAAATATCCACAACAGGGCTTGAATGAAAGCTAAGAAGGTCCCCTTTAAAATGATACCAAAGACAATATTATAGAACATTGAAAAATGTCCTGACCATGAGGCTAAACCAGGATATGCACCAGCGTCTAAAATGCAATTTACTTTAGGGGGTGGTTAACTTCATGAGCTGATAACTGTGATACAGCTGCCACTCAGGAATGGTTATCATACCAAAATATCATCTACAGACATGGATCCTTTCAAAAATTATAAGTAAGTTTTGCCACCTTGAGTGTACCGAAATAGGAAATTTTGGGCTCTGGCCCATGGACTATAAGTGTCCTGCAGGATGGGGAGGGAACACACCACTCTCTGCAGGTCAACTCGGTCACGGGCAGAACAGTTTCCATACCAGGCGGTGATGCAACCTGTTAGGACGCTCTCCACAGCCGAGGAATAGAATGTCTTCAGGATGGAGGGTTAGACCTTGAATTTCCTCAGCCTACGGAGGAAGTAAAGCCTCTGTCTGGACGTCTTTAGAGTGTGCTGGGTGTGGAGTCCAGGTGAGGACCTCAGCGATGTGTACGCCGAGGTATTTAACGCTGGAGACCCTCTCCATAGGTTCCCTGTTGATCTTTAGTGGGTTGTATCCTTTCCCCTGCTGTCTACTGAAGTCCACCACCATTTCTTTTGTCTTGCTGACGTTCAGGGTCAGGCTGTTGGATTGGCACTACTGTGCCAGGTCATCTACTTGGTTCAGATAGGCCTGTTTGTTGTTGTTGGAAATCAGGCCTATTACCACTGTGTCGTCTGCAAATTTGATGAAGGAGGAGGAACTGTCCATGGCTTTGCAGTCATGTGTGTAGATGTTGTACAGCAGAGGGATCAGCACACGACCCTGAGGAGCACCTGTGTTGAGGATCAATGTTCCAGAGGTTAGGCCGCCCACCCTAACCACCTGGGGCCAGTCAGTGAGAAAGTTGCACACCCAATTAGTACAACTTTCTCACTGACCGGCCTTTAGTTTCTAAGGTGATTAGTGTCACCTTGAGGCAAATTTATAGTTTGTGATATTGAGCTATACAAATAAAATTGACTTGACCTCAATAATCAGACGTCCATTTGATTTCATCAACTGCAAATCAAGATCAAACACTCAAACACTGGCCTGTTATACTGATATCAGGGATTAAATTGATGCCGGGGCTGTATCCATCTATCCGTTATCCGAACCGTTTATCCTGTTCTCAAGGGGCACAGTGGTTAGCGCGGTGGCCTCACAGCAAGAAGGTTCTGGGTTCAAGCCCTGGGGTAGTCCAACTTTGGGGGTCGTCTCGGGTCATGCTCTGTGTGGAGTTTGCACATACCTACATATATTTCAATAAATAAAATTTACAGTTATTTCAATGACCAAGTACAGTGAATACATTTTAAATTGAAGGTCATGTTTGATACACAGGGCACAGATACATATACAGTAATACATTTAGCAATTACACTTTCCATTGTCAATATACACTCACTGGCCACTTTATTAGGTACACCTTGCTAGTATCGGGTTGGACCCCCTTTTGCCTTCAGAACTGCCTTAATCCTTCGTGGCATAGATTCAACAAGGTACCGGAAACATTCCTCAGAGAGTTTGGTCCATATTGACATGATAGCATAACGCAGTTGCTGCAGATTTGTCGGCTGCACATCCATGATGCGAATCTCCCGGTCCACCACATCCCAAAGGTGCTCTATTGGATTGAGATCTGGTCACTGTGGAGGCCATTTGAGTACAGTGAACTCATTGTCATGTTCAAGAAACCAGTCTGAGATGATTCGAGCTTTATGACATGGCGCGTTATCCTGCTGGAAGTAGCCATCAGAAGATGGGAACACTGTGGTCATAAAGGGATGGACATGGTCAGCAACAATACTCAGGTAGGCTGTGGCGTTGACACGATGCTCAATTGGTACTAAGGGGCCCAAAGTGTGCCAAGAAAATATCCCCCACACCATTACACCACCACCACCAGCCTGAACCGTTGATACAAGGCAGGATGGATCCATGCTTTCATGTTGTTGACGCCAAATTCTGACCCTACCATCCGAATGTAGCAGCAGAAATCGAGACTCATCAGACCAGGCAACGTTTTTCCAATCTTCTATTGTCCAATTTTGGTGAGCCTGTGCGAATTGTAACCTCAGTTTCCTGTTCTTAGCTGACAGGAGTGGCACCCGGTGTGGTCTTCTGCTGCTGTAGCCCATCTGCCTCAAGGTTCGACGTGTTGTGTATTCAGAGATGCTCTTCTGCATACCTCGGTTGTAATGAGTGGTTATTTGAGTTACTGTTGCCTTTCTATCAGCTCGAACCAGTCTGGCCATTCTCCTCTGACCTCTGGCATCAACAAGGCATTTTCGCCCACAGAACTGCCGCTCACTGGATATGTTCTCTTTTTCGGACCATTCTCTGTAAACCCTAGAGATGGTTGTGCGTGAAAATCCCAGTAGATCAGCAGTTTCTGAAATACTCAGACCAGCCCGTCTGGCACCAACAACCATGCCACGTTCAAAGTCACTTAAATCACCTTTCTTCTCCATTCTGATGCTCGGTTTGAACTGCAGCAGATCGTCTTGACCATGTCTACATGCCTAAATGCATTGAGTTGCTGCCATGTGATTGGATGATTAGAAATTTGCGTTAACGAGCAGTTGGACAGGTGTGCCTAATAAAGTGGCCGGTGAGTGTAAGATGTCCAACAAAGTTTGTCCGACAATTAGAAGGTTAGGGTTAGGGTTCACTTTCTCTGTTGCTGTCTCTCTCCTCTCCTCTCCTCTCCTCTCCTCTCCTCTCCTATTCCATGTCTGTTAATGTCTTCCTCCTCTCCTCTTATGCTGATGTATATCTCTTCTGGACAGTCTCTCTCCCCTCCTCTCTCCTAGTGTCTCTCCTCTCCTGTTCCATGTCTGTTAATGTCTTTCCTCCTCTCCTCTCATTTTGCTGTCTATCTCTCCTGGACAGTCTCTCTCTCCTCTCTATTTGTTTTGTCATCTTTGTCAATGCCTCTCCTCTCTTTTTGCTGTGCATGTATTTGTCTGTCTCTCTCCTCCCTCTATTTTGGGCCTTCTCTCCTTGTATTCTCTGTTGCTGTCTCTCTCCTCTCCTCTCTCCTAGTGTCTCTCCTCTCCTGTTCCATGTCTGATAATGTCTTCCCTCCTCTCCTATGCTGATGTCTATCTCTTCTGGACAGTCTCTCTCCTCTCCTCTCTCCTAGTGTCTCTCCTCTCCTGTTCCATGTCTGTTAATGTCTTTCCTCCTCTCCTCTCATGTTGCTCTCTATCTCTTCTGGGCAGTTTCTCTCTCGCTCTCGCTCTCTCTCCTCTCCTCTCCTCTAGCCCTGTTGCAGCCACCAAGGAATTGTGTTGGGAAAATTAAGTGATTTGATGGCCTGTCATGGTTCCTGAGCAAATGGTATTTCTGGTCCTCAGACATCCTATGCACACTCTCTAAGATTTCCTCAACTGGTTTTGTGGCCTGAATGAAAAATCCCAGGTCACTGAACATCTCATCATCCTGACGCGCCCCGAGGTGTTGTGGACCCTCCTGGGGTTGGGGATCACCCTGACCTTCCCTGAGGGGTTCTGCATCCCCCTGACCTTCCTTGGGTTCTTGTGGATCACCCTGACCTGCTTCCCTATCTGTAAACATATAGATAGATCTTAGCCAGTGGTGTAGTGGAGGTATATGCAGCTATCCACCACCATTACTGCGTGCCAATTTTACAGTCACAACAAAATCATGCACACACACACCAAAAAAAAAAAACTAACTTATCCCTGTGATTGACAGCTGAAAACTTGATTTAGTATGGAAAACCAGCATTGTATTGGTGCGAGATAGCCTACCAGCAGTACATTCAACTGTATCATTCATTGAAATACGCTTTGTTTATTATGCCTTTTCTCCACTATACAGTACGGTACAGTATGGCATAGGACGGCATGCATTTGTGTCACCTAACCCCTAACCCATCACGAGACAACAACACAGCAGCACAGAACAATTGAAGAACTTGAAGCTATCCTGTACTTTTTCGCTAAACAAAACCAGCTGTAAACTGATCTGGGGCCAATACCTCTTAGCTAGCTACATAAGGTAGTGTAAACTACTAATAAGGCACATTAGCCCCTAGTTAATGGGTCTGACCCTTTAGCCGAGCGGTTAGTGACGTCGCCTTGTGGTACAGTACACCGCGTATCGAATCCCACACCGGGCAAGAAAATAACCGGTTACAGTAGCTAGCTATGTCCCGCCAGTGTCATAAATGCGTTGATTGATTTCATCAACTCAGTCAGAAATCTCCGCTTAGCCGCCATGCTAATTTTTGCAATTTAAAACCCAACTTACTTATGCTAAAACGTCAGCGATCTAAACTGATTTACGTTTGTCACACAGGTAACCAAAAATCAGCCCTCCAAAATATGTTCACAGCTAACGTTCATAGCTAGCTAGCTAACGCCAGCATACCTTAGCTACTCCAACTAGCGAAGTAGTTAACAAAGTTAGCCTGTTTGGCTTTTTTTCTGAACATCTGTCCAGTTTTGAGAAAGTGAGGTTGCAGCTTGCTTTCTCTTTCAAGCATCTTGCTCCTTTCGACCCATTTTGAGATTGATTTCAGGATGGCTTACTTTGGCCATCACCAGCCGGCTAGCCGGCTCCGTTACAGTACAGCTATGCGTGACTTGACGCTCCGTTTGATTGAGGAAGGAAGTAGGGCTAGTCCACTCGGAAGAAACTATGCTCTAAAGTGTCGCTTTTAAAAATGTTAGGGCTTCAGTTTCGTTTAGATTTTTTTCTTTTAGATTAGTTTAGAATTGCACATCGTTATTTAAAAAGGGGACACACTTTAAAAAACTGACTTAAAAAAACACCTGAAATTGTGGACCTTTTGCTGTGTGGGGAGGTTCGTTCGACCCCCCCCCCCTAGTTACGGGCTTCATATATATATAACATATCATATATATATATATATATATATATATATATATATATATATATATAGTATATATATATATATAACATATCATATATAGTATATATAGTATATATAGTATATATATATATATATATATATATATATTATTTGACAGCTGGCGATTGCTTATGGCATGAAACAGGCTTGTACCGTCTCAAAGAATTTACTTGAATCTCTGTATTATATTTTTATTTATTTATTTATTATGTCTCCATTATCCAAACCGTTTATTCTGCTCTCGGGATTGTGGGGATGTTGGAGCCTATCCCAGCAGTCATTGGGCGGCAGGCGAGGAGACATCCTGAGCGGCTGTTGCAGCTAGAAAAGCGCTATAAAATAATGCAGCTTGATTAATTGATTGGTTGACAGCCCGCCAGTCCATCACAGGGCCAAGTAAGTCCATTCCAAGTGGAATGGAATGAATGGATGTCTTGTGGTATGTATGTAAAATTAACGTGTTTTCCAGTCCACGTTTGGACATAGGTATTCACACATTTGCAAGCCTGGAAAATACATGCTAAATTGGTGATCAGTATATCCCCCAAACCAAGCTTTGTGGTGCATGAAGAGTATAAATCAGCATCTTTTATAACATATTTGACATCATAAAAATCAAATAGCTGGAGCGTTTAAAGAGACCATTGGTTGAATATCAAACGAATTTCCAAACGAAAACTAACTTCACGACAGTCACCGGAAGTGTATGTCCATCTACAGTTGCTAAGAGATGCGGCTGTGTCGCCGTCTCTAGTATCCAGATTGCCAGTCAATTACTTCTTTAACTGATTGTTGATCATGTAGTTAATGTCTTTTTCTAGTCCCCCGAAATGATCACCAAATGCAGGTAAAGTAATGCCTTATACGTTTGCAAGAAGTGTTTTTACCGATAAAACAGCGCCATTGTTGACATCAGTTTTAACATTCAAAAGCCGACGCTAATACTTGACAGCTAATTTAACCAACGTTTACTTGTGAAGTGATCGTTTGTCTATATTTAAAATGGCTATAGCGCTGGATGTTTTGTTTTTTTGTGCCGCCGCAGCTAGCAGTGAAAGGCAAACTTTAACTAACATGAGCTAGTATAAATGCATACATTTGTTAAATCACTTTTATATATTTAACCTAATGCTAGCCAGGCATAGCTAGCGTTAGCTAGGTCGGGAGATTAATTAATCCTGGGTAACCTAGCCAGATTAGCTAAAACAAGCGATAGTTGAATAACGTTCGCTACGTTAGCTAATTTAGCTGTTGACACAAATTGCTAACCATTGAGTTTATTTACGTTAACCATGCAATGATGGTTTGTTGGCAGTACTCTGGCCGTTATTACCGTCGCTTCTCTCTATGTCCGCAGCAATCGGAGAAACCTGTGAGAGGTGTGAACATGAGAAATTAAAATCGCTTCGGCGTGTGTCAGTATTTTCGACTAAATATTGTTGGATTAACCTTGACACCCTCATCTGCTCCCCTCTCCTCGTTGATGAGCTAACGCAAACTGTCACGTTGAACCAACTTTCCTCAGTAGTTACCACTATGGCTGTGGCAAGCACCACCAAGACGTCGTGGCGATTGCGTGAGTATTGCCCTTTCGCTACGAACTGAGTCGGTTGTCCATTTTAGTTTGAGCTGAAAAACCAGATAAAGGAGAATACTGGTGTGTTGTTTTGCAGATGAGTTTTTGGCCCATTCCAGCAATCTCTCCTGCCTGACTCTGGGGAAGAGCTCTGGTCGTCTACTGGCTACTGGGGGAGAGGACTGCAGAGTCAACATCTGGGCTGTCAGCAAACCCACCTGTATCATGGTATGAACTTTTCAAAGCAATTTAATGTATGCTTTTTTTAACGAGTCGATTGATCTTTATTCATAGAGCAAAATTTGTACGTTAAAGATTGAGTAAACCTAGTTTAATTTCCTGCACACCACTATTGTCTGGAGAGCAACAATGGAGAGAAGGGAGGGAGGCTTTTGCTACCCACACACACACACACACACACACACACACACACACACACACACACACACACACACACACACACACACACACACACACATACTACAGAGAAGATGGATAGTGATTCAGAGGCTCACAGAGGGTTTGCCATAGAAGGATCATTTTGAGGTGATGGATTATTCCCCTTCCCCCCTAACACCAGCAAAATCTCAAATAACAAGAAAATTGATGGACTGTAGAAAAACTAAACAAACGGAAGGCAGAGGAATGGTGATAGGACCGCACTTTCTGTGAACTGTATTTACAGCAGAGATGGTGACAATTTTAAGTCAAGTGAAGTCAATTTTATTTGTATAACCCAAAATCCCTCAGTGGGCTTAACAGCAACACAACATCCTGTCCTTAGACACTCATCGGATAAGGAACAACTCCTTAAAAAAAAACCTTTGACAGGGAGAAAAAATAGGAAGAAACATCAGGGAGAGCAACATTGAAAGAGGATAAACAGAATTATAATTGACTTATAAAATGTATGAAGAATATGGTACGCAGGATGCCAAGCAGTGTCCAGACACCACCGGCATCATCATGTAAAAAAAAAAAAAAAAAAAAAGGATTTATAAGATATATAAAAAGAAAATGTGATGAGGGGAATGCCAGGCAGCATCCAAGTGGCGACCACCATCACCACAGAGACCTGGGAGGAGAACCGACTGCACGTGCACACAAGTGAGACTCACATGACACCATGTGAGTCTGTCACACACAGAAAAAGGGAAAGGAGAAGACATCATTCAGAGAGAGAAAAGACGTGAGGGAAGAGAACAGTTTGCAATAGTCATTAGTCATAATCAGTTAAGTCGTCAATTATTCATAATCTATACGCTATAATCTCGTCAGCAGAACAGTGGTTGGTAAATTCATTGAGACAGAAAACCGACCCACCATGCATTACAGGTTGTGAAGCACTCAACTTAAAGGCAACTAACTGTAAACTAAGGCAAAAAGATGAGTTTTAAGTTTGGATTTGAAGGACTCAACAGACTGTCTGATGGCAGCAGGCATGTTATTCCACAAGAACGGAGCCCGATAGGAAAAGACCCTGCCACCAGCTGACTTCTTTTTAACTTTGGGTACACACATTTTAAAACTGATTATGTAGATTCACACTAAAGTAAGACACTAAAAAACATAAAAAAAGTAAATTGTAATTTTGCACTTGAAACAACAGCATTTGTTTCTACAGTTTCACTTAGTTGTGACATTAATGCTAATTAGTCTGCTACCTCAAACATAACTCGGGTATCAGTTAACACCTAAAAAAAATCTTTTAGGTTTCTGACCCCTTTAAAATGCAGTCGAATACACTTCTCATGAGAGCAAGTTAAAAGTAGAAAAAAAACTAGAACGAGTACATCTAGCCTGGGTCAGTCTGTATCTTTCCCCAATACTACCCACTAAGCACATGCAAATCCATACATTCAAACGTTTAGCCCTTATTTTAAACCAGGGTTTTTATTCACACATTCTTATTCTATGTATTGTCTATGCATAGGTAAATGCTTTACTTGGTCCTATCTAAATCATATTGCATTGCATGTGTTAGCTTGAAATTTACATGTGTTAACAGTTCCAGTGCAACTAATGGGGTTGCTGTGCTTCTCTCAGAGTCTGACAGGTCACAGTAACACAATAGAATCCATACAATTTAACAGTTCAGAAGAACAGGTAGCAGCTGGATCACAGTCTGGATCACTACGGGTCTGGGATCTGGAGGCTGCCAAGAGTAAGACTGAATCTGATGTGTGCCTTATTGATAGAATATCACTTTTGAGGGGACAGGATTCCATAAATTAAAGGTTAGTAATTTTATTTTTGCTGTGCTTGTGCTCTTCAGTTTTACGGACTTTGATGGGACACAAGGCCAATATAACCAGCCTGGACTTCCATCCATATGGGGAATACTTGGCCTCAGGCTCTATGGACACCAACATCAAGGTCTGTGTATATGTATGTGTGAGATTTTATGTCTTTTCAGAATTCTATCATATATTCAGAGCCATGAATTGAATGTATGTGAATCTGAATCTATTATCATGCAGGAAGTGGAATTTAAAGGTACAATCTGCGATACATGGTGGTTGTCTGCCCCACTCGTGCAATTGATTTGGTCAGACTTTGTAAACGTTGTTTGATATATTATATTATTATTTATGAATGTGAAAACCAGCCAATGCTGCATCACTTTCAGTTCCTTTTTAGGCTTTCAGTTGTCTACATTTCTCAAACACATTCCCAGTGTTGCCCAAATCATGTTTGATGTCATTGGAGAGCTCGTGTTGTCATAGTACTCCACATAGCCTCAGCAGTGCATGCCATTACAGATTATCAAATCAAATCAAATCAGTTTTATTTGTATAGCCTGATATCACAAATTACAAATTTGCCTCAGTGGGCTTAACAGCAACACAACATCCTGTCCTTAGACCCTCTTATCGGATAAGGAACAACTCCCTAAAAAAAAAAAACCCTTTAAAAGGGAGAAAAAATAGGAGGAAACCTCAGGGAGAGCAACAGAGGAGGGATCTCTCTCCCAAGTCGGACAATTATCCCTTTTTTAAGCTTTAATAAAACTAAATAGAGGTGAGTGACTCAAAATTTCAAAGGTTTTAAAATCTCATGTTTCTTTCTTACGCACAGTCATGAATAAAATGGTAAAATTCTACCAATGTGCTGGGTCACAACATACTTTCACTGAATACAAATTTATCGAACTAAGTGAAAGAAGGGCCAAACTAAGATTCCAATTGTTTACAATGATGATGATTGATTTTTATTCCAGACATGTTGAAATAACAAAATAAAATATATAAGCACGTATACAAAAACAAATGGAAGTAACAGTGAACATATTTTGCAAACTCTCTGTAACAACACAAGTAGTAACTAGTCCATTTTTGAAAAGGGTGTAGGATGAAGTAAAGAACGTTTCTGGTCCTACCCCTTTTTTACACATTATCAATCAAATCAAACCAAAACAACATTTTCAAAACAAAACAAAAGTGAACAAAAAAGAAAGAAAGACGAATGCATAGAAATCAAAATAAACAAAACAGCACTAGTCAAACAAGGCACCTTACACATCATGTATCGTGTCATGATATTCCAGTCCACCTCTTTGTTCATCCATCCTATATCTGTTCAATGTTATTTTTAAAGAGTTGTTTAAACTTACTTAATGTTTTACACATCTTTGTTTCTTTTCTACAGTTGTTCCATACATTAACTCCTTTGATGGTTATACAGTGAAGTTTTGCATTTGTCCTCACTAACTGTTTTTTGAATACACATATTCCTCTGAGATCAAGTTTACTTTCCCTCATTAGGAACAACTTTTGGACACTGTTTGGTAACTGCTGATTTTTTACTCTGTACATGATTTGAATTGTTTTTAAAGTCAACCAAATCCTTAATTTTTAGTGCTTTCAATTTGATAAAGAGTGGGTTTGTAGGCTCTCTCTGTAAGTGGTTTTGTTTACAATTCTATAGCTCTTTTTGGAAGGATGAAGATTGGATCTGTGTTTGTTTTGTATGTGTTCCCCCACACTTCCACACAGTAGGTGATGTATGGAAGTACAAAGGAACAGTACAACGTGTATAGTGCTGGTTGATGCAGGAGCTTTTTGACTTTATATAATATTGCAATTGACTTGGATATTTTTGCTTTAATATACTTTATATGTGGCTTCCAACATACTCTATTGTCTATTATTACTCCAAGAAATTTGATTTCTGACACTTTTCTGATTTCTACATCATTTATCATGAGCTTCTTGTTTGAGTTCATTGACCGATTCCCAAATATTATAAATTTTGTTTTGCTTAAATTTAGTGTTAGTTTATTCGAATCAAACCAACTCTTTAGTTTCTTCAATTTATTTCCCACTGTATCCAAAAGTTGTTCCAAGTTGTCCCTACTGCAAAGTAAGTTTGTGTCATCTGCAAATAAAATTATTTTTAGTATTTTGGAAACCTCACATATATTTATTAATGTACAAAATAAACAACAATGGTCCTAACACTGAGCCTTGAGGAACCCCACACTTAACCTTCATTCATTTTGATTTAATATTATTAATTTGCACATATTGGTACCTATTATTTAGGTAACTGGATAGCCAAGAAAGAGCAACTCCTCTGATTCCATATTTCTGTAGTTTTATTAATAATAAGTCATGGTTAACTGTATCAAATGCTTTTTTTTTTTTTAGCTCTAAGAATACTCCTACAGCATATTCTTTATTTTTATAGCAGTTGTTATCTCTTCCACAAAATCAGTGAGTGCAAATGATGTAGTTCTATTAGTTATAAATCCATATTGTTGTTCACACAGTACATTGTTTTGTGATAATGTCGTCCAACCTTGAATAGAATATTTTGTCCAGTGTTTTAGAGAATTGTGACAGCAAACAAACAGGTCTGTAATTTGATAGTATGTGTCTATCTCCAGCCTTGTATATGGGTATGAATTTAGCCATTTTCATTTTACATGGAAAAACACCAGTTTTCAGAGATTTATTGCAAATATATATATATATATATATATATATATATATATACACTCACCGGCCACTTTATTAGGCACACCTGTCCAACTGCTCGTTAACGCAAATTTCTAATCAGCCAATCACATGGCAGCAACTCAATGCATTTAGGCATGTAGACATGGTCAAGACGATCTGCTGCAGTTCAAACCGAGCATCAGAATGGGGAAGAAAGGTGATTTAAGTGACTTTGAACATGGCATGGTTGTTGGTGCCAGACGGGCTGGTCTGAGTGTAACCCTGTGGTTAAATTATAGGCCTTAGATATATGACATTGCACTATTAGATAAGAGTTTGGCCTATGTTTGTTATTTTGTATACCTTTTGAATATGAATATATTATATTGTTGATATTGTTCTGCAAAACAGTTGTTTACCAATGTGAAATGCATTTACTGTTATTGCTGAAAACTTACTATTGTTGTGATTGGTTGGCTGTGGAGAGAATAACTTACCTTGAATGTGATTGGTTGCGAGGGGAGCGGGGAACGTCAGCACGAGCAGACTGGACGGAGGGAAGGAGGTCTCTCGTCCCTTGTGTGAGCGAAACGGAGCAGTTTGATGTCGAGTTGTTATATGCTATTTTGCGGTGAGAGAAATGTAATTGAAGTTTAGTGAACAGTGATGTGTGAGGGTGTCTGACCGAGACCCATCCCGGGAACTGTTGTGTGGATTTGGGAGACAAACTGACTACTTGTCAGTCCCATATGTGTACCCAGCTACGTTACGGAGCGAGCTAGCCAGTCGGTGTTCGTTGCTAGCACAGCAAGACGCGCGAATGGACTGGATGCGGTAAGGGGCTCTCCCCACAGTGAGTCGGGCCGTCTTCTAGTTTAGCGAAGTAACGTTATCAGTACAGTGTAGTGGTGGGTTCATGCGACCATCGAGGAACGCAGAAGGAGTCGTCTGTTGCTGTCTTGGGCTGCCGAGGTGAGTGCACGGTTCGACCGTGAGATGGTGCTAACGGCTAACGGCTAACTAGCCAGTTAGCTAGGAGGGCTGCCGGCCTGACATTCGCTGCGGTGGGAAACGCGAGACGAAGAGGAGCATTCATTCTTTGTGAGTACAAGCTGGATGTGCGGGCTTCCAAGGGGAGCGAAGAGGGCTGTTTAGGGTCCCAACGTACCCGTTAAAGAAACAGGCCTGCAACTGGGGGTTGACTTTCTTTTATTTTATTGCCGGCTTAGTTATAGGGTTATTGAGCTGTATGCTAATGTGTTAGTCTGATTAATTTGTGTATATCGGAATGCAGATACTTGTTAGCCATTGAGGCTTATCACTTTCATTCATTCTAATAATTATTACTCATAATACATTTGTATATATAATTCTATGTACCTGTGTGAGTGTGGATTATTCATGTGTGTTTATTCCTGTGGTGTCTAGGCTATGGTAAGTGACATGTTGAGACAACCTTAAAGGGCTAGTCCACCATTTTAATATAAGTTACTCGGTGACACATTGAGGTGTCTAGACCATGTTAGATTGCCTTAAAGGGGTAGTCAACCTTTTTAGTTGGGAGTTACCAGATGACACTGTAAGACATTTAGAGCCTTTAGAACATACTTTAAACACATAAAAAGCGAAGTTAACATACTTCAATAGTTTATTGGATACCGAGTTGTATAGAGAACTCAGGAGCGTTGTCCTTGACAGTTAAAAAGGATAGCGCTACATGAGTATTTCAGAAACTGCTGATCTACTGGGATTTTCACGCACAACCATCTCTAGGGTTTACAGAGAATGGTCCGAAAAAGAGAAAATATCCGGTGAGCGGCAGTTCTGTGGGCAAAAATGCCTTGTTGATGCCAGAGGACGGGGGGAAATGGCCAGACTGGTTCGAGCTGATAGAAAGGCAACAGTAACTCAAATAACCACTCATTACAACCGAGGTATGCAGAAGAGCATCTCTGAACGCACAACACGTCGAACCTTGAGGCAGATGGGCTACAGCAGCAGAAGACCACACCGGGTGCCACTCCTGTCAGCTAAGAACAGGAAACTGAGGCTACAATTCGCACAGGCTCACCAAAATTGGACAATAGAAGATTGGAAAAACGTTGCCTGGTCTGATGAGTCTCGATTTCTGCTGCGACATTCGGATGGTAGGGTCAGAATTTGGCGTCAACAACATGAAAGCATGGATCCATCCTGCCTTGTATCAACGGTTCAGGCTGCTGCTGGTGGTGTAATGGTGTGGGGGATATTTTCTTGGCACACTTTGGGCCCCTTAGTACCAATTGAGCATCGTGTCAACACCACAGCCTACCTGAGTATTGTTGCTGACCATGTCCATCCCTTTATGACCACAGTGTTCCCATCTTCTGATGGCTACTTCCAGCAGGATAATGTGCCATGTCATAAAGCTCGAATCATCTCAGACTGGTTTCTTGAACATGACAATGAGTTCACTGTACTCAAATGGCCTCCACAGTCACTAGATCTCAATCCAATAGAGCACCTTTGGGATGTGGTGGACCGGGAGATTCGCATCATGGATGTGCAGCCGACAAATCTGCAGCAACTGCGTGATGCTATCATGTCAATATGGACCAAACTCTCGGAGGAATGTTTCCAGTACCTTGTTGAATCTATGCCACGAAGGATTAAGGCAGTTCTGAAGGCAAAAGGGGGTCCAACCCGGTACTAGCAAGGTGTACCTAATAAAGTGGCCAGTGAGTGTATATATATGTAAGAGGTTTCACTACACACTCAATAATATCTGTAAGGGCTGCTATAGCTATCCTGATAAACTAGATAAAAGAGAAGAGCCTCATGGCTGACGCATGTACCACTTGTCTGTTTGGTCCAAGAGTGATTCTTCCTTTGCGTTTTAAGTATTTATTTAAACTTGCTTGAAGACATACAGTGAAATAATGAATTGCATCCATGAAATAATAACTTTTAACCTGACCTAATACACGTATACACAAAGCATGAATACACGTAGGCTATGCAAGGTCACGTAGGCTATGCACGGTCAGAAAAACTGTGTGGCTCCACTCTTCCATCTAGGCAACTCGCTCTTCCACTTGCTTCCTCTTCTGGAGCGCGTTAACCCAGGACTACCCTTCTCCAGTTCTTAAAGTGACATGCACCTATCTAAGACTACACAGCAAACTTAATACATACATAAAGAAAGCAGTTACCTAAAGTATACAGTGTGTAAAAAAACAAGTATTTAAACTTATTTTTCAAATTACTAATTAAAACATTAATTATTAACCATTAGGGGACATTTGGCTCCTACATTATCCAGCCCCTAATTGTTCTGATAATGCTAAAGCCTAGAACAATTACCACATCCATAACAAATTCCATATCAAATTACATCAATACATAAAATGAACAGGCATTTGTATTATCAAACGTCTGATGTTACAAAATATGAAAAGGAAGTGCTTGGTAAACACACAGTCCAATATTTCTTCGGTCAGCTTGACCCGTCCGTTTTCTGAAAGAAAAAAGAGAAACAGAGAGAGAGAGAGAGAGAGAGAGAGAGAGAGAGAGAGAGAGAGAGAGAGAGAGAGAGAGAGAGAGCCAGAGGTTTCCAGCATGGCTCATCGTGGGGGCTCAGTTTTTACCACCTGCCCATTCAGATTCCATGAGGAGACAGATCTTTGTGATGGGTATGTCCAAGATGTTGGTCTTTGTCTTGATGCGAACTCTGAGAACAAGCCCCTTCTTGTCTGGAATTGCCTCAATGACTTTTCCCATAATCCATGAATTTCTTGGAGCACAGTTGTCCACCAGAAGAACCACGTCTCCTTTTGCAAAGTTTCTTGATGCTGTGGACCATCGTTGTCACTCCTGGAGTTGAGGTAGGTACTCTTTAATCCATCTCTTCCAAAACAAATCTGACATACGTATATTGCACCTGCCTCCATCTACACCGTGAGTAGAGATCATCCTTGTCGAATAATCCTGGTGGTAATGATGGTTTCACCTTCAGTAGCAGGAGATGATTGGGCGTCAGTGCCTCCAAGTCATTTGGGTCACTAGATGCCTTTGTGATAGGTCGGCTGTTGATGATCGACTCAACCTCACATAAGACTGTGTGAAGGCTTTCTTCATCAAGGACCTGTTCTCTCACAGTGGAATTCAGCACCTTTCTAACTGATCTTATTAACCGCTCCCACACTCCGCCATGATGAGAAGCTGTGGGAGGGTTAAATGTCCATTTAATCCCATATTGATGAAACAAATGCTGAAATTTGGAGGTGTTCCAGTCAGCAATGGCTACCTTCAGCTCACGATTGGCCCCAACAAGGTTCATCCCATTATCTGAACGAATCTCTTTCACTTGTCCTCTCCTTGCTATGAAGTGCCGGACTGCGTTTATGAACGAGTCTGTGTCCAATGATGAGGCAAGCTCAATGTGAACTGCGCGAATAGCTAAACAAGTGAATATAACACCATATCTCTTTGTGAGGCTTCGTCCACGTTTCACCTCAAATGGTCCGAAATAGTCCAACCCAACTCTGGTGAAGGGTGGATCATCTGGCATCAGCCGATCTTGTGGAAGGTCAGCCATTAGTTGTTTCCCAACTGTTTCATGTAAGCGACGGCATGTAACAAACTTTGAGAGAACCTTTCGAATGGCTGTGTTGGCACTAGGGATCCAAAATCTCTGCTGCAGTTAGGAGAGCATATGATTGCGGCCTCCATGTCCCGTTTCCTCATGGATCTGTCATAGAACTACATCAACAATGGGAAAGTCTCTAGACAGAATGACAGGCTGCTTACAACTTTCTGGCATAGTTGCTCGACATAGCCTTCCAGACCAGACCAACAGACCATCTTGAAACACAGGGTTCAGCTTATACAAGTGGCTACTACGCTTCACATTCTGCAACTGGAGTAGAGCTAAAATCGCATCAGAGAACTTCTCTTTCTGACAGAATTTGATCACATCCTCCCGACACATTGATATGGCTGCTTCATCTGTAGCAACAGATTTCAGGCAGTCATCCACGTGGAAACTCTGCAACACTGTCTCTACTACTTCAGCTTTGAACTGCCCACTCTGGTCTTCAGCACACTTTCTCAGAGCAAAACTGGTACAGCTAGGCGAAGATGTAGCCTCAAACAAGTGTACAGTCATTTTGTGCTCAGTCAAGGCTTGGTTATAGTCACCACCTGTCCTCCAAAGGAATCTGAGTAAATCAGAGTCGTCGTCAGGCACTCTAACCTGGTGGAACGTTGCTTCCACATCTGCCATGATTGCAACGGGTTCTTGTCTGAATCGGATTACAATGCCAATTAGACTACTGGTCAGGTCTGGACCTTGAAGAAGCTGCTCATTTAAGGATGTGCCCTAATAGGACGCAGTGCAGTCTAACACAACTCTCAGTTTCTGTTTCACTGGGTGGTATACTGCATGGTGCGGTATATACCACACTTTCCCTTCCGTGTGTGTCAATTCTTCATTGGACAACTGTACTGCATAGCCCTTTTGAATAAGCTGTTCCATGAAATCTGTGTATTCCAGTTGAAAGCAGGCATTCCTGATGAACTTCCGCTGTAAGTTGTGTGCTTGCTGTTCAGCTATCTTGCGATTATTTGGCATGTTGACCATTTTGCTTTTTAGCGGTAAACATATGGTGTAATGACCATCCACCAGTTTAGCTGATTCCATGACCATGTCCATGAACTGATGATCTTCTCTAGACATCTCTACTTCATCATGTTTTCCTCCCTCAGGGAAATCCATCTTGAACTGTTGAAGCCACAGGTTCTCTAAACAGGCCACAGATATACAATTCACTGTTGTCTTCATCGGTTTTCTCATATCTGCATGACTGCAGAGTTCCCTTAAGGGCCCATTCACAGTCCAACCTATTTTGGTTCTTACAGCATATGGCCCATTACCAACCCTGCTCACCACTTCCCATGGCTCTATAGCTTTGGGTACATTTGCTCCAATGAGCAGTCCAATGTCGGCCTCAATTTGAGGGAGATAGATTTCTTTGAGGTAAGACCACCTTTCAAGATCCTTCTGCTGGGGTATGTTTTCTTTACCTACAGGTATTGACCTTTGCGTGAAGACATCTGGAAGTTCAAGGAACTCGCCACCTGACAAACTGCTTACCTCCATGCCAGACACCACGTAAGTGCATACAAGTTACTCTTCATTCATGGTTCGCAGCAGTACGTCGGTCTTCCTTCCACTGAGCTTTAACTTGCCCATCAATGCCTTCATACAGAACGTGGCAGAGCTCCCTGGGTCCAGAAAAGGTTAAGTCTGCACCACCACACTTCCCTTCTTGGCTTTGACTTGGACAGGAACTATTGCGAGTGTGCAGTCATCTTCTCCGGCCCCAGTAAACTCATAATCATCAAACTCTGCACAGACAAGTGCACTCAAAACTATTTGACCATCACAGTTATCAGTCCTCTTCTTTGGCTCAGCAACCGTGTCCTTTTTCTTAATGTGCAGCAGTGTGGGATGAGCTAAGGAACACACCTGACAGCTCACCTTTACTTTATAGGCTTTGCGCATGTGACCATGCTTCAAGCAGCTAAAACACAGTCCTTTGCCTCTCAAGAATTCCAATTTGTCTTTGTGTGGCTTGTCTTTTAGTTTACTACATGACTCTATGGTGTGTTCACCCTTAAAGAAGAGACATGTCCTTGTCGTAGGAGTGATGGGATTTGTGTGTTCTGTTTGCACTGCATCTTTCGTTTTATGATCCGATGGTATAGCGCTTGTGGTGAACGACTTCTTGATTCCACTTCTTTTCTGTGCTCTATGATCGTCTTGTTTAATTGTGGATCCTTTAGCAGTTGTGCCGTCCTTTATATTGCCAAAGATTGGATGAAGTGCAATTTTGGCCTGTTTGTTTATGAACTCAACCAGCTCTTTAAACCTGACTCTCTTGTCACATTGCTCCTGTACACTACACACAACAGCTCTCCCCCCTTCACGTAGCTTGTATGGAAGCTTTGCTACGATAGCCTTTAAGTTCACAACATTATCCAGTTCTTCCATGTAACTCATTTCAGTCATGGTATTACAGCATGCTGTTAGTAAGAGTGAAAATGTACTTAAATCTTCTCCATCCTCTGGCTTGATAGGTGTCCACCTCAAGACCTTGTTCATGTAGGCTACAGCAATCTTGTAATCATTCCCAAAATGCTCTTTGAACACCTGTTTAGCCCTGCAATAACCTACATCTGACTTCATATGAAGACAACTTTTTATCAACTCTTTAGGTGGACCAGTAGTGAACTGCTCTAAGAAGTAGAGATGACGGTCCTTATAGCTTTCGGTGCGGGATTCTACTCCATGCTCAAAGGCTCTTACAAAAAGATTGTAGTCTAAAGGATCACTGCTGAAGATAGGGATGTCTAATGGTGGCAAGGTCATCATTTTTTGCTGCTTCACCATCAACTCTGTAATGCTATTCTGGCATGTCATGACACTGCAGAGCGTCTCTACTGCATGATCATCTGCAATAAAGTTACTAGACTGACTTACACCAGTGGGCTGGGGAAAAAGTGGCCTGAATTCTTCACTCCTGTTTTCTGTGTTGACGATTGGCTCTGCATGTGGTGGTAGAACTCCAGATTCAATAGTCATTCGACATGTAGGACTTACTTGGGATAAGCACTCAGTTTCAAAATTTTCCAATACTTTGATTTTAGCATCAATGAAGCAATAGCAGTTTGTAGTTCTAATGCTCCCCTTTTTGCCTTCAACTCAGCTTCCTGACGTTCAAGATCTTGCTTCTGCTTGAAAGCAGCAGCCTTTGCAAGTAATGTGGCTCTCTCTACCTCAGCTTTGCAGTGCACTGAGGAAGCACTGGAGGACGCCTTGCTTCCGATGTCTTACCCACTCCTTATACTCTTAATGCTGGAAGCAAAGGACGCCATTGATACACTGTCTGTAGGCTTTACCTCAGTATCACAGCATCTAGCTTGCTCTACCCGCTCCTCGACTGCCTTTAGTCACGTTTCCACTTCTTGTATAAATCCTCTTATATGACTTATTTTAGACTCATATGAATTTTGATCTTCAGAGAACTTGTCATCATGGATCAATTGTTTTATATTACCATTTAGCTTGTTTATTTCCCCAAGTGAATCCTGATAATCCAAACATAATTTCCTTTTCACTGCATTTACGTTAGCATCATCTTCCATTAGCCGCTCAAGCTCATTTACCTGGTTGATCCTGCCAGTAGCATATGCTTGTCTCAAAGATTAAGCCTTGCAAGTCTAAGTACACACAGCCCATACAATGAAACTGCGAATGGCTCATTAAATCAGTTATGGTTCCGTTGATCACTCTTCCGTTACTTGGATAACTTTGGCAATTCTAGAGCTAATACATGCCGACGAGCGCTGACCTTCGGGGATGCATGCATTTATCAGATCCAAACCCTCGTGGGGCGCCCCATAAGGTGGCGCCCCGGACTGCTTTGGTGACTCCAGATAACCCCAGGCCGATCGCCTGCCCTCTGCGGTGGCGACATCTCATTCGAATGTCTGCCCTATCAACTTTCGATGGTACTTTCTGTGCCTACCATGGTGACCACGGGTAATGGGGAATCAGGGTTCGGTTCCGGAGAGGGAGCCTGAGAAACAGCTACCACATCTAAGGAAGGGAATGACAAAGATGTAAGGGCTGCTATAGCTATCCTGATAAACTAAATAAAAGAGAAGAGCCTTATGGCTGACACGTGTTCCACTTGTCTGTTTGGTCCAAGAGTGATTCTTCCTTTGCATTTTAAGTATTAATTTAAACTTGCTTGAAGACATACAGTGAAATAGTGAATTGCATCCATGAAATAATAACTTTTAACCTGACCTAATACACGTATACACAAAGCACGAATACACGTAGGCTATGCACGGTCATGTAGGCTATGCACGTCATGTAGGCTATGCACGGTCAGAAAAGCCGTGTGGCTCCACTCTTCCATCTAGGCAACTCGCTCTTCTGCTTGCTTCCTCTTCCGGAGCGTGTTAACCCAGTTTTTTTCATAAAGAGCTGTTGTTATTGACAAAAATGTGCCATAGGCTTCGTCTACATCTTCATCATATACTTTATTCCAGTCTTGTACCATCAGATCATTTTTAAAAGAATTAATTGTCCCTTCTGTTTTTTGTCTAATTATTTTGTATGCTATAACGTCCTTATTTACCCCTGTACAGCCCTGAATGACTGCACACTGGCAGATGGTCACTTGTGTCATTTATTATTAGCCCACTTATTACTTTCCTATCAATTACATTAGTGAATATATTATCAATTAGTGTAGCACTGTGAGTTGTTATTCTGGTCGGGCATGTGATTTAGGGATACAGGCTCATACTACATTGAATTAATGAATTCTGTAGTGGTGTTGTGTTCGAGTGGGTTTAACAAATCAATATTGAAGTCCGCACAAGCAAAAACAATTATCTTATTATTTATGTTCTCATACATCGCCAATAACTTTTCCCTAAATGTAGCAATACATGATCCCGGAGTTCTGTATACACAGTTTATTAGCATGTTTTTTGATTTCTCTTGTTCTATTTCTACAGTAATGCATTCCATGTTATTGTCTACTACTTGTGACATACTATTGATAGATTTACTATTATAGTTTTTGTCAATGTATAAAGCAACCCCTCCACCCTTTTTGTTTCCTATTTATAGAATACATCTCATATCCCTCAGGGTCGACCATGGCAGTTTGTTCCTCATTAAGCCACGTCTCAGAGATTGCTATTACAGTGAATTGGTTCTTCAGTCGTCTTAAACAGTGTTTGATCTTTGAAAGGGTTGAATTCAGGCTCCTGCTATTGAAACATATATAATTGATATTACTCCATTCATTTTTAAATTTCGGTTAAATTGTTCCTCAGTATAGTATACACAATGGCTGTGTGTGTTGATTTAGAAATTGTTCTCAGGATCAGTATCGTTCTCCATATCATGTCCTTTATGTTCAGTGAATTCAAAGGTTTTTAGTCCAACTATTTCATATTCAGAGATCAGCACTTGTTATTGATTAATATCTCCAGTTGGAGGTGAATAACGTGTCAAGGAGGCTTGTCATGGGTTGTAATTGTCATGGGTGTCGGAATTATTACCTTTGCTGTTCTCCAAGGGTTGTCATCTCTGATACTTATCTAGCTCTGCAGTGTCCTTGATGGCCAGCACTTTAGCTTCCTCTGGTGATCCTTTCAGTTTTATTAATACTTTACAGTTTGTTGTCCATGTTGATTGAATCCTGTTTTGTTTCCTCAAGATGCGTGCTTGTCTGGCGATGTCCATGTCTATATTTAGTATATGCTGAATCTTAATTAAGGTAACACAATCTAATATGTAGTTAGCCACGTCAAATGGAAAAAAATAAAAAAACATGTTCCATTTAAATTTTATTGCATTTAAACTCATTAAATTCTGCTTGACTTCAAGTTTAAACAAAATCTTCAGATTCTTCCTGACAACCACTCAAAACTCTATTCTGTATGGATCCTAAACCCTGGTGTTTTATTGTTTGTTTGTGTATATTTGTTTGTTTGCTTGTTTATTTAAGTATCATTATTTGTGGGTGTTTTTTGTTCACAACTCCAGTGGTGTGCTCTGTTGTATTTTTCATCACATTCAAACTTGCTCCCTCTTTTTCAGCTTTGGGATGTGAGGAGAAAGGGCTGTGTGTTCATGTACAAGGTAAGGTGTATGTGTGTGTGTGTGAGAGAGAGAGAGAGAGAGAGAGAGAGAGAGAGAGAGAGAGAGAGAGAGAGAGAGAGAGAGAGAGAGAGAGAGAGAGAGAGAGAGAGAGAGAGAGAGAGAGAGAGAGAGAGAGAGAGAGAGAGAGAGAGAGAGAGAGAGAGAGAGAGAGAGAGAGAGAGAGAGAGAGAGAGAGAGAGAGAGAGAGAGAGAGAGAGAGAGAGAGAGAGAGATCAAGAGATGATGTTTGCGTGTTTATAGACGTCATTTGAACATAATATTTTAGTGTGCACATCAAGCAGATACATGGGGGAGTATACTAGCTTTTCATCTGAATTGGACTTCTTCATTCTGGGGTCTGGCACAAGGATTGTTACTTTCATACTCTGTGTATTGGTATGCTGGCTTTGAAGGGGAGGAATCAATCTCTTAACATTATTTTGAAATTTACATTTCAAGACACTTGAGAATTAAAGTAAAGTTATCTGGCATTAGAAAGTTCAGTTCATATATGGTTGTGGTCTTTATCTGATCCTATTGACAAAAGCACAGGGAAGGAGCCATGTGACTTTTTTCTCATAGTCAGGGGCTGGTCAGGCAGTTGATGTTACTGCTTACCATCTTGGCTGGAGCAACAGGTTCGCTGCTAATTTGAGCTCTGACTGTGTCTGGCTGTATGACCACAGGTTAAGCCTATGGATTACTGAGTTAGGATGCATAGAAACACCAACTGTCTGTCTGTCTTACTGACTGGTAAGAGGATGAGGTTTGTGGCATAAGGTTTGTATGCTGTATGGGGTGGTACCTGGACAAAATAAACTAAACACCTGTGCTAAGTATTCTCTAATTTAGGGTTCTGGTGTTTAATGAGCTCCTTCTCTTTACAATTGTGAGACACAAATCTTCAACTGGGGATACCAGGTGGCTCAGTGCCTAGCACTGTTTTCTTATAGCAGGATGGTCCCGGGTTTGAATCTTGGCCCTTGTACTTGCATGCTTGCTCTGTGTTCATGTTGATTTCTTCCAGGTACTCTGGTTTCCTCCCCTACTCCAGAGACATGCAGGTTAGGTGTATTGACAACACTAAATTTCCCTTAGGTGTGAATGTGAGTTGGTGTATGTCTGTGTTCACCCCACAGTGGGTTGGCACCCTGTCCAGTGGTTAATCCTGCCTTGTGCCCAATAATAATAACAGTATTACATTTTATTTGTGGGCACCTTTCAGAGCACTCAAGGACACCTTACAGAACACAGTTAAAAAACAAGCAACATTGTATCAGACAGCATAAAATCAAAACAAAGCAGGGTAGACAATAAAAAGTTAATACAACAGATAAGTATAAAATCATCATCTGCACAAAACTCAATGAAGCGTGTATCAGACTGAATATGCCAGTTTGAAAAAGTGTATTTTGAGATGGGATTTGGAGGTTGAATGTTGCGAATGTCTTGTGGGAGAGAGTTGCGTAGGCGGGGGGCAGAATGACTGATGGCTTTAGACCCCATGGCAAGGCATTCACGTTTATTTGTATAGTGTGTGTGTGGGGGGGGCGTGTGGATATGAAGGAGTTCAGAAAGATACAAAGGAGCAAGATTATTAAGGGCCTTAAAGGTGAGAAGCAGGATCTTGAAGTCAATACAGCATTTAACAGGGAGCCAATGGAGTTGCTGAAGAACAGGAGTGATATGATCTATGGAAGGAGTTCTGGTAATGATACGGGCAGCTGAATTCTGGACCAATTGAAGTTTATGAAGACACTTAAGGGGAAGACCAAATAGGATAGAATTGCAGTAGTCAATATGGATGTGTGAATGACTTTGGCGGTGCTGTTAGATGTAAGTGATTGGTGAAGATTATTAATATCAATATCAATAAGTAATATTATAATTAATTAATATTAATTATTATTAATATTATATATATATTATATAGTATATTATATATATATGTTATATAGTGAAAATTATGTAATATATACATTATAATATATGATGAAATTTTATTTATAAAGCACATTTCATTACAAGTAAGCTATCTATCTGTCTGTCTATCTATCTATCTATCTATCTATCTATCTATCTATCTATCTATCTATCTATCTATATAAATATAAATAAAACTTTGTTAAAAGACAGACAATGGTAGGAAAAGTGCTCAACAAATAAGGAGCAAAATAATTCAGTGATTCAAGTAAATTCTTTATAAGTAAAAACTGTCTCATAAAGAATTTACTTGAATCACTCAATATATAGCATTTTTTTCCGAAACCATCAATGGTGTTTTAAGTGATCAACTAATGAGGAGCAAAATATCAACACGGATACAGGAAAAAAGTTTTAATGCATAGCAGTACAGGCCTGTTTCTTGCGTCTCGCACTCATCAGCTGCTAATGTGGTTAAACAAATAATCATAAAGTTTACGTTGCCTAGCGTCACGCCCCTAATTTCGGTTGGACAGCAACCAATCAGATGGGGAAACATTCAAACTATAACAACAAACGGGGTAGGTACTTATGATGTAAGTAACTACCCCATTACTTACCCCAGCTCGAATTGGCCACCAGCTGTAGACACCGAAAAAAATATCTCCTTTGTAACTATAAGAAAAACGTCTTTATTATCCCCACCCCCCATTAGATGATGCACATATGACCGTTATTAGAGGTTTTTTTTAAATATTTTTTAAATATTTTAACTGCCTGTCCTTCCAACTGTGCCCCAACACCACCCCAATATATAATTCACACAAATTACCTTGTTATATTTTTAATGTACGCCATTTCAACAGTGCCCTGGCCCGTAAATGCTTTTCAAAACAAACCCCAGTCCCATTGGTTGTAACTTTTTCTACCCCTCCATTTTTTGCTGTGCATCATAAGTACCTACACCATTGGTTGTTGGAGTTTAAATTTTTCCCCATCTGATTGGTTGCTGTCCAACCGAAATTAGGGGTGTGACACTGGGCAACGTGCACTGTATGATTCTTTGTTTAACCACATTAGTAGCTGATGAGTGTGCGGTGCAGCATGAAACGGGCCTGTACTGTAATGTATTAAAACTTTTTTTTTCTGTATCTGTATTGATATATATATATATATATATATATATATATATATATATATATGTGTGTGTGTGTGTATGTATGCATATACTATATGTATGTATGTGTATATATATATATGTGTGTGTGTGTATGTATATATAAATATATAAATATATAAATAATATTATAGCTTTTTTTCCAGAAACCATCAATGGTGTTGTTAAAAGTGTTCAGCAAATGAGGAGCGGAATATTAAGATAGATGTAGGAAAAAAAAACTTTAATACATTGCATTACAATGAGTGTGTGATGCACGAAACAGGCTTGTACTGCAGTGTACTGTATTTAAGTTTTTTCCCTACAATATATATACAATATTATATTATAATATTAATATTCTAATTATTAAGAATATTAATATACTGATAATAATTAATATTAATATCCAATGCATGCCGGGAGAGGTTCCAGCACCTCCCGCAACTCTGACCAGGATAAGCAGGTATAGATAATGGATGGAAGTTTTCAGTTGCTTAATAGAGCATCTAATGTTAAGGAACGTGAAATTTGCGACATGTTCTTAATTTTATCAGCTCAAAATTCCATTTAGGTCACACCTTTTCTCCAAAAAAGTGCTGAAACGATTTGTCGATTAATTTATTAGTCCATCAACAGAACATTAATAGGTACCTTGTCCATGCTGTGTGGTATCTTGTAAAGATAAAGTTCCACATCATGTTTTTGTTTTTGCAGGGCCATGCTCAGGCAGTGAGGTATCTGGCTTTCAGTCCAGATGGGAAGTGGTTGGCATCTGCCAGTGATGACAGCACCATAAAGGTACTTACTTACACCATCACTCTGAAGACATGCCAGATGAAAAGAAAGAAGTTATCTTAAAAATCCTTAATTTTTAGCCGTGTAGTAGCCAGTCATTTTTTAGTGTGTTAAAGCTACAATCCTGAAATTCCAGATCTTTGTTTTTGTTTGGTGTCTTTGACACTAGAGCTGGGACAATATAGGATTTTATTGCGGATCGCAATAAAAAACACTCATGAAAGGTTGATCATGGTGAATTTCCATTATCAGGATCATTTTAAATGGGGATAATCATGAATATCCTCTCATGAGTGACTTGAAAAAGCTGTCAGCAAGTCAGAGCCATAACTTTGAGATAAGGATTGGCTCTAAACAGGAATCCCCATTGGAAGCAACACGTAAGCGAGACGTGAGCAGCGTGTAAGCATTCTGTTATCCAATCCACACTGACTCCATCTTCCGTAAACGCCTACCCAACCAGAAGTTGACAACTGTTCTGGGAAGTACAAATCGCAAGCATTGATGCGTTGTAGAAAATGGGTAAAGTTTTGTTTATTCTTGCTATATAACTTAAATTTTGATTCAACATATTTTTAATGTACACGTTTGTTTGTATTCCTAATGACCACTGCCACATTTTCATGTTGCGGAATTTTTTTGTACTAATGTAAAGAAAATTAATTTAAAGTTTGCCTGTTGTGAAACAGGCAAGCTCACAGACAGACTGGGAGCCTTGATCAATCAAAGTAGATGCGGTTAATAAGTTCAAAACATATACATCAGGATATTTGTGATTTGAACAGCTGTCTGTGCAGATTACGCTTCACTAAACGCAATGAAAATAAATTGAAAGTGTAAAAAAATGCAGCGGGTTTCCAGTGTGGATTGATACATTTAATAAAACAGAGATATATATCTGGTGCCAGGCCCTTCTCACGTACCTCCCCAGCTACAGCACTTGCCGAGAGTCCTGATCTCGGGGGGTCTCCCCGCGAGATAAGGAAATATGATAGTGAGAATAAAACAAATTCCAGTATATTTTTGTGCAATTGTAAGAATTTTAGTATATTTTGATGATTATCGGGATAATATCGTTAATCGTAATTATTTTGGCCAGGATAATAACATGAAATGTTCATATCGTCCCACCCCTATTTGAGACCAATCTTGCTACTGGTAATTGCAGTGATGTAAGAGCATCCGTATTCCTAGAGATCGCTTCAGAATTAACCAGAATTGCCAGTGCTGTTGGTAAAGATCTTCTACAGGCTCGGTCTGCCATATCTGCTCGTTAGCCACAACATTGCTTCTTCTTCAAACACAACTCTACTTGCCTTATTTATCCGCATTTGGCTGCCATTTTGAAGATGTTGAATTATATGCACTGTATCACTTTTCCAAAAAATTCCTACCTGGTGGAGATGATTAAAATTTGAAAATACAAAACAAGCAATAATCATGTCTGCAATAGAGAGTATGAAAACAGATATTTGTTTGCATGGGGACTTTAAGGATAGCTTTAATGTTCAGCTTATCCAAATTGATTTTTAAATGTCAGTTGACACAAGGAACAGAACCCTTAAAAAGCTGTAAAACTATTACATGACGTTTCTCATTTTACTGTGAAGACCCTGGCCATTTGCATTACAATGAAAGAGGATATTGTTGAATGCAACAGGAGAACTAATAAAAAGTTATCAGATAACCAAAACAATGATCTAAAGCACATTCAGAAAGTATTAACCTCTCATAAATCTTTTTACATTTTGTTCCTGTCTACGGCATTGGTGGACACTGGACAGGAATTTTCAGATCATACCACAGATTTTCAGTAGTATTTCATTTTGGGCTGTGGATGGGTAATTTCACAATACTAACTTTTTTAATCTATTTCTTAGTGGTTTTTGCTGTGTGCTCTGGGTTGTCCTGTTGGAATATGAATATCCACCCTAAATGCCGAGCTCTTGCTGAGTGAAACGAGTACTCCTCAAGGATTTGCATCTATTGGCTTCCATCCATCCTACCCTTGACGAAAATAAGTTTTTCAATCTCCCCTGTTGAAAAGCAACCCAATGGCATTATGCTGCTACCGCCATGCTTAATGGTAGGAATGGTGGTACCTGGGTGTTGGGCTCTGATTGGTTTGTACCAAGCTTAGTGCTTTGCTTTCAGGCCAAAGAGCTCAACTTTGGTCTTGTCACATGCCTTATAGAAAAGTCCATGCTTGACATAATGTTGTTAATATAGGAGTAGAGTTTCTCCAAATAATGAGACAGACATTATCAGTTGTCTAGCTTTCAGTTTTTTGTTCAAAACCATCAGAAGGAAACCCCCCCCCCCCCCCAGCTAACTCAAAAGTTGATGCCATCTGCGTTCTTTCCTGGTTTGTTCAAATGGAAACGCTCACTCAGCCATTGGCAAAAAGCAGTGACGTGGGTTAGCGCTGATGCCCTCCCCTCCCCTCCCTCAAATACCCCCCCCACACACACACACACAGTTCGCTGACAGCATGGAAAGGAACGAAAGTGTTAAGAGAGTGCAGAAACCTACGTCAACCTACGTTGCTGAATAGTATTTTGATGCTAAAACATACGTATTTAAACCAAAATTTGAATTTTCAGATTTGAATACATAGGGAACACTACTGGGAAGCCACAGAATTATGTAAAAACCAATGATCAAAAACACAAAAAGATCAGAGTTGGAGCCGATCCGATCCAATATTGGTATCTGGTGCTGATACTGATGTAATTCACTCATCAAATATCGGCCTGACATTACTGATCCACGACCGATCCAGATTCCATAGTCTTGTGTTTTTATGAATTATAAATATGTAGTGATGCAATTTTAAGCCCATAGCCAAAATGGCATACATAAGTTCAGATAGTATGAAGTGATTTGAGTGTGCAGGGACATGGGACACGAGCGCTTCACTTGCCCACATAAAGGGTAGGAAATGGAGGATGCCGAAGCCGCCAAAGTGTGTGTGTGTGTGGGGGGGGATAGCAAGGAGGCGAGAGGGAATAACAAGGCCGATGGCTGCGGGGAAACATGTGAAACCCCACAAAATGTAAATCTGGAGTCTCCTAAACTCCATAGTAACTCAGAGAAAGATAAAATGGCTGTAGATGATGTTGCAACTGTATTAGAGGGACCCAGTGGGTGTAGAGTTAGTGGTGCTGCTGTGTGCGCAACCTCCTCGGCAGCTGCTGCAGCCAAGGCTTGGCAGGCGGCCCAGAGTAATGGGGAGGAGGCCCAGAGTGACGGGGAGAAGGTGGCAGCAGACCCACCTGTCACCCGAGATGCCAGGAGAAGGAGGATGACGATGAAATGGAGTACAGTTCTGTCTCAGCCAGCACAGTTACGATTCCCAGTGACCAACCAGTGAACTGTACACTTCAGGCGATCAGTGTTTTTTCAGATGAAAGTTTTGGCAAGTCAGTCAAAATGGATTATTTTCCGGAAACAACTAAATTTCTCAAAACTGTCACAGCATTGCAAAAACTTGTAGGATTCGATTTATTAAATGAATAAAAGCTTTATTGTTTAAGAAAGCGCAGCACCACCTTATTAAAAAAGTGCCTCTTCACAAGAAAGGGAAGGCCACTAAAAGACAAAAAAAAAACTAACAAATAATTGTAATGAATCACAGTTTTGTTGTCTTTCTATCTGTCCCATTGTTTGTTTTTCTAATTTTCATCTTTCTTTTCCCCATGCAGACTTTAGGTTTTGGGTCTTTAAATAATGGAGGGAGTGATAGGCAGATGAGAGTAGGAGTTTTTGATTTTTGAACTCAAAAACATTTAGATATATCCAAAGGAGTTGAATCAAGTGCAACTGGACTTGGTATATATCCGTGAAGACATTTTGCCTCACATCCAAGAGGCTTCCTCAGTTTGTGCCTTTCTGACTAGACGAAGCTAGTCTGACTGGCTGGTGATGAGACTCAGAATTTATCCTCTTGGAGTCGTTGTCAGAGCTATAGATGTCCATGGCTTTTTGTGTCCCGATGTTAATCAACGCACGTCGCTAACAGAGCCATAGATATGAGTGGCTTTTTTGTGTACCGATGTTATGGCCGCACCCGTCGTTATCGGAGCTATTGATATGCGTGGCTCGCCTGTGCTCTGATGTCCAGCCGTGCCCGTCGCCATCGGAGCTATTGATTTGCATTTGTTTAGCAGCGACGGTCGGTGGGGGTGTTAGTTTCGACTTCATTATTCAGTGGTCATGAGAGTCGTTGGAGCCGTTAGTGATCGACTGTTGTTCTTGGAGGCTAGGCTTCTTGAGTCTCCTGGGTAGAGATGAAAGGACGGCATTGTAAGTGGGAGATAGGTGGTGTCGCAGACCTCCTCCTCTGTTGAGGGATGGTTTTTCCAGTTTCGCATAGATGGCTTCCTTCACCCCTCTTTCAAACCATCTATCTTCTCTGTCCAAAATGTGTACGCTGCTGTCCTCGAAGGAGTGTGTCTTCTCCTTTAGGTGTAGATAGACTGCTGAGTCTTGTCCTGAGGAGTTTGGCCTTCTGTGTTGGGCCATCCGTTTGTGTAGTGGTTGTTCGGTTTCTCCTATGTATAGGTCAGTGCAATCCTCATTACATTGTACAGCATACACCAGATTGCTTTTTTGGGTGTGTGGTACATGGTCTTTGGGATGAACCAGTCTTTGTGTTGCTGGGTTTGAAGTATACCGGGATGCGGTGTTTGCTGAAAATTCTCCTGAGTTTTTCGGAGACCCCAGAAACATATGGGATGACTGTGCTATTCCTTCTGTTCCTTTTCTCCTCATCGCTCACCTGGTTGGTCTTTTTGGAACATGTTGTAGTTTTCACAAAGGTCCAACTGGGGTAGCCGCAGGTTTTTAAAGCTCCCCTCAGGTGTTTGTGTTCTTCTCGTTGGGCCTGAGTGCTGCTGGGCACATTGTCAGCTCTGTGTTGCAAAGTTCTGATGATGCTCAGTTTGTGTTCCAGAGGGTGGTGTGAGTCAAAAAGTAGTTATTGGTCTGTGTGTGTAGGTTTCCTGTAAACCCCAATGTGGAGGCTCCTGTCTTCCCCAATATGGACATCACAGTCCAAGAAGGGCAAACTGTTGTTCTTTATGTCTTCCCTTGTGAACTTAATGTTCTTGTCCACTGAGTTGATGGGTTTGGTAAACGCTTGCAACTCTTGTGTTTGGATTTTGACCCATGTGTTGTCCACATATCTGAACCAGTGGCTCGGAGGTGTTCCTCTGAAGGAGTTCAGGGCCCTGTGTTCTACCTCTTCCATATATAAGTTGGCCACAATGGGCGATACTGGTGAGCCCATTGCACAGCCGTGTTTCTGTCTGTAAAACTGGCCCCTAAATTGGAAATATGTAGTCAACAGCTTTGGACAACCACGACCTGGATGAATGAGAACATTCACAGACATTTAGATATAATTTTTCTTCCGAAAGCACACACAGACATGGGTGGGGATTGTAACTGCACTACGGATTTCACTCTGGACAGAACAAGTGAAGAACCACATTACAATCTTCCATCACTTTATCCAGGTTATTGTCACAGTTTGACATCTTCACACCAGGTCAGTCACGAGCAACATATTTCCAGTTGGTTTTACAGATCACCACTTAGTCAGTGTTGTTTTATATCTTTTACCAACCAAAAAATATAAATCTTTCTGGCATTTTAACATGAAATTACTACAGGATAGGTCTTTTTGTTTAAAAAAAAGAAATTAAAAAATTGAATTATTTTGGGCATTTGGAGAGGAAAGAAAGCACAGTTTGACTCTAAGTCAAGACGATGGCGGCACACACAGACACACGCACAGACGCAGCGGCTCGGTGCTCTCAGTGAAACAGTATTTTTGTGCTTTTGTGTGTGTTGTGATTGCTTGTTTGAGCGCTTGAGGCTTGTATACAGTATGAATGAGCCTAACTCCTGAACATCGGAGGATGGCATCAGGTTCACACACCTGAAAGCCTGGACTCTATTCCACCAAGATCCTGCATCCAGGAGAGCCCAGAGGAGGAGTTATGGTCATCCCACCAAAGAGGCATCGGAGACAGCACAGGGAAAGGAAGCAGAAGCAGGATAAGAGGAGCGGCCTACATGCAAGGCTAAGACCTAACCTGCACAGACCAGTCCTACCGACTCTCTTTCTTGCCAACTCCCGCTCACTCGTCAATAAGATGGACGAAATAAGACTGAGGATTACGTTACATAACATGGACAGCTGTGTGATGATCATCACAGAGACCTGGCTGGACAGCACTGTTCCCGATGCGGCTATTGAACCAGCGAGGGCACTTTGTTTACCGAGCAGACAGGACAGCAGCCTCCGGTAAAAGCAAAGGTGGAGGAGTTTGTATTTTTCAATAATGACTGGTGTAAAGCTACGAACATTACTGGGACACACTACTCCCTGGAGTTAAAATACCTGGCTGTGAAATGCAGGCCATTTTATATGCCGAGGGAGATTTCTGTCATCTTAATCACAGCTGTTTACATACCACCACATGCTAACGCTAAGATAGCACTGGAGGAACTGCACAGCACTTTCAACAACCAGCTGAATGCACATCCAGAGGGAACCGTGATTGTGCCAGGACACTTTAACCCCTCAGAATTAAAGACAGCCCTGCCCAAACTCCACAAGAATATCAACTTCCCAACCAGAGACAAAAATATTCTGGACCAAGTTTACACCAACATCCCAGGAGCATACAAAGCCACACCATCGTCACACCTCAGCTTATCAGACCACATCTCGCTGGTAATGACTCCATCTTATAAACCTCTAATCTGCAGAGCAAGACCAGCTGTTAAAACTGTCCAAGTTTGGAGTGAGGAAGCCACCTCACTACTGCAGGACTGCTTTGGAAGCACACACTGGGAAGTGTTTGCACAGGGAGCAGACTTAGAGGAATAACTTCAGCAGTCCTGGCCTACGTTTACTTCTGTACTGAGACAGGACTAACCACCAAAACCATCAAGGTATTTCCAAACCAGACACCATGGCAGGACAGGAATGTGCGGTCTCTGCTCAGGGCTCGAGATGCTGCCTTCAGGACAGGTGAGGTGCTGGCCTACAAAAATGCCCAGAGGAACTTGAAGAAGGGCATTAGAGAGGCTAAATGCAGGTACAAGCAGTACATTGAGGGGCACTTCACACACAACAACAACCCCCAGAGCATGTGGAGAGCTATTAAAAACATCACAGATTACAAGTGCAGCACCCCACACATCAGCCATGACAGCGCACTCCCCGACACGCTTAACCAGTTCTTTGCACGCTTTGAAACGCAGAACAGCGGAGTGAGGGCTCAAATTACCTTGCCCAAGGAAGAGCATGCACTTGTCCTACAGCACCATCTGGTGAAATCCACTCTGAGGAGAATCAATATCTCCAAAGTGGCAGGACCAGACAGGGTGTCGGGCCGCACACTGAAGACATGCGCTGACCAACTAACAGGAGTGTTCACCAACATCTTCAACCTGTCTTTACAACAGGCTGTAGTCCCCACCTGCCTTAAATCTACCACCATTGTACCTGTACCCAAGAAGACAGCAGTCAACTGCCTCAATGACTATCGCCCAGTTGCCCTGACCCCAGTTATTATGAAGTGCTTTGAGAGGATTATACGCTCTCACATCAAGGACATCATCCCCACAGATCTGGGCAGCCACCAATTTGCCTATCGGGGAAACAGATTTACAGAGGACACAGTCTCAATTACACTTCATACAGCCCTGTCCCGCCTGCAGCATCCAAACACATATGTCAGGATGCTTTTTATTGGCTTCAGTTCTGCTTTCAATACGATAATCCCCCATAGACTGTTACACAAACTCAGCAACCTAGGATTAACCCCCTCACTCTGTTCATGGATTATGGACTTTCTCACTCACAGACCACAAATGTCAGGATGGGTAAACATACATCGTCAACCCTCATCCACACAGGTGTGCCGCAGGGCTGTGTGCCGAGTCTTGCCCTCTTCACCCTTTTCACCCACGATTGTACCCCCATTCACTCCTCCAACACTAGTGAAGTTTGCTGATGACACCACTATAGTGGGACTCATAACCAACAACGAGGAGGCACACTACAGAGAGGAGGTCCATCATCTGGCTGGGTGGTGTTCAGACAATAACCTAGTCCTGAACACCAATAAAACAAAGGCGATCATTGTGGACTTTAGGAGAACCAGGAAGTCCAGGAAGACCCCCCCCCACCGCACATAAACGGTGAAGAGGTGTATATTGTGGATAACATCAAATTCCTGGGAATCCACATAACCAAAGAACTCACATGGTCACTCAACACCTCCTACCTGGTGGAAAAAAGAACAACAGAGGCTTTTCTTCCTCAGGAAACTTAAAACAAGCTGGTCTCCCCTCTCAGCTGCTGGTCAACTTTTACAGAGGTACAATAGAAAGCATCCTCTGTCAATGTGTCACAGTGTGGTATGCCAGCTGCACAGCAGAGAATAGGAAGGACTTGGCCTGGGTGGTAAAGACAGCAAGGAGGATTGTGGGAGCTGTGCTCCCGGACCTGGATGCTGTATATGCTGACTGCCTACAGAGGAAAGCCAGCAACATCATCAAAGACACAACACACCCAGGTCACTGTCTGTTTGTTCCCTTGCCATCGGGGAAAAGATACTGCACCATCAAAACCCGGAATAACAGGCTGAGGAACAGCTTCTTCCCCAGAGCTGTAGCCCCCCCCCCCCCCACACACACACACGCACGCACACCTGCCTATAGCTGCTGAGGACTAACTGGTACTAAAGTCACTGCAATATGTACAACTATGTGCAATAATCCCATGCACTATTTTGAACTTTAAAAGCCGCTGCTTTAAAAGCCTGACATTTCTTCTGCTGACACAGGTGAGGCACATTTGCTTTCAGGGACAGGGCAGTGGACACCCTGAGGACAGCCTGGAGATGTTCATTGGTCAGTCTGGACCTATGCTTTGATTTATTCAAGTTCATAGTTGAGAACAGTTTATGACACAAATAAGTGCTGCTGAAAAGACATGACCTGCCTGAACAGTTTGGACAACTGTGGGAATATTTTTGGAAGCTCTCTAAGAAACTGTCCAAGCATCTCCTGCTTTCCTTGTGCTTCTCTGAACTTTGTCTTGAGCTCAGTGTTGCACTGCAAGTCTGTGAGCTCCATTTGAAATGTGCTTGGAGCACTGTCCACGTCAAAGGAGAAGGGGTCTGAAAGTGGTGCTGTGAGTCTGAAAATCAGAAAAATTATGCCCAAACTCCTGCTGGAGATTGTCAGTGGCAGTCACATACTCCTCAGCATTGACTCTGAAACCATCATCAGTAATTAGCTGGGATGTTGGGAAGTGAACAAATCTTTCCTCTGTGAGCTGTGTTTTCCATAATCTTGAGTTTCACAGAGAAGGCTTTCATACTCAAATGCTACAGTGACAAGTTGGTCTGGCCCCTGCAGTTTTAAATTAAGAGTGTTAAGTGTCTGTGTGATATCAACTAAGAAAGCTAAATCCATGAGCCATTTGGGATCATCAAGCTCAGGAGCATGTAGCCTTCCTTCTTTTGTGAATTCTCTGATCGCCTCCCTCAATTCAAAAAAACCTTTTCAGAGCACTGCCTGTGCTCAACCAGCACACTTTTGTGAAGTACAACACATCTCCATATGTTGCATTTATTTCCTCCAGAAACACACAGAACTGATGGTGTCGTAAACCTCTTGAGCTGATATAATTAATGCATTTCACCACAACAACCATAACACTGTCAAATTTCAAGCAGGAGCTAGATTCTCTTCCTCCAACTTTCTTTGAATCAGTGCTACAAGCCCATTTTTTCTTCCCGTCATTGACAGGGCACCATCAGTAGTGATTCCAACCAATTTATTCCAGGGTAGATGAGCACCCTCAATCGCATTGCACAGCACCAGAAATTTATATTTGGCTGTAGTCTTTCCTGCATTGGATATAAAGTTAGCAGTTCTTCTGTTAACTCAAAACGGTCATTGATACCCCTTACAAACATAGCGAGCTGAGCATTGTCATTTACATCTGTGCTGTGACTAAGTGCCAAAGAATAGTGCATGAAATTGTTTGCTTTAGTTCATAACCATCTGTAAATGTCGCCTGACAACTCACTGATCCGTTCTGCCATTGTATTTGGGTTGAGACTGATGTTTCCAAATAAAGATGCCTTCTCCGGGCAAACAGTATTCGCTACCTGCAGCATGCAGTCTCTCAGAAACTGTCCCTCTGTAAATGGCTTGCCAGCCTTCACTATTGTCTCGCTTACCACATAGATAGCTGATGTAGCAAAAACATTTCCAAACCCCTCTTGGCACCTCCAAAGAATTTCCACTTATTGGCCCACTGCTCCTATACAATAGGATGGGTTAAGTGCAGAGAACAAATTTCGTTGTAACCTGTACAATGACAAAAATAAAGTGGCTTTCTAATTAACAAGATTATTCACAACTGAATCAGTTTATAGAATTGACATTTTTATAGGATGAGCACATGTTTCATTTGAATATATTGAGCCATAAACATGAGGAAGGCCTATAGCTCTCATCTCATCTTCAGTCGCTTTTCCGGGGTCGAGTCACGGTGGCAGCAAGCTAAGTAGGGCACTCCAGACGTCCCTCTCCCCAGCAACACCCTCCAGCTCCTCCTGGGGGATCCCAAGGCGTTCCCAGGCCAGATTGGACATGTAGTCCCTCCAGCGCGTTCTGGGTCTACCCCAGGGTCTCCTCCCAGTTGGTCATGCCCGGTAAACCTCCAAAGGAAGGCGCCCAGGAGGCATCCTAATCAGATGCCCAAACCACCTCAACTGGCTCCTTTCGATGCGAAGGAGCAGCGGCTCTACTCCAAGCTCCCTCTGGATGTCCGAGCTCCTCACCCTATCGCTAAGGCTGAGCCCAGACAGGGTGTCTGGGTGTCCACCCTACGGAGGGAGGCCTATATAATGAATGAAAAGTTTTAAGCCTTATGTACATATTTTTTTTTATTTAAGTATGACTATAAAACTTCAGTCTTCTCTCTCACTCTTTCTCTCGCTGTATTATGCAATCATGCAATTCAGCACAGGCGGATTTGAAATCAGCATATATGGACCTTATTAATATTTATTGCAAAGAAAAAAAATGAACAAAGAAAACCGAGTACGCTCAATTTAAGTTGTTAAAGACCCTGGCCAGTGAAAATCGCACTAAGGCAATGTTGCTATGACTGCTGGGATAGGCTCCAGCATCCCCGCGACCCCGAGAGCAGGATAAGCGGTTTGGATAATGGATGGATGGATAAAATACAGATATACATTCACTACACATTTTGTACAAATTGTGTTGTTTTGGTAGAAAATGTCAATTTTCTTGATTTCGATTGAAATTTTAAGTGATGTATCTCCGCCACCACCAGATACTTGAGGCGTGAATGTTCTTAATTGTTTTGACACCAAGGACGAAGCTAAACAAACTGTTTTATGACAGCTTCACTCAACATTTTTAAGTCACATTATTTGTACGCCACTCACTGACATTGTGAATTTAATCTAATTCTCCCCCCACTTTCTTAGCTATGGGACCTGACAGCAGGGAAGATGATCACAGAATTCACCGCTCACACTGCAGCAGTCAACATTGTCCAGTTCCACCCCAATGAGTATTTGCTGGCCTCTGGCAGCTCAGATAGGTACAACAATGCCTTACCTGTGTGTGTGTGTGTGTGTGTGTGTGTGTGTGTGTGTGTGTGTGTGTGTGTGTGTGTGTGTGTGTGTGTGTGTGTGTGTGTGTGTGTGTGTGTGTGCCGTATAGAATGGTGTCTCCTAACTCTGTTGAACATGTTACAGGACAATCAAGCTGTGGGATCTGGAGAGGTTCAAGATGATTGGCTCAGAGGGAGAGGCTGGGCCAGTCAGGTACATGCCACAGTACCTTCCTATTTATCTGTTCTACTGGTATATGGTTAAATTCAAAGGCAAGGAACAAACTCTCTCTCATCTCCCTTCCTGCCTCCTTCCTTTTGTAGATGCATCTTCTTCAGCCCAGATGGCTGCTGTTTGTACAGCGGGGCTGTGGACTGCCTGCGTGTGTACGGCTGGGAGCCAGACCGCTGCTTTGACGTGGTGCCAGTGGGTTGGGGGAAGGTGGCAGACATAGCTGTCTGCAAACAGCAGCTGGTGTGTGGCATCATCCATGCTTTTAAAAGCATCATGTTTCCAGTTATTAAGACTTATAGGTTTAGTTTGACTTTGTTTAAAACCTGGTCTGCGTGCTTTTCTTGCTCCCTTTCTGCCTGCTCTCCACAAGATCTTTTTTGGTATCACCCTCTCACCCTTTCTTTCTCTCAACCTTTCCCCAATGTTCATGTCGTCTCCCCATTTCTCCCCTCCTACCCAGATTGGTGTGTCACACAATCTGAACAACGTGTCTTCATATGTGGTGGATCTGACAAGGGTGAAGAAGGCTGGCAGCTCTGTGATTCAAGGGGTTATCCAGGATGACCAGCCACTCACAGAGCCCTCTCCAAAGCAGTCCACTCTGCGACGGAACTACGAGCGACCCATGACCACCTGTAGCACTCAGAGGTACTACAACCCAGCAAGAGGCAGTCCCTCCTAGTCCTTTACCCTGGAGCCTGCAGCCACTTGTTATGAATATATTGGTTAAGCTAGATAGCACTTGCTAAATTGTTGCCAGATGTTTACAAGTGTTTACTTTGTGGTTTTAAGTTCAGGAAATAGCCCATAGAAACCTGTTGACAGTTTATCATAAGCAGTGGTTGATGGAACAATCCCCTTACAAGACTTAATATTCTGCCAAATGTTAAGTCATATTTTCCCAAAATATACAGAACATCAAAAAGTTGAATATTTCTGCACATTAAAGTAGTTTAAAGTTTGAACAGAGTTGCTTCATTTAAGTATTAGCACTAGTTGGTTGGATGGCATCACTGAAAAGTCAGCGAGGGTTGTTGCTTGCCTCACTGACAAATCTACATGGATGAGGGAACGACATCCCCAGGTCAGTTTGTCCAAAACAGAGCTACTGGTCATCCTTCCATCACCAGGCACATGGCAATCAGTCTCGTTACATTAACAATAAAATGATTTGGTTCTGCAAAGAACCTCAGTGTGACAATTAATAACAAACCATCATTCTCTGAGTGCATTATGGCTGTCTCCCATTCCTGCCGCTTTGCTTTATGTAACATCAAGACAGTCAGATCATAGCTATGAGAACAGGCTACCCAGTTCCTGGTGCAGACTTTAGTTCTCTCTGTTGGACTACTGCAATGAACTTAGCTCTGGTTCCAAAACCATATTAATGTACCCTCCTGCTCGCCTCTTCATTTTGCCTCTGGTTGGCTACCACCTGTGTCCTCTACAAAAGCGACAAGCTCTAGATCCAGAATTTTCTCTTACTACGCCCCAAAATGGAACAATCTCCCAGCCTATATTAGTTCTACTGACTTGCTTATTTCCTTCAAGAAAGGCCTTAAAACTTTATTTTTCCAGGCCTACCTTAATCCTTAATTGCAAGACTAATAAATTGACTAGTGGCACCTTCCAGTTTATGAATCATCCAATACTGTTATTGGTGTTAGCTATTGTGTCCTTACCAAGTTAGGTGCCATTATTATTAAATGTATGATTATTATTACTGTTGTCTACTCTCATGCCCTTCTTCTATTCTGCACTTGATATCATATGCACTTGTGATAATGATATGTTTGTAATACTGAATGTGGAAATGTAAATCTACTTTGTGTTGTGATTCTCCTATTCACTGCCTGTTGATGACCTAATGCACATTTACACCAATGCAATTGACATGACATGCACACTTGGCTATATGATTACTATTTGGCGCTCTATGATGCCAGTTGATAATGCTCAAATTTATTTTTTGTTGACATTTTCATCATTTGAAAATGACTGCCAAATGAATAAATGTCGTGTCTGGTGATTTAGGAGAAAATAATATAGAGGAAAATGACAAAATGAGTGCTAGCTTTCAGATAACCCACTAATAATTACATAGCAACTCTGGCTAAGGAATCTAGTGTTTAGGCATCTGAATGTTGGTGTAATTTGTGCAGCAATGTGTCCTCTACACTGTTTCCAAAGGGTAAAAAAGAGTTTGGAGGGTGACAGGCGTAGCCCTGAGGGTGAGAGACGGAGCCCCAGCAGTGAGGACGAGAAGGAGTCAAGCGCGGAGATCCGCAATGCCGAGGACTACAAAGAGATCTTTCAGCCAAAGAACGCTATCTGTAGGGCTACTTTCAATGTGGTGCTGTTAAGATCCAAATTTTTGGTTAACTTTAACCTTTATGGACTTGTATTTGTATTTGTTTCTTTTTCTGTCAGCACGTACCCCTCCCAAGATGAGTGAGCCCTTCCCTGCACCCCTGGAGGATGGTGAGTGGAGTTACAGCCCTGTATCCCTGCCCCCAGATTTGAAAACATGTCATCACTTAAATCAGTGATTTAAGAGAAGCCAATGACTTTTACTTGGTCTGCTATGAAACAAAGATTTTTTATTTATTTTTTTATTTTAAATTTCTGTTTTTATTTGTCTCTCAGAGAGCTTTGTGGTGAAAGCCTGTCAAGTTAGGGATTTTGAGACACCTGTACCTGACAAGCAAATGGTAAGCATACTTTCTCTTTGGATTTAGTTTTGTATTTATTTGTTGTTGTGGTTTAAAAATATATCTTTAATTTTTCATAGTGCACAAAGTTTTGATGGTGTGTGTCTGTCTGTTCTCTCTCCACAGCCCGGCCAGTTGAAGAACCCCCCGATAGCCTCATCAACCCCTGTCCAGAGGGTGGAGCCCACTTTTGTTTCTTCTGGGCCTCTCCCCATCCCCACAGCAGCCACCCCAGCTGTCCGACCTTCCATCTCAAATGCCCTTCCCCCCCGCCCATCAGCTCAAGCTGCTGCCGCTGCACCAAAGACCAAATCACACCCAAACATCATCCTGTCCACCAGGAATGAGCCAATAGGACTCAACGTGGCAGATTTCCTACCAGTAAGGATAAACACAGGCACCAAACACACACACATTAACCTCCATGTGCCTACGCACAAGATAAACCTCCCCTTTTCCTGACTCCTTCTGCAGGCTTCAACCAACAACCGTCCAAGTGTTTTGGGTGATGAGGAGGCTCTGTCCCAAATCAAGAAGGGACACGACACCATGTGTGTGATGCTAACGAGCAGACACAAAAACCTGGAGACTGTACGAGCTGTGTGGGGCAGCGGAGACGTCAAGGCAACTACTAATACCTTGAAGTCAAATGATTATGTATTGATAGAATCTTTAAACATGCTGTATGCGGTTTCAGGATTCCGTTGTGACATTTTGCTTCTTCTTTCTCAGACCTCCCTGGACACCGCTGTTTCCATGAATGACCTGTCCATTGTCGTAGACATTCTCAACATTGTCAACCTTAAACCGTGAGTGGCCCTCGTGCACAAGCACAGATGCCTCATATTGAGCAACAAAAGTGTTTTCAGTTCACTGCATGGTGTTTTAACCTTGCAGTTGTCTCTTGTCTCAGGTCACTATGGAAACTAGACTTGTGCACATCCATCCTTTCTCAGATAGAGGAGTTACTGCAGAGCAAATATGAGAGGTGGGTTAATTTGGAAGTGCAGCTGACAAAATCTGTTATGCAGTTTTGACCGAAATTGCTGAGGTTCCTAAATGTTTTTACCTTGGAGAGATAGTGGTTTTTACCATGTTTAGAGTCAAGAGCCAAGCTCATTAAATTGTCTTTTCAGAATCAGAGAATTCCTTAATTGCAAGGACACATAATGGCTTTTGCAAAACAGCTATGGGTCGTATCAGACACCCTGTAATGTAAAGGACATGTTTTTTGTTATCAGTTATGTGCAGACGGGCTGCATGTCATTGAGGCTGATCCTGAAACGCTTCTGGCCCCTCATCTCAGACACACTCAAAGCACCACCATCTGTTGGTGTGGATATCACACGAGAAGAGCGGTTAGTCTCTGCACCTGATACTTTGGTTCCCTAAAAATGCGCCCCCCCCCCCAAGTTAAATGCTATATGTAATACAAATTTAAGTTTTCATTTTAAGTGGATTGAAGAATTTCACAGATGATTCTTCAGATGATGAGTTATGTTTGTGTTTGTTCCCAGACATCAGAAGTGCAAGGCTTGTTATAAACAGCTGAAAAACCTGAGCAACGTGGTCAAAAACAAGGCAGATCAGGTGGGCCGCCACGGCAGTGCCTTCAAAGAACTGCAGCTGCTCATGGCTCCACTGGACTTCTAATACCAGCTGGATAAGTGCTGTGTTGACCCAAGATGTTACTCTTAGTGAGTGACCTGGACCTAGACACATGTGCTGTTGTGATTGCCTCCCCTCACTTCCTGAATGATCAAGTCACTTAAAAAGCATCAGGATGAACTGGTGGAACGAACTCACGGGTTTTGCTGGATTTGAGAACAATCCACTCAGATGCAGCTGAAGAATCCCACGTCTGGAGAAGCTGCCTACTGAAACAACTCCTTTTGTATTGAAGCTCTGAGCACTAACCCTACACTGGGTTGTCAATGAGACACTTTGATCCAAGGCAATGTCCAACCATGTGCCATCAAGCCAGCCATGTATATAACAGAATTAATACTAATAACTGAAATCAGTCGGTGTATTCTTTGATTAGAATAATTCCTGCATACATGAACCTCAAAAGGTACATGGTTGGACATCGCTGATCCAAGGCCTTACACAGAATGGGTTTGTGAGATGGACTTCATGTATGAATATTTTTAATGTACGAAAATGTTTTACATGCAAGTCATCGAACAGGTTTGTTTTACCTTGAACAAGGACAGTCAAGTGGCCTAACAAGTCAACTATTATGTTAACTTTGACTAAAACCCTAGTATGTGCAAGGTATAGAACACTTTTCTGTCAAAACACTTGTTCACATTCTGATTGCACAAAAGCCCTAAGAGGATGGCGATATGGTGTGGCATGGGCTAGATGACACTGTATTTTGTTTAAATGTTTTCAGTCATTTTCTACCATCGCTACTTGACAGACTTAGGTGCACGCTTTTAAATGTACTAGGTGCACTCTTAAATGTACTGATAACATGTCAGACCAATGTTTTTTTTTTTTTTTAAATAAAGTAGCAAAACAAACTTTTGCCATTGAGATTCCTTTTCCCCCAGCAGGGCAAGTTAGCCAGAGTGTGATTGGCTCTCACAGTATGACGAAATGGATATTTTAAAGAGGAAAGAAACAAGGATTATGGAGAGAGTTGTGTTGGATGCTAAAGCTATGCACTGACTGCATCTCAGGGTGGTGATTAATACTGTTGTCGCATAGCACTTGGGCCCTTGGTTTTTATGTCTTTCCTCTAGCAGTCCGAAGATATGCATGGCATATAAATTGCCCATAGGTACGCTTGACCTTGATCTAGATAATGAAAAAATGTAATTTATAACTACGAATGCAAATTTACTAATTTAATGCTCTGATCCTGAATTTCTGTATCAATTGTTAATACATCTGTTTAAATTCTTAGAAGGTAGGATTTTACTTTTAGATGAAAAAGTTGTTACATTACATAAGGTGAATCTTATTCGAGGCTTGACTGGAATAGTGTCATCTTAATACATTTATCATGTTCAGAGGCTGCACTCATTCAATAATCTACCCAGTGTCTTCCAGGGGGACAGGTGACTCCACCTTAAATGTTAATGTCCACATGTAGGGCTACAAATTTAAATATCCCTTAATCAGGGCCAAGTATTAAAACGATTAAACCTGGTCCCTTTTACTGGATTTTAAAAAGGGATTTTTCTTTGTTCTGCATAGTCAACATGGAAAAACTAGTATTCATTAGGTTTGGAGTGTTTATTAAAAAGGGTTTACAAAAACATGACTAAGAAATCTACAACAAACTACAAGCAAGCAATGATCAGCTACCAATGTGTTAACGTTCCTCTCTCTGATCCTACTGGATCTGGAGTGAACTCCAGGTTAGTAACACTGGAGACACAAGTTCGGTTGTTGATCGGATTCCTATTTGACATTGGTGCATTACAAGACGGTTTGTCACGCCTCTCGTTTCACAGCTCAGCACTAGGTTAATGGCTACATGTGTTTTCTGCATGAGGACTGGTGTCACTTGCTAGCTAAGTTAGCTCGCTGCCGTATTGTGAAAATGCTTCTCGACACAGATTCAGCGATGGTTCTGTGAATGCCGAGACCAGGTTAAATGCAACTTTTGAGGGTTTGAGATCTCCTTGTTCTGATGCTGGAGGTGACTTCTTTCACAAGGTGCCGTTTTCCACAACAAGAATGGCATTTCCTGTCTGGCAGAGAGGTTGTGTGTACATGTCTAGCTTCATGTCCACTGTATAAAAAAAAAAGTTTCCATGCAGTGTTGAGGCAGATATTGTGTATTGCCTTTGAGAATTTCTACTCTAAGAAAAAAAAAATACACATTGGAATATTTGCTCATATTGCTCTTGTCCTATTGCACAGAATACGCCCAGCATGGTATCAGTGGAGTACCCTGATTGAATAAGGAGGACTGTAAGGAAACCAGGAGAGCCTTCGGATTAAAGCATGTCCAACATTTAAATACATACCATGTTATGCATAATTAACCATAACTTGAATTGTAGGTTAGAAAACAACCTGAAAGTTTAAAGTGCAACTTAAATGAGAAATACTGTGATTGGAAAGAATATGTTGTTTTGGGAGCATCAAAAAAGAAAGAATAGCACTTCACTAACGGTGTTCTGTCACTTTAGGGTTGGAGACAGCTTATCCAACAGTCATTGGGGCTGTAGCCCACACAGGGAGAGGATGCTTGGGTCTTTTCGGGCAGTGCTGCAATTGAGGAGTCCTTAAATGGCCATTGACAAAAGTCATTGTCCTTTTAACTTTTCCTTTTGCTGCAGGTGGCCTCTCAAGTTAATTACAAAGAGAAATATGGAAAGTTCAGCCACTTATCCTCCAGTCTCAGCTGTCCATCAGATAGACAGCAAGGAGATGAGGCAAATGATTAGTTTGGCCTGTACATAAAGTTCTGATCAGTCCGTTCTCCATCAAACACAAGTCAACCTATGATTCTCCAAGTCGTTGTCAGCAACTGAGCCGGCGAGTGAGATGGGTAGCGAAAGGCAGGTAAGCTGGCAGATTTCCCCAGAAACAAAATCTTGGCTGGTCAGTCAGGGTGCTGATTAAAAGCCCACTTTCAGATGATCCAGCAACCGACAGCTGCAGCTTCATTGTCTGTACCTAATCCAGATGTTTCCATCAGGGCTCCCTCAGGCTGTGAGTTTCAGTCGTCCTGCAGAAAGGGGAAATCAGACTTTGAGAGCCCATTCAACAAAGCAATGATAAGGTTTATTAGTGATTACTCTCCAAAGGCCCCAAGTCATCACCACAATCCCTAACCCAGCTATGGAGCACCAGAAATGAGCACAAAGATCGAGGTGGCACATTCAGATTCAGCCATACACTCATACTTAAAAAAAAACAAAAACCTCCCACTTACAACATTTGTTTAAGCATAGAGAGTTGAAACCTTAAAGGAATGAGACGCAAGCATCCAAGCACACGACACCGAGCTGCACATTCTGCAAATTAACAAACACAAACGGTACACACTACACACATGGGCCCTGTCCAACATGTGCATGAGTTTTACAGATAGACAAACAAAAGCTTGTGGAACTTTCTGGGTTAGAGGTGTAGGGGGAGGGGTGTTAGAAAGGTGGGCATTGACCAGGTGACTTGTGGGCACTGGGCACCATTCCATGCTGAGCACTTCCATGCCAAGCTACCAACCAATGAGAACAAACCCCACCTACCTGCCCACTGTCCCCCACCAATGGGCTGGTTCTGTCTACCTGTCTGTCTGTAAACCAACCAATTAGACCACAAAATCAGAGCACACAGAGGAATGAATCGATTCAGACTGACCATTCATGCCTTAAGCCGGTCAGTGTGTGAGTGAGTGTTTGTGGTTTATAATACCAACACTTCAGTTTTACAGCCAGAATTATCTGGTGTGCATGTCAGAGGGGCAAAGTTCAGGGTACATTATTTCACAGACTTTTGCTATAACCAATGCATGGTTGCATATGTATGTATGTGTGTGTGTGTGTGTGTGTGTGTGTGTGTGTGTGTGTGTGTGTGCATTGTAAAATACTAAGCAGTGTTTCCCACAAGAGTCCCAATTTGACAATTTTGCTTTTGTTTTGGATTTTTTGCACAGACCTTCTGCATTCTGCATAATTATTCTCTGACTTTGGTAGTCACTTCAAATTCCATGAAAGAAAGCATGCCTTTGTATATCCACTCAACTGTGATGTGTTTTACCATTGGTAGGAGTTGTACTGGTGGACGTGAGAACAGTAGTAAACAGTGAAGCAGTTTAACATAACCACCCACCCCACTACCACCACAAGTATATTTTAGGCCTGTGGGAAATACTGCTGAGATCTCCGTTGATAATCTAAGGTGCCTTGATAATCGTAAATTGATTTAAAAGAAAAAAATCCCCCTTTTTCTCCCCTGTTGTACCTGTCCAATCACCCCACTTTTCCAAGCCATCCCGGTCGCTACTCCACCCCCTCTGCTGAGGCGGGGAGGGCTGCAGACTACCACATGTCTCCTCGAATACATGTGGAGTCGCCAGCTGCTTCTTTTCACCTGACAGTGAGGAGTTTCACCAGGGAGACGTAACGCATGGGAGGATCACGCTATTCCCTCAAGTTCCCCCTCCCCCCCAAACAGGTGCCCTGACCAACCAGAGGCGGCGCTAGTGCAGCGACCAGGATACATACCTACATCTAGCTTCCCACCCGCAGACATGTCCAATTGTGTCTGTAGGAACGCCTGACCAAGCTGGAGGTAACACGAGGATTCAAATCAATGATCCTCATGTTGGTAGGCAACAAAATAGGCCACTACGCTACCCGGACACACGAGAAATTGATTTTTGTTATTTAAATTAAGACTGTTCGATTTTCTTATATCTTATCTTTCTCTCCTAATTTAAGTAATCATGTACTTGTGTTTTTATGTTAAACATCCCAAGATAAAATGTCAAGTATCTGTAAACCTACTTGGTTGCCAATGAAACTTGAAACTGAAAACTAGCTTCATAGACTTCTTTTATGTGCAATGCATGGTGGTGTGTGTATTTTTTATTTATTTTTTTTGTATGCGTGTGTTTATGTCCTTACCTGTTGAGAGCTGGGACTGGGACCTCCTGCGTGTGCTGGGGGTGCGGGAGGTGGAGGACAGGGTGGAGCCAGCGCTGCTGGCTCGAGAGATAGGGAGGGGCACTGGAGTCACCGGAGGTGAGTCCAGCTGCAACAGGTCAAGAGGTCAAAGGTCAACACTGTGTTCCCCTCCTTAAAAACACTTTTTGACTGACTTTTTCTTTAAACAGCCTCCAACATCATCAACTCCTACCATTAAGACTTTCATTTCATCCGTTTTGTTTTTAACTGGGCTGACAGCAGCTGGGCATGCACACTGAGTATACTCATACATGGCGTTACCATACAAAATATAATCACACCTGTATTGCAAGATCAGACTGTCCCTCTCCTCGGCAGGCAGAAAAACTCTTGAATACCTTCTCTATACTAACGGCGTGGAGAACTGTAATGCATCGTGCTCTACCTCTCCAAAATGGTGATAAGCAAACTACAACTTGAACAGAATGCTGCTGCAAGAGGTTACACTGGTAAGCAGAGCTCACATCACTTCTGTCCTGCAGTCTCTGAATTGGTGCACTGTCATTTTTAGAGCAGACTATTATTATTCTTGTGCCATTTTTTTTTAACCCTTCCATGGGCTTGCTCCTAAATATATCAACCACATGTTTCCCTGTTCCTGGCAGAGCCTTTAGTTCTTTGCACTCTCCTCTCTGGAGCAACCGATCCCAATACATCTAGATTGCTGTACCTCTACACTGTCGTGGGTCGGCGAAGAGGAGGTGGAAGAATTTTCGTGTCTCCGGTGGGATGTGGCAGAACCCAGCTCGATGGTACGGACACGTTGGGCAAACTTCAGCGAGCACACGGACTCACTCATGTTGGAGACCAGTGGGGAGACCTGCACAGGGAGAGACTGCCTGTGTGATACTTCATTCAAGCTTGCCAACGTCTTATCACACAGCGCCACGGCATACTTGACATTTTTAACTGTCAAACAGCCACCTCATACATAGACCTGAATCACCACCTCTTCTATGGAGAGACTGACAGTTTAACACTCTACATACCAAAGTAAATTGGCACATAATAACAATAATAATAATTCTATTTATATAGCACTCTTCTAAAACAATGTTAAAACAAGGATTAGTTTCAGTGTTCCAGTATTCTAATCTGCAACCTTTAACACATAGTTATGCACTTGATGCTATATAATTATATTATTTTTGACATTCTTACTTATATTGTTTTTAATTTGTTTTTTCTTCTTCTAAGGGTTACAGTGAGCAATGCAAGTTTAATTCAAGCAGGTTAAATTCCCCATCATGCTAAAACTTACTTGGCAAAATGAAATGGATTCTGATCATTGGAAATGAATGAATAAAGAAAACAACCTAAAAACCCTCTCACCTGCACCATCATAAGCGTCTTGCTGTCTCCGTTCAGAGAGTCCTGCAGCAGGTAGGTGAGGCGCGAGTTCCTGAAGGGCACGTGGGAATGTTTGCTCCGCAGCGCGTTGATGACATCACCCAGAGCGGACAGAGACTTGTTGATGCACTGAGCTTCCCTCAGGCGGCTGCCCTCTGCTCCGGACTTGGCGATGCGCTCCGAGCCAGCCAGGTCTACCAAGTTCAGCTTTCCTGCAGCAAACCATGCATGCACTTAAAAGCCCAGAAAACCGATTTCTTTAATAAGATTCATTCCATATGAGAGATTCCACATGATGCAGTTTCTCTCATTGGTTTGAGTTGATCTAATTGAGGCATCTAACTAGGGATGCACATGAATGGATGAACGAGATTCCCACTGTCCCTACCTACTATCTAGCGAAACCACAGCCAAGGGAACAGGCTTGGCAGAATCAGTGGGGAAAGTAGACCCTGTTGAGCTTCATGTTGCAGCATATCTGTAAATTTTATCAGTGTCCCCTTTTCTTCCTTCACAGGATATGTTGTTTCATCTACATGTTCTTGAGTCTTTATTTCCAAATGATGTTACATTAATTTGCATTTATCTACACTAATTTATGCAATTTTTAAACCCTATTTTTCTGCACCACATGAGTTGTTTGCAAGGGTTCTCAACCTTGTTGCTGGGGAAGGTATGGGTTGCTGGTGAAGGTGGGATATACACTACTTTGATAGGCTGTCATTTAGTCTTTGAAATACAAAATCAAATGGTATTATTCTACATCAAAAATCGAATCGGCCTACTAAATTGTCCCTAGGTGTGAATGTGTGTGTGTCGCCCTGTGATGGCCTGGCAGCCTATCCAGGGTGTCTCCCCACCTGCTGCCCAATGACTGCTGGGATAGGCTCCAGCATCTCCGCAACTCTGAGCAGGATAAGCGGTTTGGATAACAGATGGAGATACAGTGCATCCGGAAAGTATTCACACCCCTTCACTTTCCCCACATTTTGTTATGTTACAGCCTTATTCCAAAATGGATTAAATTCTTTTTTTTGTCATCAATCTACACACAATACCCCATAATGACAAAGTGAAAAAGGTTGTAGAATTTTTTGCAAATTTATTAAAAATAAAAAACTGAAATATTGCATGTACATAAGTATTCACACCCTTTGCTATGACACTCAAAATTGAGCTCAGGTTCACCCTGTTTCCACTGATCATCCTTGAGATGTTTCTACATCTTGATTGGAGTCCACCCGTAGTAAATTCAATTGATTGGACATGATTTGGAAAGGCACACACCTGTCTATGTAAGGTCCCACTGTTGACAGTGCATGTCAGAGCAGAAACCAACCCATGAAGTCAAAGGAATTGTCTGTGGACCTCCGAGGTCCCGAAGAGCACAGTGGTCTCCATCATTCATAAATGGAAGAAGTTTGGATCCACCAGGGCTCTTCCTAGAGCTGGCCGCCCAGCCAAACTGAGCAATCAGGGGAGAAGGGCCTTGGTCAGGGAGGTGACCAAGAACCCGATGGTCACTCTGACAGAACTCCAGCGTTCCTCTGTGGAGATGGGAGAACCTTCCCAAAGGACAACCATCTCTGCAGCACTCCACCAATCAGGCCTTTATGGTAGAGTGGCCAGATGGAAGCCTCTGCTCAGTAAAAGGCACATGACAGCCTGCTTGGAGTTTGTCTGAAAGCACCTAAAGGACTCTCAGACCATGAGAAACAAGATTCTCTGGTCTGATGAAACCAAGATTGAACTCTTTGGCCTGAATGCCAAACGTCACGTCTGGAGGAAACCAGGCACCTCTCATCACCTTGCTAATACCATCCCTACAGTGAAGCATGGCGGTGGCAGCATCATGCTGTGGGGATGTTTTTCAGCGGCAGGAACTGGGAGACTAGTCAGGATCGAGGGAAAGATGAATGGAGCAAAGTACAGAGAGATCCTTGATGAAAACCTGCTCCAGAGCACTCAGGACCTCAGACTGGGGCGAAGGTTTACCTTTCAACACGACAACGACCCTAAGCACACAGCCAAGACAATGAAGGAGTGGCTTCAGGACAAGTCTGTGAATGTCCTTGAGTGGCCCAGACTTGAACCCCATTGAACATCTCTGGAAAGACCTGAAAATAGCTGTGCAGCGACGCTCCCCATCTAACCTTACAGAGCTCGAGAGGATCTGCAGAGAAGAATGGGAGAAATACCCCAAATATAGGTGTGCCAAGCTTGTAGCTTCATACCCAAGAAGACTTGAGGCTGTAATCGCTGCCAAGGGTGCTTCAACCAAGTACTGAGTGAAGGGTGTGAATAATTAGGTACATGCAATATTTCAGTTTTTTATTTTTAATAAATTTGCAAAAATTTCTACAAAACCTTTTTCACTTTGTCATTACGGGGTATTGTATGTAGATTGATGAGGAAAAAAAAGGAATTTAATCCATTTTGGAATAAGGCTGTAACATAACAAAATGTGGGGAAAGTGAAGGGGTGTGAATACTTTCCGGATGCACTGTATATATATATGCATATATAAGTATATAGATAGATAGATAGATATCTCCATCCATTTCCTCTCATTGGTTTGAGTTGGGCAGGACTATGTTTGTTGGAGATTGCTGACAGCAGGTAATTTTGTGACATGTAATTTACCAGCGAGAATTGGGAAAACGCCAACATCAGCTATGCCTTTACAACATTCATGCAAGACAGTCGTCGAGTCTATGCTGATCAAGAAAGTCAATTGTGAGCATGCAAACATTATAAAACAAGAAACAAGCACAACGTTCTGTAAATTAGACGTAGAGAAATGAAAGGCAATAGTCAGGTAGGTGTTATGATTATAACTGGCCAATTTGAGCCCATCTAACCTAATACTTAATCAAAATCAAATAACTAAAGTAAAGGAGAGAACCAAACCCACACCATTACATTCAACACAAAATCTACACTTGCCACAGAAACCTTCAGTGTTTGTGCGTGATTTAGTGATTGTATATTTTGTGCTGTATCAGAGTTCATGTGTGGGTGTTTGGCTTGGTGTATGAGTTTGTGAGTGTGTGTACGTGTGTGTACCTTGTGTGCTGTGCCCAGTGGCAGAGTTGAAGCCAGCCACGGTGATGATCAGGAGCGCGTGCGAGCGAGAGCTGTGTTCGTTCAAGTTGGTGCAGGCCGTTGCCCTGTTCATGTGACCCAGGTCAAACACCTGCAAACACAGACCAGCGGACGGGCTTTGTAAACGGCTGACTCCAATGTTGAATTCATCATCACACAAACAGAATGCAAATGCATGTATAAACACAAATGCATAAACACTCTTGGGAACAATGATCCTCATTGGTAAACACATAAGCCCTAATCTGAGGGATAGAGCAAAATCCCTGCTCGGGCACATTCCGATTTAAAAAGAGCATTCAGCTCTTCAGCCATGCACGTTTATAAATTTATATCCATCAACATTTATATCTCTGGTTGTTTAACCATTACATTTGGTGGTTTTTTGTTCTTGTTTTTTTGTGAGTATTTGGTTATATTCATTTGAAAATTTTGTCCACACAAAAATACAGAACCATTTACACATAAACCTTTGGAAAACACAGAAAAGCATTGTGGCTTATTTTTCAAGGAAAGGGGAAGGACAAGGAACAAGAGAACAGCTTGAAATAATTAAGCAATATCTTAGTTACATCAATAAATGCAAAAAGATGTGTCAGACAAGTAAACCTCCTATGAACTCTGGACAGTTTAAGATCTAGCTTGAAATCACTAAAGCTGCTTAATGTCTTAAGAGCTGCAGACTGGAACTTTATTGCCAAACATTTCCTTGTTAATTCTTTAATCTTATTGGAACAAAGTCTAAATTGTTGTTTCTAGAGAGGTAGCAGTGAAGATCCATACAAGGCAGAAGTAATTTAACTAACATGTATAATCTCATGTACACTGCCCGGTTCAACTGGAAAAGCTTATGCAACATCTTAATTTATTTTTTTCTTTTTAAAGAAAACTTACGTAACGTGATTTATAGATGACTGGGAATTATATAAAGTTTCTGAAAATTGGGCTATATGGGTACTAATATGTGCAAATATATGTATCAGCTATAACCCAGAGGGAGCTGAGCAGAGCTCTTTCCAGAGCTAGCAGTGCTCTATCCACATATAATGAAGCTTTTAGGAAAGAAGAGAAAAACGATGAGCTCTTCTCTGAATAGCTTTTAAGCCTGGCTCTGTCCAGAGATGATTATTCACGACACCCCGCAAGGTAAGCAACGGTTTGAGTTTTACTTTCCTGACAGTAAAGCACTTTCACACGTTTAATGAGTGCTTTTCAAACTAGCTGTGTTATAACTGGCATTTTATTTTTCACCAGTTGGCACTCAGCACGAGAGAAGGATGTCCATGTTATTTCCCAGCAAATTGGTGATACTGGGCTGGGTTCTGCTCCAGTAAGCGGCAGCAACATATGCACATTTAAAGAGTAACATCAGCCCAAGTATCAGCTATGCTTCACCCTTTTCTCATCTGTGAAAAATGTTGAAAAAGTGGAGGGGGTGGTTGGCTGGGATAGGACTGTTTCTGATCAGTAGTGGGAGAAACAATCATACTTTTTCTTTGCATGTGTGACGTCTTTGTGAACAAATGTACTTGGACCCATAAGAATTTTGGACTGCATGCTAATGGCAGTGGTGCAATGTTGGCAGATTTATTGCACAAAAATATTTGTGATTTCATCCAGAACTGATGTCTTTCAATAAAATGAACCCTGACATGTTTATTATTTTTTTTATTGTTACTCAAAAATGAGTTTACTAAAGCAGCAACAGTATGAAATGCAAAGAGAGTAGCTTTCAAGGCTATAAATTGTCTGGCTCCGTACTAGACAGTAAATCTAACACGCACATGTGTGCGCGCACGCACACGCACGCACGCACGCACGCACGCACGCACGCACGCACGCACGCACGCACACACACACACACACACACACACACACACACACACACACACACACACACACACACACACAAGCAAGCTCTTTATGTCTGGTCCTGTCCTATCATAAGCTGGTCTTATTCTTTGCCTCCACCTCTTTTACACCGTCATCGTCCGTCTTCTATATAGTTGAAAATTTCCTTTTAAATTGTATACTTGGGTTTGTTTTTTGTTTTTTTTCATGCTTACCATTACCATTCTGTCATTGTTCTCGTCTTTCAACCTTTCTGGGATCTACTCTGCTCTTGTACTTTGTAAAGCGCCCTTGAGCTCTAAAAAGCCATCATACCAATAAGACTCATTATGGGTTTTGAGCCAACTGACCTTTTTGATGTCCTCTGGGCTCTGGACGTTGTACTCCGTCAGCCCCGGGACATACAGCTGCCCGCTGCCATCAGGGTTCATTTTAATGTCCAGCTTCTCATTTGGGTTGTCGCCCAACAGGTTTCTGGTGGACAAAAAACCCCATAACAAAATAAAAACAAACTCAAGTTTCAGCACAACAGATGGGTGAGTGGGTGGTTTGTTTCATCTACAAGACGTTAAATTGGTGAAAACAGTTCAAGGAGTTTCGCATTTTTTGATTAATATTTTAACTTGCCCTGTGGACAAGTGATTATATTTTGCATGAGCACTGCCTCTTGACGCAAAGATTGACATTCACCCTCCACTAGCGCAACGCATTTGTTTTGAAGACACGAGTGAAGGATGGGGTGGAGTTTTTGGAAAAACAGATGTTTGCCAAGATATACAGCAGTGAGGTAATGTGTCACTAATTGTGGCTGCATGTCCCGTTTGTGTGCTGTAAAACATTTCATTAAATTTCGCAGAGAATCCCACCCGGACACAAGCATTGGGAATCATTTTACAGCAAAATCTAATCTTCTCTCCGATGGTCACATCTGCATTAGGCATCAGAATTAAGCAGTCTGATAAAGCGACTACGAGAAGGTTTTCAGTGGTTATTCAAGTCTAGCTGCGAATAATAGCTTCATTTGTTCTGGTTATCCAAACACGTCTAGATAATCTGGAGGGCGATATGAGTGAAGTGGGTACCAAAGATGGATCCTATTTAGAATTGGTGACACTCCTGCCAAAAAAATGAATTACAAACCCCCCCCCCCCCAAAAAAAACCCCTTATTCAGTGAGAATCCCTTCGTCGTGGTCTGGAACATTGACTCATACAGATGTTCGGGTTATGTAACAGGGATAGAGAGAGGGTGGAGAGAGGAGAGAATGATGTAGAGAAAACATACTTTGCACTCAACAGACTGTGGGCATTTAAAATAATCCACCTTTACATAACTGCTATTCAGTGCACCGGAATGGGCTTATCTCACAAACACAGATGCACAAAAACTGTGACACGGACCGCTTAGCTCTGAATTGCATAACAGAAAAAAAAAAGAAAAAAAACTCGATTAAAGTTGCAGATATCACTTAATGACTTTCTCAAAGCAGCACTATTATAACGCAACCTCTATTTCAGCTATGGTTTGCCAATACTGGAGGGCTTGTCATGCTTCAGATGGGTTCAAGGTAGAGACACGGACCTTCTCAGGTCATTCAAATTTGATAATGTAAAGAGAATCAGGTGCAGAGGAAATGCCTTTGTCGTTGTCTTTACCGTAAGGTCTCGTTGTAAATCTCCACCATGCTGACTGTGATCTTGTAGTCCCAGTCAGGTGCTTTCTCTGTCACCTCAGAAAAGAGGAGTCGGAGAGCCCGCTGATTGATGCCGGGGTCCCCAGTCACACCCTAAAGAAAGAGAGGAAGTCAGACAGTTAGTGTCTATAAAAGGTAAGTTTCAGGTTTAAATCATTGGCAGCGAAGTAAGTTTGAACACAGGAATTTGTCTTAGCAACATGCTAAACAAAGTCACAAGGGCTCAAACACAAGTGCAAAAAAAAAAGAAGAAAAGTAAAGAGTATCTGATGATATAAATGTTGTTTGTATGATCACTTTTCCCCCCCAATGTAAGTTTTAAACCTAAAACGAGGTGCAGAAATGTAAACATGAATGCTGAGTTGTACCTCCATGGTGTAAGTCTTTCCTGAGCCCGTCTGTCCATAGGCAAAGATGCAAACGTTAAATCCATCAATGCAGGACGTCACCAAGGACTGGACCTCCTGAAAGACCTGGTCACCCATTGTAGGAAGGAAGGAAGAGAGAAAGAGAAGGAAAGAAAGACTTGAGATCGCCGTTTTCCTTACGATTACCAATAACAATGGTGTTCAGAGGTGCTGAGAGTGACTGACCTCTTCCTGTGTAGCCTGAGGAGGGAACACTTTGTCGAGTTCAAAAGTCATTACTTTGCCCTTGTTGGAGAGGTAGAAGACTGCGTCGTCCTCCGGGTCAAAACTGACCATGCTTTTAGTGTCAGCAGAGTCCTGCTCCTCCGGGCTGACTGGCCGAACACGGCAGAACACTCTGATGTTACCTGAACGACATTGGACAGGTGCCTCTTATTCTTATTCTTATCATTCAGTTCTGTCATTAGCCACGTTTCTAAGTTGTTTTTTTGGAATTTTCCCCCTTTCCCCCCCAATTGTATCTGGCCAATTATCCCACTCTTCCAAGCCATCCCGGTCACTGCTCCACCCCCTCTGCCGAGGCGGGGAGGGCTGCAGACTACCACATGTCTCCCCCGATACGTGTGGAGTCGCCAGCCGTTTCTTTTCACCTGAGAGTGAGGCGTTTCACTAGGGTGACGTAGTGTGTAGGAGGATCACGCTATTCCCCCCAGTTCCCCCTCCCCCCCGAACAGGCACCCCAACCGACCAGAGGAGGTGCTAGTGCAGCAGCCAGGACACATACCCACATCCTGCTTCCCACCCGAAGACACGGCCAATTGTGTCTGTAGGGACACCCAACCAAGCCAGAGGTAACACAGGGATTCGAACTGGAGATCCCCGTGTTGGTAGGCAATGGAATAGGCCGCTACGCCACCCGGACACCCCCACGTTTCTAAGTTTAATCAAACTTGGGTACAACGGTTAGCAAAATGATGAAAAATGTGAATTAGGTGTTTCCATTAGCTGGTTTTAAGTGAATAAATAATTTGTGTGTGTGCAAAACTGCATCATCAGAAACGTTCAAGAGGAAAACAAAGGTTTGAAAATGACTACTTGTTAAATAAATAGAAAAACTGTTTCAAGTTGACATGTCAACTCTTCCAACTTAAGCCAATGTAAAGAATATGCAACATCAAGCCCCCCCCCCCCATACTTGGCGTTTCCATTCAGCTTTTCTTATTAACAGCTATTCACAGCATAAAACAGTTTAGTCAAAATACTTTTTTCTCTAATTCTTTACAATGTCCCTTCACATCATTCTGAATATTCATAGACTTTACCAAGTTTTTTTGCTTTAAAGTTTTCAGAAGAAATCCAATGAAATGTCCCATCATGCCATATAGGAATTATCTTACAGAAAATGTTACTTTTTCCCAGATTTACCTTTGAGGCGTACCAATTCATTGTGGCATTTCTTCCTCAGGTTCATCTCTCTCTTGTATTTACGCAGAAGCTCCTGATTGGTACTGCTTACCTCACTTATCACCTGGCAAATCTACAGGGAAAAAACAACAAAACCAAAAGACCATAAAAAAGGAACAGTTTTAGTTTAGAACAAACACAGATAGACACACAGTCACACACAAACACAAGCACACACACACACACACACACACACACACACACACACACACACACACACACACACACACACACACACACACACACACACACACACACACACACACACACACACAGCCTTGCCAACAGGGTCTCTCACCTCTTGCTTGGCCTCTGCGATGGCTTTGTCCAGCATGAAGGGGAAGTCCTGCACTTGTCTCTTCAGACAGTTATAATCACAGGTTAGGGTGCGCAGGGCAGGTTGCAACGTCAGCAGGTTTATACGAACACCTGCAGAGGGAGACGTTGAGAGTGAAGGCGAATACAGAGCGTTGCTGTGTATGTTTACCCGAATAAATACACATCAACGTCAAAAACAGATGCTTCAGTAATCCAGTTCAGACCTGCTAAGTTCTCGTGCACCGCTTTCATCTCACTCTCAGCTCTGATGAAAGCCTCCTCGATCACACGGTTCTTCTCCTCCTCCAGGTTCTGCATCTCGGCCTCCAGCTGGCCCTGGGCCCTCTCCATCTCCCCTTCGTACACCAGGATCTACGATGACAGGAGAGCTTTAAGGTTTCAGTAGAATCTAGTCTCGGAGGTGGACGTTGAAGGGGGTTCACCAGTCTGGGTCCATGGAAGCCTTAAGTGTGAAGAGCTTGAAGCTAGTTAAAAGCAATGCCATTGCTAATTGAACCATCATCTAAGTGCCCTCGAACTCAAAAACTAGCATCACCACTGACAACTACAACTGCTTAGGAATACTGAACGTAAAATATTAGATTTGAAACAAACTAGGCTGAAAGCTAAACGCTATTAACCCAGTTATGATGGCTATTAACCCGTTATGATGGCCACAGTATCCTCAACCTGCCGAGTCAGCTAGGACCTGATCTAAACTGAACATTTCAGTCTTAATCAGGTCTGATGTAGACTGAATCATGACGAATCAGATATTTAATAATCAGCTAGCCACCATCCCATGGATGGTCTTCTACAGGACAGGAGGGGAGGGGGCTTTCCCTCCACACCCACACACATTAATACAAAACACAGGACAAGCTGGTACCACAAAGGTATGCAAAGTCTGGGAAGCAGGAGGGGATGTGTACATATGGGAAGCACTGGGACACAGGTAGTGCTACTGGGAAGGAATACTGGCAGAACTGAGACTGTTCACGTGACAAACTGGTAGAGGTCCATAATCTCACAGGTTCAAAAGGTTTTCACAGTCTGAAATCACTTTTAGGTATCAAACCAAAGATATGACAGATTTCTTTATTTCTCTCACCTGATGGACCGGTAAGTCCAACAGTTCATTGTTTAAAACTGAAGTAAGGTTACATTTCAGACTAAAGCAACTTTGGATCCTGCGAGTGCCAAAGCCTGAGACTGATACGTTTAATGATCAAGTCCCAGAGAATTTACATGGGTAGGGGAGGGGCCAACCTTGGATAACCTGTGAATGACCTCGCCATTGCCTCTGCCGATAGCCTTGGAGAGCAGGCCACAGAGACGGCCTCGGTCCATAAGCAGCTGCAACCAAAAATGCATGCAGAGAAAAACGGATTAACTATGGGGCTGCAGGTATGGCGGCGGGGTATTTTACATCTGACTTCAGAGGGGCACATTGGATTCAGCTGTTGGTGACAGAGGAATTTCTGCACCTTCAGAGACAAGACAGGCTAACGGGTGCCTCAACGGGACAAGCAAGAAGAGGAAAAAAAAAATTATTGTCTGGAGGGTTAATCCACATCAACACTACAGGTGGGTGTGTGTGTGTGTGTGTGTGTGTGTGTGTGTGTGTGTGTGTGTGTGTGTGTGTGTGCGCGTGTGTGTGTTTGTGCGTGCTACTACCTGTGTTCGTAGCTGAGCGCAGGTCCTTTGGGATTCGTGCAGCTGTGTTTCCAGCTCTCGGAGGAGCTGCCGTTGTAATACCAGCTGCTCCTGCAGGGCGGCATTCCTGGCCTGGGCCTCAGACAGTGCCTTCTGACGCTCAGCAGACTGCACCTCCACCGTCTGAGTTACATACTGGACACAAGCATATAGACAACAAAGAGACAGTGGCAAAATAAGAACTCAGGTTACTCGCGAGACACCAGACATTTTGACCAGCCAGTCACAGCGATCTTTCTCAAACACTGGGTCTGGCCTACCTCCCCAAAGAAGAATCATTTTAGAATAGCAAAATCATTACTCTTGCAATGCAGGATGAAATCAGCTGAAGTAATCAGCTGATACATGCCTGCCTGGGTGCTGCGACTGCATCATGTGGCTTGTGTGATATGGCTTCCTTGACACAACTACCATGAACCACTGCCAATGTTGTTGTTCAAAATTCTGCTTACAAGTTTAATTTGCTGTAACTGACTTGCAAATAGGTCTGGCTTGTGAACATGAGAAAGCTTTTTCTCCCTGTTTGTTTTTTTCTTTCTTTTCATTCTCATCTCCAGACTCCTCCTCACCTTGACAGTTGAGCGCGCCACTGCCTGCTGGGTCAGCTGCTCCTCACAATCCCGCAGTCGGAGCCTAAGTCTCTGCTCCACCTCCCCCTGCTGATGCTTTGACTCATCCAGCTGCCTCTGGCTCTCCCTGAGCTGGTGCGTCGACTCCTCCAGCTGTCGGTTGAGGGCTTCCATCTTGGAGGCCTTTTCGTGGAGCTCACGCTCCAGCTCAGCCAGCCTCCTCTCCCTCTGTCTGGCCTGGCTCTCCCAGCGAGACACCTCTCCACGCAGGGCCTCCACATCCTAAAACAAATGTTATTTATAAATGAACAACCTATGTTGACAGGAAAAAAATAGTGTTTGTAAGTGTGTTTTACGCTGTGGCCAAGTAATAGCACAAAAGGTATAGATGTGTGCCCACATAAAATGTTGTATGTATGTACATTAGACCTATACACACAGGAATGATTCTGAATGATGTTATGAAGGTGTTTTGGATTAACCCTAGACCTGTAACCACTGGATCAGCACGGTGGCCGAGTGGTTAGCACTGTTGCCTCACAGCAAGAAGTTGCTGGATTCAAACCCCAGGCCGCCACAGGTCCTTTGTGTGGAGTTTGCATGTTCTCCCTATGTCTGCATGGGTTTCCGCCGGGTGCTTTGGTTTTCTCCCACCATTAAAGACATGCATGTGAGAGTTACTCCTGTCTGTGCCCCTGACCAAGGCATGGTTAAAGAACTGGAGCTGGTCCCCGGGCATTGCACGGCGGCTGCCCGCTGCTCCTAGCTACACGGCTAGGATGAGTGAAATGCAGAGGATGAACTTCCCCACGGAGATTAATAAAATATTCTTCTTCTTCTCTCGTGGAAATAGCAATAAGTGTCAGTCAAAGAAGCTTCTGTATAATCTAGGTTGGTAATCTAGTGACAACTTTTATGACATTATGTGAACCCCAACTCATCTGTGTCTCAAGGGGAGACAACAGCAGACAATCCATGTGCGTGAGGGGCAAAAAGGGCTGTCTCTAAAACCAATCACAACACACACACATGCACACACACACACACACACACCTGGCTGTGGGGACAGTCAGCGCAGGCGGAGGCCTCTGGAGACCCCTGCGTATGAAGCAGTGTGGTCTTGCATGACTTCAGCTCCTGCTTCAGCCGCTCATTCTCAACCACCAGCAGCTCCAGGTGCTTCTCCAGATCTGTCGCCCCCTGCAGGGTCAGAGAAGAACACACAGGCATGAGAGACAAAGCCAGTTCAGTGCCGAGCCATTCACCGTCTTTTCAAGCATACGTGTCAACATATATAATTGACATTAAAAGCTCCATCCTGGGTGTCCTGGTTGATAAAATGAAATAAGCAAACATACCATGTTGTCTCACAATTAAAAGAAACACCCCTTTACCCAGTCACTTTCTATTGTCCTATCTCAACGTAAAGAAAGTGCCCAAAAATGAACAGTAAAAAAAAAAAAAGGTCCTATTCCTACCATACATCCTGTACACACACTTCAAATTGTTGTTTCACTAAAAAGTATGTCACAGGTAGAGTCTTACACCTGCGATAACGGGGTGTGTCGGTAATCTACAGGGCGGAGGGAAGGAGCCGACTGGGACATTCCTGGTGCCACTTTCCCATGTGTACCGAGGAATGTGGGCCAGCTGGGCTTTCAAGGACAGCTTTCCCTCCCTTTCTACCCTCATTCTTCAGCCCCACCTCCCCTCCCGCTCCCTTCTTTCCTCTCAAGTCAATATCAAATGTGCTTTATTAGCATGAAATAAAGCAGGACTTACTGCAAAGCAGTCAAATGCCAGTTCAAATGAGTGTAACTTAACTTGACAACATGACACCACAAACATTGAAATTTGCAGAAAAGATGCCTCAACATATTACTCTAACACTCAATCACACTCTCATACACACACACACACACACACACACATCTCTTTCTCGCTCTCACCAGCTCAGAGCGCAGTCTCTCCACCTCTTGGGTCTGGTCAAGCAGCTTTTCCTCCAGTTCCTCTACCTAAAAACAGTCATAAAAAACAAAAACGCACATCGTTTTAAGTAACTGGCCCATTGTCATATATGCTACTATGCATTCTATTTTAATCTGTGTGCATGTTGTAGATTCTCATGATTTCTTAAGCTGAACACACATGCTGGCACAGAAGTTGAGAAGTTGAGTTGGCACAGAGTTGAGTCAAGCATCAAATTTCAACAGTGCCATTTTTAGCACTGTTCTGCAAAAAGGGAAAATACGAATCTTCAAGGAGCGTTGACGCTGGAGAAGGGCCCTTCTTGATGTGAGTCAGGTGACACAGGTGTGTTCTGCACTTAGCGTTAAAAGTTTGGAGAGCAACTCCACTTGAAGGCACACAAGAAGGCAGTGAAGTTCAGGTAGTCGATAAATCTAATTTAAGCACTGGAACAGCATAAGCCTGAGGTTGGATTTTTGTTGAGCCAAGGATGTGTTCATGGGTCACTTTCCTAAAATACCAACATCCACAGTAGTGAGCAAGGTCACATGGTCAAAGCTTCAACATATTGTATGTCACTTAGGGCACAGTATGTATCAAATTAGTGTTGATCTATCACTGCGTTTGAGACAAGTAGTCATGGATTGTGATGATTTATTGAGCAAGAATCTAATATGGGAAGTATCAGCGGCAGCATAGCACATGTTGACACAGATGAGAACAATAATTAGAAGGAAACATATGGGTTGTTATTGTCACACCCATTGAAAGGACATTTGCAATATTTATCCTCAAAATCTGTACGGGCTTTATCAAGTAATCTGCATGCTCACATGGTTCGGTTTATTTTATTTATTTTTTTAATCACCTGACAAACTGCCATGTGCACAACTAACAAACAGGTTCCTTTTCATTCATTTTAATGGTAGATTTTAATACACATGAGCTAGTTAACACCTCGCCCACACCCATTTATCTTACTCAACTCATTCACCAAATAGGAATGTAAGCCAATGCAAGCATTTAATGACATTATGACTCACCAACATGAGTCTGATTTTGATAAATGATGACAGTAATGGATAAGGGATCATTCTTGAGTGTACATAATCAAAGTCTAGATAATCATGCTCCTTTAAATGCAGTTTCTCAGCAATATCAAACAGGGCCACAGTAGTGACAGTACATTGTTAGTTTTAAACGTAACACACAAGAACCAAGGGGGTCTGACTGCAGCACTGACACTTTCAGGGGTAAACAGTTTCACAGGTACAGCCATTTAAGTAGTGGCAAAAATGTGGGGCTTAATTCATTGTGGCAATACAACTTAACCCTCACTTATAAACTCCAGTTCTTAAAATAAGGGATTGGGAGGGTGAGACATCTAAACAACATCAAACTAGAAAAAAGAAACAGTGCAGCATGAGGGATCAGAGCTGTCGGCCACGAATATCAGCCAACGTAACCTCAGATATCTATCTAGCTGTGAAAGCCAGGTGACCTTCAGGTAACTGGATGTAAAAGCTACAGGCCAAGCATATGCATTTATGCATATTTTTTGTTTCAGTCTCAATAATAATAGGTTAGGTTAGTCTTTCAAATTAATACTAAACTCTAGGTCCCGTCGATGGGAATCCCACACACCATTTTACCTGAAAGCTTTTGCACCCATCTACCTCATTTTGGGTTTGCTGTATTTACCGGATTTGAAGACTGTAACCGGAATGTGATGTGAATGCAAAGCACCCTGGGATAGTAACTGATTAAGGGCTATGCAAATAAACTTTACTATGATAAAATATACAGCTAGTGATGGAAAACATGGTTTTTTGCTCAGTAATAGACAGACCAGTTGCAGATGAGAGGAAGGAAGTTAGAAGTTAAAAGGAAGGAGAAGGTTGTTGCTGCAAAAGCCCACACCAGTTCTGTTGGCAATTCCTCCCACACCTAGTCTAATTGATCCCCGAACAGTTGATTATTTGAATTTAGATTAGGCTGCTTATGACAAAGGGCTAGAGAGAAGGGAGAAAACACACTTTAGCATTTGGCATCATTATTAGACCAGCCATGTTTCCCACTCAAGCATGAAAACAAATGCAAGGTAACTTTTGAAGCGTAGAAAAAACCCCCCCGTCAAATGCAAATCAAGTTTGTTTCTTTCTACCATTGTGAAGTTACCCCAAACAATCTCCCTGAATGCAGGGTGAGAAAAGACAAAAGATGTGAAAAGATTCAAGAGGAGAATAGAGAACAGTTGACAAGGTTTATTTGCCATCTCATACTTTTTATATCAGGTCAGCCTTTATACTTTAAGTGACTTTTTTTATTGAGGGAGATATTATGATTTCTCCATTTAACTTTTACAAAGTTCACATAACAACAGCTTTATGTAAACATCGATACTAAGCCATCTGGGTGGATGACTATAACTTTGCAGTGTGTCTCTAGCGAGGCATACCTGTGTGCGCAGCTGACAGATGAGCTGCTCTCCCTCTGGACATCCAAGACACTCAGCAGCTCGCTCACTTGGCCTCTTCTGGTCCTGTGGCTCGGCCAGGCTTTGGACCAGCCTCAAACCTGAACACACACCTGAACACACACACACACACACACACACACACACACACATATACACACAGCCAAAACAGTTCCGAAGATGTACACAGTCACCCATTCAAATACATGCATACAAAGACATACAACAAAAACCACACAAATACACATTTTAGACTAAGACTCATCTGTGTGATCAATTCACACATCAAGTTACTATGTGAAAGCCAAATGCCCACAGCCCCAAGCATCTACCTTGACCTCAAAGTCAAGTGTGTTATGATGGACCTGTACTAACAAACTAAGAATGCATTTCAGAGTCCCATTCAATCTAATCAGTCATGTAAATAATTATCTTTCTTAAGGGCCAGGTAATCATTCAATGATTATATAAAGGAAGTTACTTGAAAAACACTGAGCACTAAAAGCTACAAACCTGAAGATCAACATTTGTTTTACTTACTGACACCTATGGTGACACGTGGTATTGCAGTGGTGATGGGCCACCTAAAATCCCATTTTGAAATGAAACAGTCACCAGTGCTGTTGTGTCAGTACCTTCCCCAACCTTGCAATGTCGCTACGGCGGGCGTTGCGGACTGTTCGGATATTCCACTTTGCCGTTGTGCTCACAGTCAAAATATTTGAACTTTGACCCCGTTTGCTGCTAAACTGTGAAAGTGTATCCAATTTGATTACAGCTTTGTGTCACATAGTATACAAGCAGCTTAGGCTCTACATGCTCGGTGCTCAGCCAGAGCAAATACCAAAGTTTTCTGTTGCTGTAAACTGCACTCTACCTCCTGGTGAACAAACTGCATAATGACACTGTGCAGTCACGGCTGCACTGTCTGTCCCCTTTCCTCTCACCGTTGGACTGATCAGAGACCAGCTCCTCCTGCAACACGTGGACCACACTTGACTTCTGCTCGTGACTCTGCTGCAGTCTCTGGAGCAGCAGATGTCGAGAAACCTCTTCACCATCCAGACGAGCCTGGAGAGTCTACATGTGCGCGCGCGCACACACACACACACACACACACACACACACACACACACACACACACACACACACACACACACACACAAACACACACATACACAGAGGAAAACATTAAGCACTCTGACACATCACACAATCATGTGTGACTAAGACTCAAGACTTATTGACGCGTTTCTACTGCCAGAAGGCACCAGGACCACATGATTTTAAAGTACTGCATGGATACAAATGACTGTTTACTATATCAACAGACCTCTACATCAATACTACAGCTCTTCTAGGATTTCTGGAAGCTTATTTGCAGCCTACACTCATAGGTGGAGAAGAGATGAGGAGGAAAAGAGAGTGAAAGAACAGAATATTAGCAGAAGGATGGGTAAAAGGAGAGAAGCTGACACTGACTGACAGACATTGAACAGAAACTAAGAGTAAGGAGGAGGATGAGACCGTTATGTGGGCGGACGTCCAGTACGACCAGATGACCTTCTGCAGATGACAGCGGGATGGAGAGGGAAGAACAGAATGAAGAATATGAAAAAGGAGAATGAATCGTGGCAGAAAAGGGAGAAGTGAAAATTGAAGACAAGCATGTTTGAGCTCCTAGGACGTAGCCTCTGGCGCACGGTACAGAGTCCTGTCTTACATGACAAGGAGTTTCAGTCTCCTTTTAGATGATATTTTGCAGTTTTATATTAATTTCATAATGGTCTCTTGCACATTTGGTTGCGATCCACTGCGTTCTTTAGTTGTTACTGTTGGTGTGGGTTTTTTTTTTTTTTGTGCAGTGGATAATTCCTTTTTTTGTGGCGTTTTTAAACTCCTAGCTGATATTAAACTTAACCTAGTGGGACAATAAAGACTTGAACTGAAAAAGAGCAAACAGGGAAAAGAATTGAAGAAAACAACATAAAAATGCAAAGCAGCCTGGAGGTCAAAAGAGGACAGGCTGTACTGTAACTTGTGATAGAAATTTTACCACAGTGTAAGGATGCTGGCATGGGAGAATTAATGCTAAAACTGATGTTGTCAGAGTAAACCAGCACTCTTGTCATCTTTGATGTGCAGGAGCCTCAGTCAGCTAATGTCATTTTGGGCTGTGCTGATGTCAGCTTATGAGTCAGCACTGGATCTGTCACTGCGTTTGCAAGTCCAACTGTTACCTTGCTACACTGGAAATGGTATTTCACTGAGCACTATGGAATAAGCAACAGTTTGATCTTCATATTTTACAAAGATGGCTAACAATGATGTAGAATATATGAGTGGATGCATTTGTCCTCGAGTATTTTGATGTTTTGGCTCCATACATCACAAAAATGTACATTTCATTGTATTTCTATGTGCAGTATGTGCTAAATACTGATTGAGTGACTGATCTATTACAATGAATGTGCAGTTCACCGCACCTTTAAGAGCAATTAAATGTTACTTTAAATTTTAATTTGTGGATATTCTCACATTTTTTCTAGTTTGTACTGACCTGTCCGACTGTAGCCAGAGGTGATTGGTTTTAAGACAACACAGGAAGCATATCTTCTGCTAAGTTTTGATTAAAAGAAATTATTAATGAAATGTTTTAAAACGTGACTTTTCGCCACTCTGTGTAATTCAATATTTTAGCAAATATTAAGTATAAAATACCTTTGCTATTTTCTGATGTGATGTTTTCATTGGACAGTGTGGTCTACATGCATTTGTCTGTGGAAGCACAGCCCACAGAGCTCTACTGAAAACATGCTTCAAGCTGTGGCAGATTCAAGCACACTGGAGCAAAGATTATTGTTTTGCATCCTACCTGAACGCTCGGCTTCCATGGGTGTAAATGAGAATCATGATTGCTTTTGCATGAGAAAAGTGTCTCAATGTTTATTGGACAGAAGCCTTTCATAAATTTTTGTCCCCGCTCAGAAGCTCAGCTGACTGATGGACCATTCAAGGGGGCTGGATTGGTAATTGGATAATATCAGCAGGAGTTTGTGATTTAGAATAGACTGGCAAGCAGATGTATTTTTTTCTTTTCAACTGACAACCCCACCTCAGTGACCCAACTAAAGCTGGTTAAACAAGTCAACATTATCCAGAATTGTGGTCACATCCTGTAAGAAGGTTTCACCAAGATTTGCCAGACTTTAGACTCAGAATACCTAGGATTTTCTCAAAGTCTGCTTTTACCACCATGATTTCAATCAAACATGTTTAATATTAAGTTTAAAGGCCCTATGCTGTACTCATGCAGAAAGAAAAGGAATAATTCACATACGACTAGATGAGCCAGGTTTCAAAAAGAGCGAGAATTGATTTAAATATTTAATTTTTAGTATTAAATAATTGACAACTGTTCTTCATCTGTGTCAGAAAGCAGCAGCCACCGCTGACCGTAGCTCACCTGTATAAGTAATTGCTGGCTAGGAGGATTGGTTTGTGAGGGGTCAGAGGTCAGAGAGGGGCGCTGTGAAAAGACTCTTGTGGGCAGCGACAGGTAGGTGCCATCTTCCTCACCATCACTCATCGGGAAGTCCACTGAGCTTGCTATGGGCACACAGGAGGGATAAACAGTGCTGAAGGAGACTGAAGACAACAACCCTTGATGCTAGGATTGAGGGGTTGGTTCTGAATTGTGTTGCCTGGTAAATCCACCCATCCCTTCTGCCGTCACGATTTTCATCCCAACTGAATCAACAAACTTCTGTTCACGTCTACCTCCTTCCCATGCTCTCCATGAATGGCTTTCTAACCTGTCACTAATCATGTCAAGACCACTGTTTGCCATGGAAACCAGTGGAACCAGATTGCGGGTGATAACACTCGGTGACACATTAACCTCCAGACGAGATACAGTGAAAAACCAATCACATGCACACAAAACACAGATACTCTGTGTGGGTACAAATAAATACTTTAGTTCCCCACTCTTATCAACTTGAGAACAATTGGCTCACTGTACAACCACAAGCACCAATAGAAATCCAATCTTAAAGTATTAAGCAGAGTTATGTGAATGGACATCATTCAAGGGCAGCACGCATGTCACTGAAAGCAAATCTTCTTTATTCTGGGGAAACACTAAAACAAACAAGTGCTCATTAACTTAACCCGTTCAACTTACAGCATTCGAGGATGAATTAGACAGAAGACCTACCTATACAGTCTAAAGTTGTAAAACGGTTCAAACATGCATTGGGAAATGCTGTTCATTCATTTAAAATTTTCACAGTCAATTATGTCCCACTGCAGACAACATCAAACAAGCAGATAAACAACAACAACAACATACTGGGCGTTTAAGAACCTACACATACACACCTCATGAAGAACACTCACCCGTTGACAGTAAAGTCTAAACTGCAACTTAGTGCTTTATGAGCGGAAACCTCTCAATCTTTCTACCTTGCTTTTGGCAATGTCCTGTTTTCCCGTCTCTTCCCTGCTGCACATTACAACCTCTGTAGCAGGCCGCCCTCCCTCTCTCAGATGCTGTTCTGTTCTGCTACTCTATCATCACCTTGACTCCAGTGTATTACTGCAGGGACACACACAAAACAGTCACACACAAAAGACCCACTGTTTGCGAACCTGCCCCATGTATTGTGCCCGTCTGGGGATCAGTAAACGGCTCGACGTCAGTTTCCCCACTTGCTAAACAAGAGAGAGAACGACAAAGAGAGAGTGACAGAAAGAGAGGAAGAGCAAAAGAAATAACAGATGCTCACCTCTTTTCTTTATTCCAATTGTCGACCAATACCAGTTATGGTCTTTGTTTTTACCATCAGGCACCTGAAGATTTTTCTGCTTTTCCCCTCTACATTCAGCTCCTCACCCAACCATGAAAGACACCATATCATTCCTTTACTCCTTCTCCTCTGATGGCAACTGTGCTGTCAGCCAAGGAGCAGGAGCAGCCCCCCCCCCGTCTCGCTATGTCATTACAACAATGCAGCTCCACTGGTTTCGTTCTTCGCCCGTGTGGAGGGTCTGACTCACCATCCAATGAGACGTCTTTCTTCCAGAGCTCCTGCAGGCAGGGGGCGTGGCCAAGATCCCAAGTCTTTCGTGAGCCAAACATGACCGCAGGGCTGAGCAGAGCACTGGACCGCTGGACCGGCTGCATGTGGAAGAGAGAGAGAGAGAAAGAGAGAGGGGGGGGAGAGCATATTAACCAGAGGCAAAGGTCAAACAAGGTTTTGAAAAGGTGCAGGAAAACAGATCTGTGCAACTTTATGGTGGAAAAACTGCATCTATTCAGAAAAAGAGGCACTTAATGTTTAAACACAAGCACCAAAAATGACTTAGGCCATCACTGCAGAGTTGTTAATTACATAGAGAAGTGTAGATAACAACGCAATAACGTGTTTATCCCTCGTGGTGGATGGACAGATTTGAATGCAGACATGTGAAACATGCCAAGCATAGCCTCTCTGCAGGTGCCAGCTCTTAACTCGGTGTCTGGGAAAACCTGCTCCTCATTAGTGAACTCTCTGCCCTCTAGGCCCTGACCCTAATGCAGTGCTCCAGACATGTCAGCAAGTCAGAAACACTGACTTTTAACTGTTTAAAAAATAAAAGCACAGAAGCCATTGAAGTCACAAGCTATTCGGACAAGAAATTATTAAAAAGTTTCGTAAATAGGAGTTTGCCGAGATGCTGTTTTATGTTTTGTATGCGTGATCTTTCACTATTTATCACCGACGGACTATAAGAAAAATTTCATGCTAAATCGGTGAAAGTCACTGGTGTGGCATTTGGCTGGGATGAAAACCTGCATATCCAGTTGTGTGGCTCCGTACAGCAAATGGTTGGAGAGAACAATTGTAAAAAGTACACTCAAATGATTTTTAAAACAATTCAAATCTTTAAAATGTGTCAAGGAGGGAAGGACCAGCAGAATGGTGGGCATGCAGCAGCAGGGAGCTTGGAAAAGGTGGGAGGGTGCGCTGGAGAGGAAGACATCCTGGGCAGATATCTGGCAGGCAGACCTACAGTGGATCAAGTTCATGGTACAAGCAGTGTATAATGTTCTACCTAGTCCAGCAAGTCTCCATCTCCAGGGCAAGACTGATCCTCCATAATGTCCTATGTGCCCTGGAAAAGGTTCACTCGAGCACATCCTCAGCAGCTGCACATCAGCTCTGGGGGAGGGCCGACACCACTGATGACATGACCTGGTGCTGAAGACAGTCGCACAGGCCATCTCCAAAACCATGGCCAACAAGCGACCACACGGACAGAGGAACACTGCCTTTGTCAGGGCTGGAGAGCAGCCTCAGTCACAGCCCAGATCAGCAGCCAGTCTCCTCACCTCTGTGTCAGACTGGGAGCTGTGAGTCGACTTAGAGGGCAGCTCAGGTTCCTAGACCACATTATGACAACTTCGTTGAGGCCAGATGTAGAGCTGACAGTTCCCTGGGAGGACCATATGGAAGAGGCAAATGAGCGGAAAGCGGTCCAAGTATCAGGAGCTGGTGGATCAGTGCCGGAGGAGAGACTGGAAGGCGCATTGTGAGCCCATTGAAGTGGGGTGTAGAGGTTTTGCTGGCGGTTCACTGTGCAAGGTCTTCACTCGACTTGGCATCACTGGAGCTGCAAAAAGGAAAGCCATCAAGTCTGCCATGGAGGCTGCAGAGAGGGCCTCCAGATGGCTTTGGATCAGAAGGAGTGATCTGTGGGCCAATGCTGCTGGGACACAAGCCAGGGCCAGATCAACCCTGGTTGGGTCGCCTGAGCGAGGGTGTATGATGTTGAAAGACGCAAAACACCCGAGGACCTCAGGAAACATCACTGATGATGTGTCCCAGTGCATCCTAGGATGTATCTTCCAATCAGTTTTTATACTGAATGATCTTAAATTAAGTTATTAAAAACCATAAATTTTGAAGAGGTACGAAACACTTCAATGTGTTTTTGAGTTGTAAACTGAATTGTATGACTGTAGAGTGATGAAATACATCAATCCTGGTGTTATTGACATTTCTTACCATATTTATAAAAATCTGCATTCCATGGGTTGAAAATGACTCCACATGCCACCTACTGCTTTAAATCAGCCCTGAACCATGCAAGGCCAATGCTAAAGTAGAATCGACTGGTTGGGACTTATCTACATCATGAATAAATATATACACTCACTGGCCACTTTATTAGGTACACCTTGCTAGTACCGGGTTGGACCCCCTTTTGCCTTCAGAACTGCCTTAATCCTTCGTGGCATAGATTCAACAAGGTACTGGAAACATTCCTTTAGCATTTTTCAAAATTTTGCAATCGGGGAAATTAGGCTCAGACCAGGGGAAGAAGTTACACTGTAATAGTTAAACATTTAAATGGTCAAATTTAAGGTTTTCCACGCATTTGTTAACATTGTTGATGACTGTAGCTAGCTAGTTTCTTTGTCAAAAATATATACAGCCAATATATTAAGATTGACTATTACAGTCAGACACCAGTAACATAAACATCAGTTTTTTTGTGGACATGTCATGATGTTTCCCCTCTTCATTTGAGAGCCGGATCACTGAAACGTACAGTTTGTAATTGCAAGCTTCCGGATGGGGAAATTCCCCATTTTCAATAGAACCAGCTCAGGCCTCACGCCCTTGCATGTATAATCAGATTACACTGGGAAACGGTACATTGGTTTGGAGTCACAACCTGACATACAGGTAATCCTTGGGTTATGAACCGCCCCCCATAAAGCCTATTATTAAAAAAAAAATCGAGTTACATGCAATGGTTCGTACTAACGAACAGACGGACTACATTGTGTGACACTGAAAACGCTGCGTTTTAGGCAGTTCGTCAGCCCGAGGGAAAACAACGCCATACCGTCTTCACCGTTTTAAGTCAGATCACATAAACATTGTTGTGTGTTGCGTTTTCACTTAAACATTTTATGTGTTTACCCTCATAATCGTGGCTTCAAAATGTAATGCACCAAAGAAAAGGAAAACGATCACGACTGAAACGAAAGTGGAAATAAAGCGTTCAGAAAGAGGTTGGCGAAACTCCTCACTGTCAGGTGAAAAGAAGCGGCTGGTGACTCCACATGTATCGGAGGAGGCATGTGCTAGTCTGCAGCCCTCCCCAGGTTGGCAGAGAGGGTGGAGCAGTGGCCAGGATGGCTCGGAAAAGTGGGGTAATTGGCCAAGTACAATTAGGGAGGAAAAGGGGGGGGGGGAAATAAAAAACAAAAAAAACAAGCTGTGGTGAATTATGTCCATACGTCCACTACAACTGCATTATTATTTTTATGACGTTTTAGGTAACATATATATATACTATACACTAAGACAAACATTTGCCTAATTGAGCTAGATGTGAACTGTATGCAACTGCTCTGAATAACATACAAATTCGACATAAGAACAGACTCAAAAACTGAAATCGTTTGTTACTCAGGGATTACCTGTACAGCAAAGGAGAGTCCAGACAACCCTCCATTTTAGTACAAAACACACACACACACACACACACACACACACACACACACACACACACACACACACACACACACACACACACACACTTTCCATGAACATCCGATCTAATTAATCAGCTTGACAAAGAACAATCACTCTCCAGGGAACACATCAGTATGTCTGCTGTTCACTATGCCAGTCTGCTCAGCTCAACACAGAGAACACTAGCCTGATGTCACAGAAGAATGTCAATATGTCAATGACAGACTGTACTAACAGACAGTACTCACGTTACTATAACAATACCATATCTCACCATATCCACACCAGTTGTTCGTGTGTCTGTAATATACCATACATATTTTTCTCTCTCCTTTCCCCTCTTCCCTCCTCCAAATCTCATTGACTCAAATGATAAACACTGATGCTTTCCCCACCCCCGCTGAATGTCAAACTGTCATTTGTGACATTGGGCTACACAAATAAAACTGACTTGATTAAAATCCTCTTGCAACTTTTGCCATGTGACTGTACTGGTCATTCTAAAATGTCAGGTCCGAGACATATCTGATACACTGACCTGCATTTTAAGAAGCAGAACATTCAATCAAATGTACACCCAATTTCATCCACATCTACAGACAAAAGTGCTCCCCACTCTGTGTAGCTCAAAAAACAAAAACGAAAAACAACTGTACCAAAGGGGCAGTATAGAGGTGAGAAGGTTCTTTCCACAACACATTGCCCCGAGTCATGGTAGCGATCCATGATTAGTCAGTTAGGATGGATAACACCTGCTGACCTTGATGTGACCTGTCACTCCTGTGTCAGCCTGTCTAAGCCCACAGAGGAATGCCTCACAATTGCATCTATTGTAGAAAAAAAATCTATTGTATGGCATACAAAAGGTTTGTATAACACAAGCAGCTGGTGACAAGCTGGACTGTAACTAATCCGTGCACATAAACATTAAGTATTGTATCTGTTTCAACTTTTCATCTGATTTATTCTATTCAGTTTCAGGTGTTGTAATACAAAACACTGTAGAGCCAGAAACACCCAGTGCTTGCATCATCACTGTGTCTTCCGGCTCGCCACACACCAAGTAATGATCGGTCGGATCATGTCTATGGCTTTTTTTATCTTGATTTGAACTCGGTCACACTTGTTAAGTATATTCCCACACAATAGACAAAATATTACTGTGCACAACAAAGTAGCACATAATGTCTCATACAGCGTGTATGGTAAGGAGCAAAGCATCTAAATGTCTCATCAAGATGTTTTAGCTACCTACCCTTTCCCAGCCAGATAGCCCTTTGTGCGCATGACGATGGATGTAGTGCTCTCGGTCCCGGTCCAACCATCCCTTGTTGAACAGAGTACCAACCCAGCCCAGCATGGTGGCTTTCCAGGCTCCTCACATTCTCAGCGATACCGCTCTACACAGTTCACCAAACTGCTTTCACTCCTATAAAGGTAGCATGGTCTCCAATACCAGTGGCCAATTCTACTCTGTGACCTTCAATCTGGCACTTGGGGTTGATAGACAAGTCCATCTTTTCTAAGACACAGGTTGTGTTTCACTTCAACAATGTTTTCACAAAATTACCACTGGAAGGGCTTTTACAGCCCCACCCACAAGAAGCCATGAACACAGACGTGGAAACAGCTAACCCACCTACAGTCAGTCTACTGGATAACAGCAGGATTATCCACATCAGATCCCAGACCAGTGCTTGGGGAACATCTCCAGTTAGGATGAGCACATTTAACTATAATCTTTTAAGCCATGTAGCAGATGGCCCCTTTTCACCCGCATGTGTGTCTGAGGAGTACAACTCAAAGTTACAACTCCTGGAGAAAAAGAGAAATCAGGGTGTGGCTTACCTTTAGACCAAACCAATTAATTAATGACTAACTATGATTTAAGTGGGGCACAGAGCCACCTTATCACACCGTGCCAGTCACTGATCGCCGATTGATTCAAATTCAGTTTTACTGCACATCATCCTCTTGTCTGTGGGACTGAATTTATCAGCTAAAGCTCTTCATGTCTGGAAAATTCGTGGCAATTATTCTCATTTATGTCATGAAAATGTTCAAAGCGTAAGTATATTCTACACTCAAAATTCCCAAATACTGCCACAATTTTGGAGTGGCATGTGTATCGGTGAGGGGTGTGAATCACTGATCATTTGCTTTTTTTTTTTTTTTAATTGATCTTGAATAACATAATCCAGAGCACAAAAACCAAGCAAACAATTTTGGCCCCACATTATGAGTTCGGTAAGACGTTGCAGGCATGGTGTCTTTACAGTGCTGGTCAGACGGAAAGTTGGGATGGAGCCAGTGGTTTAGACGTCCAAGTTCAGACTTCCTGCTTCATATTATTACTGGAACACCACCAGACAGAAGAACTGTCCCGCTGTTGCTTCAGATCAGAAAGTCGGATCATCTGTCTTTAAAGAGTAATTGCCTTTTTTTTAGTGAAAACCTTGAGGATATGGCTTCATTTAGATACAAGACATTGGTCATAGATGAAATCAACATCTCTGTGCAATATGATAATATCCACATTTTCTGTAAGAGATCTACAAACAATGCACCCCTGCTGGTTGAACTCTGTCATATGCATACAATGTCCAAGGGCTTCTGTCCAGCCTCAGAGGAGAGACAGTATGTGGGTGAGTGAGTGAGTGATTGAGTGAGCAAGAGCGGGTGTGTGTGTGTGTGTGTGTGTGTGTGTGTGTGTGTGTGTATTGGAGCCAGACCATTTAGAGACTTGAAGGTCAGTGTATATGTACCAAACGCTGTTTTACTACCTTAAGAGTGACTGCACACTTAAACACAAATTTTGAGTGAAAAGATGTAAAAGCGATGTTTGGCTTAATTTCAATAAAGGACAGTCCTGGATAAAATCTCAACATTTCTGTGCAAATATGATAATACCCACATTTCCTGTAGTAGAATATCACACTGGCTGAATACTGCCTTAGGTGTGCAGTCTCGAATGTTTGTGTCCAAGTACTTTTGTCCTAAGACACATCATGCATGCAAAGAAATAAATTATTATCCGTACTAATCAGTCTGATCCCAATCCACCAATATCCTTTTATTGTCCGTGTTAATGCCACAGCCCCACCTGCACATTTCCCATCGCTAGGTATTTTATAGAGATGACAAAAGGCTAGATACCAGCTGATACAAATGTGATGTTACTTTAATTTAGATGGATGGAAAAGCAGTGATACCAATGAGGCCAACAGGCGGTGCAAAGAACTGTCAGGAAAAAAATTACCCCCCCCCAATACAATTTAAACAGTATTTAAATCAACTCACTCTGCAAAACTTTAACAATGTCATTCAATACTTTTTCTTAAAGTACATGTTATCTATCCTTACAACATTTGAGTTGAGAATAGGGATGCACCCATACCAATGCTAGTATCTGATATGGGGCTGATGCCAGACTAAAATGGAGTACCAGTATTTTTCACAAGACTACAATCCAATACCAAAAGCCATGAGCCAGGTGGCAAATAAAAGAAAAAGCCTTGATTTAAAAAAAAAAAACGGATTCTATCTCACTTGTTTTGCTCATCGATTCTGAACTGAGTCCAAGTCTGCAATCTTCAGCAGAAGTAATGGATTAAATTGGTACTCGGTATCAGACAATACTCAAAGATTTGTACTCTGAATCAGTATCAGCAGTGAAAAAGTGATATTGATGTGTCCAGATTTGATAAGCTGATTCTGGCCGAGTACTCTCCACTAAAATTTAATCAATATTGGATCAAATAAAATAGATGCCAGTTCAGTGACCAGAGTATCACCTGTTTCCCAACTTTCTGCACCAGATAAGACAGCACAGCCCTTCTTTTGAAGACAATTTCTACTTTCGACCCGCCTGCCATCATCTCCTTTTGTCTCATTCATCATTCCAACCTTGCCCGAGTCCCGCTCACCACCCCCTGCTGTGACTACAGCCCATTCTAATATTGTTTATGACAGGAAGGAGGATACAGGCTTAGCATTAAAAGGGCTCAGACTTTACTCCACCCTCTACTTTCACCGTCTTAATCCTTTCTTCATCACCCCTTCCTCTCAAAGGAATGTTGCTCTTTGGGGAGCTTGGCTTCCTTGGCTCATTCCCCCCATACCCCATTAGCCTAGTGCTTTTATCTGGCAGTCTCAACACATACATCTAACAAGCAAACATAGTGCTCCAACAATAAACTGCACTCTGCAACAAACTGTATACCCCAGCTCACTTTAACCCAATGTCCTTTCACTGGTTTAGCTAAAATATCCATGAGCAGGGGCCTAACACTCCCCTGTATCTTAATATAATTATGTCTTTCACCTCTCTTTTAGCTAGACATCTAATTCTGTTGAAACGGAAACATGTATCACCACCTTCCCACAGCAGATATATCAAAGATGTGTTATACTACATCAAATTAGAGAAGATTAGATTTTCCCTGAAAGGTTCAATGAGAAACTTTGAAAAAAACATGGTCACCTTTTCTGGACTATATAAAGACCTTAAAAGTTGCTCCAGAGGATGGGGCTAGCTAAAGCCACAGAAGGTTAGATAGAGTGTTCTGCATACATACACACACATGCACACACAGTGCTGTTTTTTCCCCCTTTTTGTTTTCCTTTGGGGGTCCATGCATGTACTGCAGGAACCCTATTGTTACCGTTACTGTAATGGCATGACTTCGTATGAAATTCTGTCTTTGTTATGCTTGTCACCAGTACTACAATTTTTCCCCCGTTTCTTTGCTCTGGGGATGGAAGAGTGGGAGGGAGGGAGGGAGGGAGGGAAGGAAAGAGGGAAGGGATGCATATGTTTGATTGTTTGTCTGTATCGTTTGAAAAAAATTGCAAAACCCAATAAACAGATGTAAAAAGAAAATATATCCACAAGCGTCATCATGCGTCGCCATGTTGGAATACCTTTGATACTAAAACCTGGTGGATAAGAGGATATTCGATCTCACATGGTGCTGACACACACTACAGTGGCAAAGAGTGGATTACAGCTTTACACATCTAGGAAGATGTTGGAAGACTAGGCTGCATGCACAAATGTGTGTGCATGTCCCATGAATATGAAAGCATTACATTTGACAGCTGCTGACACACTGATCCTCTACAAATTGTCAACACCGCAGCCCTGAGGCTTTAAGTTTTCAAATAAGGTACGACGTGCATGTGTGTGTTTGTGTCTACGATGTCTACGTAGCCCAAACACGTACTCTCGTGGCCTGTTTACAGACGGACTAAAGTATCCACCACAAACCGTTAACGTGTGACAGCACTGGCGCGTGATCTGCAGGATGTAGAACATGTATGAGAGCATGACGACATCCTGCCCATTCCTACTCCTGATCACTCTAGCAGCAAGTGAGAGGATATTTATAAATCTTAACCACAAAAGCACAGGCAGAAGGTTAATCAATTACCAAGCGTTTTAATAACTGTTGGTGAGGGAGGGTACCGGGAGTCTGTGTGATGGGATTGTTTTTAAAATCCTTTCCGATCGCTAAGCCTGTGAACGGGAACACAGATCACAGCATCAGGGAAGGGGGGATGTACTGTCCAGCTAGTAACATGTGATCGTCACTCTCAAGCTGAAGATGCCCAATAAATTAGAGTCACACAGAAAACAGAGTCACATTAATTAGGTCATTCCAAAGCACGCGGTTGAGAGCAGGGTCACAACTATCCAGGAGAAGGCACTTAGACTTCCTAAAAGATTTTTTACCACAATTTTAATTTTCCTCTCTGGGAAGTGAGATAAAATGCTGGTGAGGAATCAGTTTGGATAGTCTCCAAGGATGGAGCATAAATATTCATTCATTCATTTATTGTCTATGCTCCATCCATTGTTCCTCAATGCTCACATTATCCAAATTAGAGTCATGGGGGCTGGAGGATATCACAGCAGGCACTGGGCAGAAGGCAGGGAGACACACTAGACAAGTCACCAGTCCATTCACAGGCTCTGCACACACGCAAAATCAATTTTGACAATTTTGAGTCTTCAGTTCATCTGACACACACACGTTTTTTTGGGCTGTGAGAGGAAACCACAGTACCCAGCAGGAAACCCATTCAAATATGGCAAAAACAGAACCCAGAGCCCTCTTGCTATAAGGGAACATTGTCAACCATAAAACAATCCTGCCGCCTTGGAGCACATGCGTGCACGCACACACACACACACACACACACACACACACACACACACACACACACACACACACTGCTCATCATTAGACCTGCCTTTTACATCCATAATTCAAAGAGCAAACCATGGAGCAAAGGGTCTCTCGCTCCATAAAACTGCAGTCTGGTACCTCCACAGTCCTTACAGTGCTCTGCATGCTGTGGTTTTAGCAGACAGACAGGATGTCTGTGCAACAATTACCCCTCAAATATATCAGAGCAGCTACACCAAACAGACAGGACAAATTAATGACAGACAAGGAAGTGTGTGTAGCGAGTGTTAAGATTACCACACAAACACACCCTTCAGTTCTGTTTACCTCCCGAGAAGACTAAATCCCAGCCCCCCCCTTCCTCCCCTAAACTGGGTCAAATCATTTTCCTGCCATCACAGCCACCATGCGCTCAATGTCAAAACCAGTCTGCTCACTAGCAACATGGCCATATTGCCGTTCTTCAATGATCATGTTTTAAAAACCACACAAGCCTCTCTCTCGAGATATGACAGGGCAAATGCATAAATAGAAAAACACTAGCAAACACAAAAAGAGGAGATTATTGTAGCCCATGAGTAGAGCCCAGGTTGAATACAAGAGAGGGAGGAAAAAGCCATTATCCTGCTTTCCTCCATGAGAATTAAACTGAGCACCGAGCAAGAAAAAAAACAAAAAACCATGTATTCAGGCTGTTGGTCAATAGAGGCAAACATGATAACACCCTCAGGTTAGGTTACAGCCCATTCTCACTGAATTACTTCAGCCATTTGTGCCTGCCTCTCTCGCTCCGTGTCTCTTGTGATCCTTTCGTGTACATCTGTCTGTCGCCTCTCTTTCAGTTCAATCACTATTTTTCCATCCAAAGCCTTTTCCTCTCATCCTTTCTATCCCTCCATCATTTTTTCCCTTTGTGTTCATATGGTACTTACCTCTGTCCCTGCGGTCTGACCGTCCCGATCATCCCTGCATCACGGAGCTCTGCTTTTTAGCTGCCACACACACACACGCACGCACACACACACACACACGCACACACACGCACACAGAAGTGTACACAGACACAGCTAGAGATCGGTCAGTACCACCAACCACCCCCTCTACTCTGTGCGCGCCTGTCTAATGCAGCACACAAGCATACTGCTTCCTCTCTGTTCCTTAGAAACAGTGGAATCTGAGCCAGCATCATGTCTCCCTGCAGCCCCCCTACTTGCTCCCCCCACCCCTTCAAGCCCCTCCCCAGCCCCCCCCCCACCCCACCTCTCCCTCCTTCCCCCCCCAGCAGAGGAATAAATATTTCACACACAAATGAATAATGGTGTGGCTCCGTTCTCCTTGATCTGCTTGAAATATTAATTCAGCTGTGTGTGTGTGTGTGTGTGTGTGTGTTTGTGTGTGTGTGTTGGGGGGGGCACATATAAACATTTCTTGATTACGTTACCTGTTCTATATCTGACAGCCTTTCCCCTTCCACCCTCTAAAATACTGAGTGATATAAACCCACGAAATACTTCAGCAGGTGCCATCTATGGGACGATGTAGCCGCATCATAATACATTCCAAAGCATCACAACGATATGCGCTCCTCTCCCGAATACATCGAAAATTATTATAATGTAATCTTAATATACGATGATATTTTATTACGTTATGTATCATATTTTTATAGCATGCTATTTCTGTCACAGCACAACAATGATGTCTGAGTAACATTATGAGCCGGGCCATTAACAGACACTAAACCCCTCCCAATCCCTCAACTGTCTTCTTAGGGGTGATGGGTAATTGAGTTTTTACATGTCACCGTAGACTTTTGCAATTTGTCATTTTTACCAGGAAGCTATTGGGTGGCAAATGGATCACATCCGTTTTGTTTTCTGAAAGCAAGCCACTTTATTTTACATTGTATTCTTGCAATAAATTGTATTCTCTTTTTATTTTAAGAAAAATTTTTTTTGTGCATTTTCTGCCTTTATTCGATAGCAGTAGAAAGAGACAGGAAAGGCAGGGGAGAAAGAGGGGATGACACAAAGGGCCCGGGCCGAATTCGAACCCAGGCCGCTGCAGTAGGAACTCAGCCTTATGTAGTACACGCTGTACCAGGTGAGCCACTGGGGGCCCCAGGAATTACATACTTACAATGAATGCGTTCTCTGCATTTAACCCATCCTATTGTATAGGAGCAGTGGGCAGCTGCAGCGCCCGGGGACCAACTCCAGTTCTTCTTTCCATTGCCTTGGTCAGGGGCACAGACAGGAGTATTAACCCTAACATGGCATGTCTTTTTGATGGTGGGAGGAAACCAGAACACCCGGAGAAAACCCACGCAGACACAAGGAGAACATGCAAACTCCACACAGAAAGGACCTGGGATGGCCTGGGGTTCTAACCCAGGACCCTCTTGCTGTGAGGCAATGATGCTAATCACTGGGCTACCGTGCTGGTAACCTTTTGTTTTTTGGACAGCTATAGTTCAAAAACAGCAGCATGGTCCTCCAAGGATGGCCATTCAACCGTCAATTATTCATGGGACACAGTACACCTAGTTTCAAGTAGCCTCGACACACAAGCAACTTTGATGTTACAAGCTTCCTGCTGGCCTTAATGAAGCACCCATATGAGCCGACGCTGGAACCAGTGCAAAAGAAAACTCCCCAAATAATTTTTTTTTTTTAAAAATCAACCCATCTGCTGAACAGTCATTTACAACATGACTTGACATACATGATCATATGCATCTGCTTTTGAATAACTTCGTATGAAGACCGGGAAAGTGATCTCATTAATCTAACAGGTGTTTGATTAGTTCAAAACAGGAGTTGTTCATGTTTGTGCGAAAGAGCAAGGTTTTAATTTGTTGGGATGTTTTCAAGGTTGGGAGCCAGGACTACACAAAATCAAATCTTCCTGAGGGATTAGAGTTTACATTACCCAAACAAACACACGCAGCGAGGGCACAGCAGTTAGACTAATGACATGTCCATCTCTGCTTACATAACAATTGATCTGATACTGTGCCCAGTCCACCATGGTGTCTACACGCAATCAGTCAGACGGTTAGGGGATTTTACCAGGAACTCCAAAGATTATTTTGCATCAATTTGAGATGCGGCAGTTTTCTCTGAAACAGAGCTATGCAGTTGCCCATTTGCCAGTCATCGCTAATGTCAATGGCAACATTTTGATCGAAGAACTGGCAAAAATCTGAATAAATTTAACATCCACACACTATATATGTTCACATCTGTCAATTGTGAGAGCAGCATTTCCTTTTCCAAAAACATCAGAGATGGCCGCTGCTAATGGTTTTAATTAACGAATGACCATTTCCATACTGCTTTTCTGGTCTTGTGACAACACTTTACGTTGAAATGGCTGCAACACATCACTGTATGGGGTGGCCCTGATTACAGTTGCAATTAAAAATGTATATATAAATGATGCCCCTCCCCCTCCTAGTGGACAGTTAGCAATCACATATATTTAAATGTTGGCACCTCCCCCTTCCCCACTGGACGTTGTGCACGTGATGTACACGGCGAGAGTTATATGTTATGTTCTTTGCTGTTTAGCTCTATTGACAGCCGATGACTACATGTAGCATAAAACAGGCTTGAACTGTCTGATTAAAAAATTACTTGAATCACTGGATTATTTTGCTCCTTGTTTGTTGCGCACTCTCCCCACTGTTGAGTGTTTCATTTAAGAAGTATATATATACCCATACATATATATTCTATATTATCTTTTTCTACATCATTTGTATATTCTGTATATATTTTCTTGTTTGTTTGCTCTTATTTTTCTTGTATTGTATATTAACTATGTTGTATTGTTTTGTTTTTTCGGATTTTTCCGCCTTTATTCTCCCTTATTGTACTGGGCCAATTACCCCACTCTTCTGAGCCATCCTGGTCGCTGCTCCACCCCCTCTGCCAATCCGGGGAGGGCTGCACACTACCACATGCCTTCTCCGATACATGTGGAGTCGCCAGCTGCTTCTTTTCACCTGAGAGTGAGGAGTTTCATCGGGTGGACGTAGTGCATGGGAGGATCATGCTATTCCCCCCCGTTCCCCTCACCCCTGAATAGGTACCCTGACCAACCAGAGGAGGCGCTAGTGATGCGACCAGGACACAAACCCACATCCGGCTTCCCACCCGCAGACACGGCCAATTGTGTCTGTAGGGACGCCCGACCAAGTCGGAGGTAACACGGGGATTCGAATTGGCGATCCCAGCACGGGGGTTTGAACCGGCGATCCCCATGTTGGTAGGCAACGGAATAGACCGCTACACTACTCGGATGCCCCCATTGTATTGTATATTAACTATGTTTGTAGATTGGATTTTCTATTTATTTATTTTTTGCCTGATGCCTAACAACATCAGGCAAAGGGACTGCCGATGGAAACTATCCTCTTAGCTAACTCAGGTACATTTACATTTGTTTTGAATGTTGATTAATGTACATTGTCCCTTCCCAAATAAACGTTTAAAAATTAGCGACAAAACATTTAATCAAGATTGATCTCTCTCTATGCTAAATGTCATAAAAAAATCATTCTAACATAGAGCCGGGTCCAGGGCCAAAGAAGGTGCCATGTTATAGGTATTACTATTTACATCCTGACAGGCATAAAAGTCAAAGGTAGCCAACAATAATAACACAACCTCTGTGTCATCTGAATTTTAAGCTGTAGTGAAAAACAAAGTAGTCTGCAAATTCACACTGCTGAAAAACAAACATAATAAATACAGTATTGCTAATAATTAAATGGCAAACAGTAATTAGGCCACTATCAAAAGTATTAGTAACCGCTATACAAGCTAACTTTCCAGCTGATGAACTGAATTTGCTCCCCAGACAGCACTCATGTGGATTTGATTAAGCGAATGGAATCTGTGAATGTCAGTTGCTGCCGTCATGTCCCTGCTTTGCAAAGGGAATGCCGACACCGTATTATGGATATTCTGTAAACAGCATTTTTATATTTCAGAGGTTTGACAAGAGGGGCTTGAGAATTTTCATGCATTAAGTCCACAAATATGTTTCGGTGTCTGAGTTTTACAGAGTGGTGTTGAAAAGAAAAGTTGTGTTGATTATGAACGTGCAAAACAAAATAAAAATGAATGAATTAAACACAAACCAACAACGTATGCATGTTATCGGAGCCTTCGACATGCATATAAATCCTAGATCACCGTCACACAAACTTCTATAAAGACCAAAAATTACTGGACAAACATTCGACTTCATAAACTCTTTCATAATCTGCAGTACTTGCCACCTCTGACTCATGTCCCTCACCTTTACTTGATATCTGTTATAAAAATGAGACTTAATAAGAATAATAATTCTGTTTATATAGCACTTTTCTAAAACAACGTTTAAATTATTTATTTGAAAAATAAAACCAGACAAGGCAAAAACAAGAGTAAGACCAAACAAGTTAAGAGCAAAAACTAGAAAAGCATAAATAAAAGTATAACAGTTGATCACACCCTCCATACTGCACCTTGGCCCTCCCCATGACATTCCTATTACTCACAGGCAAACCTATACTAAACATATAAAGTGAGACCAATCTTAATTCCTTCCATTCTGACCTACACCACTTCTCTTCAACCCTTCACTTCTCACCTGCACTCGTTTTCTGCCATCAGGGACATTGATAAGGCTGCGTCCTCTTTCCTGCTCTCCTTCAAGTCTTCCATTCCCCAGGCCAAAATCACCCACGGACTCTCTCTTATTCTCACCACAGCCCAAACCTCCATCATGCCCTCGAGTCCCGGACAGCTTCGACCAGCCTCTTTGCTCCTCTGCAGATCCTTCATCCTTGGGCGGGCTGGTCCCCCCTCCAGCCTCGGCCGAGCTGGACTCCAGGGCCTTGTGTCGATTCTTGAAGATGCTGTGAAGGGTCAGCATCAGCAGGGTGCACAGAACATACATGATCCCCCTGCCTCGTGGTGAGTGGGCTGGTCCAAGAGAGGCTCTGTGCACTTCTCAAAACTGTCACTGTGACCCTCAGCAGATGGAAACTCTAGGCAGTCTTACAGCTTCCATTCTCCAACATTGTGTCTGGGCCCCGAGGGTTAAGATGAGATACAAGTTCAGACAGGGACGACCTGAGTCCCGGGTTTGAAGAGATTAGAGTTGACTTTCTTGAGATATCATGACACCGACGTCGCACCAAAAAAACCCCAAAACAAAAAAAAAAATAGATAAACAACCGGCACAGTTTTAGTAACAGGTTTACACCACCATCTCTTCAAAACTAAAAAAAAAAAGAAAAGAGAAGAAGCTTTTTTCAGTTCCTCCAGAAGATGCTGATAAACAGTAAAAGAAACAATATTCAATAGAATTAAACATGAGGTCTGGTGGGACTAAGCCTTCTTCTTTTTCACGGTTTGTAAGAGCGAGTGTCTGGATCAGCTTTAATAATGGCAAAGTGCCCTAAAGCTCATCAGGTCTGTCTTAATCCACAGTCTGTTCTCCCCTCCGCTGTCACAGAGGGATAAAATGACTGCCGGGGAATTGTGCGTCGGTGTAATACCCTCTCTCCCTCGCTCTAGCACACAACACACGCCCAAACACCTGATTTTATGCCCCACCCGTTTTCACCTTGCCTTAATCCTCCCCTCTACAGTTCCAGAAATGATAAAAACAAAAAAAACTTTTGGACTTTGTCCTGTTGTCCATGCAATTGCTATACCTTGGCCAAGCTGGTTGAGAGCCGGTAACCCAACCCTGCAGCAGGCAGAGCAGTCTTAAGGTAACTCCAGACACTGTTGCAGACTCCTTTCTGTCACTGCAGCAAACTACCAAACTGTCCAGTGATAAAGGAAAATGAAATCCACACCCTTTTAGAGTTAAAAGTTAATTTGTGCCCCCCCCCCCGATAGAATCCACATACAGTTCAAGTGGGACGTGCCTAGTTGCATGACTGCAATGTCCTTCTTCCTGTTGATTCATTAGAGCACTCCCTGCTTGGGTTAAGCCTGGTCTGAAGACCAACTGGATTTCCAAAGCTCATTCCATGTATTGGTCTGCCTCGCAGATATCAACTGTTGTAGGGTGCAGTGTGAGTTCTCCTCATCTCTCTCAGACCGTCTCTGTCCCGCCCTCCATCCCTGCGCTCAGAGATTACGACCGACAGGTTAAGGCTTCACCTCATCAGAACAAGAGCAACAATCGCCTCCACTCTCACTATAATTTACTCTCCATCCTTTGCCCTCTCCCTCCCTCACTGTCCTCTAGCCATCTGCCGCTGAAGGATAAACACTAGAGTCTAGCAAAGCAATGACAGCAATGATGTAACACACAAAGTATGCAAAAAGCAAAACTATAAAACGCTACAGTCCTATAAGCAAGCCGGTAGAGCAACCGTTCGTATTAATCCCGACTCATAATGGCAGGGGGGCTGAACTTGTTATTCAGTGTCCTGTATGCCCGATTATCACCCGATTCGTTACCGCCTCTGTTGAACCCCACGGAAACCCTACAACCCATGGGAACCGCTCACAGTAGGAGCTGACAGTTTAAATCACAACCAGTGAATTGTGATGCATAGATCTGATTGGTTGGTCGGTGAGGACACAGGGCTCTTACGGTCCTGTGAGTGATCTGCTTTCCTAAACTAGGCTGTCAACACTGTATTGAGGGCTCGTGTAGGCTACGGCTCCCCTACAGAAAGAATGGAATGGTTTCCATCTGAGTAATTCCCTTTCAATGTGTTAATCAAGGGGCAGTATGAGCAACAGCACATGACCTCAAAATCTTTTACACTGGAACACAAACGTTTTGTTGCAAGTCAATCACACACCCTACATTTTATCATGACTTACCGTGTCAACATGCCTGCTATGGTGACACAGAAGCTAATGTTTAACAAGACCCAAGCAAAAAATGAATTACCAACATTTAAAAAAAAAACAACCACAGGGCAATAGTTAACAGCTTTCAAAAGGTTGGAGACAAAGGAACAGGGGACTAGCCACAGGTTAATAAACACAAATGACCTAGATCCTAGAATTACCATTCTGTGTTTGCACAATTTCACTCCTGGAAGTGATTATAATTTAATTGTCTAGGGACAGTTAATGTGACATAACATTAGTGTAATAAACATCCCCCATGAATAAGCAATAATTTATTTAGTATGAAGCTTTGAGACTTTAAGCACTACTTCTTTCAGTTTGTTCCCTGTTTCTCAGGGGTCGCCACAGCAGATTGTACAGTTTTTATCAGTACCCTATGAAGGCACAGCACAAATGGCGGCTGTTGTTATCCTGGGCCTCAGCCAATCCCATATGGAGCCTCGACTAATCTGGTATGGTAGGCAGAGGCAAAAGTCCATGAATACCGGGATGGCATTCAGCGCTTTACCTGTGCCCCCATCCATAGGGTTAGTGGTTGCATCAGGGAAGGCCATCTGACGTAGAATTTTGCCAAATCATTATGCGGACTGACTTGAAGCACTAACCCTGATATATTTTAGGGTTTCCAGATGCGATTGGCTGCATAGATGGGACTCATATTCTTATCACAGCTCCTTCAGTAAATTAAGGTTATGTGAATAGGAGGTCTTTCCACAGCATTAATGTGCAGGTAGGCCTAAATAGTATCCCTTAGCTTTTCAAATGACATATAATTCACAGTAAAGCTACTGTAACTAATTACTATTCTGTACTGTGAAGATAAGCGATACAGCCCACATCATCAGCAATGTGGAAGCAAAGTGGCCTGGGTCTATACATGACTTGCAAAATCTTTCATGAGTGTACAATGAGTGCTAGATTTGTTCGTGGTGAGTTTATATATAGCTTTATCCTATTATAATCAATATTTTGTTTCCTCCTATTGCAACTGAAAATTTAAACTGTATCCTCATATTATCATAGGAGAGTTCAATGGTTACCTGCTTGGTGACAGAGAGTACCCCTGCCAGCAAATAGAGCTGGCAGGACCCACAGCAACGTCATAACTTGGCTCACCCCAGACCCAAGCCAGGGTAGAGATGACCATTGGGATGCTAAAGGCCTGGTTCCAGTACCTTCATAGGCTCAGGGTCACCCCAGAAAGGACATGTGACATTATTGTGGCATGGGTGATTCTCCACAACAGTGCCACAATTAGAGGAGAACAATGTCCTACTCAACCAGTGAATGATCCTGATAATGATCCTGACCACCCTGCTGATGCATGAGATAGAAGAGCAGCCAGAGACACAATATGCTACCATCATTTCTGATTCACCCACCTCCCCAGTGTCAAATAAAGACAATATGCCTTTCTTTTTATGAAGTCTTCTTTATTTCCTGCAAGTACAAATGCAGTACAGTTGGTTAATATCTGCTATGTTGTTCAAACAAGTAAAATCATCCAACTGTGGGCACCTCACCCACCTTTAACTGATGTCTCAGCAGGTTTATTCTATCTTTGTCTTTGGCATTTACAGCCTTATGTGGTCCATTTCTAAATTAGATTTTTCGATTTGTTTCGCTAAGTATACCTTGAACAGCTGTTCCACAGGGAGCTATAGTAATACAAAAAATGACATTGGATTTCAAGGTGCCAGGAGTACTTAGTTTCGTTTTAAGTCGTGGGCCAATGTCTCGATGCATGCTCAATAATCCAGGTAACATATAGTATATAATATCAGTATATAAGTATATAATATCAGTTTATCTGGACTGATGCAACCTTCTTTCATCATGGGCCAATACTGAACAACATCTTATTGAGGCAAGTTGTGCTGTGGAGGTGGATGGACCATCTTTCCCATTTTAATTTCCAGCATTGCTCCTTTAGAGAAAAAGAAGGTTCCAATTTTATCATGGTGCAACACTATCATCAACTGTTCAATGTTATTTTTAAGGTGTAAATCTCAATAGGCCCCTCTGTATCTTCCCTCTCTGTGGCAGCTGACAAGGTGTCTTCATCATCCTCCTGTAATGAAAAAAAATTATGTTCTAATCTAAGCTGTTATGAAAAATCGGTGGAATATTAAGAGTACTTACAACTGCATGGAGGTATGTTATGGCAGAAGGCTCCACCAGACAGATTACACCATCAGTAATTGATAGAAGATGAAGAAGATTAGACAGTTAAATTATAACTTTACTCAGGAAAGTGCCCCACCTAATGTGAATTTTGTTTTTACAAAAGTGTGCAGGCCACGTCACAACTTTTCAGATACACTATATGTACAAATGTATTGGGACACCTGGCCATTACACCTTCAGGAGCTTGTATAATATCCCATTCTAAATCCATAGGCAGTAATATGGAGTTGGTCCCCCCTTTGCAGCTATAACAGCTTCCACTCTTCTGGGAAGGCTTTCCACAAGATTTTGGAGTGTGTCTGTGGGAATTTTTGCCCATTCATCCAGAAGAGCATTTGTGAGGTCAGGCACTGATGTTGGACGAGGAAGACCTGGCTCGCAACCTCCGTTCTAGTTCATCCGAAAGGTGTTTGATGGGGTTGAGGTCAGGACTCTGTGTGGGCCAGTCAAGTTCTTCCACACCAAACTCACCCAACCATGTCTTAATGGACCCTGCTTTGTGCACTGGGGCACAGTCATGCTGGAACAGAAAAGGGGCCCTCCCCAAACTGTTCCTACAAAGTTGGAAGCATAGAATTGTCCCAAATGTCTTGTATGCTGAAGCAGTAAGATTTCCCTTCACTGGAACTAAGAGGCCTAGCTCAACCCCTGAAAAACAACCCCATACCATTATCCCTCGTCCACCAAACTTTAGTTGGCACAATACAGTCAGGCAGGTAATGTTCTCCTGGCATCCGCCAAACCCAGACTCGTCCATCAGACTGCCAGACAGAGAAGTGTGATTCGTCACTGCACAGAACACGTTTCCACTGCTTCAGAGTCCAGTGGCAGCGTGCTTTACACCACTCCATCCGACGCTTGGCATTGTGCTTGGTGAAGTAAGGCTTGCATGCAGCTGCTCGGCCATGGAAACCCATTCCATGAAGCTCCTGGTGCACAGTTTTTGTGCTGATGTTAATGCCAGGGGAAGTTTGGAACTCTGCAGTTATTGAGTCAACATAGCATTGGCTACTTTTACGCACTACACGCCTCAGCACTCATTGACCCCGCTGTGTGACTTTATGTGGTCTGCCACTTAATGGCTGAGTTGCTGTTGTTCCTAAATGCTTCCACTTGTCAATAATACCACTTACAGTTGACCGTGGAATATCTAGCAAGGAAGAAATTTCACGAACTGACTTATCGCAAAGGTGGCGTCCTATGACAGTACCATTCTTGAATTCACTGAGCTCTTCACAACGACCCATTCTTTCACAAATGTTTGTAAATGCAGACTGCATGGCTAGCTGCTTGATTTTATATACCTGTGGCAATGGGTCTGAATGAAACACCCTGAATTCAATGATTAAGAGGTGTGTTCCAATACTTTTGTACATATAGTGTATATAACTCTGAGTCAATTTAAAATAGATTATGATGTCTGTAGGACAACTAAGAATCTGACAAAATAACAACAGTCAATTACAGAGAATTGTACTGCGACAAGAAAATCAGTGTGCCAAGTTGTGTCTAAGATGGATGGGTGGGTGTCACTTAGCTAAGGGCCCTGACACACCAGGCCGACGATCAGCCGTCAGCCAATGTTGGGCCATCGGTGAGCATCTGTGACCCTAGTTTTTGCGGTGTGTCTCACACCGTCGGCACTAGTTGGACCCGTCGACAGCTTTTCGACAGATTCAGCATGTTGACTCAGTGGAGCTCATTGGTGAGAGAGATCACTCTGATTGGCTGTTCAGCTTAGCGAGTTAGTGCAGAACATACATGCTAGTTGGCTGTCGGGTATAGTCTTTGTGGTATGTTCAAGTGCTACTTTTTGGCCCAAACGGCAGGTGACATGAGGCAGCACAACAATCGGCCTTTGTTGCCACTAGTCGGTTTGGTATGTCTGGGCCCTAACACTGGCAAAAGGATGAATGTAGTATATCATTAATTTGAATAACTAACCTCTTATGTAGGCCCTTGTGTCCTGGGGGATGGTTGGGTCAGATGAACTTCATCCAGAGATGCCTTCAGTTACAGGTCACCCACTGTTTTGACTGAGGGCCATCTTTTCGGCCTCTGAGTGGTGGAGGTGGTGGACCCCCACCTGTTTTGGGGCCTCAGGCTTTTTTTTCTATTGGCTATGATGGAGGTCAAAAGCACACATCTGGAGACTTGTATGTAAAAAGGCATTTAGGTGTTAGGTAGCTGATAACATTAGTTAATGCTCATGGTAATTTGCATATGAAACTGATCGTTGTTTTCGGTCGTTATGCCACTGTGGGGATACCTGCAGTCAGTTTAGACTGAAGCGGTCACTTGGGTGAGTGATGAAACGTTTCTCTTTCAATAAACGTTGTGTCTCGATGAACTGATTCAACTTTCTGTGATTTTCTTACTTGGATTATTGAGCATGAATAAAGACATTTAGGTGTTGCTTTCAAATAGCCAACAGTAAATACTGGCAATGTTGGGATGGCTGAAAAATTTACTTTTTTTTTTTGCTTAGAAAATTTCACTAACTACTTAATTATATTACGTGCTGAATGTAGCCACTGAATGCTGTTTAATTAGGTAGGGTAGGCTAAACAACATCACAATTGCATGCAGTTGTACCTTACCTTAACTATATTTTTATATTTCTTCTTCAGTTGCTGCCAAATAAATTTTGTGCCTGTTAGGTTGCACCTGTATAAATATTAAACACATGCGCACACAACATATATATGTGTGTGTGTGTGTGTGTGTGAGTGTGTGTGTGTGTGTTCGTTATAGAAATGTTGAATAAGTGGAGAAAAAACGAAATATTTCTTTTTTCAATTAATACTCATGCTTCGACTCGGTCAGCAATTTTGTGCCACGCTAGCTCACGTTCTTTTGCTGCTGCTCCTGTATCGTTTCTTTTTCTTAGATACATACTCATACTCTGCATATGTATTCATTAATATCTCTAAATCCAGTGGGGTGAAGTAGTATGACCTTTATTTCTCACTGGTTGCCATGGTGAATCATAGTATATAGTATCGGAGCTCCACTGACAATGGCTTTTTATAGTCGTCATGCACACACTTGACTCAGAGTGAACATACTCAGTGTCGATTGAACTTACTCAGATCAGCTGTTCTGAAAACAAAAAACTGAGTTCGACAGCTCAGAGTTAGTCAACCCAGAGTTCAGCTTCAAAGTGAGAACTTGTTACACCTGCTTTCTGAAACAGGCCTCAGTGCAGTGTCCTGCTGATTCCAAGGATACGGCCACAAATTAAACAATAAAAGTTTGTAGAGACTGATCAAGGGTCGTGGTTAGAGATTGATAGGTGGGTGCCAGAGGGCAGAAATTATCAAACATGGCCTGGAAATGTTTCCAGTGAAAATGGATTTCAATCTTAATCACATCAGCCAAAGTCCAAGGGGGACACTGAAATCAACAAGGAGGTCTAACGAAGTTTCCATCTTTCTTGTAGCATCTTGCGTGTGTTTAGATAGCTCAGATCATGGTTTAGGCAGTTTACTGGAAAGATGTGCTTCTTTGGGAGCTTTCAATAAAGAAATCAAGGTATTTTCGCTTACAATTATTTTTATAAGTGCCATCAGTAGACCGCCGTTGCATTTGAAATGGAGCGATTGAAAAGGGGCAGAAAAAGGGAGCGAGAAATCACCCAAGGGCGGGGTTTGTGTGGGCATAACAGTTTGCAGCGAAACTAAAAGCCTCAATCCCATAATGAAATCATCTCCCGTCCCAAAATGTACTGCACACACTCTTTTCACCCCTCTCATCTGAGCTATTTCAGGGACAAATTACAGAGAAACCAAGTCAGGGTGGAAACAAAACACTTACACATGTGCTTTCTCTCTCTCTATTCCTCACTCCCTTTCTCCCCCTGACAGACTGACGTGCAGATGTGACATTTTAACATTCCCCATCCCTAAACATAATGGTCAACATGGATCATATGAGAGAGAGACAGAGAGAGAGACACAGAGAGAGAGAGAGAGAGAGAGAGAGAGAGAGAGAGAGAGCTCTAACAACAAGGGGAGGAGCTGCGTGGGTTGGCAGGACAGACAAGAAGACAACCACAGCCCCACTACAGGGATCCTCTGTCAGCTCCTCCTCCTCTTCCTGTGTGATTCAAGAGTGGGCCAGCATGTTCTCCCACAACCTCAAGGTTACTACAATCCACTGGGTTAAAACTACAGCAACACCTGATCAAAATACAACAGTAAACTAGAATAAAAGCGATATTTCAAATGAAAAAGGCCTTCTTGTAATTTACACTGAGTGAAAGAATTAATTCTGTAATGATGGATGGGTCCACAGCTGCCGTTGTACTTAAGTGCTTCTGTAATACAGAAATCAGGCTAATAGTTTCTCTCATTATATACATGAAATGGTGCTCATTTGAACCATGATTCTCAGTAAAACTAACAAATGCTTAACAGTTAAAAAGAAAAGTGTTTACCATTGGAAAATTAACCCCAGATGAAACTGAATTCTTTGTAGATAAGATCCTGATTTAAACTGTAAAACTGTAATAACACCATTTCCTGAGCTCCAACCAGACTGTGTGTGTGTGTGTGTGTGTGTGTGTGTGTGTGTGTGTGTGTGTGTGTGTGTGTGTGTGTGTGTGTGTGTGTGTAAAAACATCCTGGAGATATGCACTAAGGCTACTACACATCTGGGTGCTCATCATTTTTGGTCACAAGGAAAAAATATATATATCCTACAGATGGACAGGCTGTTTACAGAGCAGCCCCAAGACATTCTTCACTGCATAATGGGAATGCTGGAATGTCATTTGTAAAGAAAATGAAACATCTAACACACACAAATGCACTTGGGAGCAGAGGCTTAAGTTTTCAGCAGCATCAGTATCAAGTGTGTAAACAAAGACCTGCATGGAATCACAAATGAAGCGAATATAGAGACTCAACTCAAAAGGATTTTCTATCGTGTTTATGCAGCTGCATGTAACATGGCAATTTTAGAGTTATATGCAGTCCATCCACTGCAATTCAATCGATTAGGAAATCAGCCTGCTTCAAGGAGCCGTGTCAGTTTCAATGACGTGGCATTTGATTTGTTCCATAAGATCAAGTTCCACTATAGACACGGACATTAGATGATCTGGCACATTTTCACTCTTCACTTTACAGCTAAACGTCTTCACACGTCTTCAGTAAGTCCATCTATATTTCACCTCTACCAAGCCATGTCCACTTTTCTTAGGACTTCCTCAAGTCTCGACTTAACTAGATGTTCCATCTTGTAAACACACACTAATAAAAAAAAAGGCGCTCAAGTTTCCTGACATGTGTTATACACATTGAAGTGCTAACAGTGTCTCATGACCAAGCTACAAAGCTGAGGATCTAAACTGAGCCTAGGCCAGAGTCAGACCACAGGTTCAACAGGAGCTATTACCACAGATCTGTCAAATCTGAACTGTACTAGGCTGTGTTGAATTCAGCACCTGATCCCTCTGTTGCAATAATGGCAATATCCACTAAACCAGCTGTCATGAAATTTACCACAACTTTGAACAGAATAAGTTAGGGCTTCAGCAAAGGGTTTGTGGACGCTGTACCATTGCAAATGGCCACTCCTGATTTCCAGACAGAATTAAAAAGATAGCAGACAATCACAACACTGCGTGGTGCACCATTACATACATGACACTGCTTTGAGTACTGACTGACTTTAAGATCTCCATATGTAAACTTCTGAGGAGGCATTGATTCTGGTATAGAGAAAAAAATAAAAAATATCCCTGGACTTAATTTAATCTCCAGTGTTTTGACCTTAATTGCAAAAGAAACCATCCTCATAACTTGGGGTGACCACCCCAGTGTGTGTGTGTGGGGGGGGGGGTCTGAGGCACACTGAGAAGTGCAAGTTTTTTGTTTTTGGGCGAACAATTCTGAAACCTCGAATTGACTTCTCGATCTGAATAAAGTGTTAAAACACATTTCCCACGTTTGCATATCATTGAAAGAGTGTGCAGACTTCTCCACACTGCCCGCTGGGACATTTCGGTAAACAGCACCACCTGCTGGATTAATGTGGGAGAAGCTTTGCAGCCTGCAGTGACAATCTGGTTCCAATCAAACGCCGGTTACATAACGCCGCCATGCGTGGAGGAGTCCCAGCATGCCGTTACAGACTAGCAGTGGGAAGACTGGTTCACACGGACCGCTCCCTTACCATTTCATCCCAACCACAACGCTAAAACAAGCCAGACACTGAAGTCATACAGAAACACATCCAAGGCCACACAGGACATTTCACTTTTAAAATGTTCACATATGCCAATGTAAATGATGTGCCAGACAAAACGCTATTACTTATCTATGACGTAGCTGTACGAATTACCTATAGTGGGTTTTACGGTTATCCATCTCTCATAAGAGCCCAGCATCATCACTGCTTCAGCTCACAGGTGCAGTGAGGGCCCCAACAAGGTTCTCTCAGTCTATCACACAGGCTAATCCACAGATTTACAGTAAGTCTACATCTCCTCTTTGATAACGGGATGCCCAACTTAAATTACTGAATCTAATTATACAAAATTCCCTCAAATAAGGCAGTTATTCGTTTCCACAATGACCCCCAACCGCCACGGTATCAGGTAGCGGGTCAGGGGGTCCCTCCAATTAAGTGTGTCAAACAACTGTACGAGGTTATAGAGAGATTGTCAAACCCTATCTTAATTACTTGAAATTAAAAGTGCTTCCAGTTTATGGATAAGGACGGTCTTCGTCAGAGAAACGCTCCGTTCGTGACTCGTGCCTCTGGAATGCCCTGCCAGCGATGACGTGTGAGGAGCAGAGGCACTGGAGGGAACAAAATGGTCTCTGATGGAGCTACTGGATTGTTGCACTCTGTCCCAGCATGTGTCTGTGTGCGCGCGCACGAGAGAGACAGAGAGAGAGAGAGAGAGAGAGAGAGAGAGAGAGAGAGAGAGAGAGAGAGAGAGAGAGAGAGAGAGAGAGAGAGAGAGAGAGAGAGAGAGAGAGAGAGATAGAGAGAGAGAGAGAGAGAGAGAGAGAGAGCTCATTCAAAGCAGGGACAACATCACAACATCAAGGCCACCCACCGTTAAAGGCTCATATAGATCTCGTTTACCACCCTTTTAGGGTGGATCTGAAGGGTCTTTAAAAAAAGAACTGACAAAGCAATCTGATTATTCCTCCAATTTAAAGGATGAAGCAAACCAAGCGCGAAAAAAACAACCCCCCGGGTTATTTATAGAATTCCGTTTGTTTTTCCAGTAATTCCAGACACACCCTATAATCTACACGCGGGACGGTGCGATTCTCTTTTTTACCCACTTAGCCTCCTAGGGTGACCTCTTCTCCCACTGAGCAGCGTGACGAGTATTTATAGCAAATCAACGTCCTCCAAACAGCGGAAAGAGTTCACATCGGCTGGATCGGTAATTGCCACATGCAGGTGAAAGCGGCGTTGTGCGCCACATTACAGTGTCACCATTTCCAGAGCAAAAACGCTGAGAAAACAGCTTTTTGTTACGACTGGGTTTGTTTTTGGACACGCGTAGAAACTGCTCGACCAGTGAAAAGCACAAAAGTGAGTGTGTGTGTGTGGGGGGGGGCAGAGTGAGTGTGTGTGTGTGTTGGGGGGGGGTACGTTAATGCAATACACGCAGTTCGGTGCGAGTCGTAAAAAGGTGGCAACTGATTGGGATCAAGCACATTATTTCAGACGCGCCCGCTGGTGTTAATTAATTCGCGTAAACACTTGACAGCCAAACAAAACCGCGACAGTCCCTCATAAAAAAGAAAAGAAATAAAGTAATGAGAAACACAACCTACTTCTAACCTTTGACGAAGACAGAGTTAAGTTATTCGCAGCCTACCTTTGGTCCAGAGCGCAAAACCTCCGCCTCTTCTTGCTGCTGAAACGTTCAAGTTTTCCGCCAATTTAAATACAAAAATAAAACCATACAGGGGGGGAAAAAGTTTAGATAAAAAGTAGAACTTGAATGGATCGCAGAAGCTTCCCGTTGTGTACAGCTGTTGATAAATCACGTCCTGTCTGCAAAGCCAGGGGCTGCCGCGTGCCCGACGTACTGCAACTTATCTGGAGCCGAACAGCTGAAAAGTTTGATGAGTTTTAGTGACGTACGCCTGGCCCAGACAACGCTAGACACGTGAAACGTATGTCACCCTGAGATTTATCCATTGAAAGAGAGAGAAAGAGGGGGGTAAAACAAAATCCAGAAAGGTCGAGTGTCGTGGGGCGCCCTCACTTCTCATCTTCATTGCGTCCATTAATAGAAAAGCGGTTCGGTACCCTGCTCCAAATATGGCTTTATGTTGTTACTGCATCATTTCCCCCCGAAGTCGGCGGAGCAAGAGACTCTCGCCCTCCCTCTACCTCACATAGCTAAACACACACACACACACACACACACACACACACACACACACACACACACACACACACACACACACACACACACACACACACACACATTTGTAGATACACGAAAACACGCACATACACACAAAACTACGTCAACACTTGTATTATGTCCAAATTGTGATTTTATTACCAAAATGATTCGTACATTATAAATTAAACAGATTTCATAACTTAATCTTTAGTACATAGCTGAATTTTGCATTAAATTTCATTGCATGGCATTCTTCATTATAATGGATATTAGCTTTAATATAGCGAAGCTCTTAAAACTTCAGCAAATGCTTCAGCACAAGGATGAATAAGAATGAAGAAAAAAAAGCATCCAGCATTGCAATTGAATTAACGTTTAGCATTTACGACGTTTTATGTCATCTAATAACCACCCAGGATGTCTGTTGCATACTGGATCAGCCTCTTTCAGCCTTGTGTTCTGCATTGTCTGTCTTCCCGCCTTTTTTTATTTTCCCCTTTCCTCTTCGGCCGAGACGGACACAATGAGTGCTTCCCTTCGCTTCCTGAACCTTTTCCTGCTCGAGTTTGACTCTGTAGACACACGCACACGCACACGCACGCACACACAGATGGCCGAAACTTGTCTGGTAAAATCACTAAGTCAAAACAGCTCTTATTGTGTCTGACAATGACTGAAACAGATTTACATATCAACACCAGGCTCTACTGCACGATGAAAAAATACGGAGTGTCAGGATTGTCAGCACAGTCAGAAAAACAAAATAAAATTTTTACAAGAAGCTCTCATCACATAGTTCATCAACAACTGCTACAGTTAAGTTAATCAATTTCTGCACCAAATCAAATCAAATGTTATTTTCCTGCTCAGTTTAGATTTTAACATTGTGACTGTAAACTAGGTGAAAACAGCTGTTTTCTATCAGCCAGCTCACCTTGTCCAGACTTGTTTTTCATCTGCTTGTCTGGTATAGACTACAAAGCAAAAGAAGATAACCTGCCTTCAAGTTTGGCAAAGGCCATAGTGGGTGACAATAGGGACAGTGGGCGGGATTGGGACAGTGGCACTACTGGAAAGCACAATGCAGCTGTAGTGCTGGAGCTAGGTAGTCTGGGAAATTGAGTTTCAAGAACATAACGTCCTGCCATGGTTATGCAATGTCACTGTCAGTATGAGTAAGAGACAATGTGTGTGCGCATGACAACTGCAAACGAGGGGAAAGGGAACGTCTGTGTGAAGGGGAAGTCTGTGTGAAGTGATGGAGGGGGGCAGAGGAGGACAGACTCCTAGTGTCCTCGGGATCTCATATATCAATTTAATGTACTTCATTTTTTTTCACTCTAATCTGTTATTGGCCAAAACATAAAATAATGCTCCAATAGATGACATTCTTACAAACCAATCAACAACCACAATACAATATTGACACCAAGTTGGTCCAATGATAATTTCCAATTTTCATCCTCCAATTCTCTTACCACTATATTGTACCTGAGTGTGATGAACTGTTGGTAAAGCGAGTCATGCAGCAGTATATTAGAAAATATATTATAACGTGCAAATTACTTTTAAAAACATCACTACAAATTATATTCTATATAGGCATTTTCAACAGAGTCCACATTTACTTTTTTTCAGAATTAAGTTTCCCCCTTTATTCATCGAGCAGTAGCTAGCCAGCCACTTGCATCAGCAAGTTAGCTTGCGCAACAGTTAGCTTGCTGTAATAGCTCTGAAAGACTGTTAAGCTAATGGAGGGAATGGATTTGGAAGAGAGTGGTGCTGCTATTGCTAAGGAGGCAATTAACAGCAGTGTGTGTGTGTGGGGGGGTGTCACAGAGAGGCATAGACGCAGACACAGAGAGTGGGATGGGGAAGAACATCTTGTGTATTATTTGTTGTCACAGCCATTTCACAGTTTGGATTACGCAGCAAAGGTGAGGACTCTGCAGTATCAAGACCAGAACATCTCACTTCCACAATAGCACTCAGCCTGCAGCAATGTGCATCCTACACGTTCCACTGATTGTACAGGTACAGTCTCCTTAAGCACATGCACTTTAATTTGTCACTTTAAGGGCATGGGATTTATGGTTTATATGGCATTAACTGAATTATAATCGCAACAATATGTTTTTGTGGACACTCCTTGTATGTATTGTGGGATTATATGTTTACCGTTATCTTTGAGCACACCAAAACAAATTCCAAATTGACTGTAAAGTTGATAGGGCAATAAATAATTGAATCTTGATCAAGATTACTAATCTTGTAAATCATTGTTTTACTGCTTAATTTTTCATTGAACATAAGAAAGTAGAGCTAAGTAGCCAACAAGTGTAAAATAACATACTAACTCTGTAGATTGGTTTTCCTCCTGTCCTCCCCAATTTTTTGAGTCACCAGCTGCCACTGATGAGTGTGTATGTGTATTTGCCATCTCAATGTGTCACTTTTGCAAACTCTGCATGAGGGACCCAAACTGTTTGTCTCTTCTAAAAGGTGCTGGTGTAAGTCAAATCCAAACTTCTCTCTATCCTCTTCCTTATATTGTCCCTCTACTTCTTCTCTCCTTCAGTCTCATCTCCCTTTGCTGCCTCCACCTCTGCCCCTCTGTCTTGCTCCCCAGCTGCTAGCTCCACCGTCAGAAGCTCCTCCCCCTGGTGTCGTGGGGTCATGCGGATGACCACCATGCTGTCAGTCGTCTCGGAGACAGCATCATCATCGTCTGCGACTTTGGTCCGTGGGACTGGAGAGCGACGGCGCATTGGAGAGGGAGGTGGTACGGGGAAAGCCATGGAAGAGGCCTGCAAGAAAAATGGTGGGGATGAGAGAGAGAGAGAGAGAGAGATATGGGAGGATAGATCAAGAGATGCAGCATCAATCAATCAATCAATCAATCAATCAATCAATCAATCAATCAACCATGTGATTCTAAATAACCAAGCTGTATTTGTATGGCACATTTTATACATTACAATGCAATACGAGTTGTGATACAAATTTGATTCAATTGTGCTGTACATGAGAGCAAGCTAAAGGTGGGAAAGAAAGACTATAATTTCCTATGTGTGTGTGTGTGTGTGTGTGAGAATCTGGTCTTTGGTACTGCCGGTTTTCTATTCTGCCAGGTAATTCATTGCATTCAACCATTGTGTTCAATATTCCAGCCAACAGGGAATTTGTAAACCTGTTATGATAAGTGACTTTAAATAGCTACTTGGAGGGGTAACATATTGCTGATAAGCAATGTTGGGGCAGGATGTGGGGTTGAGATTACCCTGGTTGGATACAATAAACAGTGACTTCATCACTTCTGTGTTATCCAATCCTGAATCAGAAACTGGATTTGAAATATTCCATGTATACATTTAAAGTCAAATTAGTCATTTTGATGTGAGTATCTCATTTAATGTTGAGGGGGTTTTCAGTGGGATTTACCTGCTGTGAGGACTCCTGTGATTTGTAGGTCTTTTTCAGTTTGGAGAAGGTTCCCTCGATACCAGCCTGCTCAGTGACCTCCAACGCTGCCTTGAAAATTTTGGGTGTGTCCGGTCTAGCTGGAATGATCTCAACCCTCTCCTTATCATCATCCTTCTCGCCTGGCTTCTCATCCTTTGTCAACATTTTCCTGAGGAAAGATAAATGTGGGTGCAGGCGTAAATAAAAACCCATTAAAATATACAGCACACAAAGAGTAAAGCAAAATATAGTACACAGTAAGTGAACCCAAACTTCAGGACAAATCAGCATGCGACTCTTATGCCACGAAATAAAAGAAACACACATTCTCTTATCATACATAAGTGTACAGATACACACACTGTACAGATACACTTATACCAGACACACACACATGCGCGCGCGCGCGCACACACACACACACACACACACACACACACACACACACACACACACACAATCCATTTGTAGAACTCAAACATAGTGCTACAAACCAACACCTACTGTGCTGTAGAACCATGGTTAGACTGAGGAGTCAAATTGAGGGCACTGTGACCAGCAGGAAGATTTAGGGGCTGGGCTTATTAGACCTGATTCTGATTCCTACTGGATAAAACAATGAGGAATTGACACACTGACGCGACCTCTATCAGGGGCTTACGTTGTTCACTAATCCTTGCTGAGAGAGAGAGAGAGAGAGTGAGAGATCAGGTAGGGGAAAGTACATCTGGAATGATAAGAAAGAGAAGGAAAGAAAGAGGGCAGAGATGGGCAAAGAGTGCCTATTCAACTATTGTTAACGAATTTCATGTGAGTAGTCACATGATGCAGACTTCATGACTGTTTGTAAAAAGCGCTATGTAGGTTCTGTGTAGATTTTGTTCTGAGAGTGTGTGTGTGAGTGTGTGTGTGTGTGTGTGTGTGTGTGTGTGTGTGTGTGTGTGTGTGTGTGTAAAGAGGCTGAACTCAAGCCTTAGGCTATAGCCTTGTCCTGATCAGAAAGAAAAACAAAATGGAGCAACCCCAGACTAAGACCCATTTAAAACAAGGCTGAAGGTTGGGGACAAGGGCCTTCCCCTCACTTGGCCTTCTTGCGGAGAAGTTTCTGGGATTCTGGGTAGTGCACCAGGATCTCAGCAAGGTCCTTCTTATCCAGGATGAAGAGATTGGCGAATCCATGAGCCTTCACATTGGCTGTGCGCCTATTCCCTCCGCCACCTGCCAGCAAACTGGCCAATCACAGAAAAGAGGGCTTGTTAGCAATCACAGAGGTTGTTAGAAAGATAGGCCACCAATACATGATTATAAATCAGATTTCATTATATTGCTTTCTTTATTATCATGGGTACATCAATGGAGAAACTCCAAAAACAATTGGTGAGAGCATTATTTTAGAGTGAAAATAAGTGTCTATCATATCAGATTTCTTGCATCATTTTTTTAAAGCAACCGATGAAAATGTCTGATATTTTTTTTGGGGGGGGGGTTTGCCCCTTTTTTCCCCAATTGTATCTGGCCAATTACCCCACTCTTCCGAGCCATCCCGGTCACTGCTCCATCCCTTCTGCCGATCCGGGGGGGGGGGGGGAATCGGGGCTACCACATGCCTCCTCCGATACATGTGGAGTTGCCAGCCGCTTCTTTTCACCTGACAGTGAGGAGTTTTGTCCGGGGGACGCAGCACATGGGAGGATCACACTATTGCCCCCAGTTCCCCCTACACCCTGAACATGTGTCCCAACTGACCAGAGGAGGTGCTAGTGCAGTGACCAGGACACATACCCACATCTGGCTTCCCACCCGCAGACACGGCCAATTGTGTCTGTAGGGATGCCCGACCAAGTCAGAGGTAACACAGGGATTTGAACTGGCAATCCCTGTGTTGGTAGGCAATGGAATAGACCACTACTCTACCTGAACGCCCCCTGTCTGATACATTTTAAGATATCAGACATACACTTAATATGTCGTTGGGATCAGCTTCAAGCTCTGCATCGTGTCTGTATTTTCAGCCTTTTTAATTTTCCCCATGTTCACAACACATCGGATCCAACGGTGAAGTCTGAGACAACCCTGTGCCATTTTCTGATTGGTTAATTAAATGGTAAATGCCACAAATCAGCTGGCCAATTGTGTCTGTAGGGATGCCCGACCAAGTCAGAGGTAACACAGGGATTTGAACGGGCAATCCCTGTGTTGGTAGGCAACGGAATAGACCACTACGATACCTGAACGCCCCGTCTGATACATTTTAAGATGTTAGACATACACTTAATATGTCGTTGGGATCAGCTTCAAGCTCTGCATCGTGTCTGTATTTTCAACCTTTTTAATTTTCCCCATGTTCACAACACATCAGATCCAATGGTGAAGTCTGAGACAACCCTGTGCCATTTTCTGATTGGTTAATTAAATGGTAAATGCCACAAATCAGTTAACAGAGATTATGAAGGACAAGAGAGAGGCACTAACCTGATCTCTCCGAACACAGAGCCAGCCCTGATGGTTACGAACACAGTCTGCAGGTCAGGGCCTCCCACCACCTGTACCTCGCCTTGCTTGATGATGTACATCTCCCTTCCGATCTCCCCCTGAGACACGGGCAGCATAAACTGTAGTGACTTATAGACACACGGTCTCACATGCACACAACCTCACATATTCGTACAGTTACAAACCTAGGTTATAAGTCAAGGTAATGTGTTTTAGTTGTATTACCTTTTTACAGACAAAGTCCCCAGGCAGATAGACCACAGACTTAAGCCTTGTCAACATGTCAAACACCATTTGTCGGTCACAGCCCTGAGAGAGACAGAGAGAGAGAGAGAAAGACAGAGAAAGACAGAGAAAGAGAGAGTTGAATGACCGATGATAGAATTGCATTTGTTTTGATCATTTTCCCACCTTCATATAACGTATGTGTTTGAAATTGTGTGCATGTGTGTGTGTGTGTTTACTTATTTTTCTTTACTGACCTGAAACAGGGCTACTTTACTGACAATGGAGTAGTTGACATCCACAGCAATGTCCAGTCTCATTTTGTCAGGAAGCTGGACCAGAAGTTCCTGTTCATCTGAATAAGACAGATGGAGAGATTGAGGACACAGGTGGAAGGTAAGAAAAAAAATGTAAACATCCTGTTGATCCATCTTTAAATCAAAATAAACAGTTGAAAATCCAAGACCTTTCTTTACATAATAGATAATTTCCCACAAAAACCAAGAAGGACATTGTTGAATTGAAATGAAAACAGAAAACATGAGAATTTATCTGTGGAATGAAAAATGTAGAATAAATGGATGGATTTCATCACTACTTAATTTGGATACCATCTTTAAGAAAACATTTACACAAAATTTGCTTGATATGACTTACCCAGCATGCCCTGGCTCTTCCAGGTGTAGTCATACCAAGTCTTGATGCGGTTCTGGACTTGTCGGGGGATGCTATAGGAGTTCATGTACTTGACGGTACTGTCCATACAGGCCCGGTAATAGTTTTCCCCCGCTGTGGCCGCCCCCACCACATCTCTCATCTGGGGAGAATGAATCAAAGTCCACCACAGCCAAGGAGAAAGAGTCAGCTTTGTGTCTGTGACCAGCGATTGTTAGTTCCTACAGTGCAAATCAGTAAACGCTCCCACTGACCTGACCGATCATGATAGAGAAGGCAAAGACACCAACAAAATAATTGATGAGCTGGAAACAGATCTCAAAAACGGTTGTGGGGTCTGGCAGTCCTCCAATGGTGATCAGGGTCTTCACAGCGAAGTAATAACAGCGGATATAACTGCATGCAGCAAAACATCAAGGTCAAAGCTACTGACAGATAAGTTTACATATACAAGACATTTGTCTTGATCATTCAAATTAATGCTTAACATTGTCAAATAAATCCAACCATTTTTTATATACTGTACTGTACATTGTACATATACTGGTATACCCTGTAATGTCCATCTACCTCAGGCATGTATGTAAGTAACCTGCTATCACCTATTTCAGCATCTTTGATATAGTCTCTGCACCATTTCACTTTATCACCTCTTATTTCACCTGTATAAGTCAATCCTTGTGTATATAGTATCTGAAGATTGCTGTGTTGTCATGTTGTTATTCTATGTTAAGTACACTGAGAGAGCCATGGAACCGGAGTCAAATTCCATGTTTGTACAAAACTACATGGCCAGTAAACATGATTCTGCTCTGATTCTGAAATACAAATACAAAGACATAGAGTTTGAAAAAAAAATACCCCAAAATTAACAATCTTCAAACATATATACATCTGTCTGCCCAAGATGACTGACATTTGCAAATATCTAATTTGCATATGAGTAAAGATTCATAGGTTTAAAGGTACCTTTCTGAAGACAGTGCAAAAAAAGCTAACAATCACAAAAGTAACACATAGTGGAAATCGTCCATTAGTGGAAAAATCACTGGAAATTCTTAACACTGGATACTGAGCAATTGTAATAAATCATGAGCTCCAGAAGCCTAAATCCATTTAGAACACAATATAGAAACAGATGAGACAGGAAAACGACTGACAGCAAAACAACTCCGTTGGAATGAGAGAGCAGGGGATGCAGCAGCTCACTCACGCATTGCCTTTGCCATTGTAGACCCACTTGGTGGAGCCCAGGCCTTCGTAGTCAGATCCCCAGTAGAACAGACAGGCGTTTATGTGCAGAGAGTACAGCAGGTAGGCTGTGGTACGGATGACCCTGACAGCCCAAGACGAGACATGGATTTAATGAGACGAATATTGCCCTCTGCTGGTGGTTGTGAGGAGGGACGTGTGCTTTGGACGAAGGCTCTGGTGGTTGCCCCTACCTGTAGATGTAGGCTTTCTTCATCACAGCCTCCACGCGATCGTTAAACTCAAAGAAAACCATATACTGGAGAAGAGACGAGAGTATGGCCTTAGTCACTTGAACCTGAGCTTACTCAAAGCAGACACCACTGGAAGAACTGCTGCACATTGACAGAATACATCCTTACCTTCAGTAGACGGGGGAATCGTAGCAAGGAGTTGACACCGGTGAAATAGTAAAATATCTCCATGGGAAACAGACAGATCACATCCATCTGTGAAGCAGATATGAGGAATTATTAATCTAAGAAATATTTTCATGCTCATGGAAGAGTAGATTTATTTTTATCTTTTGCAAAATAGATTATTATCCTACTGTATGGTGATTAAAAAACTCCCTCACCTTAAATCTCTCAGTTGTCATGTAGTTTTCTCTCATTAACTTTTTATCACTCTGCAAAGTACAAGTAACAGATTGAAGCAGGGGTTTCTTTGTATCCCTTGGCCTCTTATTAGGGCTGTTCTGTTATAGGGTGGGATTAGTAAACTCAGCAATGTTAATGAAAGCCATGGTTAATGAAGCCCTCAGGCATGTTCTCTGGTGCATGGTGTGAACGTGCCACTAACCACAATGTCTCCTCCGCGGACAAACTGCAGCCTAGCTTGGAATATCACAATGTCTGTGATGTAGATGAGATCACAGGTGTAGTCCATGAGAAGCCACAGGTGGATGTTGTCTGGAGTCTGGTAGGGGAAGGCCCAGCGCACGGGGATAAGCCACACGTTCCAGTTCCACGCCATCACCACAAAGAACAGCCATATGACGTAGATGAGATCTACAAGGAGGAAAATTCATTGATTAAGTTTGGTTCACTCTTTCTTTGTAAGGAAACAATCGACAATATATTTACAGCATGTCCATGTGCTTCTTTCCTTTTTTTTCTGGAATTTCCCCCCATTTTTTCTCCCCAATTGTATCTGGCCAATTACCCCACTCTTCCAAGCCATACTGGTCACTGCTCCACCCCCTCTGCTGATCCGGGGAGGGCTGTGGACTACCACGTGCCTCCTCCAATACATGTGGAGTTGCCAGCCGCTTCTTTTCACCTGACAGTGAGGAGTTTCACCAGGGGGACATAGTGTGTGGGAGGATCACGCTATTCCCCCCAGCCCCCCCCCAAAAAAAAACAGGCACCCCGACCGACCAGGAGGTGCTAGTGCAGCAACCAGGACACATACCCACATCCGGCTTTCCACCTGCAGACACAGCCAATTGTGTTTATAGCCGGAGGTAACACGGAGATTCGAACTGGTGAGCCCCATGTTGGTAGGCAATGGAATAGACTGCTACGCTACCTGGATCCCGCATGTGCTTCTTTCTTAACAAATCAGACCAGCTGGTTCACCCTCACTTTTCCATCACGGTGTGAATGGCAAAAACCAAGGAAAATTCTAATACAAGAAAAAATGCTCCTAGTACAGTTACACTGTGATAAATATTTCCTATTGAGTAAATACACAGTCCAGCCCCTCTCCAGGAGTTGCAGCATCAGCAGTAATGTGGACATCGTACCGGACCGTTGTGGTGAAGAGAGAGCTGAACCGGAAGGCAAAGCTCTCAATTTACCAAGCAATCTTCGTTCCAACTCTCACCTATGGTCTTGAGCTTTGAGTAGTGACCGAAAGACTGAGATCGCGGATACAAGTGGCTGAAATGAGTTTCCTCCGTAGGATGTCTGGCTTCAGTCTTAGAGATAGGGTGAGGAGCTCGGACATCCGGAGGGAGCTCGTAGTAGAGCTGCTGCTCCTTCGCGTCGAAAAGAGCCAGTTGAGGTGGTTCGGGCATCTGATTAGCATGCCTCCTGGGCGCCTTCCTTTGGAGGTTTACCGGGCATGGCCAACTGGGAGGAGACCCTGCGGTAGACCCAGAGCTCGCTGGAGGGACTACATGTCCAATCTGGCCTGGGAACGCCTTGGGATCCCCCAGGAGGAGCTGGAGGGTGTTGCTGGGGAGAGGGACGTCTGGAGTGCCCTACTTAGCTTGCTGCCACTGCGACCGTACCCCGGAGAAGTGGCTGAAGACGAATGAATGAATGAATAAATACACAGATTTGTGTGTCATAAGAAAATGGTAGGAATCTTGAAACAGATTGTGGGGGGTTGGTGGGGACATGTCTCTTATGTCTCCTGCTAAATGTACACCAAGCTGCAGTAGGAAACAAATCTTGCTGACACCTGTGTGATACGGAGTAATTGCATTGATGTTTGACAACTGCAGATGTGTTGACACCTTTCCTGCTGCCACAGAGACATTTGAGTTTTAGCTCTTGATATTTTAGTATCTGATGGTGAATATTCTCCAAGCTTGTCTGACACTAGAAACTTCCCTTCTTCAAACTCTCCATTACTTGCCTTGTTGTTCTGCATTTGGCTGCTAAAGTGAAGACGTGAAACGCTCTGCACCATGTCTTTTATCTTTTTTCTCAGGAAAGTCCTACTCAGCAGTAACAATTAAAATGAGCTAGTACATTCATGATGTGGATATTTGCAGATTAGGTGTTGTTTTAAAAACACCAGCGGTGGTTTCAAAGAGGACGTTTGTTTGCATCTAAATCTCTAGGATTTCAACCTTAAATTAAATTAAATTAAAATAATATTAATTGACTTCATCTTAAGTCAGCTCTTTTTTTTTACATTTTAGTGTAACTTTTATCATTTCTGGATAAGTTCAATTTCAACATTGTCTATCCTCTTACCAGTTAAGGGGTCGATGCTGGAAGGAAAACGGAATTCAAAAATGGCACGGAGCCAGTCCGGCATCGTAGGAAGCTTTGGGAGTTTGGGAATTTTGACGGGGTATCCAAAGAAGTCATAGGAGATGTCCTCCTCTTCTTCTGTCTCTGTCGCTGCAGCTGGATCATCCTTCTTCTCGTCTTCTGGAGGAGGTGGTGGAGGGGGAGGGGGGGCTTTAGTTGGGGCTGCAAGAGGCAGAAAGAAGTTAAACTATAATTTTCATACTTTAATTTGAGATTTATTTTGATATTGGTACCCAAATGATGTTTTTGTGTAAAATTTCCATGGTACATTATAAAAAAAGATGTTAAAAATGTTGACGTTGTACATACAAGCGCTGGGACTTTCCCCCTCAGATTCGTCTGGGTCCAGTAGTTTTTCTTTGTGGTGCTCTGTCCGTCCTTTAAATAGCCTGACCAGCTCAGTCAGACGCTCATGGGCCACAAAAATGGTCCCACTAGTGGCAGATATTGGACGCAGCCTGCAGAATGGTGCAACATCACTGTGATACAAAGAATGGTAGCGAGTGAAACTGAGCTAAGATAGTGTTGGTTTGTAGTGAAAACTGACATACACCCCCATAGCACATGATTGAATCCCACTGGTCTACTCAAAAGTAAGCCTCACTACAAAACTACTGAAAATACCAGCCTCTCCTAACCGCTATCCCAAAACTTGAGTATAAAGTAGGTTCCTAGTGTTCATGGGTGTCTACAGACAAGTGATGCAGGGATTATGGATGCCACAGAACAGGGTGAAGAACTTTGCAAGATAATGTTGCGTGTTGGCAATGATTGTCAGTCACCTTATTTAGAGGAGGGGTTCTATTTGTAGGCCCCAGTAGGGCTTTGCCTTAATAACCTTTTAAGAAAGTACATCTACAATAGTAGTATCAGTAATGTGCATCGCTATTTTGAATGAATGAATATTTATGCTCAGATATCATGTTCATAATGTTGACAAGTTTTGTGTGTCAGTGTGTTTGTGCATGAGTGCATATGTGTGTGTGTGTGTGTGTGTGTGTGTGTGTGTGTGTGTGTCCTCTCACTCTTCATCCGCAGTCAGAAGGCTTGCTTGGCTGGACCACGTCTTCAGACCCATCATCTCCTCCTCATCATCATCAAATTCATTGGCTAACCTTTCCCCCTCATTCTGAAGCTTTAGACTGAATAAAGTACCACAACAAGACAAAGGGGCAGGATGTAAGGACACATAGATGTAGGTGGGAAAGAGAAAACTATATAATAAATCAAAGAAAAAATTAACAGGTTGTGGACAGTCTCAACCGCTTTGCTGCATCAGAGAGTAATCAAAATATAAAGATGAGTTTATGAAAGATAAAACTGGGATGGAAGTTGTTTTTATAGCCTCTTGCTTACAATTTTACATTTTCTCATACATTACACTCACCAAATTGCACAGCAAAACTATAACGTATGTCTTCGTAATATTCATCATCGTTTTATCATCTTGCCAAGGCTTGTTTAGTGTTGCTCATACTACCCTCAGAAGACTGTTTAGTACAGAACCCTCAACTTACACAATAAGGATGATTTATAAACTACATTTTAACAGACTCCATGGGACACAGTTTGACTGTCTAAATTAAAATATGCTATTTATCTTTTTAAGGAGAATCGCTGGAGCAATTTTCTGTATATTTATTATTCTAACTGCTCCTCTAATTAACTGGAAATCTCTGGAGGTGGTCTCTGAATTGCCCTTACTACCTTCTGCTAAAGTCTGCAAAGTCCTATTTTCCCACTCTGCTTGATTTAACACAGAATGATCTGGTCTTTGTTGGTTAATTTAAAATGACCGAGAGGGTTCTCATAGCAAACTGCGAGAATAAAAAATAAATAGTCGGATTTATTTACGAAACCCAGTTTCACATAAAAGGAATTTGACTAGGTGTGCTGCTCACATGACACCCGAAGATATGACCAAAATATATGGATAATATAGTGTGTGTGTGTGTGTGTGTGTGTGTGCGTGTGAACAAGTTTAGTGTTCTACAAATGTTAAAAGAAATGTAATTTGTCTATGGTTTGATAAGTCAAAATGAATATAGGTGTGCCCCCTAACCCTTAATGTCAGCTATCAGACTGCTGCCTTTTAACACCTAGTATGATTGATTGCTAACGTTGCTCTTAACTAGAACAGTTCTCTCCAAAAAGGCAGAATAATTAATGACATGGAATGATAGGTAAAAATTGCCTACACAGAAAATATGTATATAACTAAGTTGATATGAAGATGAGGAGGCTTTTCTCACCTGTGTTTGGGCTGTAGGACACTAGGGACAGCGAGTGTCGTAGGCTGGGTTTCTTCGGTAGTGATAATCTGAGAGATGTTTATTCCTTTGTCTTCTCCAGCATCTCTGTCCATGTCTTCCACTTGAACAGCTGGGGGCTCCTTAAGACCGTTTCCACCATTATCTGCACTTCTGTTACCACCTAATGAGGAACATTTCAGGTCAGTTTCAAATTGTTCCAACACTATATGCAGCAACATCTTCAACATGGCAGGCTAGGAAAAAAGGCCCTCTTAAACTTTCCTGTGTTACAAGAGCTGTTTAGGACTTACAAATAATTCCTATGCAATCTTAGACAAGTCACACACAAGTTGATTTGTTTCACGAAAAGGTGCACATCACATCACAGCGCAGCACAGCACAGCATGGCACAGCACAACACAACATCCAGCCGTTGACTGTTAAGGTCACCTGAATTGCGGTCAGCAGCCAGCTCATTGTGAGGCAGTGCAGTTATGCAGAGCATGACAGATGTAATGTAAAGGCCAGGCGAAAGACAGGGGTTGGAAAGTGCCCCTAGTGACACTGGGATTTTTTTTGTGGCACTTCAAAGGTTGTTGGTTGATAAAAGTGATCTCTAATTCCAAGTTTCTATCAGTGGCTGTTTGAGACAGGTTGAAGTTAAGGCTTCAGTACACAGTGTTATGGGTTTGGATTTAGGCTATGGAAGCAGATTCGGAGGGTGTGGGTTAAGGACACTAAGACGGTTGACAACGTTGAGATAGCACTGCTGAGCCTTCTTGGGAAGCTGGGAAAGCTCCTGAGTAATCTGGTAAAGCTCTGGCGGCAGGGTGGGCATGGACACTTTCGGTGGGGTGAGGTTATTGTCATGCAGCAACTTAGTGCAGCTTTCAAGGCACTCGGCTGCATAGGGAATTCGAAGCAACAAGCTCTTTACTGAAGAACAGCTGGAGGGCACTGGGTGGAGAGACAGCCACAGTCAGCCACAAGAAGATTATAAGAGACCATAAGAACAAACAGCTGCTTTTGAGATGAATGTGACTATTTATGTCTTTTCAGTGTGCATTATTAAATCTTATGTGTTGCAGCTGCAAAGTTATCACATCTCACCTCCACATTCATCTTCTCCTGCTGCTGCTGCCTCTTCCTAGAACAAAAGTAACAGGGTTATTTCCAAAAATGAACTAATTCTTTTTGCATGGTACATTTTTTTTAATGAAAGTTCACAATAGAAAGTAAATTTATTTCTATGCAATTTTTTGTTAGTAATTCCTTTGTGCAGCTTGTAATTACACAGATAGTTTTTTTTTTTAGAACAGTCAACCTGGTCTTCAGCAGTGGGTTGAGCCTCTGGACTGCCTGGCTGTGGTTGTGTGGTCACTGGTTGAGAAACCTGACTCTCAGAATCTCTCCTCTCTGCAGCTGGTTTGGTCTCCGATGAAGGGACAGGGACTTTGTTTGGCAGCTCTGGCTCGGTGGGTGGAGTCTGAGGCCTGGCTGGTTCAGGGACCGGCTTGGGTTCAGGGGAGGGTGGAGTGATCTTCCCTGTAGCCTCTCCTGCTTGCTGGGCCTCATTCTCTGGGCTGGACAACCCCTCAGCGGGGCAGACATCGATCAGATACCTGATGAGGAGGGAGTGGATGAAGACAACGTCAGAGGAACACCATGACTGCAGACAGGCTTCACAGATTGAACCTATGTACCAAGACATCCTTGGAGCTCAGATGCTGTTATTTACTGGTAGGATGCAATCTAAAAGAAGTTAAAGTGATCAGATTATGATAAATCCATCCAATCCTTCATAGTCTCTTTTCTGCATATTTGTAAACGATCTAGTTAGAAAAATAAACATAATATTTTTGTTTTTTGAAATTGAAAGCAATTGTCAATGTACGTATTTTGCCTTTTGATAGTATGTAACAGTCACAGTGTTACAGGAGTAATCTATTGAAAATCAAATTACTCTTTTACTCAAAACATTTAGAATAAAAAGAAAATGTCCCATCTCACAAACAACAAGAGTTTGGCATAGTTTACCTCAAAAGAAGGTGACAGAAAGTTGCATACAGAGAACTGTCTAAGTAAGCGGTTTGTCTTGGATTCCCCCCTTTTCTCCCCAGTTGTATCCAGCCAATTATCCCACTCTTCCGAGCTGTCCCAGTCGCTGCTCCACCCCCTCTGCCAATCCGGGAAGGGCTGCAAACTACCAAATGCCTCCTCTCATACATGTGGATTTGCCAGCCACTTCTTTTCACCTGTCAGTGAGGAGTTTCACAAGGGGGGTGTAGCGCATGGGAAGATCACGCTATTCCCCCCTGTTCCCTCTTCCCCCCAAACAGGTGCCCCGACCGAGCAGAGGGTGCTAGTGCAGTGACCAGGACACATACCCACATCGGGCTTCCCACCCACAGACACAGCCAATTGTGTCTGTAGGTGTCATGTACCGGTTTGGCATGTAAGGGCACCCGCATGTATGTGACGTCACCTGTTGATGTGGGGAGAAGCGCGAGGAATATTATTCGGGCAGTCTTGCAATACAGTGGAATAAAGCAAGCCACGTTAGGCATTGTGTAATAACGGTGTGCCTAATCATTTATAATTAATGACACCTAAATAAGCATATAGGTGGGAATAACAGACCAGAACAATGGCGACGAGTGATGTACCGAGCCTAAGCTAATTGATGAGCTAAAGTTCGTAACGTTTAGTTAAATCTGAAGTGTAGCTAACAGTTGTAGCTAGCTAGCGCGGCAGCATGGAAAAGACAGCATGCGTACCGGCGTTTGATTGCTACTCCGACCCGGCGACTTTGGGGCCGCGGTGGACAAGATGGCTAATGTCATTTGAACTGTTTGCTGATGGGAAAGGTCTGATCATCGATGATAACACCGAGGATGCAGTGAAGCAGCGCTGGAGAGCACTTCTTTTGCATCACGCAGGTCCAGACACACAGGACATCTTTTCAACTTTGGATGGCACCGGAGAGGTGACTGATTATGATGCCGCTGTTGCAGCTTTTAACAGATATTTCGTGCCTCAAGTAAATGCTACATTCGCCCGCCAGACATTTCAGAAAATCTCTCAGAATCAGGGGGAGACAGTACAACAATTCGCTACACGCTTGAGACGTGCGGCAAAAGACTGCGGTTTTGGTGGAGACACAGACGATCAGATTAGAGATGCAATTGTAAGCAAATGCACGTCAAGTTATATTCGCTGTAGACTCCTTGAGGAGCGTGGTTTGGTGCTTGCTCACGCTCTCGAGTTGGCGGCACAGTGTGAACAAATTGAAGAACAAATGGCGGAGATGTCTGTGAGGGAGGGGAAAGCAAAGGCGACTGTGAGTCGTGTCTCACAGAAAGGAGGGAAATATCAGAAGAGAGGACAAGGGAGACCGGGCGCGGATAGAGGAAAAATGGACAAAATGGACAAAACGTGTTTTAGATGTGGACATTCAGACCACTTTGGGAAAGACCCCAATTGTCCTGTGCGTGGCCAAACGTGTCGCAAATGCAATGGTAGAGACCATTTCGCAAAGCAATGCAAAACAAAAGGTGCAACAGGAAAGGGGCATTCACATGCAAAGTACAAATAGGAGAACCCTCTGAATAAGCAGAATTCATAGTAATCAGAGGTGATGGAGAACCACTACTAGGAAAAGATTTGGTCATGAAATTAGGTGCACTGAAAATAGGTGCCAACATATCATCCGTCAGAGACATGAACCAATCACTTCAACAGCAATACCCGACTGTATTTCAGGGGGTAGGGAAGCTAAAAACAGAACAGATAAAGCTACACATAGACCCAGAGGTGACACCAGTAGCACAGCCACTCAGGCGTATACCCTTCAACCTATGGGCACCTGTGGAGGCCAAGATAAAAGAGCTCCTAGATCTAGACATAATAGAATTGGTCGATGGACCAACACCATGGGTAAATCCAGTGGTCATCGTGCCCAAGGCAAACTCAGAAATAAGACTGTGTTTAGACATGCGACAGGCAAACCTTGCCATCATCAGAGAGAGGTATCCAATACCCACTGTGGATGAGCTACTACAAGGGATGAATGGATCGGTGGTGTTTAGTAAACTGGACTTAAAGTGGGGCTACCACCAACTTGAAATGACCCCAGAATCACCTGGAATCACCACATTCGCCATCCACAACGGAGTCTACAGATACAAGAGACTCATCTTCGGCGTGTCTTCCGCCAGCGAACAGTACCAGCATGAAATCGCCGCTGCACTGGCTGGTATAGAAGGTGTGGAGAACATCTCAGATGATGTCATAGTCCACGCTAAGGATGAAGAGACACACAACGAGCGACTACACACAGTCATGAGGAGACTGGAGGAGTGCGGACTGACGCTAAACCCTGCCAAGTGTCAGTTAAACATGGATCAACTGATTTTCATGGGAATCCTGCTGTCTGAAAAAGGAATCGGTCCTACAGAGGAGAGAGTGAGAGCCGTGAGCGAGGCGAGAGAGCCGGAAAACGCATCAGAGGTGAGAAGCTTCCTCGGGCTCGTAAGTTACAGCAGCAGATTCATTCCACAGTTTGCAACAGTGTCAGAGCCACTGCGACGCCTGACAAGAAAAGACACTCCGTTTGAATTCGGTCCAGAACAGAAACAAGCATTTGAGGCGCTGAAAGAGGGCTTAGCCAAAACAGGGACACTAGCCTACTTTAACAAAGATGCACCGACCAAAATCATTGCAGATGCTAGTCCAGTGGGATTAGGAGCAGTGTTACTACAGACCCAGAATGGAGAAAATGTTCCCATTTGTTATGTCAGTCGTGGTCTAACCGACTGTGAACGCAGGTATTCTCAGACAGAGAAAGAGGCCTTAGGTCTGGTATGGGCGTGTGAAAGGTTACACCCATACATCTATGGTAGACGATTTGACTTGGTTACAGACCACAAACCTCTTGAATCTATCTACAGCCCACACTCGAAACCATGCGCTCGTATAGAGCGATGGGTCCTAAGGTTACAGCCTTATGATTTTAAAGTAGTACATATCTCGGGCAAAAAGAACATAGCAGACCCACTATCACGTCTGCTGGGGAACAGCGCACTGAAACAGAAACATGCACACGGATCCGACGAGTACGTGAGATTCGTTGCAGTGAGTGCCACACCCAGAGCATTGACAACCCGCGAGGTGGAGGAGGCATCAGCCCACGACGAGGAGCTGATCGAGGTGCGTAAACCTATTGAGAGTGGACACTTTGAGAAGTGCGCAGCATATGCAGCGGTGGCTAGTGAGTTATGTGTAATAGGACAGTTGGTTCTACGTGGAAGGCGTATTGTGCTGCCACAAGTACTGCGGGCACGTGCTCTCTGACTAGCACACGAAGGACACTTAGGAATAAACAGCACCCCAGGAGCAAAGTCTGGTGGCCAACAATGGACAGAGAAGCCGAGAGACATTGTAGGTCATGCCACGGATGCCAAGTTGTTGCTCGGCCAGACGCACCGGAACCGTTAAGACCAACAGAGTTACCAGAGGGGCCCTGGCAAGATATTGCCATTGACTTACTCGGACCCCTGCCGACAGGTGACTCGATTCTAGTTGTAGTTGATTACTACAGCCGCTACTATGAGTATGACGTGTTAAAGTCCACAACCACGTCAAAAGTGATAGACAGTCTAGAGACAATCTTCAGTCGACATGGACTTCCCATCACACTGAGGTCGGACCAGGGTCCTCAGTTCAAATCAGAGGAGTTCAGTGAGTACTGTGACACCAATGGAATCAAGCATGTGAAAACAATGCCACGATGGGCGCAGGCGAACGGCGAGGTAGAACGTCAAAACGCCTCACTGATGAAGAGGATTTGCATCGCTGTTTCAGATTGACTCAATTGGAAGCGAGAACTCAGAAAGTATGTGACAGTATACCGGAGCATCGATCACGCGACCACAGGGAAGAGTCCCGCGGAGTTGCTCTTCAAAAGAAAGATGAGGGGGAAGCTGCCAAGCATCACAGCAGCACACGCTGATCTGGAGGTAAGAGACAGAGATGCAGAACAGAAAGGACAATCAAAGATCTATGCAGACGAATGGCGTCACGCCAGGTACTCGGATGTCAATGTCGGTGACACGGTCCTGGTGAGACAAGAAAAGACTGGTAAACTGACAACACTATTCAACACAATGCCACACAAGGTGGTGAGCAAATCAGGAAACCAAGTTGTCGTCGAATCTCCAACCGGAGCCAGATACACACGGAACACAACATTCGTGAAGCGATACACCAGTACTCAGGAGACACCTGCCGGAACAGAAGCATCACAGGATGCCGAGGACTGCACATCAAACAGAGAGACACTGGGTGCTCAAAACGCAGAGCGGAGCAACACCAGCAATGACACCCCGGGGGCAGACAGGCCTCCAAGAGAGAGACGCTTGCCATCGAGGCTGGCAGATTATGATATGACATAGACTGGAGAAATGTAAAAAAAAACTGTTGGGCCAAGTTCAGTGACGATTGTTGTTTGATGATGCAAATGTGAAATTAACATGTTAAAAGGTCTTATATGTTTACAGACTGTTCATAAGTGAATATGTGTTAATGGAGAATTAATACATGGTTCTAATTAAGGTGAAAGCATACAGAATTTGTGGTAGGTGTTTTGGTTAGCAATATTTTGATACTGTCATTTTATGGGTTCATATTTTTGAATTGAAAATAACCTGAAGTTTATTTCCCAGAAAAGGAGGGATGTCATGTACCGGTTTGGCATGTAAGGGCACCCGTATGTATGTGACGTCACCTGTTGATGTGGGGAGAAGCGCGAGGAATATTATTCAGGCAGTCTTGCAATACGGTGGAATAAAGCAAGCCACGTTGGGCATTGTGTAATAACGGTGTGCCTAATCATTTATAATTAATGACACCTAAATAAGCATATAGGTGGGAATAACAGACCAGAACAATCTGTAGGGACACCTGACTAAGCCAGAGGTAACACAGGAATTTGAACAAGAGATTCCCGTGTTGGTAGGCAATGGAATAGACCGCTACGCTACCCAGACGACCCTGGTTTGTATTTTTAAGAGGTGTTTTGTGAAACGTAAGCTCCTGAGGGTTTAACTTAAAGTCTCTTCATTGCAAAATACATCAGCTGAAAACCTACACTACCGTTCAAAAGTTTAGGATCACATTGAAATGTCCATATTTTTGAAGGAAAAGCACTGTACTTTTCAATGAAGATAACTTTAAACTAGTCTTAACTTTCAAGAAATACACTCTATACATTGCTAATGTGGTAAATGACTATTCTAGCTGCAAATGTCTGGTTTTTGGTGCAATATCTACATAGGTGTATAGAGGCCCATTTCAAGCAACTATCACTCCAGTGTTCTAATGGTACAATGTGTTTGCTCATTGGCTCAGAAGGCTAATTGATGATTAGAAAACCCTTGTGCAATCATGTTCACACATCCGAAAACAGTTTAGCTCGTTACAGAAGCTACAAAACTGACCTTCCTTTGAGCAGATTGAGTTTCTGGAGCATCACATTTGTGGGGTCAATTAAACGCTCAAAATGGCCAGAAAAAGAGAACTTTCATCTGAAACTCGGCAGTCTATTCTTGTTCTTAGAAATGAAGGCTATTCCATGCGAGAAATTGCTAAGAAATTGAAGATTTCCTACACCGGTGTGTACTACTCCCTTCAGAGGACAGCACAAACAGGCTCTAACCAGAGTAGAAAAAGAAGTGGGAGGCCGCGTTGCACAACTGAGCAAGAAGATAAGTACATTAGAGTCTCTAGTTTGAGAAACAGACGCCTCACAGGTCCCCAACTGGCATCTTCATTAAATAGTACCCGCAAAACACCAGTGTCAACATCTACAGTGAAGAGGCGGCTGCGGGATTCTGGGCTTCAGGGCAGAGTGGCAAAGAAAAAGCCATATCTGAGACTGACCAATAAAAGAAAAAGATTAAGATGGGCAAAAGAACACAGACATTGGACAGAGGAAGACTGGAAAAAAGTGTTGTGGACGGATGAATCCAAGTTTGAGGTGTTTGGATCACAAAGAAGAACGTTTGTGAGACGCAGAACAAATGAAAAGATGCTGGAAGAATGCCTGACGCCATCTGTTAAGCATGGTGGAGGTAATGTGATGGTCTGGGGTTGCTTTGGTGCTGGTAAGGTGGGAGATTTGTACAGGGTAAAAGGGATTCTGAATAAGGAAGGCTATCACTCCATTTTGCAACGCCATGCCATACCCAGTGGACAGCGCTTGATTGGAGCCAATTTCATCCTACAACAGGACAATGACACTAAACACACCTCCAAATTGTGCAAGAACTATTTAGAGCAGAAGCAGGCAGCTGGTATTCTATCGGTAATGGAGTGGCCAGCGCAGTCACCAGATCTGAACCCCATTGAGCTGTTGTGGGAGCAGCTTGACCGTATGGTACGCAAGAAGTGCCCATCCAACCAATCCAACTTGTGGGAGCTGCTTCTGGAAGCGTGGGGTGCAATTTCTCCAGATTACCTCAACAAATTAACAGCTAGAATGCCAAAGGTCTGCAATGCTGTAATTGCTGCAAATGGAGGATTCTTTGACGAAAGCAAAGTTTGATGTAAAAAAAATCTTATTTCAAATACAAATCATTATTTCTAACCTTGTCAATGTCTTGACTCTATTTTCTATTCATTTCACAACATATGGTGGTGAATAAGTGTGACTTTTCATGGAAAACACAAAATTGTTTGGGTGATCCCAAACTTTTGAACGGTAGTGTATGTGTGAGTCTCAAATGGGTAGCCAGGTTTGCTTAAAAACTTGACAATGTGGTTGGCTTGACTTGAAATATAAAATTTTCTTAGTCTGAAAAACCACCAGAAGTAACTCAGAACAGAGGAAAACAGGGCTACACCGGTTCAAATGGATGGATCTTTGTGGAAATCCAGCCATAGCTGTAGTTAAGGAGAATACTGCATATGATTTGTTATAGGATCCACATTGGGGTAAAGTGGAAGTATGGGAATTTCTTTAATTAGGTTTAGATCTAGGTTTGAAATGACAAGTCTCAATTTGAAAATATTGACTATAGAAATATTCCAACCTACCTCTTGAGGTCTGCCCTGATTCCCAGAGGAAAAATTGGCAAAAAAAAAAAAAAATACAGGTGACAAGTCAAACTTAGTGGAAAGATAACACTGGTAAGAAGCAAAGTCTTGCAGCAGTGTGCAAACTGTTTAAGCATGATGACTATTGGTGCTATAAAAAGCAAGTAGCCCAGTATATCTAGTGGTGCCATGCACAAGCTCAAGAACAAATATCTGAAAGTGCAAATATCAGGAAGTGCACTACCCATACAAAACAAATTCAAACCATGGTGTTATATTTTTTATCATCGCAGATATCCCTATAGTTGCTACATCAGACATTAGGAAATTTCGGAAAAATACATTATTGTTGTTGAACTGAACATAAATAACTTGGATCTAAATGATTGGTTTGTGGTGCTAATGTATGGGAGCGTTCCTCCGTCCCGTTGCAAGGCCAAGCATCTATCTTATAACAACAGGGCTTACTTAGAATCTGTTTTTGTGGCGTCAATAGCGCATATGTTTTTTTCCTCTGTTACTTTATTCTCTTCAGAACTCCTATTGTCTGTGCTGTCATCACTCTCCTCCAGGAGATTCTGCAACCTGGACGGTGTGCAGTGGAGGAAAAACAGAAGAATTGCTGCGGTCAGACAGTTCAGCTGGCGAGGTCAGCACAGACAGTTTGTACAACTTGTACAGTCTGAGCCAAGAAACACGCAGCAATGCTTGAGGCAAGCTTGCACTCTTGTAAAAGAAAAAAAAATGTTGACAAATGTTTTACCAATTACCCATGAGATGTCATTCATAAATAAATCTCAATACTCAAGGGTTTTGTTGTATCACTTGCAGAAAGATTAGCGTTCACAGTTTTGGATGTCCCTTGACATCATCTGAATTTGTAACTGAATTTGTCTGACATCATTCACACACAGACTAATTTTGGTGATCGGTATTGCATTTCAGTTGGGTTGTGGTTCTGGCAGCCATTTTAAGAATTCAATTATTTTGGATAATTGATTTGCTTGTTATGCATTCAGTGTTCACTCTAGTCATGAAATCGTTTCTAAAAGTCATTTGGGAGATATGATGAATTACAGATTGCCGTTTTTAAGTTTTTTAGCCAAAATTAAGTGTCCAAACCAGTCCAAGTATACTACAAGAATGAATAGGTAGATATCTGAAAATTAATAAAATTAATATGCCTGTAGTAACTACCCATTACAAGACAACTGCCCCTTGAGGCAAATTTGTAATTTGTGATATTGCGCTATACAAATATAACTGACTTGACTTAACTGTCAGTTGTCTCATCTTCTACATAAACATAAATCCATATTCCATTTAAATCAATAAGATGCCAAATAATGGATCAATGGATAAATTCACATTCTTCACATGACTAAAACAACCCACTCTATGTAAAAGCAGCATAAAGCTTGAACTTTACTACCAATATCCGGCCATTGGGGAGATAATAAGTTAAGAGGAAGGCAAAGGGCCTGATCTACTAAAAGTTAATCCATGCAGAAATGTTAACTGCTTACAAAAATAAACTGAAGATGATCTACTCATGGGGTGCACAGAGGACTACATCGCTCAACGGGGCCTTTTAAATTTGTCTGTGAAAATTTTATATCAGCAGTTTCTGGATAACTGCAAAACATCAGCAGGAAACTAAGTATAGAAGTAGCAAATCTTATAGTGATAGGAGACATTTGTAAAATCAGAGAAGGTAGTACTTTATTTTTTTCCTTGCCTTATGGGGAGATTGACTTTTATTTTATTTCCCTTTAATTGTTATTTCTCAGGCATTTGATGCTCAATTTACTCCTGGTATTATCATACAATCTGTCATTTCCATAATGGACAATCTCATCATACTCTTTATATTTACTCCCAGGATTTGTGTGTTTTCTGGTTGTAAGGTTTGTGTCCATATTGTGATTAGATCTCACTTTTCTGCACACATTGCAAAGTGGATGGAAAGATCAAAAGTCATTATAAACATTGGTCAAACAAAACAATGTCAAAAATGGTCATTGAAGTCATAATTTTAATAATTCAAGATTCAGAAACGGCCTTTTTTTTCTCGCGGTAATTATGAATGCAATTGCTGTGACCGTAACCACGGTGACTGATTGCGGTGACCCTGTAGTCATCGATGCAGTTATCCTGAGTTGATCAAACACAGCAGAACATGCAACTGCAAAGGCAATTAACTATCTTTTAGGGGTCTTAGTAAATCAGGCCCTGTGTGTGGTACGGATATGGTTGCCTAAAGCTACTTCATTGCAGTCCTGTGCCCCAGAAGCAATGCGCCCATACAAACCTTAACCACATCTCCCAATATTGTCAAGAGACAAACTTGACAGAGCAACAATTAAATCATTTGAATATTCTGTAGAATATTTCAGCTCAAACATTTGCCAGGGAACGAGACTGTATGGGTGTGCTCTACCTCTCTTGGTGCATTATAGGAATATTTCTGCCAGAGATAATGCTTACTCATTGATCTTACTGACCCCGGAGTTGATATGGTCCTCAGTGACATGAGCATCCACACACAGTTTATGCTCTTCCATCACCGCGTTTTGCTCAGTAGCAACTTTTCTCAGTTCTTCCACAATAGTTTCATTCTCCTTAGCTGTGCTGCTTTCAATGCTCTTCATACCTGTAGCCCTGTCCATCTCCTCAGTCTTGCTCCCTTCAGTGTTCCCACTGATCATAATTATATGACCTTGGGCATACGGGTAGTGTAGCGGTCTATTCCATTGCCTACCAACACGGGGATTGCCGGTTCGAATCGCCATGTTACCTCCGGCTTGGTCGGGCGTCCCCACAGACACAGTTGGCCGTGTCTGCTGGTGGGAAGCCGGATCTGGTAGGTATGTATCATGGTTGCTGCACTAGCGACTCCTCTGGTTGGTTGGGGCACCTGTTCGGGGGGGGGGCACTGGGGGAATATCATAATCCTCCCACCTTCTACGTTCCCCTGGTGAAACTCCTCATTGTCAGGTGAAAAGAAGTGGCTCCCTGGATCGGCAGAAGGGGTGGAGCAGCGATCGGGATGGCTTGGAAAATAGGGTAATGGGACAAGTACAATTGGGGAGAAAAAGGGGGAAATCCCCCTCCAAAAAAAAAATTATGACCTTCACATAACCTAATCTCCTCTATTACTTTTGCTTTAGCAGATATGCCTTTGTGGAAAAGGATCATAACCCTGCGTGGTAGCTTCCAGCCCATGTTCATCTTGTCCACTTCCTCAGTTGGTACCCTGTCCTCCAGTGTTGGAATACCTACTCCATCTATCATGCTGTCTTTATTGGAGATTACGTTGGTGCCCGTGTCTTTTCTATCTTCAGTGATATATAACACTGATTGTCTGCTCACCGTAATCAAATTTCCCAATAACATGCAAGATTCATCTATTCTATAATCTGATTTTTTTGCCTCTTGAACTCCTCTGTCCTCAGTAGCTATAATTTCATGATAATCAACATTAATTGATATGGTTGGTTTCTGACTGGGTGATGTTGGTGCAATTTTACATTCTTTGGGAGGGATTTCTTGTTCATATAAACTTTCAGTGGCACAGATTATCATCTCTGTTATTTTGTTGTTGTCGCAGATCTCCTCAGCCTCAGTGGTTCCTATGGCCTCAATCGGTTTACCTCCTGCAGGGTTGATATCGTGCTTGATATCGTGATATCGCTTGATATCGTGCTCCCCTCAGTGACCCCGTCTTCTTCAAAGTCCTTACAACCCTCAGTATCTGTTTTCTTTCATATTATTTGATTTTTTTAGGTTTATAGATTTGCATCTTCCTTCATAACAGTATTTGTTCCTGTTACAGTGCTTTCTCCCCCTCCACTGTTATATTCAGAGGATTCGTTATACTTAGAAACAACTTCACCATAAGGTGCCATTTTTTCCCCTCCCTTTTTCTCCCCAATTGTACTTGGCCAATTACCCCCACTCTTCCGAGCTGTCCAGGTCGATGCTCCATCCCCTTTGCTGAGGGGATGCCGGGGAGGGCTGCAGACTACCACATGCTTCCTCTGATACATGTGGAGTCACCAGCCGCTTCTTTTCACCTGATAGTGAGGAGTTTTACCAGGGGGACATAGCACAAGGGAGGATCCTGCTATTTTCCCCAGTTTCTCCTCCCCCACAAACAGTTGCCCCAACCGACCAGAGGAGGCGCGAGTGTAGTGACCAGGACACATGCCCACATCTGGCTTCCCACCCACAGACATAGCCACTTGTGTCTGTAGGGACGCCCGACCAAGCCGGAGGTAACATGGGGCCCACAATGTGCCATTTTTGCCTCTGTCCTTTTACTTTCCTGGGTAAAGGCTTCTACATCTATTGGGACTATTATATTTTCCTTCTCATTTGGGACTATTATATCTTCATTCTCATTTATTTTAGTTTCCTGTGTGGCTTAATTGCTTTTAATATCTTTAAAATGTTCAAACAGTGTCCCGCATACCTCACATTCTATAGATTTTCCATTTCCTTCAATTTGCATGACTTCTTCTCTTTTTATAGGAGTTCTGGTTGCTTCTGTCCTCTTCATTTTCAAGTCACTCAGCAACATTATTATCCTCTGCAATCTTTATCTCCTCTTCACTGTCATTATCCTTATGTTTTACAGTGCTCTCCATTTTTTTCACTGATGGTTTTCTCAGATTTATTGCCATGGTAAGACGCTGTAATTTCACTTTCTTTATTCTCTCCAGGTTTCGCGTTTTCCTTTGATAATGATACTTTTTCTGTTTCCTCGATATTTTCATATGTTGTCTGCTGCTGTTTACTTACACTGGCTGCTGCTCTTGTCTCAGTGCTGTCCTCCTCACTATTTTCGACGCCTGTCCTTTCAGTTGTGTTTGTTTCATTTTGCCTTTCCTCTGCCTCTCTGTTCTGATCCATTTGCTCCATTCCCTCAGCGCATGTTGACTCCTTCATGTCAGTGTTAACATTTTCCTTGGCTGAGTTGCTATGTCCTTGTATTGCCTATTTTCATCTTTTTGCTCGACAAAAGTAACACCTTTAAGAGCAAAGTTTGTCTGAGGACTATCGTTGTTATGCATGGCCATTAAGTCTATATCAGTGTTTGTAATGATCACTGATTTCATAACCTTTTCAATAACACCAGTATTTGATTTTCAGAAATCCTAGTTTATTTTTTTTAAATTTTTTTTATCATTTTCTCTTCTGCAGCATCTGTTTGCTCATCTTTGACATTGTGGTTATCTGATTTAATGCCTTCCACCTTAACTTCACTCTCTGACATAACATTATCTTTCTCATTAATTCTAATTTTCTGTGTTTGTTTAGCATTTTCTGTCATCTTATCTTCCTGATATATCATAGTGCTCTGAATTTCTAATTTCCCCAAAATTTGTAATCCCTCTCCTCACTCTCTTCATCACTCTCCCGGAGCTTCTGCAACCTGGACAGTGTGCAGGAGGCGCCAAGCAGAGCTTCAGACTGTCACAGGTCACAATTCAAAGGTTATTGCAGTGATCAGCACTTCATTAAGGATGCGGAAATGGTGTAATATAAGCAATATTATGAAGCTCTGGAAACTTTGCACGCTGAAGGGAAACAACTGACCGAAATCAATTGTTGAACTCACTGTTATGTCCATTTATACTACTAGCTTATGCTGTAAAAAAAAAAAGTTATATTGCTACACAAGCAATGGGAACACATCTCAAATCTTGAATGAAAGAGTAACGTCTGCACACTAAATCACCCCCAAAAGCTATTTTATTTGGCAACGTTTTGATCTAACTGATAGAAATGTTCAGGGATCAGGAACACTGTCATTTCATTTCATATACTTGCATACATGAAATGAAACGAAATATCATTTCCCCCAGCCCACAGCAGTGCAACACAAGGACAAAAACACATAAAAAACAAAAACAAAAACAAAACACAAGAACTACAAGAACACATATATCCAAACTAACACTGTCAAAGGGAACGAACGCCAGCCAGGATGACTGTCGGAACTGCCGGTCTGCATGGGCTAGCAGTTAGCTTAGCCTGCTCCACTTCCGTGTCCTGTCAGACCGCCCTTGGTGTTACTTCTTCGGGCACAGCTCCAGGCAGAGCTGTGATCCCTGGGTTCACCGGATGCAGCAGACCAAGCTATCCCAGCCAATCCAATGCCAGCTCTCTCAGCCATCAAATTAAGGCAAAACTTAGGTGCAGACTTGGACAAAGACGCTGTATGGATGGTACTGGGTGAGGCTGCTGCAAATGTGAATTCGCGCCACTATCTTCCCACACCAGTACTGAGTGAGGCCGCTGCAACCGTGAATTCGTGCCGCCATCTTTCCCATACTGGAAGCGGACACCGGTAAATAAAATAGCTTTTGGGAGTGATTTAATGTGCAGACCTTACTCCTCCATTCTAGTTTTGCTATTTTTGTCTTGCACCTTAATAATTTCTGGATGTGCACATACTACTTGGTTCCATATCTCAAATCTTGAAATAATTTGGCAGACAGCAGGACAAATTGTGGCTTTTGCAAGAAACAATGCTGTTTCAGTTTACTTAAAGAAGTTTTTCATTTTTTTGCAACCTGGGTCTTACTTTCATCTTCCACCATGCGTATTGGTTACGGCAGTGTTTCCCAACCCAGTCCTCAAGGAACACCTATCCTGCAGATTTTCATTGTAACCCTGCATAGGTAGCCCTGCTTGTACTTACTCAACCAATCATCTCACAGCACTTAATTATGCAAGGTGTGCAACAGCCGACATAATTCATTGCTGATTAGTTGAATAACTACAAACAGGTACCTATTCAGGGTTGCAAAGAAAATCTGCAGGATAGGTGTTCCTTGAGGACTGGTTTGGGAAACACTGGGTTATGGTATCACTTTCCTCACCAGCTTCATTGTGGTGATCTCGGACATTGAACATCCGCTTGACACAGCTTTCCAATGACATCTTATGGGGCAACCGAATACGAGCATCAGACATGTTTCAACCAGTCCAATTCAACCCAATTATCTTGACCGCATATTTGGAAGTGAAAACAAAAGTGAAAGTTAAGTGTTCTTACCCGGACTGTTGAATACTATCAATGGTCAACCACATTAGCTACTTCTTGGTTCAACATGTAGGAAAGACCATTCTACTTATCCTTGATAATAGTAATCGTCAATAAATTACCCAGCCAGTGTAAGTGAGAAGTCATACATAACAGTCTAACTGAGGCACTAGGATTTTTATGTTTTTGAAAGGGCAGGTTTAAGGATTGTATCCATAAGACACAACTGTAACGCTGTGTCTGTCCAGTGGTGGTCCCGTGTCCAAAATCTCCAAAAGGAAACCAGTGATTAAAATGATACATACAGCATTACTGATATGCACAATGGCAAAAACTTCAAAAATAAGACAATGTTGTAAAATATCAGAATCATCCTTTAAGTAAATGTTTGCAAACAAATCCAACTAGTGCTGGGCATAGTAGAAAGCCTTTTCTGTCTGCAGAGGGCTCAATGATCTGTAGAATATTAGATGTTAATGCATGAGCAGCAATGCAGAATGGGCACAGGTGTGTGTGTGTGTGTGTGTGTGTTAGTGCAGGAAGATAGGAAAGAACTTACTCTGGGTCGTCCTCATTTTCCTCCTCCAGGATATTGGGTAGTCTTTTCAAAACAAACAGCAGGCAGGACAGTTATGGGAAGTTGTCTCCATGGTGATGACATGTCCTTGTAGACAGGTGGCATGTTGGGTGTGTTTATCTGGATGTGTGTCTATTGTATGTGAATAACTGTGTTGTTCACGCTGATTTAATGTCCAGTCCTACATAGCGCTTTGAACAACAGCCAGTGTACATCACTACATCACAGTGGCTCTAACAGTTCCATAATGAGACCAGGTCAGTGCTATACACTCACACTGTGCACTATCACCATAGTCATCATCATTCATCACCATCACACACAAGGTTCAAGATAATCCAGCACAGCAATTTGGGATTTCACTCACTGCTGCATGTATTAGTGTGTTTGTATTTGTGTGTGTGTGTGTGCGCGTGTGTGTGTGTGTGTGTGTGTGTGTGTGTGTTTCTGTGTTTTTGTGTGAGTGCGTTTCCGTGTAAGCATGTTGTGTGTGTGAATGTACGTGCAAGTCATGTTGTGTTTGCATGTGTGCAAAATGTCTTTATGTGTGTCTTAGTGGGTTTGTGAATGTAAGAACATTCATTTGTATCTGTTTTTTGTGAGGGCATCTGTGCATTGGTACACTGTGTCTTTGCGCGTGTGTATGTGTGTGTGTGTGTGTGTGTGTGTGTGTGTGTGTGTGTGTGTGTGTGTGTGTGTGTGTGTGTGTGTGTTGATGCATGTGAGACTTACTGTTCATTGGTCTCTGGCAGTGTGTGTTGATGCATGTGAGACTTACTGTTCACTGGTCTCTGGCAGTGTGTCTATGACAATCCTGGCAGAGTGCTCCACCTCAAGTGCCCTGACGGCTTCCTCTGCTGCCTTTCTGGCCATCTCCTCAGCTATCCGAGCAGCCTCCAAGCGCTCCTGCTGCAGCCTGATGCAGATGTATTAGTCCAAATTGTTGCACTCGAAATTCAAAACCAGTCATTTCAAAATCCACTTTTACTGCTAACCATGTCAGCTTGTGCATACAAGGAATTCAAGTTAACAGAACGCACCCATAAAAAACACATGAAGCAAGCAAAATGACATAATACAACATTCTTTGCACACCAAGTCTGATCTTAAAAATAAGTGTAAAGTAAGTGATGTGGGAGAGGACTTGAGAGTTAGAGTTGAAATTAAGATGTCTTACCTTTCCTCCATATGAGCCAAAACAGACTCCTTCGCCTCCCTCTTGATGGTGTCCATCATCGGAGTCCATCTATCTGTCTGGGTTTCTGCGTCTTCTGCCAGCTTCTCCATCACCCAGCACAGCCCCAACACAGAGATAGATAGATCAATAGTTAGAAATAGAGCAAGAGCTGTGTGTGTGTGTGTGTATAAGTAAATTCTTTATGAGACATAAAGAATTCACTTGACTCACTGGATTATTTTGCTCCTTATTTGTTGAGCACTTTCCCTACCACTTAGCGGTTCTTTAAACAAAGTTATACATATATATCAACACGGATACAGGAAAAAAGTTTTAATGCATTGCAGTACAGGCCTATTTCGTGCGTCTTGCACTCATCAGCTGCTAATGTGTTTACACAAAGAATCATACAGTTTGCGTTGCCCAGCGCCACGCCCCTAATTTCGGTTGGACAGCGACCAATCAGATGGGGAAACATTCAAATTATAACAACCAATGGGGTAGGTACTTATGATGCAAAGCAACCAATGGAGGGGTAGAAAACATTACAACAAATGCGACTGGGGTTTGTTTTGAAAAGCATTTAGGGGCCAGGGCACTGTTGAAATGGTGTACATTAAAAATATAGCAAGGTAATTTATGTGAATTTATTGTGTGCACTGTGGTAATAAGTAAGCAAAGTAGTATCTTAATCAACGGTTATTTATTAAACATCTCTGAAGTACGCTAGTAACGGCTACAGCTCAACGTAGACTCCTCCTCTCTCCTCCTACGTCATCACGTCTTAAAGACACAGGACACAACATCTTCCCCTTTCTTAAAATAATTACTTCTATTAACAGGAGGCATGTAAATCAAGGGTATAGAAACAAAATACGCATTCTCAATAAGATTAATCAAAATAATATACCAGTCTATCACAAATATCACATGAGGGAATCTGTACTGTTATCAGTCTAGGTAGTAAAACAATATAACTGCTGTAACAAATTAAGTGCATGCATTAACAATCAAACCCTCTGACTGGAGTAGTGCAACAGTGTAAGTGCAACAATTAATCTCAATACAACAAGAACACTTCCAAAAGTTCAAGCATTTTATTTATTTATTTTTTAAGAACCACACTTCTATAAACAATCAAACATTTTTCAAGAATAACCAAGGATAACCATTTGTGATTCAAGTCTCATAGTCCTTGAGCAACACAGACTGGTGAGTTTCACGTGTAGGTCTGGGTGAATGATCAGTTTGCAGTTCGACAGTGTCTTTGTCTGTAGGTGTGGTGTCCGGGAACACAGTAAGGTGGGAGGCATTCCAAGTCTTACCATTGCTCAGAATGTATGTACTGTTCCCAACCTTCTCCCTTATGGTGAGAGGATCACTGAACCTCTTGTGACCTTTCGGCACATGTAAGGGGTTTCTAACCCTCACCTTGTCCCCTTTTCAGAATGCAGGAGGACGTGCACTGCTTTTGGCGTCAGTGTAGGCTTTCATCTTACTCTGTTGTTGAGTAAATCTGTGGCGGATGTCCATCTTCGCTGATGTACATTCAGGAGCAGGAGGCAACAGAGTCCGTTTGGTTCGCATGGGTCGACCATGGAGCAGTTCGAACGGAGACGAACTGGTAGTGGTGTGGGGAGTGGCGCGGTAAACCTGAAGGAATTCTACCACAGCTGGTTTCCACGGCTGATGCTGCTGAATGGCCAACTGGATAGTTTGTTTCAGAACGCGGTTGAATCTCTCTATAGCTCCATTAGCAGCAGGGTAGTAGAGAGAAGAGCGGTTGTGGGAGATCTGTCTCTCCTCCAGGGAAGATGCAAACGATGTAGAGGTAAACTGTACACCGTTGTCAGTGACGATGCTGAGGGGGTTTCCATGCCAACTGAACACGGATGACATGAACGTAAGCACAGTGTCAGTGGTAATGTCACGAGTGAAGGCTACCTCAGGTCACTTGCTGTAGTAGTCAGTCATCGTGATGGCGTATCTGCAGTCTGAAACAGCAGTCTTGAAGGGGCCGACTATGTCCATGGCAACTTTTTGCCATGGTCTATCAGGTAGAGGCACAGGTTGAAGCGGGCCTGGGCGTAGTTTTGCTGTCTTGTCGTTTGACTGGCACAAGTAGCAGGAACGGAGGGCACTGAGCACCTGAGCGTCCATTTTGGGCCACCAGTAGAGTTCACGTAGTCGTTGTTTTGTCCGCACCACCCCTTGGTGGGACTCGTGAGTGATGGAGATGAGCGGAGAGCAGAAAGCAGCAGGCACAATCAGTCGGGAGCCACGAAACACAAAATTGTCCTTGACAGACAGTTCCAGGTGGAGTGAGTAGTATGGCAGGAGCACAGGGTCGAGGCCTTTGGAGGAAGGAGGCCAACCCCTTGTGATGATAGCACGAAGCTTCATGACCTCAGAACATGAGGCACAGGCAGAGTCAAGGTCAGCAGCAGAGAGAGACGCACGAGCAGTGATGAGGAGGGCAACATACTCTGCGTCATCGTCGGGCGGAGCAGCAGCAGGAGACTCATCGGCTGAGGAGGTAGCAGGCAGAGGTAGGCGAGACATGCAGTCGGCAGGTGCATTCCCAGAACCTGGGCGGTAGACGACATCGTAGGTGTAGGCCATAAGACGGGCAGACCATCTTGCAACACGTAGACCAGCGCGTCCGATGCCTTTTGTAGTGAGCAGCGTCGTGAGCGCCTGGTGATCTGTTTTCAGAGCGAAACGGCGACCTCATAGGTAAGTGCGCCACCGTTCCACAGCCCAGACACAGGCCAGGGCTTCCTTTTCTACAACAGCATATTTGCGCTGAGTAGCAGAGAGCGTCCGAGAGGCAAATGCAACAGTTCTCTCCCTGTTGTCAGGGCCCACTTGTGACATAATAGCACCCAACCCGTAGTCAGATGCATCTGTCGAGATGATGGTGTGCAGTGAAGGGTCGAACAAGGCTAGAGCTTGACTATGTACCAGCATTTTCTTCACTTTTTCAAAACTGGCTTGTGCTTCAGCAATCCACTGGAACGCACTGTCAGTCTGTCTCAGGCACGCACGCATAGGTTCCACCACAGTGGCATTGTTGTGCAGGAACTTGGGAGTACCAGGAGAGCAGACCGAGGAAAGAGCGCAGTGTAGTAGCGTCAGTGGGTGCAGGTGCGTCAACGATGGCCTGTATACAAGCAGCATCTGGGAGCAGGCCATCAGCAGAAACAGTGTGACCCAGAAACGGCAGGCTGGGTTCACGGAAACGGCACTTGTCATCATTCAGTTGCAAGCCAGCAGACTTCAAACGTTGCAGGGTAGCTGTAAGGGCCTTGTCATGTGTTTGCATGTCACTTCCATGGATGATGACGTCATCAATGTAGTATTCCACACCAGGCAGGTCAGTGAGGACGATGCTCATCATCTTCTGAAATGCAGACGGCGCAGATGCCAGCCCGTACGGCACACGGCAGAACCTGAACAGTCCGTCGTGGGTGATGAAGGCAGTTAGATCACGGGACTTTTCACTCAGAGGCACTTGGTAGTAGGCATTGGTCAGATCAATGGACGAGAACACAGTAGATCCCTTACGTTTGGAGAGGAGTTCGTCCATGTGAGGCAGTGGAAAGTTGTCAACAGTAACAGCTTTATTCGGCTCACGCAGGTCGACACACATGCGAATCTTGCCAGACTTCTTTTGTGTTACGACAATGGGGGAGACCCAAGCAGAGGTGTCAACAGGCTCGATCACTCCAGCAGCGAGCAATCGTTTCAGTTCATCAGAGACGGCGCCTCTGACAGACAGAGGCAGTCGGCGCAGCTTTTGGCGTACTGGGGTAACAGATGAATCGATTTTCACATCGTGTACAAAGTTTTCTGCACACCCAAGTGTAGGAGTAGATGCAGTAGAGCACTGGAGCACAGGTGTAGGCACAGAAGCAAGACAGGCAGGAGGACAGGCAGAGGCGGAGGTGTCAGGTGACAGTACTTTGTTGTTTGCGATACGCACACATAACGCAGTCATTAAGTCTCTCCCCAGCAGCGGGGTTCCATTCTCCACAATAAAGAAGGCTCCTGTAGCAGTGCGGCCATGGAGAGAAACAGCAGCAGACATGAACCCCAGCACTGGAATGCTTGTTTTTGAGTATGACACCAGCCTGGCAGTAGGTTCAGTGAGTGGAATACTTCTGAAATGCTGTGCTTACATACTCTGTGGCAGTATAGAGACAGACGAACCCGTGTCCACAAGCAACTCCACTGTGCAGCACTGTGATTGTTTAGCAAGAATATCCACAGTGCTGGTGATCTTATCACTAAAATGCGCAGAATGTTCAGTATATAACACTGTCAGTTCCGGTAGTTCAACCTCACGTACCTCTCTTGTGCGTGTCTGTGTGGCACCACGACACACTTTGGCCAAGTGTCCCACTTTGTTGCATTTTCTGCATGTAACGGATGTAGCTGGGCAATTAGATGCATTGGCTAAATGTCCATCTGATCCACGGCGGTAAGATGTTTTCCTCCCTTGTTGAGAAGCAGCAGCAGCGTTCGCATGTTTTCCTCTCTCTCTACAGCCTGCACAGGTGCGGCAGTCGGCTCACAGAACACTTTAGCTTGCTCCGTGGCAGCCTCCATTTGTATAGAAGTAGCCATGGCCTTTTCCAGTGTAAGTGAACTGTCCAGCAGAAGTCTCTCACGTATCCGCGGGTTGTATAGGCATCCAACCAGCTGATCACGGATCACTTCATCTTGGTCACCGAAGTCGCACGTCGATGCCAGTTCACGTAGCACAGCAACATATTGAACAACCGTTTCATTCGGAGCTTGTACTCTCTTTCGGAATCCATGACGTTCAGCAACAATGTTCCGTCTTTGGGACAAAGTGCGCCTCCAACGCAGCCATAGCAGTATCTTGGTCCGTTCCTGTGTTCGGAAGTGAGTAGAAAAGTCTCTGTCCTTCTGTCCCCAGGCAGTGAAGTAAAACGGCTCTTTGTCTTGCAGTAGGCCAAGAGTTTCCAGTAGCATTGATAACTAGCAAGTAGTTCTCACAAATTAACTGCCAGGTTTTGAACGGAACGGCAGGTTCACCAGGGCAGGGCAGGAAAAAACTCGGGAACGGCACATTCCCAGCCATTGTAAAAAGCGAAAAAAAAGAACTCAAAAGTAAATCCAAATTATCTCGTCACCAATTGCTGTGTGCACTGTGGTAATAAGTAAGCAAAGTAGTATCTTAATCAACGGTTATTTATTGAACATCTCTGAGGTATGTTTTACTTATAGTTATAAGTAAAATATCTTTATTATCCCCCCTTTAGATGAGATACACATATGACCTTTATTGGAGTTTTTTTTTAATATTTTTTTTAATATATTTTTAAAAATATTTTAACAGCCTGTCCTTCCAACTGTGCACCAACACCACCCCGCTATATAATTCACATAAATTACCTTGCTATATTTTTAATGTACACCATTTCAACAGTGCCCTGGCCCCTAAATGCTTTTCAAAACAAACCCCAGGCCTATTGGTCGTAATGTTTTCTACCCCTCCATTGGTTGCTGTGCATCATAAGTACCTACCCCATTGGTTGTTAAAGAAAAGAATTGACTCACCGGATTATTTTGCTCCTTATTTGTTGAGCACTTTCCCTACTGTTGAGTGGTTCTTTAAACAAAGTTTATATAATATATCTCAACATGGATACAGGAAAAAAGATTTTAATGCTTTTAATGCATATTCAGAGGTATCAGAAACAGCAAGTTGTTCTGTTATGACTATAAATACAGTGACCGAGACCCCATTTACAGCTGGTATGGGTGACCAGATAGCAATCTAATCATGTGTATTCTCATGAAAGCGCGTGTGCAAATGCACCTGTGATGCCTTTGGAATTGATTATAATCAACAGGCTTAACCACATCAGAGTTGGTTTGACACGTAATGTGGCTGTGTGCAGCACACCATGTAGATTTATATATACTTAAAATATTTTCACTAGACAAGATTTTAGTATTGCTATGTTGGCTTCCACATTTTTTATATACCCTTTGCTCTATTTTCTGCATCTTTCCACCCATCCATACATTTCAAACCCATGTAAATACTTCGAATTGTGGAATTAGGTCCAGGGTGTCTCCCCACCTGCTGCCCAATGACTGCTGGGATAGGCTCCAGCATCTCTGCGACCCTGAGAGCAGGATAAGCGGTTTGGATAATGGACTGATGGATGGATGGAATTAGGTAATTTGTTTGTGTAAGATAAAACATTTTTTGAAAACTCTGATCCTGCATAACTTCCCTTCTTTGAACAGGTTTATGTCAGTTTGTTAAGTTTACCCTAATCTAGATCTTATAGCAGGGGTCCAGGCTCACCTCCTGGGTCAGTGACCGATGTTCCCCCTCATTCTGGAGCTGGGACTCCTCCTCCTCCTCCATTTGCTGGGGCTTGGTCTCCATGTCCCTGTCTGGTGCCACATCTTCCAGTATCATGGATGTGTCTGGCTGGATGCTGACTGCACATGACATGGCAAGCAGGAGTAGAATGTTATCTATGACACTATTCTCTATGCTGTGTGCATATGTATGTATTTATGTATGTAAGCTTGTGAGTCCATGACGGCATTGAGCAATGAACTGTACAGATGCCATGTACCATTTGGTATTCATGTTATTTTTCTGTAACTTATGAGAGGAGTGGGACAGTATTTGAATTTATTGTTACTACTGCATTAACTAGTACTGGTTTTCTATTTTGCCAGGTAGAGGATTACATTCACCTGTTGTTCCAGGTCTAAAACAAAAGGTACTTTGAAAATGGCCACTATGGATGCCGAAGTGAAGTAAGTGTAAAATGAATCGCGGTCAATAGGCAAATATAAAAAAATCCCAAGCTATGACAATTTTAGGGAATTATCTTTCTATACTTGCTGATTTCTATAGTATGTGTCCATACTAGATAGAAATGTAACAATTGCAGATGACATTTGACTCTGACGCCCATATTGACCACTCTGAAAATGGCCACTATGGGCACCTGAAGTAAGTATAAAATGAATGGGTGAATTTCAATAGGTGAATTTAACAAAATCACGAGCCACTACAAATTTGATCATTTCTATAGAGTCTGTCCTTACTAGACAGAAACTGAACGACCGCAAATGAGATATGACTTGTATCTTCGGAAAATTGAGCTTTATTCTCTCATTCTATGAGTGACATCATCGTGTCACACCTGTTTGTGTCGAAAAAATCAGTTCTGATTGTGTCCTGTTTAACCAGCATGGCTAATAAGTGCTGTTCAGCCTTATGGCTGTGGTGGCTGGCATCTAATAGCAAAGGGCCTTATTTATTAATGCAGAGAGTATTTGGACATAGCACCTTCCAAAACAGAAGATTCTTGGCTGTGGAGCCACATAAAAATACGTTTCTAATCATATAGCTCATCGTGCCTATTCATTTTACATGCTGTTTACACTTGCTAGTGATGGAGGGTCCTCCTAAATGAAGGAACAACAGAGGAAATAGGAAGTGGTGAATCTTATTTAGGTAAACCATCTTTGCGAAAACATTTCTGATTGGACACAGGAATACATGACACAACAGGCGACAAAAAAAGTGAATACAATTAAATAACTGACAGAGTAGAAAACCAGCCATACTAGTAATACTTGAGGACTGGTTTTAAAAACCACTGAGCTAATATATTAACAGTAGCTGGCAATCAGTAGCCAACTAATGTGTTTGAGCTTCAACCGTAAATACAAGTCAAGAGAAAAGGAGGAGAAGCACATGGGAAGATGGGTAACACGGAGTTGTATAGAGTATACAAACTAATGTACATGGTTTAAAAAACAATGGAATTTTTTTTTGGCTTCTCCCCCCCCCCCCCAATTGTACTTGGCTAATTACTCCACTCTTCTGAGCCATCCTGGTTGCTGCTCCACCCCCTCTGCCGATCCAGGGAGGGCTGCAGACTACCACATGCCTCCTCAGATATACGTGGAGTCGCCAGCCGCTTCTTTTCACCTGACAGTAAGGAGTTTCGCCGAGGGGACGTAGCGCAGGGGAGGATCACACTATTCCCCCCAGTTCCCCCTCCCCCTTGAACAGGCACCCTGACCAACCAGAGGAGGCGTTACTGCAGCGACCAGGACACATACCCACATCTTGCTTCCCACCTGCAGACACAGCCAATTGTGTCTGTAGGGACGCCTGGCCAAGCTGGAGGTAACACGGGGACTCAAACTGGTGATCCCCGTGTTGGTAGGCAGCACAATAGACTACCACGCCACCCGGGTGCCACAATATCAATTTCAACATTGTGAGCTGTGTGTTTCTGTTATTTGCAATTTTTGTTTGCAATTTTTTGAAATTTTGTAAAATTATTTTTTGTTGGCTGAATTACACCATTTCACTGCTGTCACAAATGAACTTGACCAAAAATTCATTACTCAGTGTATTATAAACCACATAAGATTTAAAATGTTTCCACCTTTTTTCAGTAAAATCAGGTTTTAATGAATTTCCTGAACAAGTTCAACTTCAACAGAGGATGAAACGACTATTAAATAACGTTGGTGGATGTGGTGAGGGAGGACATGCAGGTGGCTGGTGTGACAGAGGAAGATGCAGAGGTCAGGAAGAAATGGAAATGGATGATCCGCTGTGGCGACCCCTAACGGGACCAGACAAAAGTAGTAGTAGTAGTAGATTATTATACACATGACATATTAATCTATGGATGTCAGAGAACTTTTTACAGTTGAACAAAGACAAGACAGAAATACTCATTTATGGCACAAAGACTCTGAGACAGAGATTGCAGCTCATCTCAGCTCTCTGTCTCTGGAGTGCAAAAGTGAAGCTAGAAATATGGGTGTAATCATAGACTGCGATCTAGATTTTAAGAGGCGTATCAATCATCTCACAAGATCAGCCCTCTACCATCTTCAAAACATTTCAAAACTAAGGGGCTTTCTATCAAAGTCAGACAGTGAGAAATTAGTCCATGAATTTATAATGAGTAGGCTAGACTACTATAATGGACTATTCACTGGCCTCCCAAAATCAGTTGTGTGCCAACTACAGCTAATTCAAAATGCAGCTGCACGTATTCTCACCGGAACTAAAAGGTATGCGCACATTACACCTGTTCTTAGATCTCTGCATTGGCTCCTTGTCAAAACTAGAATTGATTTAAAAATTATGTTGCTTGTATACAAAGCGCTAAATGGCCTTGCACCGCAGTTTAATAAAGACATGCTAATTAGATACAAACCAGCAAGAACGCTCAGGTCCGATGGCAGTGGTCTTTTAACCATCCCTCATACTCACTCGAAAGCAGGGTAAACTACCTTTTGTATTTACGCCCCAAGTAGATGGAACGCCCTGCCTGAGGACCTGAGAGAGGCCCCCACACTGGACACTTTTATAAGCAGGTTAACAACCTTACTTTTTACAACAGCCGACAGCTATGTGTGTGTGTGTGTGAGCGAGAGAGAGAGAGAGCTCTGTGATGAACAGTCAACATGTCCAAGGTGTTTCCCTGCCTTCGACCAAATGCCTGCTAGGTTTGTCTTCAGCCCCCATGATCGTGTATTTGACCAAGTGGGTAAAGACAATGAATAATATAAGTATTTGTCCCTGTCCATCACACACATCAAGGTGACTGACTTACATGTGTGTGTGTGTGTATATTGATATTTGTATGCTCTGCTCAGACTCCTGTATACCTACACTAACACGGGTTGATGTGCATATTTATTTTCCACATTTGCACTTTTATAATTGTGTTGCGATTCTAGTGTCACGTTACGTAAAGCACACTGTGTTGCCCTCTGTATGAAATCCATCCATCCATTACCCGAACCGCTTACCCTGCTCTCAGGGTTGCTGGAGCCTATCCCAGCAGTCATTGGGTGGCAAGCAGGGAGACACCTTGGACAGGCCGCCAGGCTATCACACAGGGCCCACACACACACACACACACACACACACACACTCATACCTAGGAGCAATTTAGTATGGCCGATTCACCTGACCTACATGTTTTTGGACTGTGGGAGGAAACCGGAGTACCCGGAGGAAACCCACACAGACACAGGGAGAACATGCAAACCCCACACAGACGACGACCTGGGATGACCCTCCAAGGTTGGACTACTCCGGGGCTCGAACCCAGAACCTTCTTGCTGTGAGGTGACCGCGCTAACCACTGCATCACCGTGCCGCCCCCTCTGTATGAAATGTGCTAAAAAATAAAGTTCGACTTGACTTGACATACAGAAAACCAGCATATACAGGTGTATTGTTTAAGTATTTTGTTTGTTTGACTGGTTCAGAGATTGACTTGATGATTGATTAATAGACTGGTTAATTGATTGAAGGAATAACCCATCCACCCACAGCTGTTGAAATTTACCCAACAACACAGATGTAACACTCAACACTTTGTTGTTTTTCTTTATTTTCATATACATATCAAACATGTTTAAAATAGCTGCCAAGGGATAGTTAGCAAAAGCCTTTGATTGAAAAAAAAGAAAAAATAAAGACAGCTAAAAATTATTTTAATACTTAAAATCTTTTAGCGCTATTCCTTTATCCAATCCAGATATTCTTGCTTCTTGTGTCCTGGGTGAACTGTAACTACAGTGTAAACATGTGGGTGCGTCCAGCATGACACACATCGTTACTGTGTCATGACTGTGGACACCTTGTTATTCATCTGGCTCTATGAAGACTAACAGGCATTTCGGAGTGCATTAAGCTTCATAGCTGCACAAAAACCCTTAGCACTGTGCACAGAGTGTTTAGTTATGACTACAAAACTGAGGGATTTTCCTTGTCACTAGGCACTGGCTACTGTTTATCGTCATGTGCCTGACAAGCCATGCTCTAACTGAGTCTGTGTGAGAGACTCTGTCCCACTGGTCCTTCTCCTTTTATTTTAAGGGGCTCTCAGCACCTTCCCCCCTGAAACAGAAGGAGAAGAGGAGCCCAGTTAGAGTCTGCCTCATCACTGACACTTCGTCCCCCCTACCGAAACCCCGGCAGTACACTCATCAACCAGTCAATTACTTCATCAGTCATCTCATCCTCAACAGCCAATTCTTGTGACATCATCTTAGATGGACACTGCTTAGATGGATTTTTTTTCTCATTTTCTTAGACATCGCTGAGTCAATATAGATATTGACTCAATGCTGTCTGAAATGACTACTTTTTGATGCATAGTGATAACTAACAGCCTATTAGAGACTGTTTTGTATTGAATTAAAGATGTGTATTTGTGTGTGTGTGGGGGGGGCGATTGTAAAAAGTTGCACTTACTGTTCTGCACCTCGTCACTGCCATCCTGGAAAGAGAAAAAGGCAGTAAAATTATATTCAATAAATATGCCAATTTCCCAAATTGAATTCATGCGTATGACCTATGCACCTCTAGGAAGTCCTGCAATGACTCACCTGCTTCAGCACAGGCTGAGGCAACATGCGACCAATCTCTTGAACAATCCAGCCCACCATACTATGGGGAGAAAACCAAGACATCAGAAAAACTCAGTTCTTAACCTCCTAAGGGTCAGAATACTGAAGGAATAAGTTGGACTCTGCATATTGTGTTGTCTCCACAATTCCCAAAATAATAGTTATAAGCAAAGAGAAATTTGCATTACAATTGAACTGTATTGATAAAGGTTTCATTACTACTGAATAATTAGGTTAGATAATTTTCATGATTATTCCCATTTACAGTAATCATAATCTTTATATGTCATGTCCATCTACCTCAGGCATGTATATAAGTAACCTGCTAACATATATTTCAGCATCTCTGATATAGTCTCTGCACCACTGCACTTTATCCCCCCCTTATTTCACCTGTATAAGTCAATCCTTGTGTATATATATCTGAAGTTTGTTGTGCTGTAGTGTTGTTTTCTAGTGTTGTTATTCTATGTTAAGTACACAGAGAGCCATGAAACCAGAATCAAATCCCATATAGTGCAAACCTACATGGCCAATAAACATGATTCTGATATCAGGCACAGAATAATGCGTAGTGTAATAATAAAGTGTAAATATGTAACATGGTCCAGTGAGTTTATAAAAGAGCCTCCTAAGAGTTTATTTATGATGGTCAATACTTCCGACAATCACTTAAATATCAGTTATTTAAAAGTAAAGGGGATTTTCTTTTTATTTCCTGAAAAAGGAATCATCTCCATTGAATGACGGCTATCAAAGGTATCGGGTTCCAACACTATCAGGATTAATGGATCATTTTCCACTTTGGCCATCCTGTTGTGGAAAGTCTCCTACATGTATGAAATTAGGGGCTCCATATAAAGAATCCACTTACTTGGACTCCTGCTCTGCCTCGCTGAAAAAACAACAGAAAAACAAACATTTTGTTTGCATGCTCCGACACCGACAAACACAAAGAAGTAAATGAGATTAGTAATCGATCTTAGAAGACTTACTCTCCTTCGTTCACGGCAGTTGTGGTCTTTTGTTCCTGAGAAGCTGTGTCAGCTGTACATGGGACAGAAACTCTAGTTTAGTGGGAACCGATTTCCTCAGAAACATACTTATGCATACAGTAGAGAGAGGTGGCAATGGTGTGGACTATCTGTAAAAATATCAACATGTATTTAGCATCCTCCACATACACTCACTGGCCACTTTATTAGGTACACCTTGCTAGTACCGGGTTGGACCCCCTTTTGCCTTCAGAACTGCCTTAATCCTTCGTGGCATAGATTCAGCAAGGTACTGGAAACATTCCTCAGAGAGTATGGTCCATATTGACATGATAGCATCACGCAGTTGCTGCAGATTTGTCGGTTGCACATCCATGATGCGAATCTCCCGGTCCACCACATCCCAGAGGTGCTCTATTGGATTGAGATCTGGTGACTGTGGAGGCCATTTGAGTACAGTGAACTCATTGTCATGTTCAAGAAACCAGTCCGAGATGATTCGAGCTTTATGACACGGCGCGTTATCCTGCTGGAAGTAGCCATCAGAAGATGGGAACACTGTGGTCATAAAGGGATGGACATGGTCAGCAACAATACTCAGGTAGGCTGTGGCGTTGACACGATGCTCAGTTGGTACTAAGGGGCCCAAAGTGTGCCAAGAAAATATCCCCCACACCATTACACCACCACCACCAGCCTGAACCCTTGATACAAGGCAGGATGGATCCATGCTTTCATGTTGTTGACGCCAAATTCTGACCCTACCGTCCGAATGTCGCAGCAGAAATCGAGACTCATCAGACCAGGCAACGTTTTTCCAATCTTCTATTGTCCAATTTTGGTGAGCCTGTGCGAATTGTAGCCTCAGTTTCCTGTTCTTAGCTGACAGGAGTGGCACCCGGTGTGGTCTTCTGCTGCTGTAGCCCATCTGCCTCAAGGTTCGACGTGTTGTGCGTTCAGAGATGCTCTTCTGCATACATCGGTTGTAATGAGTGGTTATTTGAGTTACTGTTGCCTTTCTATCAGCTCGAACCAGTCTGGCCATTCTCCTCTGACCTCTGGCATCAACAAGGCATTTTCGCCCACAGAACTGCCGCTCACTGGATATGTTCTCTTTTTCAGACCATTCTCTGTAAACCCTAGAGATGGTTGTGCGTGAAAATCCCAGTAGATCAGCAGTTTCTGAAATACTCAGACCAGCCCGTCTGGCACCAACAACCATGCCACGTTCAAAGTCACTTAAATCACCTTTCTTCCCCATTCTGATGCTCGGTTTGAACTGCAGCGGATCGTCTTGACCATGTCTACATGCCTAAATGCATTGAGTTGCTGCCATGTGATTGGCTGATTAGAAATTTGCGTTAACGAGCAGTTGGACAGGTGTGCCTAATAAAGTGGCCGGTTAGTGTATATCAACTTCATATAGGCTTGGGTGGACAGATTTCATCTCTTATAAAGAAGGAAAAGAGTGTATATTCACTGTCAATACAGTGAATATTGACCTCTTTTGAAATTAAAAATTTTTTTTTCTAAAGAAGCTCTGCATACGCACTCATACGTCCCTGTGCAACCATGTTTATACATAGTATATGCATGCATTATGATTATGCAATGTGTCCAGCCAAATGTACCCACATGGTTACCAGGCAATGCTATGAGGCCAAACCGTCATCATGAAAACATACAGTTGAAATGATACTAAAGGATTAGCAACAGGAAAGCAAACAGTACTAATTAGATAAACTGTGACAGAGATAAATTGAGTGCAGCACTTTGTGTTACCTTTCACTTGGCTTGAGGGCTCCTTCCTCACCGTGCCATCTTGCTGGATGTGGATATAAATCTCTGGCTGGGGAACAACCTTCTCAATGCCATGCTTTATCCAATCCATAACACTGTGATGGAAACACACACAAAGTCAAAAATACACACATACAAAAACACACTAACAGTATATGCACACAGACACGCACACATGGAAGTATATGAATGCACGCATACACTCACTCACACACACACACACACACACACACACACACACACACACACACACACACACACACACACACACACACACACACACACACACAAGTAAATAAACCAGGAAACTATAAAGAAACTGGAAGCCAATACCTACAGCATCACTGATTCAATGCTGTTGGACTTCCCACCTTGCAGCACTGACATACTAACTGAAAGGCCAAGGGTCAGAAGTTGCTCCTATAGGGCATTTTTGGGCCCACAGATGGCTTATGAGTAAAAAGAAAAAGTGAGAGCAGGAGCCGCATTTTGACGAAGATGTTGTAAGGAAAAATAATAAAGCTCATGTAACATTACATCTATAAATCATTCATTTTGGTTAATCTTGAAAAAAAAAAGATGGAACACAAATATTCACAAACATTTAATTACCCATAAGTGAAAAGTAGATTTCATCAAGGTTGACAAAGATGCACAATTATTTTGTGATGACGTTCCCAAAAAGTTCCTTTTGGGCCCCACATCATTATTATCCCTTGGTGGCTGTTTTGTTTTTTTGCATTAACCTTTCAGAATTGTTGATTCCCTGACACACACTCACACACAAATTATGGTTTTGCTGTTACAGATAACATTTTGGGGCATTCACATTATCATGTGGAAAAATGTTTTATGTACGTCACAGCAATTGTTATGAACAGGGGCTCTATTTTTTACTGGCAATCACCCTGTGCTGAACTCTGCAGCGAGCAGCGCAGGATGCGCTACGCCAAAAGTTCAAATGTGTTGACCTTTGAGAGCGCAGCCAATGACTGCACACGACCACACTGCACTGCCTCAAGCTGCCAAAATGGAAGCGTTAACAGCATGCATGTCTGGATTTCCAGAGCAAAATAAGGTAATGCAGGGACCATCCTAAAATGTCTTTTGCACAGCGAAATGTAAGCCTTTACATGGAGTTGCCAGGTTTGTTACAAAGATGTTATTTGAATGGGTATAGGGAGTGATTTAGATACTGCTAGTGGGAGCACATGGGACTCAATAGCGCCACCTTGTGCTGCAGTGGTTAAACATCTTGCGCATGTGCAAAGACCCTCGTTTTTCCATGATAATGTGAATTCCCCCTTTCATACAAGCACATATGTGCGTAAATTCACAATCCTCTATCATTGATAGAGACTGGTACCTGGGTGGGAATGCTATGTTTTTGTTGTCTATTTCTTCCTCAGTGTCCGATACCACTTCCACCACAGGGATGTGAGGAAGAGGCTCTGCATCTAGAGAGGAGGAATAACTCATTAATAACTGAATCAGCTCCATCATTTGCCAACAGGCATCAGAAAACCTGCTGAAGCCCCAATTAACAATCAACTAATAATCTTGAATGTAATTAGCTTAATTCATGTATGACATTTTTAAAACAAGCCTTACAAAATGTTTTACAAAACAGATAAATAAAATTAACTGATATGAAAATAGCAGTGCAAACAAAAAAGACGATTTAGATAAAGAAGACATACAGGAGGATTCAGAATGAAAACAAAGTCTATAAAAGTGAGCTTTTAATTTGATTTAAATGTTTTTCTTGAAGTCTTTTCATTGAAAAAAACCCACAATTTTCTCACCTGGTACATCTGTCATTTCATGCACCTGAGAAAGACAAAGATTTGGACAGAGTGAACATGAGTTTCGTGATGCTGGGATGAGCCTTGTAAGGAAAACTACCCATGGAAACCTGAATCAGTTTTTAAATTTTGTGGAAGTGCAGGGTGGGAAGCAACTATGGGCTGGGAGTGATGCAAACTGCCTGTTACACCAGTGACTCCTGAAAACCATCATGGGCAGAAACTCCGGCTTGTCATGTTTGAGGTTCATGGGTATGGCTGCACATGAGCTGCTTTATTGCTGAGAGACCAGGGGCTGATGTTTGTGACTGAAATTGTCCATGAAAGGTTTACATCTTGAAATGTTTAACTACATTTAAAAAATGTTCATCAAGTTTTTGGGAGCACAGCTACAAACCAGAGGACCTAATTTTTTCTGTAGCCATTATTCAATTATCCAAGAAAGTGATTAGCACAGCAAAGTTAAGCATAGTTGCAAATAAGAGCTGCATAGCATAACCTCAGTTGTTTGCATCACTATCGTCACCAGAACGAATAGGGTTAAGAGCCTTGTTCAAGGGTATTTTGTGAGGAGTTTGTATGGGAGGCAAGAGCACCATTTATTCATTTTCTAACCTAAAATTTTCTTGTAGCCACAAACCCGTATTTATACAGTTGCTCAGTTCCTTCCTGCTGCTTTTATAATGTGTGAGGTACAACTGGGAACACATGGACTGCAGATGACACTTAACCCAGGACCGATTTTGACTCATTCAAAGGTTGCATAACATTTTACGTCCATTTTACATCCATTTTATGGTCGTGCCATCATCAACATTTAACATCACCATTCAAGACCTTAAAATTCTAAGGTTTAAATAGCGACCACTTATTACTTTTTTACTTAATTTTGTCTTTTTCCCTCATAAATAATGTGCTCATTAAGAAAAACAGAATGAATGACTGTAAACTGACACAATGTATTATACAGATGGTGATTTCTAGAGCTGTTCAGGTGAGGAGACAAACTATATTTTATATAATGCTACACCGAACGTTATATGTTACATTCATTGGCACGTATAGCTTCAGTTTTAGTCAGCTTTTAGTCAGTCTAGTCAATTTTAAGTGACTGTAGCTCAGGGCTTCTGTATGATGCTGCATATAAAATCCCACGTTTAGAATCCCAACATAATTTAACCAGACACTGATAGCACACATTGAGTTATATGCTAATTATTAGCTATTTTAAAAAGAATGCAATCTATTACCTCAGTCACTTCTTCAGGTGGTTCCTCCTTGCATTTCACCTCTGGTTGTGGTACAACTTTGCCCAGTCCTTGGGCAATCCAACCAATTATTCCTTTTCTGCAGAAATGCAAATAAGGACATATTAAGAACCATTTTGTTGGTTACCTGGCAAGCACTAGGGGATACTGCAGGGCAAGGAGAAAGCAGCATATTTAGGCCTACAGCGATTGTTCCCAGAGAGAAACCGGGTACATTTATATTGAGCCAATTTAGTGAGAAACGTTTTGTACCTGTGGCTTTGGATGTTAAGGGTTTTTTAACTTCAATTTTACTTTGTTTACCAGTAACATTGTTTTGTCCTGAGTGTTAGGTGTTATATTTATTTTATTTTGTTTACATGTTTGGTAACTGAGTGTTTGGTTCACAAACATTCAGTTCGTGGGTTAGGGTTAGGGTGTGCACAAGTACAAAACTTTTGTCACAATATTAGCACCATACATTTACCTCTTGTACACTGGAGTGAAGCAACAATGGGCCGTATGGATGTGCAAATCATAAATTGCTCTCAGTTGAAAAGTAATTTTAAATGAATGACAGCAAATTGCAAGCTTTAAAAAAATACTATTCCATATGACAAAAAAAATGAAATAACTGCATTGACAAGAGGAACTGAGCCAAACCCAAAAAGACCAGTGTAAAAAGGCATATGGCAGCAATCATTAGCATAATGCAAGCTCCTTAAACAACTGCTGCAGAACAGATGCTGAACATTGACAATCACTTTGAAGATTAAATAATCGTTTTTGCAAGTTGAATAACAGAAATGTATTTGTTTCTATGCCATTATGAACAACATGTGCTTACTATGCTCTGAAGTTAAAGTGATTATAATTAATTTCTTCAGTTTTGGTGGATTTGGCATCATCCGCTGGTCATAGTAGATTGTTTCGTACTGCAATTCCCAGTCTTCCATTTAAACATAACATGATCCTGAAAGCACATAAAGTGCCCATGTGTAGGTCACAATTTTTGATGGCCTCGGATTTTGGTGTAACACTGACTAGACAACCCAGGAGTAACATGCGTAGTTTGAAGAAAGAAGACCTATCAACAATGTTATCCGACATGATGTTGACCAACATACCTAGCCATATCAAACATTTAATCAAACCTAATTAAATGTTGTACAATTTTTAGGTTTTAATTTTAGCAGCTATTGCGTGTCCCTGTGATGGCCTGAAGGCCTGTCTAGGGTGTCTCCCCACCTGCTACCCAATAACTGCTGGGATAGGCTCCAGCATCCCCGAGACCCTGAGAGCAGGATAAGCGGGGTTTGGATAATGGATGGATGGATGGATGGATGCTTGGTCTTGTGCATTTGAAATGCAACCCCCCCCCCCTTTGTGTCAAACTCAATGCATTTCATGTGTGGGTATATTTGATTACTTGGCGGGAATAGCAATCCCCGTTGGCATCAAAGTAAAATAACATATAGGGGAGCAATTACAGAATGCTAATACATTGAATGGCTGTTGCTACCAAAATGCCAGCGAGAAGAGGTATTCCATATTGAAAATATGGCATTTTTTAATAGAAAAAAAAAGAATTATGGATTACATCTTTAAGGCCTTTGACCACCAGGTCTATTATCTGTGGATGCCTGTAAACTAGCAAGAAACCTTTTGCACAACCTGTCTTAAGTAAATGTAAAAAACATACACCAATCAAATAGAATCTGATGTCATTTAGAAATACTTTACAATAATAACACGATGGCAGATGATTCACAATCCCAAACCCCATTCTCTTTTTTTGTTTTTTGGGGGGGGATTTTTTTCCCCCTTTTTTCTCCCCAATTGTATTTGGCCAATCACCCTGCTCTCTGAGCCATCCCAGTTGCTGCTCCACCCCCTCTGCCAATCCAGGGAGGGCTGCAGACTACCACATGCCTCCTCCGATATATGTGGAGCCGCCAGCCGCTTCTTTTCACCCGACGATGATGAGTTTTGCCAGGGGGACATAGTGTGTGGGGGGATCACGCTATTTCCCCCAGTTCCCCCTTCCCTCTGAACAGGTGCCCCGGCCGACCAAAGGAGGCGTTAGTGCAGTGACCAGGCCACATACCCACATCCGGCTTCCCACCTGCAGACACGGCCAATTGTATCTGTAGGGACACCTGACCAAGCCGGAGGTAACACGGGGATTCAAACCAGCATCCCCGTGTTGGTAGGCAACGGAATAGACTGCTACGCTACCCAGACACCCTTCCAAACCCCATTCTCTCTTTTTTTTTTTCCATTTGGAAAAATAAAGTCACCTCAAGTAAGGTCTGTGATTGACACAGGGGACTGCTACCAACAGATGTGTTTCTATGATTTAGGCCAAATGCTGTTTTAAAAGCTCACAGGAAATTTGAAGCAGTAATTTTTACTCATAAGGAACCTGTCGCTAACAAGACGCCAGCTGTCAAAAGCCTGAAAGTAACTTGCCAATACAGTGGCCAGCCAGCCAGCGATTTCATTAGCAACATTGATCTTGTGAGTAAATTATTTATTCAAAATTAATAAGAACTCATCTCATCTTCAGCCGCTTTTCCGGGGTCGGGTCGCGGTAGCAGCAAGCTAAGTAGGGCACTCCAAGCGCCCCTCTCCCCAGCAACGCCCTCCAGCTCCTCCTGGGGGATCCCAAGGTGTTCCCAGGCCAGATTGGACATGTAGTCCCTCCAGCGAGTTCTGGGTCTACCCCAGGGTCTCCTCCCAGAGTTCCTCAAAAATACAGCATTTGATTCAAAAAGCACAACTGGTAGGTGACTTAACCCTTTGTGAAACACCAATCTTTTAGTATGTGAACCATCCACCATCTTGCAGTTAATTCTGTCCAAAAAAGTGAGGACATGACAGGCCACTTTAAGGTGTGCAAGGTAGGTGGGAAAAATCCGACTGTTTTCTGATCCATTTTAATGGCAAAGCCCATAAATATGTAAAATGTAAACTAGTGTAAGTGTGCAGCACTGTATGTTTGCTCAAGCTATGAATTTGTAAAGCATTGTAGAATGTGGCATAGTGATTGATACAGTCTACTCACTCCTCTTCGGATGTACTGTTGTCCATTAAAGAGAGGGAACACGTGGTACATATTGGGTGAACGACTTACACTTCAGACACAAAACTAACACCATCCATATTGATAAACATAAAGAGGGCATAAGGAAAGACAAACTAGCTACACATTGGCTACTTATAAAATTTTTTCCATACACAGCAAGTACAGAGAGAGAGAGCTTTACCTGCTTACTAAGTTTTCCTGCTGAAAATGGAAATGTGAAGAAGAAAAAAATGTTCATACATGCTTGTAACTTTTACTCATGCAAAAAAAAAAAAATCAGACTGTGTATGAGTTTGTCTGCAATAGTTAAGTGTTTGTGTCAACTGTGGCGTTCACCTTGGTGGCTGTATTTGCCCCACCCTCTTCGGGTGGCAATGCAGGATGGGGGAGCGTGCTGGAAATGCCATGAGAGATCCATGTCATCATCCCTGGCTGTGCACTGAATAGAAGGGAGGAGGAAACTATTTTAGCAGGTTATTCTCATCTGTTTTTGCCTTGGTCAGACTTGCATCAATGAAGGCAGTTATGCATTTATTACACTATCGATAACCCTGAGCTTGTGAGTTCGACTGGCCAGCCACAATGTCCAATGTGTGTTGGTTTTGTGTTGGAGCATCCCAGCCAGAGACAAGATCAGCTGAGTAAACTTTGTTGAACCATCTATAGAATATTATCCTGTCCTAGCCATGGGTAATATCTACTATAGCCATGTCTGAGCGTCCTACATGGTAAGACCTGATCAAATCTGGATAAAGGAAAACCTTGAAAACAAACAAGTTGTTCTGCTGTTGTGGAAATATTATCAAACTATCAAGTAAACTGGAAGGAGAGTAACTCATTTTTCTACCATTAAACACTGTCTAACACTTTGCCACTGCTAATTTGAGCTGTGTCAGATGTACTTTTCCTTTTCAAATCTTCCTTTGGCTAACTAGCTAATTCTTGGAAAGGTAAACCAAACCATGCTATACCACAGTTAGTTTAAGCCAAGCTGATTGGGGCTTATGGACCTAAGACACACGTGGTAATAATGACTGTGACATCCACTGCACCTGATCCTGTCTCTATGAACCTCTGTGTACCAGCATGCACTGAGAGCCTAAGAAAGGAGCCAAAAGAGACCGACCCTTAGGTTTAAGAGAGGCCCGGCCTTTCTCCACGTGACTCTCTTGCAGCTGTATTACACTCACAATTATGAGCATGGTTGCAAGGGCTGCAAAGTTTTTCATTAAGGTAAAATGAGTGAAACAAAATACATAAAAAGGATAAAACATAAACTGCAAAAATACTGATGATTTTAGAAAATTACACAAAAAGCAGGAGAAGCTAAAAGAAGAAGCAGAAAGATCCTGCTATTCAAAACAAGCATGTAACATAATGATATGAAATTTCAAGTTAAAGAAAAAAAAACTGGTCGTTAGATGATTTTTTTTAAAGATAACTGGTTTCAATAAACTGACATTAAGGGGCTTCGGCAGTATGCACAGCCCTTTTGTCTTGAGCCAACTCACCTAATATCCTCTGTAGCCTGTGCTTCCTCTTTTGGCTTGTCATCCTTTGGGGCTGTGAATCAGTGAGGAGTATAAATAAGATTAATGGTGAATATCACTCAATGACTTATTCTATTGACACTGTGAGGATGCATCCCAATAACTGTAAATAACAAACATCTAAATGACTTGCTACCTTTGACTTTGATTTCATCTGTAAAGGTTACTTTCTTTTCCTGTAGAAGCAAACAAAAATATTCTTTGATTTTTTAATTCTTAATGTAAATGTGTTATACATCAGTTCAGACACACTCACAGACACGATGCAGATACAGGCAACACAACTTACAGGTGCAGCGGGTTTCTCCTCTGCCTCTTTTTTCCCAGGAGTAGTAGGGGGCTGGGGAACTACTTTGACCACCCAGTTTAGCATCCTAAAAACAAACAATAATATAATTCACTTACGTTTGCGGACCTATCGATTTAATTTTTGTGATTGAATCAATTGGCTCTCTTTATTGTATTTACCGCCATTATTTCAGTCATTTGAAGTTCTATACGGGGAGTGACTGGACAGGTGTCATGACCATATTTTGATTTGTTTCATCTATTTGGTTTGGGTCGAGGATTATACGTAAAAAAAAATCTCACATTGGCAGCTGATGAGTGGGTGATGCATGAAACAACCTTGTACTGAAATGCATTCAAGTTTTTTTTCCCTACATCTATCTTATATATATCTTTGTTAAAAGAAACACTCAATGGTAGGGAACGTGCTCAACAAATAAGGAGCAAAATAATCCAGTGAGTCAAGTAAATTCTTTATGAGACGGTACAAGCCTGTTTCATGCCATAAGCAATCATCAGCTGTCACTGGATTATTATATGTGTGTGTGTGTGTAGGAAAAAAAACCTTAATATATAGTAGTACAAGCTTGTTATGTGTGTCGCATACTCATCAGCTGTCATTAGCAGCTGCTGATTGCTTATGGGATGAAACAGGCTTGTACTGTCTCATAAAGAATTTACTTGACTCACTGGATTATATATATATATATATATATATATATACACACACACACACACACACACACACACACACACACACACACACACACACACACACACACACACACACACATCTATATATATAAATACATACAGTGCATCCGGAAAGTATTCATACCCCTTCACTTTTCCAAAGGAATTGAATCGAGTGCAACTGGACTTGGTATATATCCGTGAATATATGAGTATATATCCGTGGTATATATCCACTTCACGGATATATACCAAGTCCAGTTGCATTCGATTCAATTCCTTTGGATAACCATGACCTGGATGAATGAGAACATTCACAGACACCCCTTCACTTTCCCCACATTTTGTTATGTTACAGCCTTATTTCAAAATGGATTAAATTCCTTTTTTTTCCTCATCAATCTACACGCAATACCCCATAATGACAAAGTGAAAAAGGTTTTGTAGAATTTTTTTGCAAATTTATTAAAAATAAAAAACGGAAATATTGCATGTACATAAGTATTCACATCCTTTGCTATGACACTCAAAATTGAGCTCAGGTTCACCCTGTTTCCACTGATCATCCTTGAGATGTTTCTACATCTTGATTGGAGTCCACCTGTAGTAAATTCAATTGATTGGACATGATTTGGAAAGGCACACACCTGTCTATATAAGGTCCCACTGTTGACAGTGCATGTCAGAGCAGAAACCAAGCCATGAAGTCAAAGGAATTGCCTGTGGACCTCCGAGACAGGATTGTATCAAGGCACAGATCTGGGGAAGGGTACAAAAACATTTCTCCAGTTTTGAAGGTCCCAAAGAGCACAGTGGTCTCCATCATTCGTAAATGGAATACGTTTTGATCCACCAGGACTCTTCCTAGAGCTGGCCGCCCAGCCAAACTGAGCAATCGGGGGAGAAGGGTCTTGGTCAGGGAGGTGACCAAGAACCTGTTGGTCACTCTGACAGAACTCCAGTGTTCCTCTGTGGAGATGGGAGAACCTTCCAGAAGGACAACCATCTCCACAGCACTCCACCAATCAGGCCTTTATGGTAGAGTGGCCAGACGGAAGCCTGTGCTCAGTAAAAGGCACATGACAGCCCGCTTGGAGTTTGCCAGAAAGCACCTAAAGGACTTTCAGACCATGAGAAACAAGATTCTCTGGTCTGATGAAACCAAGATTGAACTCTTTGGCCTGAATGCCAAACGTCACGTCTGGAGGAAACCAGGCACCTCTCATCACCTTGCTAATACCATCCCTACAGTGAAGCATGGTGGTGGCAGCATCATGCTGTGGGGATGTTTTTCAGCAGCAGGAACTGGGAGACTAGTCAGGATCGAGGGAAATATGAATGGAGCAAAGTACAGAGAGATCCTTGATGAAAACCTGCTCCAGAGCGCTCAGTACCTCAGACTGGGACGAAGGTTTACCTTACAACATGACAATGATCCTAAGTGTACTGCTCCCTCAATGTTGTAAACTTCCCAGAAGTGTTGGAACAAAGATGAACAGCAAGCCAAACTCGAAGTCAGGGGAATTTAATGACGTCTTGCCATTAACTATAGTGAAACGACGACGACGACGAGTGAAACTGTAGAGAAGAAAATAAAATACAATTTTGAGCACCTACGCTAAATATAAAAATATACATAGGTGTAAAATATCTGCATATAGATATACCGTTATCTATCAAAAGTAACCTGAATTACAGTAAGACTGTCTAAAATCTCTATGGCTAACTAGCTAAAACATCTATTTCTGCAGCTAACATATAGCTATTTACCTAATATCTGTAGCTAACGCAAAACTATCATAGTAATATCCAGTATTGCTAACACAATGCAACTCAATAATGTAGCTAACACATCCAAATGAATAGCTAGCACACAATACAGCTTAGCTTATAGAGCCCGTTTTTCCTAAGCTAACAAACTACCCTATAAAATATTCAAACTACACAATATACACCTACAAACGTTACCAAAGATGTACAATATTATTTAGATTTACAGTCATTGCTTTCTGATGGCATTAAACAGAATGATGAGCGAAGATTGAGACATGCAACAACTTTTTCTACTTTCTTTCAGCGTATCAGACTGAGATCGTTTAACAACGGAACTACTGTAACTGCACTTCCTGTTTCATTCTTCTTCTTGTGCAGGTGGCGCTAAATCACATCAAAACAATAGCATGCAGCCACCCAGTGGTTGAAAGTGGTATTACATCAAAATAAACACTGCGCAGGCAGAACACTCCCCGCCTGGCATTATCAAATGCCACTACCTTAAAGTCTCTTATCAAAGTCTCTTAGCAATCCTCTTTTGGAAGGAGGAGGATGACCTCAGATAAAGGTCTGAGAAACGTCTTTGCAGTCTCTTGCAAGGATATTCTTACCTCTATCTTCCGGACCTTACCATCGCCACTTGGAATGGTAGAAGTGACCACTCCCATAGGCCACTCGTTGCAAGGAGACTGGCTCTCTTTCAGTAGTACAATGTCCCCATTTTGCAGGTTGCGTTGTGGTTGGTGCCACTTGCATCTCGGTTGGAGAGTGCTGAGGAATTCTTTTCTCCAACGTGACCAGAACTCATTCGACAGTGCTTGTACTTGCCGCCACTGACACTTGAAGAGGTTCTTCCCTGTTAAGTCGCAGGTTGGAGCAGGAAGGCCTGACTTTTGCGTCAGCAACATAGCAGGAGTCAGCAGGAAAGGCGAGGCGGGATCGGAAGAGACAGGGACTAATGGTCTTGCGTTGACGATTGCTGACACTTCAGCCATCAGAGTGCAAAGGACGTCGTGAGTAAGAGTCTGTTTGGTCTGCAGCAACATGGAATCGAGAATCCTGCGGGACACGCCTATCATGCACTCCCATGCACCTCCCATGTGTGACGCGTGTGGGGGATTGAATTCCCAGGTGCAGCTGTTGTCGTGTAGGTACTTCAGGATGCTGGTCTGGTCTTTGTCGTCATGTCTCATGCCCAGCTCCATGCTGGCCCCGATGAAATTAGTTCCTCGGTCAGATTGCAGCTGCTTTGCTGGTCCTCTCACAGCAAAGAATCTCCGTAGAGCGTTGATACAGCTGGCAGAGTCCATGGATTTTATTACTTCAATATGTACCGCTCTGGTACTCATGCATGTGAACAGTATGGCCCACCGCTTGCTCTGGGCAGCACCTCCTCTGGTGCGTCTGGTGGCGACTGTCCATGGACCGAAAACGTCCAATCCCACATAAGTGAAGGGAGGGGAGATGCTCAGGCGTTCAGAAGGAAGATCTGCCATCTTCTGTACTGCCAACTTCCCTCTCAGTTTTCGGTAGATTACACAGTGATGAAGGATGGAGCACACAAGTCTCTTTCCTGCGACGACCCACAGGCCAGCTTCTCTGATAGCTCCCTCTGTGAACTGTCAGCCCTGGTGCTTGACCTTTTCATGATGATGACGTACTATCAGTTTTGTGACATGACTCTCCTTTGGGAGAATGATAGGGTTCTTGACCTCTGAGTCCAGAGAGGAATAGCTCAGGCGTCCGCCGATTCTCATGAGACCATCCTCCATGAAGGGGTCGAGACTCAGAAGTGAGCTCGTCTTGGAGATCTGTCTTTTTCCTTGCAGGTTGGTGTACTCCTCTGGATACGCATCTCTCTGCACAGCGCTGAAGATAATCTTCTTGGCGGCAGCCAGCTCTTCAGGAGTGTGAGGTGTATGGCATAGATGCCAGCCTTTGCATGTTTGAGGTGAGTTTGAAGGGCTCGACTTGAATGAACGAGCTTGGTGGATCAGGTAGGCAACAGCATCCAGAAGGAACCGTTCTCAGGTAAGTTGGCCTTCTTTCGTGTGAGTGGCGAGGGTGGTAACTTGTGGCCGTACATCCACGTCCAGTTCAGGTTCCACAAGCTTGAATGACTGCTGTTCCACAGGACAAGGAGGCTTGTGAAAGAAGTCAGGTCTGCTGAACCACATGGTGCTGGCGAGCTTGGAGGCAGGTACGGACCTGGTCGCTAAGTCAGCTGGGTTCTGGTGTGTAGGCACATAATGCCACTGTTGTGGAGAGGTTGTCTGACGTATACGTTGAACCCGATTATGCATATATATGTAGAAGCGCTTGGACTCGTTGAATATATATCCAAGGACGACTTTGCTGTCACAATAGAAGTTGACAGAATCTAGCTTGAGGTCTAGCTCATCGAGAATCAGTTCGGCCATTTCAACTGCAAGCACAGCTGCACACAGTTCAAGGCGAGGGATCGTGGGCTCGGGACGAGGAGACAGCTTGGCTTTTCTGAGGACGAAGCCAACGTGGCACTCTCCATCTTCAAAGACAGTTCTTAGGTAAGCCACTGCTCCTATGGCCCAGTTTGAGGCATCTGAGAAAAGGCACGACTCTGTGTATGTAGCCTTGGAGAACGACTGTGGAGTGTAGGCTCATGGAACATGGAGACTGCTCAGATCTAGAAGTGATCCTTTCCATGTTTCCCAGCTTCCTCTCTTATCTTCAGGAAGTTCGGTGTCCCATTCTTCTGCATCGGTGGACAGTTCTCTCAGCAGCGCTCTTCCTTGAATTGTCACTGGTGCTGCAAAACCAAGGGGATCAAAGAGGCTGTTAACAGTTGAGAGCACACCACGACGAGTGAAGGGCTTGTCACTCACTGCGACCTTGAAAGTGAATGTGTCGGAGTTGATATCCCAACACAAACCAAGGCTCCTTTGTGTGGGGAGCTCTTCATCTTTCAGACCAAGGTCCTTTAAGTCTTTGGCCAGGTCCTCAGGTGGGAAGGCTTGCATCACTTTGACGCTGTTTGAAGCAATTTTATGTAGCTTCAGATTCGACTTGGCGAGGGACGCTTGGGTGCGTTTGAGTAAGTCGATGGCCTCTGATTCAGAGGGGAGGGAGGTGAGTCCATCATCCACATAAAAGTGGCGCTCGACGAAGCGGCGTGTGTCGGACCCATACTGTTCTTCGCCCTCTTTGGCGGCTTGTCGAAGGCCGTAGATTGCGACGGCTGGGGAAGGGCTATTCCCGAACACATGCACTCGCATGCGATACTCTGCTATCTCTTTGGTCAGATCATTGTCCTTGTGCCAGAGAAACCTTAGAAAGTTCCTGTGATCCTCTTTGACTAGGAAGCAGTAGAACATCTGCTGTATATCGGCTGCTACTGTGACCAGTTCTTTCCGGGATCGGATCAGCACTCCCAGAAGAGAATTGTTCAGGTCGGGTCCAGAGAGCAGGACATTGTTCAGAGATATGCCAGAGTACTGTGCACTCGAGTGAAACACCACACGTATCTGGCCTGGTTTGTGCGGGTGGTAGACCCCGAAGATAGGCAGATACCAACCCTCCTCCTTCTCATGGAGTGGGGGTGCTGCCTCGGCAAGTTTGGTCTCGAAGACCTTTTCCATAAAGGCAACAAACTGTTCCTTCATTTCTGGCCTCATGTCCAGGGTGCGTCCTAAGGACGTGAGGCGAGAGAGGGCTTGCTCTCGATTGTTAGGAAGAGGTGGTCCGGGTGTCCGAAACGGAAGGGGAGCAACCCAGCTGTTCTGTTCGTCTTGGTGAACCTCTCGCTGCATGATTTCGAGGAACACTTCATCCTCGAGTGACATGGCACACTTGTTGTCGCTTTCAGTTCTCTGAAACACAGTAAGTCCCAGCTTTTCTTCAGCTGGCATGTCAGTAGAGACGTGTTTGGACACGTGAGTGGATACACTATGCCCGGACTCCCCGCCGTAGCTTGCTCTCTCTTTCAGGCAGACACGTTTCGGGCAAGGAGTGAGAAGGGATGGGCGCCCGTTCTCCAGGACGTTAGTCTTGTACACGCTCACATTCGGGTTGTGGGCATTGTTGATGCAAACTTCCCCCACGATCACCCACCCTAGGTCTAACCACTGTGCGAAGGGTGCATTGTGCAGCCCGTTAATCTGCTTTTCACTTTGTGCACTCTGATAATGTCTCTCCCCAGTAGAAGTAAGATTTCAGCATCTGGGTCGAGCTTTGGGAGGTGAGGAGCCATGGTCTTCAGGTGAGTGTGTGAAAGGGCAACTTCTCTTGTAGGGATCTCTGCTCTGTTAGACATGATCTCATTGCACTCAATGAGAGGAGGGAGGTCAAAGCACTCTCCAGTTTCCATTGCTTCTATCTGGAAGCCAACTGCTTTTCTTCCAGTCATGTCCATGAGGCCAGCACAGGTCCTCATCAGGTAAGGCGACAGGCTGCTCTGGATCTCGAACAGTTTGACGAACTCCGACTTGGCTAGCGAATGGTTGCTCTGGTCGTCAAGGACCACATACATCTTGACAGAGCGTTCCCGTTGCCCCCGTGGATACACCCTCACGAGGCAGATCTTGGAGCAGGATCAAGCTGGGAGTCCAGGGCCACATACCTGTGTACAAGCTGAAGTCACCTCAGCGGAGACATCGCTGTGATTTGGAGGAGGAGCAGTGCGTTGATCTTCTGATGCAGTTTCTGTGGTAGGATTGGCGGGCGTGGAGGATGAATGAGTGTCTGGATGTAAGACTGTGCAGTGCCGTTCACTCTCACACTCGTTACACTTCAGCTCCACTTGGCAGTCCTTGGCCATGTGAGAAGGGGAGCAGCACTTGTAACATCTTCTGCGCTCCTTTAGAAATGCCTTTCGTTCTGCCATTGTCTTTGTTTTGAAGGCTCTACATTTTGTGAGAGGGTGGTGCTTGTTATGGATAGGACAGTGCTTAGCAGGGTCACCCTCTGACTTGTCTGTCTCTTTTGTGTCAGACACATCTGTCTTGTTTACTGTCACTCGGGTCTTTCCTCCCTCATGCTTTGAGAAGGGCCTTTCATTTTGGTAGATCTTGCAGGTCTTGCTTGGTAGGACGAAACTTGAATCGTTCCTCTTCCTAGCCTCAGTGCAGACAAAATGAGTGAAGAATGAGAATGGGAGAAAAGTCACTCTATGCTCCTCTTTGTATCATGAGCCAGCGGTCATCCATCTCTCTTGAAGGTAAGTAGGCAATTTTTAAATGATGGGATTTATTCCCCGAGGAGTGTCGAGGTAGGTAAGTCCAGGGAGGTAACCGTCCTCTTTAGCTGACTGCAGCTCGGTGAGGAGGTCTCCGAGTTCTCTGAGCTTAGTGTTTTCTTTGGGTGACAGAGAAGGGAAACTGTCTAGGCGTCTGAACAGAGCACTCTCTATTACCTCTGGGGTGGCATAACACTCTTCTAGTCTCACCCAAATCAAGTGAAGAGCAGCGGGAGGGTTGGAGACATGGACGGCTCGAATCCTTTTAGCGTGCTCAGATGATTCTTTGCCAAGCCATTTCACTAATAGGTCTAGCTGTTCGGCGGCAGATAGGTCTAGGCCTTGAGTGGCAGTGAGGAACGAGGATGCCCATGCTCGGAAGTTTTCCAGCTGGTCGTCAAACTTAGTAAGCCCTGTAGTGACCAGCTCTCTACGAGCCATATATTTGGCAAAGTCCATCATGTTTGGGGGCTGGGCTACATAAGCACATTGTGTGTTAGACTCAGTAGAACAGTCAGGGGCAGGGGTAGCCGTGTACCTGGCTGGTGAGAAGTTCCTCGCATCAGGTGACATGGACGGTTGTTTGGCCCTAGGCATGGGGATAGGGCGTTGTGTGGCTACTGGACTGTCTCTATGTGTCTGCCCATGGGACGTGGAGAGAAGAGCAGTGTTGTTTTGTTGGGGATAATGTCCTTCAGAGGCCTGTCTGGGTGGAGGTGCTCCCTGTGCTGTGTGGGGTGGAGCACTATGTGAGGAGACAGCGTGGTCAGCGTAGAACAGAGACTGATACTGCACATCTCTCTTGTTCTCTCTCTAACCGTATTTGGTGATACACCGCGGCTGCTGGTCGTATTACTCTTGTCATCTGCAGCTTCTAAAGCTTCAGCCTCAGCGACCGCTGCAGCAGCTTGTTTTTCACTCTCTAAAGCTTCTAAAGTAGCTTCTAGCATGTCCCTTTCCAAGTCCAATCTTGCCTTTTCTTTCTTAATCTGTAGCTCCTGTTTTGCAAAGGATGCTCTAGCACATGCAGCCTGGGCTGAGGCTCTCGCTCTGGCAGCTGCACTACTAACTGATGACTTGGAAGATGTTTTAGAGACACTGGACCTGATCTCCTGTGGTGTTGTTTCTTCCAGCAAGGATTCTTCTTCATCCTCTGGGTTTTCCATTGCAGCATGCGTAGTGAAATCTTCTATGCTTGGCTGTTTCGCCATCTGAGGTTTGACTTTTCACTGTACTGCTCCCTCAATGTTGTAAACTTCCCAGAAGTGTTGGAACAAAGATGAACAGCAAGCCAAACTCGAAGTCAGGGGAATTTAATGACGTCTTGCCATTAACTATAGTGAAACGACGACGGCGACGACGAATGAAAAGTCATTGCTTTCTGATGGCATTAAACAGAATGATGAGCGAAGATTGAGACATGCAACAACTTTTTCTACTTTCTTTCAGCGTATCAGACCGAGATCGTTTAACAACGGAACTACTGTAACTGCACTTCCTGTTTCATTCTTCTTCTTGTGCAGGTGGCGCTAAATCACATCAAAACAATAGCATGCAGCCACCCAGTGGTTGAAAGTGGTATTACATCAAAATAAACTCCGAAGGCAGAACACTAAGCACACAGCTAAGACAATGAAGGAGTGGCTTTGGGACAAGTCTGTGAATGTCCTTGAGTGGCCCAGCCAGAGTCCAGACGTGAACCCCATTGAACATCTCTGGAAAGACCTGAAAATAGCTGTGCAGCGACGCTCCCCATCTAACCTTACAGAGCTCGAGAGGATCTGCAGAGAAGAATAGGAGAAATACCCCAAATATAGGTGTGCCACACTTGTAGCTTCATACCCAAGAAGACTTGAGGCTTTAATCGCTGCCAAAGGTGCCTCAACCAAGTACTGAGTAAAGGGTGTGAATACTTATGTACATGCAATATTTCAGTTCTTTATTTTTAATAAATTTGCAAAAAATTCTACAAAACCCTTTTTGCTTTGTTATTATGGGGTATTGTATGTACACTACCGTTCAAAAGTTTGGGATCACCCAAACAATTTTGTGTTTTCCATGAAAAGTCACACTTATTCACCACCATATGTTGTGAAATGAATAGAAAATAGAGTCAAGACATTGACAAGGTTAGAAATAATGATTTGTATTTGAAATAAGATTTTTTTACATCAAACTTTGCTTTCGTCAAAGAATCCTCCATTTGCAGCAATTACAGCATTGCAGACCTTTGGCATTCTAGCTGTTAATTTGTTGAGGTAATCTGGAGAAATTGCACCCCACGCTTCCAGAAGCAGCTCCCACAAGTTGGATTGGTTGGATGGGCACTTCTTGCGTACCATACGGTCAAGCTGCTCCCACAACAGCTCAATGGGGTTCAGATCTGGTGACTGCGCTGGCCACTCCATTACCGATAGAATACCAGCTGCCTGCTTCTGCTCTAAATAGTTCTTGCACAATTTGGAGGTGTGTTTAGGGTCATTGTCCTGTTGTAGGATGAAATTGGCTCCAATCAAGCGCTGTCCACTGGGTATGGCATGGCGTTGCAAAATGGAGTGATAGCCTTCCTTATTCAGAATCCCTTTTACCCTGTACAAATCTCCCACCTTACCAGCACCAAAGCAACCCCAGACCATCACATTACCTCCACCATGCTTAACAGATGGCGTCAGGCATTCTTCCAGCATCTTTTCATTTGTTCTGCGTCTCACAAACGTTCTTCTTTGTGATCCAAACACCTCAAACTTGGATTCATCCGTCCACAACACTTTTTTCCAGTCTTCCTCTGTCCAATGTCTGTGTTCTTTTGCCCATCTTAATCTTTTTCTTTTATTGGTCAGTCTCAGATATGGCTTTTTCTTTGCCACTCTGCCCTGAAGCCCAGAATCCCGCAGCCGCCTCTTCACTGTAGATGTTGACACTGGTGTTTTGCGGGTACTATTTAATGAAGATGCCAGTTGGGGACCTGTGAGGCGTCTGTTTCTCAAACTAGAGACTCTAATGTACTTATCTTCTTGCTCAGTTGTGCAACGCGGCCTCCCACTTCTTTTTCTACTCTGGTTAGAGCCTGTTTGTGCTGTCCTCTGAAGGGAGTAGTACACACCGGTGTAGGAAATCTTCAATTTCTTAGCAATTTCTCGCATGGAATAGCCTTCATTTCTAAGAACAAGAATAGACTGTCGAGTTTCAGATGAAAGTTCTCTTTTTCTGGCCATTTTGAGCGTTTAATTGACCCCACAAATGTGATGCTCCAGAAACTCAATCTGCTCAAAGAAAGGTCAGTTTTGTAGCTTCTGTAACGAGCTAATCTGTTTTCAGATGTGTGAACATGATTGCACAAGGGTTTTCTAATCATCAATTAGCCTTCTGAGCCAATGAGCAAACACATTGTACCATTAGAACACTGGAGTGATAGTTGCTTGAAATGGGCCTCTATACACCTATGTAGATATTGCACCAAAAACCAGACATTTGCAGCTAGAATAGTCATTTACCACATTAGCAATGTATAGAGAGTATTTCTTTAAAGTTAAGACTAGTTTAAAGTTATCTTCATTGAAAAGTACAGTGCTTTTCCTTCAAAAATATGGACATTTCAATGTGATCCCAAACTTTTGAACGGTAGTGTAGATTGATGAGAAAAAAGGAATTTAATCCATTTTGGAATAAGGCTGTAACATAACAAAATGTGGGGAAAGTGAAGGGGTGTGAATACTTTCCGGATGCACTGTACATATATATATAGTAAAATATCTTAGTTGGGGTTAAATGTAGGCAGTTTAGGGGATAATCCTGGTTGCCTAACTGGAAAAGCAAATACATTGTGGTCTCAAACCAGTTAATGAACTTTGCTGTATGTCTTCACTTTTCCCTGTACCTCCTGTGTCTTATCCCTCTGCTATCAAATACAGGTTAAAATTGTCCAACAAAAAACTCAACACTTTTTAAAGGGTTAGTTCTGTCACTGTGGAGTGCAAATTTTGCCAAAGTCGTCCTCTTGCACAGATAACAGGAAGAGTAACAGGTGTGGGGAGAGTTTTCAGCACCAAGGACAGCATCCTCATCCCATCCAGGATGAACAAACTGCGTTATTCCAACACCTTGGCTGTGTCACATTACCCACTCCAATACGCATTTCCAGTTTACTAGAATAAAATTTATGTTTGTAGTGTGGAAAAATCTAATACACTAAACATGTCAGGATGTATACTATTTTCGGCAAAAAGTATTTCAAATTGACTGGGCACTGTTCAGGAAGAAGATGGTGACTTTGTGTGGTTACCATGGAGGTAGGGCAGTTTCTGGCCAGCTGAAATTTCTCAGTGAAGATCAAAGATATCAACGTGACCCCGCTCAGATGAGAGTTTGTTGTACAAGGTTTGTTTTGGATGTATATGAGCAGTTATATACCACTGATTAAATACGTATATTGATTTTGAGTGGTTACCATGGAGATATTATAGATTGCATGAGCTGTACCTGTTTGCCGTCACTTCCACCGGTTGACTGAGGGTAGCATAACAGAATTACGCCGCAAACTAAAGACGTTTTGATAGAATAGTAAAGTATGTAGTACTGTCATTATGCAGTATATTCTCATTAAATACGTAAGAAATAGGTAGCAGCTGGTCAGCAGCAGCAACAGCCTCAATGAGAACATTACACTATGGCGCTGGTTTCAAGACTTCAGACCTCATAGGGAATTAGGCTGCTTAAATACTCTTTTGGAGGACAGAGATTGATTTGGAAGTTTAACTGTTCAGTACTGAGAAAGCAAACCATTGCTACTGTTGTGCTATGTGTCATAATTTGCTTCCTTCCTGTGTTTTTACCAAAGCTCGTATTGGAAGACATGTTGTGAATACCTCAAAAACTCACAAGAATTTCAGTTAGACATTCACCTCTATAGACTCCTCAACCGCTCACTTCTTAATACACCATTTTATTTGGGACATACATACAACTTTGTTTGCAACCTCATGTGTGTCTGCCCTAGCCTAGCCAGCGGCAACAGTATCTAAAACCATTTGGGGTTACATTTGGGAAAATAAATCAGACAAATGTCAGCCAAAGGCCACTGTGGCAGCCGGCATAACGAAATGGTTAGCATCGGGGTTGACATTTTAAGCGGAGTCATTGAAAAAGTTCTCTAGCCGCTCTCTTCTATAACAGATGTATGATTGAGAGGTATCAAGAAAACAAAGTATTCTTTATCTGCTTCCCTTGTCCTTGTTCTGTGTGTAATGGTGTTCAGATCATGTGTAGCTAACTGTCACTCCCAATTAAGACTGTGTGAGCTTGACCTTAATCTACAGCAGCTACAGAAGTTTGATGGTAGAAAATAACCATGTTACTGGACAGGCACGTTCATATCAGACACAAAACATGAGAAAATTGAGATGGCATCTGTCAGTTTCATGACAGTTTTTAACATGCTAGGAACTTCCACAGTTCTTTGTCATTAACAGAAGGTTTAATGCTCCACCTACTCTGCAGGTTTACCTTCAATACTGCTAACTGGCAAACATCGAGGCATGAAAGGGAACAGATTCGAGGTTGGTTGTTTTTGTGTGCGGAAAAGCTGCTAAGGGCAGCTTGCCGACCCCCCTGCTGCATAGACAGTGCTATAGACAGCATCAATAAACCACTGAACAGCAGCCACTACACTTATCTTCTGAATGGTTAGTTTGATTGAATATTAGCTCATCAACAAGTTGGAAATTTACAAAACCCTAAATTTGTCCACTGTTTGGAAAAATTAATGGGTTTTGAAATGCATGCAAAAGACAAAATTATTTCAGTTTTGTGGTAAGACATACACATATTTAGATGTATAATTCAAGTAAAACTAGGAGGTACTGTAACTGTGGCTGTGAAAAGAAGTTTAAACTGAAATTAACTGAGGGAAGATAGCAAATAGCTCTTGTAATGCATAACTCTCCATTTAGGTACAACAGTAGTTTCTGAAAATGGTCCAGAAATTTCAAATTGCAATAATTCTAAACCTGTATCTTGCAGGTGGCACAAAGGTGCAACAGACCTTGGGGTGCCTCTGTAGCCGAATGGTTACAGCACATACCACATGGCCACATAGTCGTAACCGTCGCTGGTCGAATCCAGCATATCTTACCACTCTTTTTCCCCACTTCCTTTCTGCCTCCACTATCACTATCTCATAAAGTTATGAAAAATAATAATTAAAAAAAAAGTGCAACAGACCAGCACCACATCTACAGTACACATATTTACACCTTTCTACAAGTTAAACAACACTTGGGTCCGGATGTATTTGTAGGCCGCAAATTGGAGTCTAGGATAGGGGTAACTATCATAGGGAAGATGAGGAGGATTTGAATAATAATAATAAATTAAACTTATATAGCGCTTTTCTAATACTCAAAGTCATTAGGGGGTGAGGGTGGCATGTCTGGCTTACCTGAGGGCTTCAACAAAGGTCCAGCATCCCAGAGGCTGTGAAACTGTGCAGGCTGCAGGAATCTCAGCAAGAGCGGAGGATTATAACTTACCCGGTTGGGCTAATGGGATTATAGGATGAAGGACAGAGCCAGCCAGTAAGGGGGTTTACATTAGCTTTCCAGCATCTGAAGTAACCCGGGAATAACATGGAGGGAGTCCTGGCTTCACATGGAAGTCATCAACCTAAAGTGATGTGCTTAAGTAGAAGCTGCAGACCAGAGATAGTGATCAGTATTTGAGACTCAGCAAGATTGCATTGACTTTTGTCTCTCCTGTTCTATGGTGTTGTTATGATATACAACATTTCCCACTAGTACAAAACTAATATCGACAGTCCCATAAAACCCACTCATTGGCTGTAGCCAATATCTCACATTTAAATGCAGATGCATGCTGTTTGAAAACCAACACTTGCCATCTTATTGGAAACACAAGAAGTTCATGTGTGGAAATCCAAGCTGTTGATGTCAGGAGACATGGGTCATTGTCTCCTGATTAGTTTTATAGTGACAGAAATGATAAGCCAACTGATATTCATGTTCATTGACTTTGATGATATTATCTTAACTGTTCACTAATAATTTGCCAAGAATTAAAAATATTTGATATACAAAGAATTCTGAACTTGAGTAGCTTTCAGTGTTTGCGTGCAATACACACCTGTTTTCTTATGTGTGTTTGACAACCTACCAAGTCAAAATCCTGGTATGTGAAAATCTATTTGGCAGATAAAACAGATTCTCATTTGAATTCTGATCTCGGCTCTCACAGCAAATGTGGATTTCACGAATGGGAGTCAGTTGTCACACATTTCCCACCATGCAGAAAAACAACTCCAGAAACAAAGCTTTACTGCCATTGTTTGTCACTTCCAATCATAGCATTAGCAGAGTGACTGATGGCTCCATATCACATAAAGAGCAACCTCTGATCTCCTATAATTCAGCTCTCTGTGCAGCAGGCCTGGGATGCACACTGAGATTATAACAAGTGATAACCAACAACATTTGAGGGTTTTACTGTGTGAGGGAGCCTTTGTATGTATAGTGTCGAACCCCTTGTGGATGTTCAGTACTTGCATTGATTCATACTGCGAAACTTTTTTGGTGTCATAAAATATCAAGGAAAAAAAAACATGTTCCTCTGTGTTCTCCTCTCATATTTGAAATACTGAAAATACATCTTGAGTTGCACATACAATTTAAGTGCCACATTGAGCACTGTATGATTTGCTGAACTACCAGCCCCCTCTAGGCTGATGTTATCTGATGGTGTCTCCATGACTAAGACAGTGGGCTCTGAACTCAATACCGACATGTTTGGCTGGAAAATGTGTCCAATGGGACCATTCCCGTTGGACACATTTTCCAGTGGGACCACTTTTTACACATCTTTGATTTCTCCATCATAGTTAAGCCAGTGAAACAGCATATCTTCCAACAGAAATCCCTCCCAAATAGATGACCTATGAAAACAGACTTCCATTTCATTTTTTATAATCAAATGTCTTAAACAGACCAACTAACAAAAACAGTTGGACAGATAGGCAAACAAAAAATGGTAAATTTGGAAAAAAATGCATTGCGTTAAACTAAAGAAGAAAATAATGTTCCCTTATTGAACATTTAATTACAACTTTCTGTACTGCACTGTTGCAAAATTTCTTCCTCCCACATAACATTTTTCAAATAAATCCATACTAACCAAATTATAATCTTTTGGAAGCTATATTTTTTAAGTTTTTAAAATCCCTGAACAGAGGAGATTGGCTTTTGGGAAAATTGTTTGTGTTTTTCTATTGGAGAGATTTATGTGAGCTTTTTTGTTTGTTTGTTTGTCTGTCAATTTAGAAATATGACTGCAGTTGGAGACCTGATGCTCGTCACGGTATACACATTACTACTGACTGGTGTGAGTCGGCGGCATGTATAAAAGTTTACACTACAAATTATGCGCAGACATTGAATAAATAAAGTGGCGTGTTTTCTGCAGATGAGTGTGTATCACTGCCATTCTTTCAGGTATGACCGTACTTTAGTGACTAGGACTAAAGCAGGTAATGTGGCTCCTAGGAGGATTACCTACTAACGAGGTTAAGTACAGCGTCAGCGAAAGAGAGGATCGGACTGCCGTTGCTGCAGCCACCCGAGCCAGAACAGAGCTTCATAACACTTTACATGGACCCTGGTTTATTATGCATCATAAACTGAACATCAACCACATGTAAGATTTGTGAACACCGATTAAGTCTTTATTTCAGCTTTTCTGGTGTGTTCATCTAATATTTGTGTTGCCGATAAATTCAATGAGGGAAAACAAATCAAATTAAGTTGCGCTCAGCGATAAACTGTTATGTGCGGCATCTGCAGCCACACATATAGTCCCCGCTGGTCTCGGATTAAAGAAGAAGACACTTGGTTTGTCATTGTACCTAGGGCTGCATACAACAAAATCCATCCTCTGCATTTAACCCATCCTAACCATGTAGGAACAGTGGGCAGCCGCCACGCAGCGCCCGGAAACCAGCTCCAGTTCTTCTTCCATACCTCGGCACTGACAGGAGTACTAATCTTAACATGCATTTCTTTGGTGGTAGGAGGAAAGCCACGCAGGCACGGAGAGAACATGCAAACTCCACACAGCAATGACCTGGGACGGCCTGGGGTTTGAACCCAGGACCTTCTTGCTGTGAACTAACAGTGCTAACCACTGGGCCGCTGTGCCGCCCACATTTCTCTGCTATGTCGCCCCTTTTCCTTTTCCTGCTCAGACTTTCTTACTGTTTCTATTACAGGCAGTCACCGCGTTATGAACGGGTTCCGTTTTTGAGTCTTTTCTTAAGTCGTATTTGTGTGTAAGTCGGAAAAGTTACGTATAGTTCACATCTAGCACCATTAGTCAAGTGTTTGTCTTATTTAAAGCATATATTTTACCTAAAACATCACAAACATAATAATGCTGTAATAATAATAAATCGAACAACAGCACAGCATTTATAATTGAGAGAGAGAATGTGTGTATAGGGATAATAAAAAAAAAACTTTAAAGAAACATTTCAAACTCCCGACCTGCCACTATCCCCGAAGCGGGTCGCTACAGGCGGACGTCGGCTGTTTGAAACGAAGGCCCGCCAGGGGCTCGCCTCACCGGGTAAGTGAAAAAACGGTAAGAGCGGTTCACCGCTCTCTGAACGGGTTATTTCCACTTCCGTGTCAATCATGACCGTTTTCCTTTTCTTCGGTGCATCGCCGTCACTTGCATCGTATTTAAGCTTTGAACCCATGATTACAAGGGTAAACACACGAAAATGTTAAGCGAAAACACAACATCCGATTTAAAATGGCGACGACGGCGTGGCGTTGTTCTCCCTCGGGGCCGACAAACTGCCTAAAACGCGCAGTGTTTTGAGCGTTGCGCAAAGTAGTCCCCCCGTTCATTAGTACGAGCCATTTTGTGTAACTCGATATTTAGAAAAAAAAGGCTTTACCGAGATAGGTTCGTAATCCAAAGGAGTTGAATCAGATGCATGTCCAGTTGCACTTGATTCAACTCCTTTGGATAACCATGACCTGCGCCAGTAGTGGTTGTGGTTGCTATAGTTACCAAGCCTCCCTTCCGGTCTGCCTGCGTTGCAGTCTGGGTTGTTCTTCCCGTTTCAACTAAATGGCCGCTGCCGCACGTTACCATCTGCGTTGTGCGATTCATTGATGTCGTCTCTCATTACTGGCGCTGGATGAATGAGAACATTCACAGACATGTCGGTTCGTAAGTATGGGCATCCGTAACCCGTGGTCTACCTGTACTGCTATAGACACCAACAAAAGTGTTGGAGTGGTTTACCTTCGTTTCTTCAAAAGCATCTTTAAAAAGAAAAAAAGAATTACTTCAAACTTGAAAAAGAAATTAAAAAAAATCAAAACTAAAAATCATACTGGCAACTGACATTTCTAACAGAAAATCAATAAGGTCATTACATCATTGAGATTAACTGACGAGAAGGGGATTGTGGAAGTTTTAGGAATATTCAGTGGTGTACATATTAAATTTCACATAATTTGTTTACATTAAAATAGTCATTTTATTAACTAGATGCTGCTCAGTACAATACAGAAATAATCGTAGAAAATTATTTTATCCAGTTGCTGCAAAATATGACAGTTACAGTATGTCACATTTTAGTAGTCTGAAGTATGTCTAACATAGTATCTTCAGGACGAAGCATTTCCTACACCGGTTATTCCTCAATCTGTCCAAAACAAGGGGTTTAAGGTGACATCAGGGGTATGTACAAAAAAAAACAACCTCAAACTATTACACTTTTAATTGTAATGTTTCATTTCCCAACCATATTGGTGTATGATTTGGAAGTGAAGCCACACATCCAAATATAGGATTCTGGACCCATCCACATTTTGACTCTTTGCAAAAGTACTTATAAGAATAAAAAGGTCTATTATTTGACTATTTTTCTTTTCTTTTTTTCTTCTTTCTCTGTTGAGATGGCTTCTGATGGGCTTTCGAGTGGCAAGTCACGATTTCTGTACGTAGGCCAATGAAAGCAGTAGCCACATCAAGCATTTTCAAGACGTGCTTTTAAGACTTTTGCTGCGTCCGGGTATTGTAGCGGTCTATTCCGTTGCCTACCTCCGGCTTGGTCGGGCGTCCCTACAGATTCAATTGGCCGTGTCTGCGGGTGGGAAGCTGGATGTGGGTATGTGTCCTGATCGCTGCACTAGCGCCTCCTCTGGTCGGTCGAGGCGCCTGTTCAGGAGGGAGGGAGGGAGGGAGGGAGGGGAACGGGGGCGGGGGGGAATAGCGTGATCCTCCCACGCGCTACGCCCCCTGGTGAAACTCCTCACAGGTGAAAAGAAGCGGCTGGCGACTCCACATGTATCGGAGGAGACATGTGGTAGTCTGCAGCCCTCCCGGATTGGCAGAGGGGATCGAGCAGAGACCGGGATGACTCGGAAGAGTGGGATAATTGGATGGGTATAATTGGGGAGAAAAAGGGGGGAAAAGGCAAAAAACAAAAACAAAAAACGTTTGCTTTCCCCAGGCATGCACTAGTATCCCTTCTGCCCTAAGCAACAGGAAGTCAAAATGTCGACACAGGGTTTACATGAAAAAAGATTTGAGACTGAAACTCTTCCTCATAAATCCTTACGTCAAAGCTTTATGTACCTCATCCACAGGTAACCCCTCTGACGGAGTGAGAGACTGAAAAGTCATTGATGAAGTCTGAACTTTAGCCTCTAAGTTGCATGAGTATCTGTGCATTCCTTAAAATAAAACTAAATAAATTAATACAATTTCAAGTTTTTAATAAAAATCAGGTTTGAGAACCAGTGTCGTACACTAAACTTAAGCTTAAATGTCAGTCCTTTGAAAAGTGTAGTTAGATCAATTTAGATGACACCAAATGGCAATGACTTGCCTATATGATTTGGTATTTACAAAGCAGAAAATCATGAACTTGTTAAAATCCGTTGACACACAAATTTGCCAATGAGCTTTGATTTCACTTTTCTCTGTTGTTTTGAATTATAATCAATGAGAAACTGCTCATTCTGAAAGACGAGGTTTATACAGAGAAAAAAAACTAACTACAAGTGAGATGGTAAGCATAAAGTTTGTCTGTCTAAACTTCAATTTATATTTTGTTTTACATATTTTAACAGTTGCCACAAGCATACACACATCAGACTGATAACGCAGAGAGGCAGTGCCCTCAGGGGAAAATTGCTAAGAGAGCCAAACGTGTGTAGAATTGTGATTCATGGGGGAAGTTAAAGTGCACATCCTCTCTGTCTTGCGGTGTCTGTTTTCTCTTACCATGTGTCCAAAAGCTTATTATCCTTTTCCTTTCTAACTTTCATGATGGAGTTAGACTCTGGTGTGAACCCTTTGAACTATGGCCTCCTCTTTCTCGGGTTTGGAAAAGCTATTAAACCCATGCTCACCCCAAAGATACGGCAGCTAGGCTGAGGCAGACAAACAATACTAGCATGAAAAGAGCACTGTCAATAAAACAATGCCTTTGTTTACACTTATCTTAATTGTCACGGAAGTAACAATGTGGATTTAACATCAAGTTTAATGTGTTTTATCATCACACAAGATACATTATTTACTTTAGAAGGATAACGTTTTTTTTAAGTTACATAGTAATAAAAGATAAAAAAAACAGATTTGACATTCATGACAAATGGAGTATTTTGCACAAGTCTATATCAAGGTCTGTTCGCTGAAATGCCACTGTGGAACAGTAATATAATGAAACAACAATATTATAAGTACTCTACGTGAATTCTGTAATCTTAGGTAATGCTTAAATAATCTTGGATTTATTCCTTCTCCTTGAACAACAAAAATACATTTTCCTCTACAAAGATTACATTTGCACTGATACTTCAAAAAAAAAATCTGCATGTTGTTACACACCTTGTCAATGATTTGTTTTCCTGTCCCAGTGAAAATACAGTAATCCAATCAGGTGGTGACAAGAGAATAGACAAAGAGCTGTGCAAACTCCCTGCTGACAAGTCGACAATGGCAGCTTGAGGTAGCTTGTAGAGATCAAATTGTAATTGTCAGTCAAGTAAAGATGACACAGTTTGTATCAGAAAAGATATAAAGAGGAGGTGGAGTTGAGTGTCATTAGAATAGTGATGGCAGGAAAAATGTGAGCTATGATGACAAAGCCAAAGGTTTTTGTGAATGTATGAGGGTGCCCAGGACTCTACCATGGGGAGTTCCATTGAAATGTGCTCATTCATGAGGAGAGGGCTGACTCTAGCTTTAAATGTGATCATGGTAAGTAACGAATGAGTCAAATCCCACCAGCGGCAAGACAGAGTAAACATGATGGTTTCGTGTCAAAGGCAGTGAATGAATCGAGGAAGGTGAAAAGGCAGAGAGAAGCAGTTCTATTCATGTGGGGTGTTCCAGAGAAAAGGAAAGCCACAGAGTGCATTGCTCGGTGAGAGTAAGTTCAGTGGGGTCCTACAAGCAATTCTCAGAGAGACACTGAAAAGTTGAGCAGGGGCAGTATGTCTAAGAAAGAGTTTTGAAAATAAATGAACAGTGGGGAACAGTTATTGGTTTGTAGTTTGTTGTGAGATTTGTTCAGGGGTTTTTCTTCAGAGATGCACCTCTGTCTGACATAGAAATAGATGGAGTTACCAGATAAAGAGGAGTAGTTGGTGACCATGGTCAGGATAGCGGAAGGATCAGCAGTAATCTGTAGAAGAAGTTCAAGAGGTTAGATGTGAGCCTTGTTGAGGCAGATTTAAGGACCAATCTAGGGAGTGAAAAGTAAGACCCTAAACCATAAACACTGGACTTAGAGGGCAAGAGAGCGTGAGGGATAGAAGAGGTCAGAATCATTTGGAATGAGTCACAGATATCATCAACCTTCTTCCCAAAGGTGATAAAAATGATTGAGAAGGTGTGTGTGTGTGTGTGTGTGTGTGTGTGTGTGTGTGTGTGTGTGTGTGTGTGTGTGTGTGTGTGTGTGTGTGTGTGTGTGTGTGTGTGTGTGTGTGTGTGTGTGTGTGAGAGGGGATGGGTGCAAAAGGTTAGAAGGGTTGTAAAATAGCAGATGGCTTTTTTTTTAGCAGCTTTGAAGGGTTAACTGAAGGTGAGAATAGAGAGTAGGTTGAATTTGAGAAAAAAGATCCACTAAGACAGATTTTGACCACTTTTATGTTGGCTTCACAAAGTCTTTTTCTTTTTAAGTCATGATTTTTGACACAGCAAAAAGCAGGTGGTTGGGGAGGGGGGGCAGGGTAAGCCTGAAAGCCCCGTTTCACTTCTAAACAATCTGCCCTTGACTCAGCCTTTTAATCTCTTGTTTAGCGAGCAACTCAAAGAGTCTCTGTAGTCAATGATATTGCATCAACATACCTATCAGGCTTTAGGAGGTGGAACAGAAAGATAATGGCAACTGGTGGTGGAAAGGGCATGAATGATTTAAAGATAACAAACAACTTTTTGGATTAGTTACCATTTTGTTACTCATTTAAGTCTCCAGCAGATGGCACTACAATATTTATTTTGAACCACTGGCAGCTGAATAATGAGCAGGAACCATGCAGATATACAAAGAGTATATTTAATTTTGACTACTGACAGCACATGGAATCTGAGAGCTCTAAATTTACTCCCCACTCTTTGAGCTCAGTCTCTCAATTTTGATCTTGCATCGCTTGACTGAGCCTTCAGTCATAAAACATGTCTGAGCGTTGATGGATGGTAGACTGTGTCCATTTTTAAATACAGCATCATGTGTTGCACCCCGTCTCTCAAAACCTGCACATTCAGACACATAGTCAAACATGTACTCATTGTGTAAATTGTATTTTAGAGTGTTTTTTGTGAATTTTATTTTGTTTGAATTGACAGTTGACATGCATGGTGTGTGTCTTCCTCTATCATGGTGTGTGTCTTCCCCCCTCAACTTTTCATTTTTTTTCCTTTCCCTATGGTTTTGTTTTAGCACTCAGCACCTCTTGTCCTCCACATTGTTACTCATTGTTTTCCGAGAGATTTTTCAACCACTTTTGACTTCTTCTAAACCTCTGCCAGTATTTCAAAACCATGGCTTCCTTAATAGAGGGATGTTTAATCCGTTTTCAGAAGCCTTTTTTTGCCTCCTGTGTTTTTCCACACCCCAGACAGACCCTTCTGCCCTCCACAACCCTGCTCTTCAAAAAAAAGAAAAAGAAAAACACTGTTCACAGGGGATAACATCTTTACTTCACCTTGAAAATGTTCTGTTCCTCCTCACCTCATCGATTTCGATTGTCTACTCCTCACTCTTTCTTTTTGTCAAGCCTACCTAATCTTCATGTTGTCCAACCAGGATGATGTGGCAAAACGGAGAAAATGTTGTCTTCAAAGGAACAAGTGTCCACCATGGAGGAAGAGAGGGGTGATGTGCACATCTCGTCCATCACATTAGGGACTGTGAGATCGGTGACGGTAAGTCATTGGAGAAAGATGTAGAAGGAAAACACAACCCGGAGACTGGCTATTAAAACTGACACCTCAGTTAGCCAGCAGTCTAAGAGCATTCAAAAATGCTGACAGGGGTTTGACTGCTGGCACCAAGTGTAAGTCAGTCACCTTGATGTGTGATGGACAGGAACAAATACTTATATTATTCATTGTCTTCACTCACTTGGTCAAATACACGATCATGGGGGGCTGAAGAGTAGCAGGCATTTGGTGGAAGGCAGGGAGACACCCTGGACAGGTTGCCTGTCCTTCACAGGGCTCTCTCTCTCTCTCTCTCTCTCTCTCTCTCTCTCTCTCTCTCTCTCTCTCTCTCTCTCTCTCTCTCTCTCTCTCACACACACACACACACACCTTCATCATTGGCGGTCACTTGGGGTTGAGTATGACTGTCCTCTGTCGAGGTCCTTGTGGGGACCACCCTTTGTTCATCCGCCTTCACTGCCGTTGTGACCAGGAGACATCTTCCACCAGTTCCACCGCTGAGATCTTTGTTGGATCGTGTTTCGTCTGGAACCTCCACCTTGCCCTATCCACCTTGGGTGACCCTACCAGGAGCCAAGCTTCGGATGGTATAGCTCTTGGGATCACTGGTACACACAAGCTTCTCCACCATGACAAGGTGGTGATCCAGGAGAAGGCGCACGCACGCACGCACACACACACACAGCATGTATTTATGGGCAATTTTGGTTGTGCAAGTCACCTCAGTATCAGCCACACTTTTCGGTACAGTAATAAGATGTAACAAGCCATACGTTGTATCAAATTAGACAAAAATTAGAAATACATAATATGTTTTTGATTAGACAGTAAACAAACCGTTATACCCTATTTAGACACCATACACCGAAGTTATGCTATGGACCCAAAATATACTTAATGTTGACACTATTATACCAACTTATACTCTAATTAGAAACCAATCACATCTAGTTGCTACGTCACATGTCTCTCATAGTCTGGGTGCTCTCCGGAGTCCCGTGGAGTTTGTAAGTAGCAATACATAGTAGCCAAACACATGCTTCTTCTACTCCCATACCAGTTAAGACATTAGACCATTTAATGCCATGTCACTAGTAACATTAGGCTACACAGTAACATTAGGCTATGGAAGCTGCCAGGACATTGCATCTTTATTGCCCACCGTTAGACCCTTATTAGACTTTCTTAGAGGGTAATTTGTACCACATTACATCAGATCTGTACCGTAAATTAAAGTGAAATCCGTCTTTATTTCCTGCCATTAGACCCTTATTAGACTTTCTTAGAGGGTCTAATAAGGTATGTGGTTTCTAATTACAGTAAAGTTTGGGTGTATGGTGTCTAATTACCATATAACTGTGTTTGTTTGTTTACTGTCCAATAAAGAACACATTATATATATATATATATATATATATATATATATATATATATATATATATATATATATATATATATATATATCGTTTTTTCCCCCCGGAAACCTTCAATGGTGTTGATAAAAGTGCTCAACAAACGAGGAGCGGAATATCAATGTAGATGTAGGAAAAAAACTTGCTTGTACTGCTATGTATTAAAAAAAATTTCCTACACCTACACACACACACACACACACACATTATATATATATATATATATATATATATATATATATATATATATATATATATATATATATATATATAATGTGTGTGTGTGTGTGTGTGTGTGTGTGTATATGGACTGCTGGGACATGTTCCGTGATTTCACTGGATGGCAACATCGACGAGTACATGGAAGCAGTTATTGGCTTCATCCGGAAGTGCATTGAGGAGCTGGTGCCCACTAAAACAGTCCGGGTGAATCCAAACCAGAAACCATGGATAAACAGTCCCGTTCGGTCTGCTCGTGCAGCACGAGACACCACCTTCGCCACGGGAGACGAAGCGGAGAATGAGAAAGCCTTCTATGATCTCCGGGAAGCCATCAAAGCAGCCAAACGAGAATACAGCAAGAAAACTGAGGAACAACTAAATGCTAAGGACCCACGTAGCATATGGCAGGGATTACACACTTCAAATTAAGACCCAGCAGTTTAGCCAACGCCGCTGTCCCCCTCCCGGACGACCTTAATAGTTTTTTCGTTCGGTTTGAGGTTTTTGACACCAACCTCCGGGAGAAGCCCCCACCGCTGCCGATATGAACAGCGCGCTGGCCATCATCGAGTCCGACGTGCGCAGGTCATTCATGCGCGTGAACACCCGCAAAGGAGCCGGCCCGGACGGCATTCCAGGCCGGGTGACAGAGCATGCACAGGGTCTTCACGGATATTTCCAACCTCTCCCTTTCCCTATGTGTAGTCCCCTCTGCTTTAAATCATCAGTCATTGTGCCGGTGCCAAAGAAGACCAAGGTAACATGCTTGGCGTCCTGTTGCTCTCACTCCCAGAGTGAGTAAATGCCTTGAGAGGCTTGTTAAGGGACTAATCTGTAGCATGTTACCGCCCACCCTCGACCCCCACCAATTTGCCTACCGACAAAGCAGATCCACTGATGACGCAATAACCATTACAATCGATACCGCCTTCACCCACCTGGAGAAAAGGAACTCCTATGTGAGAAAGCTGTTTGTAGACTACAGCTCAACATTCAACACCATAGTCCCCTCCAGACTCTATACCAAGCTCAGGGACTTAGGACTCAACCCCAGCCTGTGCAGCTGGATGCTGAACTTACTGTCGAGCCGACGCCAGGTGGTGAGGATGGGCTCCAACACCTCTGCCCCTCAACACAGGAGCCCCCCAGGGCTGCATCCTGAGTCCCCTCCTCTACTCCCTGTACACGCATGACTGCGTGGCCACACATAGCTCCAACTTGGTGATAAAGTTTGCTGATGACACAACAGTGATGGGCCTGATCACCGACGATGATGAGACGGCATACAGGAGAGAGGTCAACAACTAACAAAGTGGTGCCAGGTGAATATCCTCTCTCAATGTTGACAAAACCAAGGAGCTGATTGTGGACTACAGCAAGAGAGGGAAGAGGCTGGACCCCATCACCATCAACGGGTCTGCTCTAGAGAGGTTCAAGAGCTTCAAGTCCCTCAGTGTCCACATTACCGAGGACCTCATCTGGAATGAACATACCAGCCATGTGGTGAAAAAGGCACAGCAATGCCTCTTTCACCTCAGGCGACTGAAGAAGTTCAGCATGGGGCCCAGGATTCTACAGGCCTTCTAGAGGCACAAACGAGAGCATCCTGACTGGATGCATCACCGCCTGGCATGGGAACTGTACTGCCCACAACCACAAAACACTGCAGAGGGTTGTGCAGATGGTCATCAGTGGATGCGAGCTTCCCTCCATCCAGGACATATACAATGGACGCTGTATCAGCAAAGCCCGTAGAATTATCAGAGACCACAGCCACTGCAACTATGGACTGTTCCAGCTGCTACCATCAGGCAAGCGGTACCACAGCCTCAAAGCTCAGATCAGTAGGCTCCGGAACAGCTTTTTCCACCAAGCAACCAGGCTTTTGAACAAAGAACATTAAAGACACTAAGCCTGGTGCCGGACTGACTGGTACTGACCTATGGTCTTCAGAAGATCATCAGTTTACACACAAACACACACACACAGACGTAGCTTGGCATACACAAACACACACAAATATACAAACAACTACATACACATATATATTTATTAAGGCTGGGCCTACACACACACGCACACACACACACGCACACACAGCACCCTACATACACTACAAACTATTTATTATTAGTACTGCTTTTTTGTTCTGTTTTGTTGTTATTTTATTACTATTGTTGCTGCAGTGTCGATGAGCTGAAACACAAGAATTTTACTCTCTTGTATATTGAGACGTGACAAATAAAGAATCTTGAATCTTGACTATATATATATTTTGATTTTTCCTCCCCAATTGTACTTGGCCAATCCCGGTCACTGTTCCACCCCCTCTGCCGATCTGGGGAGGGCTGCAGACTACCACATGCCTCCTCTGATACATGTGGAGTCGCCAGCCGCTTCTTTTCACCTGACAGTGAGGAGTTTCACCAAGAGGACGTAGTGCGTGGGAGGATCACACTAGGATCACGCTTCCCCCCATGAATTTAGCATTTCCCCTATGTGAAAACAGGTGAGTTGAAAGTGATATGTTTGTATGTGTGTGTAAGGGTGCTGTCTGTGTGTTAGTGTATGTATGTATGTAAACGTGTATGTGATGTGTGTGTGTGCATGTGGTACATGGAAGGAGGGTGCTTCAAAAGGTGACGGAAGCCTTATGAAGTTATCCCTCTGTAATGGGTATTCCTTGGGCAAATTAGCCCATCACTAATGAACAAGCTGCAGAAGCTATAATAGGGCTTTAATGAAACAGGGAATTTTAAACAGCCCATGCAGCACCAGCACGCACGTTTAATGCACAACTTGTGTTATACTGATTACTACCTGTTCAGGAGTCTTTTTAGACCCAGACATCTACGAGCAATCCAGGGAACATTGATGACTTTCAGCATTCTTTCAAGACTGGTTTGCCAAAGAAAAACATCCCTGGAATAAATATGAGAATAGCGTGAATCCCAGATTGAATAAAATGCTGCAATATGCAAGATTGCCTTTCAGTGGTAGGGACAGTACCTCCAGAAGAGAGGGTCCCTTAGACAGCAATGTTATAAAGAGGGAAGTGGGGAAAAAAAACTAATAAGGGAAGTGACGGCACCAATATTATATTACATTTGATATTTAAGCGGCTGGAAATATAAGAGAAGTTCTGCAACATCAATTGATAATTGATACTGAGTTATACAGTGGCATCTCTGTATGCTTGATCTGCAATAATGAGAAAAGTTAATGATGCAAACTAGTGCAGCAACTTTAGCCTGCGAACTTAAAGACAGTGTATTTGTGTATTTGATGGTATGATTGTATTAATGAACCCAATTTCCCCTCAGGGATGAATAAAGTATATCTGATTTCTGATTTATTTTCTGTTTTAATGAGATAACTGTACACCTCTATCTCTGTTCATTGTTGTAGATTATTTGGGATCTGATCTAACCTTGAATTTATTGTTGTTGTTTTTTTGTTCGTTCTAACTTGAATTGCTTAAATTACATTTGAATGTGAGATACTTGTTGGTGAAGGTTTGTTGGTGATGACCATTTCAATTCAATGATAATTGAATAAATGTAACTGAAGAAAAGCACAGTCTGAATTCTAACCTGATTGGGCCTTGCCAATCAGACTACGGACACTTCCCTGTCCAGCCTTAGTCATTTCCCCTCTGGACTACTGCGGCTCACTTCCTGTCAAACTGCCAAAGTAAGTAACTAAAATAATCTAATCTAGGGCTGCAGCTTGCCTTGTCTTCAACCTCAAGAAATCTCTCATGTCAAGCTATGTCTGCACTCCCTCCACCTGCTACCCATGCTGCAAGTAACAGGTTCAAAACCCTAGAAAATACTAAGAAAATAATATTATCAACAAAAATCTTTACAAAGCAAAAAAAAAATTTCAAATTTCTTTGGGTGATAAAAAATGTGAGTAGAAAATGCAAATGCAAACAAATAAAAAAAGTGGAAATGCATTTAGGGAAAATCTGTAGAATACTTAAAACATGGTGAATATAAGACAAGACGATCAGTATTCAGATGATGCATTTAGTAAGCCATTTAGGTATTTGGGTAAATGATGTAAAAATAAGCTCAAGTGAGTAAGTGAGTCTGAGTTTAGTGTTTGGGGGCTCTGATGGAGAAAAGCATTGATTGTCTTCAACCTTGATTGTAAAACAAACAAAAAGAGCTCAGACAGAGAATTTCCGGTTATGTTTTGGCTCACGGGGTTAAAACTCAAAACTGATGGGATATATTCTAGAAATCAGTACTAAATCACACAGGTGGCCAATGAAATGAAGTCAAACTCGAGATTATATGCTGTCTCTCATCATTCAGTCAGGAAAACTTTGTATTAGCTTTGGACAGCACGGACCAGCTGTAGTCTGGATATACTCTGCATGCCAACACAAAATAACCATGTCAGGCCTAAAGACTGGATCACAGCATTAAGGTGATTACAAGATTAAAAGAGCCTAATGTTTTGTACTCCTTAGTTATGGAAAACACAACTATGCAACTGTCATAGCAGTTGTCCAGGCTTAAAATGAAATAAAAGACGACTCCAACATTACTTCAATTTGGAGATGGAGAAAGCAGGAAAGGATGGTTTTGGATTTGAGAATTAAAAGAAGTACGCCCAATGATAATAACGTTAGGCTTTTGCATATCAAATTCAAAGAAATGATGGCTCATCCAGGTTTGAATATCGAGAACAATCACGTAAAACAGGCAAAAGCCATTTATTTCACTTGACTTGACAGCTAGGTATCATTAGCATGATGAAAATGAATATTCACAAGCACGAAGATACAAAGCAGAGAAAATGTGTTGGCTACCTGAAAAGTGTTGGCAAGGTGGTTAAGTGGTATTATGAATTTGATTGTGATATAATCAGCCGTCTCCACTCACACATTTCGACATAAATCTTCAAAAATTGAATACAGAGTGGCAACTTTACAGTATATGGCACTAATCGAAAATGTTGGAGAGTATAATAAAAAGGAAAATTGTGGTAAAAAATAAAAACAAAAAACAAAACAAAGGTATACTAGCTTTCAGTTCACCTAGTAATAACATGACCAAAAAGGGCAATTTATGCATGAACAGATTGAGTCCAGAATGGGAGACACAAAAAGTGGCCCTTGCCGGTGATGATCTGGATGCCCCAGATGCAAAAGGGTCAGTTTGTACCTGCACGTGAGACAACTAGGAAAACTATAATTTTAGAGCAGCACCACAGCCATACTGTCCTCTATCAACCCAGTGTTTGAGACCATCAAGTTGCAAATTGACAAGATAAACTTCATTAATACCTTTAGAGAAATTATAAGGTACACTTAGAACCTAAACAGGGGATTTTGCAGTCTCAGCCTCCAAAAGCAAGTGATCTATCACTTTGAGACGAAATAATGTTGGCCTCGAAAACTAACCAATTGGTGAGCTATTGTTATTTTTTTTCAAGATCTTGGACAGGAGTAGTAATTGAGAGATTTGTCTATAATTGCTTGGAGAATAAAGAATGAGAGAAGGTTTCTTAAAGGCAGTATGAGTAGGATTTTACTAAAAATCAATGTATAGAGTCATACAAAAATAATCCCTCTCAATCATCACATATGACACACTAGACATGTGTTGTGGTGTCTGTATCTGCAGACACCCTGTCCTCTGCCTGTATTTTCTTATTTTACTGTGTACGGGACGTTTCTGGGCATTAACCTTTGGGCAGCGGGCCTCTATAAACGTAGCGACCAGGTAACAGATCGAGATCATAAGCACGCATCCAATTGAGAAAGCTACGAAAATGACGGACACAGCACAGGAAAGACAAAATATGGCGAGTCAAACACCAAGTGGACAAAGCTCGTTGCAAAACGAGAGTGAATCTGGGGTTGGCTGTCACCCACTGGCGAGCACTGAAGGAGAGGATGGGAATGAAGAGCGACACGGAGTTGGCCTGGACACTGGGATGTGTTCTGGCAACTGCAGTCAGGGGGGATGAGCTTCTGGTATCATTGGAGGGACCAACTTTGAATGTTGTGTTTACAAAACACAACCAACAAATCCTACCCGTTCTACCTTTAAGGAGAGGTTCAACAATAAGATTGGGATGATGTCATAAGAGACAAACGAATGAGAGTAATAAAATATTGTAGCGAATGCGGGGGGCAACCACAGGAACTGTCACGGCCGAGACGTGAACCCGTATCGCTCGCACCGCGGGAGACATCGCTGACCGCTCGACTAAAGGGTCAGACCCGTTAGTCGACTGGTTAACGTTGTGCCTTGCGGAGTGGAAGACACGGGTTTGCGTCCCGGCTGTGGCGACGTTCTCCAGGATTGCCCCCCGAATTCGCTACATTGGTGTCAGAAGTGGGATGCGCGCGGACGCGCTTCCCGAAGAAAGGGAGGGGGGTAGTGTAACGTAGACACCTTAGCCCTTGGCTAAGGGTTCGGACCCTTTAGATGAGCGGTTTGCGATGTCGCTTGCGGTACGGGAGCCCCAGATTCGCGTCCTGGCTGTGGCGATTCGCGGGAACGCGAATCTAGAAGGAAGAGGGCAATGTAACGATCACGGTTGAATAGGCTTGTTAGCCCTTGGCTAATGGGTCGGACCCTTTAGTCGACTGGTTAACGTTGTCGCCCTAGGTGCGGGAAATCCGAATTCGCGTCCCGGCTGTGGCGGTCCCGGGCTGCTCCCTGAATTCGCTTCATTGGTGTCAGAAGTGGGATGGTAAGACCGTAAGGCCCTCGGAAGCGTATGCGCCCAGGGGCGTGAATGAGTTGATATGCTGAAGCGCTTCCCGAAGGAGGGGGTTAGTATAACGTGCATGGATAAGTAGACACGTTGGTCCTTGACTAACGGGTCGGACCCTATAGTCGACTGGCTAACGTTGCCGTTTGCGGAGTGGGAAACACGCGTTCGCGTCCCGGCTGTGGCGGTTCCTGGACTGCCCCCCCTCCCCGAATTCGCTACAATATTGTCAAATCAATTGATTTCATTGCCTGGGTCCACACCTTTGAATCTGGCCACTCCACCGAGCAGACTGATTCTGGTTTGGCATCATGGCAGGAAACAGTAGTTTTTCGGTTGAAAATCCAGGGTCAGAGGTGGTGTAGCGGTCTAAGCATCGGCTTTGTGTCAATGCAGTTGCCCACTGGGTCAGGTCCGACTATGGCCGGACTCAATGAAGCAGCAATAATGGGCAACTCTGTCTTCGGGAGGGGGGCGGAGTCGGCTTGTGTTCCGTCACATGAACGCGTCTCTGTGTATATCGGAAAAAGCAGTGGTTCGGCCTGGGCCTGGAGTCGCCTTGTCACGAAAGTGGGGAGGCGTCTCCTTCGAGACTGTCGGCCGGAGAGATGCAGTTGGCGAACATATGCAGTACGAGGGTGGGTGTTTGAACCAAAATAGGGATCGATTGGCCACTAAATTGAGAGAAAAGGGGAAAAACTCAGAAAGCAATTATCCAATGAGCGCCGCGGGGGGACTAACAATAACCAATCAGCACCATGGCCGGGACTAATGCTGTTGTACTGTTGTCGAGCATTGTCAAGCTCTGCACTGGAACCAAGGAGGAGTAACAACAACAATGGCGACCGCTATAGACAAGATAGGTGCTGCTATCGAGGCTGTCCTAAGTCAATTAAAAGTATTGCCTGACATCGTATATTATTTTTACTTCGCTCCACACCACTCTAAAAATCCTGGCAAATCCAACATGTTAGCATGGCTATGCATTGTGTCGATTTAAGAAGATGTTAGATTCAGGCAGATAGATTGGTCTCTAATGGTTGGTTAGGGAAAATCGAATCTCCCTCCCCCACTGAGTGGCGGCAATGTCGGATTGAAGATGGAAATGGAGTGTAACGAGTTGACAATTCTGTGTGATATCAGGCAATTGTTTTAAAGGATTTCCTTGAGAAATTTATTAAGTGTAATGTCAAGGGCGCCCTCAGAAGACTTCATTATTGGCTATAATCTTGAAGAAAAGAGTCAGTTGAGACAATATTTTACAGGCAGCAATCCAAAAATAGATGGCTTGTCATGAACACATGGGGTGATGTTTGAGCTAATTTTCTACAGCCTCTCTTTAAGGCCAGGTTATTTTCAATTAACCATGACAAAATGAAAGTTTATCAATTTTCTGCTCAAAAGTGATGGAACCTGGAATATCAGAGCATATTGAATCAATCAATCAGTCAGTCAAGTTGCAATCAAACTCATTTCATTAAGTAGAGATCAAATTGAGAATAATTACAAGATTTAATATGAATTTAGATACATATCATTTCTGTTTTTATTTTGGCAGATAAACGAAACATTCCTGTTTTTTTTTTTTTTTTATATGCTGGCTTGAGTTCTGGGCTGTTCCGGTGTCATCTGGACACTGCTTGGCATCCTGCGCATCATATTCTTAATAAATTTCTATAATTCCATTATAATTCTGTTATCCTCTTTCAATGTTGTATTCTGTAAATTGTGTAAACAAAACATCCATTGCACGTTGTCCGTCTTGGGAGAAAGATCCCTCCTCTGTTGTTCTCCCTGAGGTTTCTTCCTATTTTTTCTCCCTGTTAAATGTTTTTTTTAGGGAGTTGTTCCTTATCTGATGAGAGGGTCTAAGGACAGTATGTTGTGTTGCTGTAAAGCCCACTGAGGCAAGCTTGTTATTTGTGATATTGGGTTATACAAATAAAATTGACTTGACTTGAACTTGGCCGTGAAGCCAGGAGAAAGTGGAAATGATGGAAAGCAGAAATGGCGGTGACACTTGGAATTTTGTGAATGAACATGACAGCATGAGAAAGAGAAAAAAACAAGAGCATAGTAAAACGCCATTAGACAAGTGAAAATGGGGGAAAATGTGAAATAAATGATCTTCCTTACTGAAATACTACATAAGTTTTATTCACAGGCTTGTCTACATTCATGGAGGAAATTTCTCTACACCGGTGTGATTAGACCTTAGAGGATTTGCCTGCTGAGGTGGCGTTAAAAATGTATGAGTTAAAAATGAGGTGAGGTGGAGGTGGAGTTACAAATTTATGTATAAAACTGGACATAAGGCATGGTAAGTTTTATATAGCACATTTCATACACAAAAAGCAATTCAAAGTGCGTTACATAAAGGCGTAAAAAGGGGATACAGGACAAGATAAAAAGATTAATAACAAGAATATTAAAATAATACGATGCAGAATTGAAAAAGAAATGAAAGGATAATGAAAATATAATAAATGATTGTAATAAGTGATTATTTCATGAAATGCAGTGGTGAACATGAAAGTTTTCAGTCTGAATTTAACTAAGCTCACACAGGGGGCAAATTTGATCTCTTCAGGTAGTTTGTTGCAATGATGAGCTGCATAATGACAGCACTGCCTCACCTTGTTTGCTTTTTACACTGGGAAACTGCCAGCAGAGCAGCATAAGATGAGCTGAGAGGTCTGGAAGCTTCATATTCTAAATGCAGGTCAGTGATGTATTTCGGCCCTGAACCATTCAGATATTCATAAACTAGCATCAGTATTTTAAAATCGATTCTGTGATGCACTAGAAGCCATTAGAGTACGTATGTACGTGGCTCAAACCCATATGATCACTAAAGTCAGGCCTCCGTTTAATCTAAGCAGCTTGTATATTTGCACATCAAAATTAAATCAGATTGATAGGTTTGTGCTATTTCTTCTCCTGCTTTTGTAAACTTGCCAGTCTTCTTGCTTTATAGTATTTATTATATTTTGCTACTGTAAACCAGTCAGTCTACCTGTCATGTGCATAGACTTCATTGACATCATCTAATATTTCTATGAAAAGACAAAACATTTACAATGAACACTGGACTTTATATTCATTTTATAACAAAAATAAGATAAGTCATAACATGCTTAACATTCATTGGTGTAGGTGTCCCCGTGGGCACCCTACCAAGGAAAATTTCTGGTGTGTGAGAACTTACTTAGCAATAAAACAACAAGTCCGCGGTTGTGTAGCGGTCTAAGCATCGGCTTTGTGTCGATGCAGTTGCCCACTGGGGACCGCGGTTCGCGCCTTGGTCTCGTCAGATCTGACTATGGTCGGACTCGATGAAGCAGCAATTATTGGTAAAGCTGTCTTCGGGAGGGGTGCGGAGTCGGCTTGTAGTCGTCACATGAACGCGTTTCTGTGTGTGTCGGAAAAAGTAGTGGTTCGGCCTGGAGTCACCTTGTCACGAAAGTGGGGAGGTATCTCCTTCGAGACGGCCGGAGAGATGCAGTTGGCAAACGCATGCAGTACGAGGGTGGGAGTTTCAACTAAAATAGGGAGCGATTGGCCACTAAATTTGGAGAAAAGGGGAAAAATCATTAAAAAAAACAAAACAATGGTTTTATGATTTAGAAAAGCTGTATCATACCGTCTCAGAAAAGATTAAGCAAAATCCAGGAGTCATACATTTCATAGTCTCAATCTTGTTAGCACAACAGAGTCACTCCCCATCCTTCCCCTGAAATACAAAACCTGTCTTTAAGGCACACTTATGTTCCATTCTCTTCCACCTCCCTCACCACTGTAAGGATAATTCCAGTTATTTTCACAGTGGGCCTTATTTTCCCATCACTGCCATCGAGCAGGTCGATAGTAAACAGAATCTCATCCGTTTGACCATATTCGACTGAGCCTTCTGCTCAGGGCAACACTTTTGTCTGTCCTCATCATATCGACACTAAAGAGTGTAGTGAGGACTCCATCTCTCTCTCTCTGAATGTCAGTATTGTCCTTAAAGGTTTAAATATTTATCTTATGAAATAAAATAGCCAGTTGTTTGACTATTGTAAATCTTGTTTTATTGTTTTTCACATGCAGTTACATACTGTCACTTAAAACAATAAAGTGGCTGATAAAAAAAATCGAGTGGCTGGTAGAGTTTGGAATCCAACAGCCACAGTGGCAGGTGCAAAAAAAAAAGGTTAATTTCCAATCCTATATATAATGCATTAGTCCAATACATTAGCCAAACCGCTTATCCTGCTCTCAGGGTTGCGGGAATGCTAGAGCCTATCCCAGCAGTCATTGGGCGGCAGGCGGGGAGACACCCTGGACAGGCCGCCAGGCCATCTCAGGGCTATAATGTATTATATACATTTTATATAAATATTATATCCTCGCAACCCTGAGCAGGATAAGCGGTTTGGATAATGGATGGATGGATACATTTTCACTGAATTCCATATCTGTGACATACCTGGAGAGGGACGCATTAGATTGCTGTGTATGGGGAACGCAGCATTACCAACGATTAAGAAGATTGACTGGTGGGGGCAAGTTCAGTTTGTGTTCAAGCAGCATGGAACCAAATCTGTCTCCCTGAAGATGCCCCCGTCACTTCCCCATCGCCCCACATCCACCATGTTAAACCGATATCTGACATCGCAGGTAGCCATCAGGACAAGGGAGTGTGCGCCCTTGTAGTTGTAGTCGTACCTGCATGCAGTGGTGCCTTGATGTTCACGTGTTTTCCGTCTATGCAGCCGACACAGTTCGAAAGGTTCCAGAGTCGCCACAAATCAGCTGCAATAGCTTCATATTGGATCACTTAAGGGTAGGGAATGAACTCTTGCTGCAGTGCTTTCCATACAGCTTTACAGACCTCCAAATTGTGGAGGCCACTGGGCTTGACCACAGTTGGTAGCTACCTGCTACATCTACATCCAGTTGGCTTCTACCTGAAGCTAAAATTCTGTAACCGAGTGTTATGAGTGCATCTATACTTATTAAAGGGAGACATTATAACGCGGAGTTTCCAAAGACTGAACCAGGACTGCATGTTTTATTTTTCTCACATTATCCCTTTCACATTGTCCACTCCCCCCACACAACAGATACACCACTTCCTTTTATACCCTTCATATTAAGAGCCCCTGATTTAGAGGTAACTCAATAAAATAGCTTACAATTCGAATGGTGATTGCCAGTCTCCGAGTAACGTCTATAGGCATACAGTGCGTACACTGATGCGAAATAAATGGTTGCAGACGACGAACCAAATCGTCAAACCTACCTGCCAACATCCGAAAACATTTGAAATGCATTTCCTCGTCCGTGTCTCCCAGTGGCTGGACAGCGCAGAAAATTCACCCTCAAGCTGCCTCAATCGGTTCAATGGCCGTACGCTCCATCTCCGACGTCTTCTCTCTCCAACTCCAACGTGATACCCTCAGTATCAGTCGCCATTGTTTGAAGCGCACGAAGAAACTTATTCTATTGTCTATGAGAAACTCAACACAGTGGCATAGAAACCCTACCGTCAACTAGCGTTTCGGCGGTGTAACTGCAGAGCAACGCTGACACGCCAGCGCACAAATATGAATGCTCCCAGCGGCGTAGGCCACTTGCGTAGATTCGACAAAGAAGGGTAAATTGAACTTAAAAGAGAGAGGGGGTGACATTCTGTTTTGAATAAACTGACACGGTGGGAAATGAACGCACGGGCCGATAATGTCCTCTGAATTATATGTTTCTGTCCCCTACGTTTCTCTTCCTCCTAAATCACATCCTGCTAACCTTGACCCCTCTTGCAGGATGTTATTTCTCCTGTACCTTAGCCTCATAGCTCTACCTCTCCCCCTTCTCTCCTTTCTCTGGATACGTTTGAGATGTCTGCATTCAGAATCAGGTAATTTCACCGCTACCCTCATCACAAAATGCAGATTTGATAATCAGTGCAATAAAAAATATTCCATGAAATGTTCTGTAAGTTTAGAGTGTAGAGCCTGCTGCTCCATTAGCATAGAACTGAACAAAAGAACGACAAAAAATAAAAAACAAAAAACTCTGCAATGCTGCCGTTGAATCCACAACACAGCTGTATTGACCAAACAGTATCCTAAAACCCTGTGAAAGGAAGCCCTACTGTGGTATTCACAAGCCGCTTGTGTTTGTCTCTTCTACCACTTTCTTTTTACCGCTCTCTCTCTACCTCTCTCTCTCTTTCCCTCTCTCCAATTACTGGGCCACACAGGAGGCTGTCATGAAAGATGGAGTGAGGGAATGGGGAGAGGAGAGATGGGGGAGCCTCTTGGGAGGTGTGTTTGTTAATTAGATGGATCAGACTTGGCAAGCGGTGGAGCATGGCCTCACTCTGGACAGAAAGACAGGCACCTGAATCTGAGCGCTTTGCCAGCTTTTCAACAAAAGCAAATTGCGGCACCTGCTGAGATCTGGGCCTTGTAATAGCCTGAGATTTAATGTTGGAGCCCTGGATTATTGTGGCCTATATACTGTATTTTTTATTAATGGGTTTTTAGGAGACCTTTGGAGAAAAAACATATTTTTTTGACGTCAGGTTAGAAGATGGAAGAGCTTCAGATGATGGAATAATTATTGACGGAAGAAAATACTACTGCTTTAGGACAGAGCCCCTAAGGCTGTTGTTTCCTTGAAATGGGACACATTTTCCACTTTTCACTCCGTCCGCCGGCACTTACCATCTTCAAGAGCCCATGCATTTTCTCATCTCTGCTGCTTCCAGCGTTCCACATCTCAAAGCACGTGTACACACATACTACATTTGCACACACACACACACACATGCACGCACGCACGCACGCACGCACGCACGCACACACACACACACACACACACACACACACACACACACGTAGCAGGCGTCTACTACAGTCCATCATATTAGCCTTGTTGTGAGGCTTTTGCTCTGTGTCTTCTGCCTCTCAGTAAAGCCCTGTAAAGCACTACAGGAGCTTTGCCCAAAGTTATAATGTTATCGTGCCACTTGGGGGGGGGGGGGTAATATGAGATTGTCTGATAGAATACAACCACATTTTCTCTTGGTTGACAGGCCTGAAAAAGCCCCTGGCCAAAACAGCCAGCAATTAATCATGGGTTTTTTTGTGGGGTTTTTTTGCGTTCAGTTTTGATAGAGTGATTAGAGCCACACTTGCTAGATTATGGTCACAGGATAAACCAGGACCTGCTTTGTCAGACAGCAAAATGACTCGAGTTGTTTGGAACACTTTGAGTTTTTGTTAGACCACAAGTAATAGTGCCAGTAATGTCTCTTTACATGCATATTCTTTTCTTCCAAGTACATTTTATCCCATTACGTGTTACTTTTGAATTTTAATCCCTTACAGTATCAAAGACGAGGCTGTCCATTGAATTGCTGCATACATTTTAAAGAAGCTTTTAACTTAGTAAAATAAATAAATAAATAGATAGATAGATAGATAGATAGATAGATAGATAGATAGATAGATAGATAGATAGATAGATAGATAGATAGATAGATAGATAGATAGATAAACCAGGTGTTAGCTGGGCGGAAGTGGACAAATTGACCTTTAATTGTGGAACACAAAGGGCGTCCGGGTGGCGTAGCGGTCTAATCTGTTGCCTGCCAACACGTCGATCTCCGGTTCGAATCCCCGTGTTATCTCCGGCTTGGTCGGGCGTCCCTACAGACACAATTGGCTGTGTCTGTAGGTGGGAAGCCGGATGTGGGTTTGTATCCTGGTCGCTGCACTAGCGCCTCCTCTGGTCGGTCGGGGCGCCTGTTCGGTGGGAAGGGGGAACTGGGGGGAATAGCGCGATCCTCCCACCCGCTACGTCCCCCTGGCGAAACTACTCACCATGAAAAGAAGCAGCTGGCGACTCCACGTGTATCGGAGGAGACGTGTTGTGGTCTACAGGCAGCCCTCCCCGATCGACAGAGGGGGTGGAGCAACGATCGGGACTGCTCGGAAGAGTGGGATAATTGGCCGGATACAATGGGGGGAGGGGGGGTATAGAACACAACTACTCCATACAACAAAATAAACAAGAAAAAGGGTAGTGTTTCAACAACGAATTTATATTGTCTAAGTTTTTATTGTTCATTTGTGTCAGCTAAAGTTGGCCATGCTGTCAAAGGATGAGTATACAGGATAATAGCTATACAGCTGACAATGTTTTGATACACAAACCGGTTGTCATGTAACCACGAGTAAGAGAATAGACATTTAAACAGCTAAAGAGCCCTTGGCTACGGTCAACACAACGTTGTTATTCAACAGATGCATGTTTTAGCTCAAGCAAGCTTACAATCGCAAGAGTGAGGGAATGTGAATGAAATTTTGCATGTTCATTCAGCTACCCTATTTTTGGTACATTACAATTTGGAAGCCACTTTATTTTTGTCATTGTACAGTTTTTTTGTTACAGTGATATTTGTCTTCTGTATCTAACCCATCATATTGTATAGGAGCAGTGGGCAGCTGTGATGCAGCGCCCGGGGACCAACTCCAGTTCTTTCTCCTAATTTACATAGAACATCAGAGGACTGTAATTCATTCTTTCTAATTGCTGAATATTATTTTCTATTTTAACTTTTTGCATGCGTACACCTCACACAAGGGAGGATGCTTCACGTGCTTCAGCATACAGTTCTGTTCCAGTAGCCATTTTTCATTTGGTCATTGAGTCATTATCACTAAGTGTATTGCCTCCAAGTGTTTTAAATCTTTCACCACATTGTCTGCCTTGCCAGTTGGGCACTGTTGCACAATTATCTGTCTTTGAAGACGGATCCTCGCTCCAGTGTTCCTCCTGAGGTTTCGCCAATTTTTACAAGTGTTTTTCCTCATCTGAGTTGTGGGTCTATGGATACAGGGTGTCGTCCATTTGTTGTTTATTGTATGTATCTGTTTTTCTCTGCATGAATGTAAAGCTCTGTGAGACTGCAACTATGATGTAGGGCTATACAAATAAATCTGGCTTGACGGAAAGAATTTCAGGTCTTTTCTGAAATAAGAGCAAACCACTTTCATTCACATGCATTTGGTATATGTAGCTGTTACACAATAGTAGAATAATGGAGCATTCATTTACAACTCACCATATATAGTATATATATATATATATATATACACACATACACACACACACACTATATATATACACTATATATATATACACTATATATGTGTGTATGTATATGTATATATATATATGTGTGTATATATGTATATACATATTGTGGTGACCCACATCTATATAACGAGAGACATTCACCTAAGAGGACGGTGTACCTTTAAGGGAAGAGGCGAGGGGTCAGATAATGCACTTCCGCTTCCGGTTCACAGTTCAGTGTCGTTGTCGAATGTATGACATGCTAAGTTGGAGCTAGTAAACTACCTCGACTACGTCTACTCTCACGTCTCCTGTCTCGTTGTTTTCTAACTCCACAATATATATATATATATATGTGTGTGTGTGTGTGTGTATATATACACACACTCACTGGCCACTTTATTAGGTACACCTTGCTAGTATCGGGTTGGACCCCCTTTTGCCTTCAGAACTGCCTTAATCCTTCGTGGCATAGGTACTGGAAACATTCCTCAGAGAGTTTGGTCCATATTGACATGATAGCATAACGCAGTTGCTGCAGATTTGTCGGCTGCACATCCATGATGCGAATCTCCCGGTCCACCACATCCCAAAGGTGCTCTATTGGATTGAGATCTGGTGACTGTGGAGGCCATTTGAGTACAGTGAACTCATTGTCATGTTCAAGAAACCAGTCTGAGAGGATTCGAGCTTTATGACATGGCGCGTTATCCTGCTGGAAGTAGCCATCAGAATATGGGAACACTGTGGTCATAAAGGGATGGACATGGTCAGCAACAATACTCAGGTAGGCTGTGGCATTGACACAATGCTCAATTGGTACTAAGGGGTCCAAAGTGTGCCAAGAAAATATCCCCCACACCATTACACCACCACCACCAGCCTGAACCGTTGATACAAGGCAGGATGGATCCATGCTTTCATGTTGTTGACGCCAAATTCTGACCCTACCATCCGATTGTCGCAGCAGAAATCGAGACTCATCAGACCAGGCGGCGTTTTTCCAATCTTCTATTGTCCAATTTTGGTGAGCCTGTGCGAATTGTAGCCTCAGTTTCCTGTTCTTAGCTGACAGGAGTGGCACCCGGTGTGGTCTTCTGCTGCTGTAGCCCATCTGCCTCAAGGTTCGACGTGTTGTGCGTTCAGAGATGCTCTTCTGCATACATCGGTTGTAATGAGTGGTTATTTGAGTTACTGTTGCCTTTCTATCAGCTCGAACCAGTCTGGCCATTCTCCTCTGACCTCTGGCATCAACAAAGCATTTTCGCCCACAGAACTGCCGCTCACTGGATATTTTCTCTTTTTTGGACCATTCTCTGTAAACCCTAGAGATGGTTGTGCGTGAAAATCCCAGTAGATCAGCAGTTTCTGAAATACTCAGACCAGCCCGTCTGGCACCAACAACCATGCCACGTTCAAAGTCACTTAAACCACCTCTCTTCCCCATTCTGATGCTTGGTTTGAACTGCAGCAGATCGTCTTGACCATGTCTACATGCCCAAATGCATTGAGTTGCTGCCATGTGATTGGCTGATTAGAAATTTGCGTTAACGAGCAGTTGGACAGGTGTGCCTAATAAAGTGGCCGGTGAGTGTATATATATAAGCTATAGGTTTGTTATTCATCTCACTCTCAAGCATCGCTCAACTCATTACCTGTAAATTCATTGTCTTCCATTACCTCCTACTACCCACCATTACCTACCATTCTCTCTTTCTCCATCTGACCGATTCTCTCTTTTCCTCTCTCCAGGTGTCAGTCTCTTGCACTTCCATTATTCTGTTCACCCCCCTTTCTCATCCTGTCTTTATCTTTCAACCTAAATTAGATCAATGCCCCAGCACTGCAATTCCACATCTCCTATTACCTGCATGTCATACCAGCACCACCTGCCATTTCTCACTTATCACACAGGCTTCCCATCTCGCTCTCCTCCATTATCTTAACCTCCTTGTTGTTATGAAGAGTCACACAGCATAGCCAAGGCTTCTTGTTGCCGCCGCTGTGTTCAGGAACGACCTGGAACTCTGTGTTCCTCGGTCTCAAGGTAAGCCTGCGACAATGAAGGCTTTAGTGACTTCCTGTAACATTGTACCTCTCAATCTCCTCGACTCCAGTTTCTCTTCATCCGCCTCCTGTCCCCCTCCTCACTCTCCCAATGCCTTTTTGTTCTTTTTCTTCTCCCTGTGCAGTTCGCACCTCCTCAGTTCTCTCCATCTTACTACAGAACACTCACTGTTTTGTTCATACCTTGTTTACCTCCCTCCCTCCCTCCCTTGTACTCCCTGCCTTTGTTGTCTTCCTCCCTCAGCGCAGTTGCTCTGTAATGACAATATAAGCACTGTATGTGGTAGAGGTGGGCTGGGTCACTGAGTGCATATGATCGAAATATGATCAGCTGAGGAAAAGTGCTCAAGTTAAATGCTCAAGTGTAGAATTCCAATTCAGCGTCGTTTGCATTGTTTTGGAAAATGTTCTCCACCATTGTTTTTTTTTTAAAGCAGGACATTCTTCACCCGATCAGGAAGCAAAGACAGCACAAGTTTACATGTATGAGATGTATTGTGAAGTTGAGGTCACAAGTTCATTTGAGACAAATGTGTTTATTATAGTTCAAATGCTCATAGACTGCTGGGTCTACAAACTTGTTGTGGTAGTTTTTTTTTTCTCCAAGTTTTTGTTACTGTCGCCCCCATGATCCTTTCCAATAGAAAGAATTGTGCAGGCAACAGTAACAACAAGTTTTGTGTGTTTCTGATCACTAAGTCACCATCTGAAAGAAGTGTTTCATGCAGGGTCAGGCCCGACTGCAGCTTGCCAGGTTCAAATTCTGGCCAAGGTACCTTTGCTGCATGTCTTCCCCTACTTTCTTTATGCAGTGCTTCCCGTCTATCTCTACTTGTCAAATCAAGGTGTAAAAGTGCCAAAAAGTATCTGACAGAATGGCATGATGTCCGAGTTGTAGAAAGTTGGGCCTAAAATCCTAAAGACCACTGGTTTGAATCTTGACAGATGACAACGAGAAATTACAACTCCGTAAAATCAAAGATGGTATCTACATCTAGTGGCTCACTGTCATCATGAAAGTAAGTGGTCTTGTGCAAGGTATTGGAGCTCAAAACCTGTGTGTGTTTGTGTGTGTGTGTTTTGGTGAGCTCTGTGTGTGTTTAGAGACACACTAAGAATATCAAATTACTGTGTGCTACCTTCTGTAGATGGTCAGATTATTGCTTTTCCTTGATATTGTGTTTAAGGCAAAAATAACTACCAGTTCTGAGAGATACTGAGTTTGATTGCGGAATTTGAATGTCTGTGTGATTTGCCACGATAAGCTCTATGGAGCCTCCCCTGCATTTTGAACCATATTTATATAATGGAGCATTTTAACTCGAAAGGTCTGTCACAAAGTCACACAGTCTATACAGTCAAAAAGTTCAATATTTTTCTAGGTATATTGGAAAGCACAATTCTTTACACTGAAATAGTTGTAGCCTATCGCCTCACCCACACCTTTCTCATTTCTTTTCTATTTGTCTTGAAAGTTATTATCTTCACACTCCATCAACTGCCACTCTCGGGGGATCAGTCTATATTAGCCCTACTATGAATCAAAATCTTTTGATCATATTTCATGCGCCCTTACTCAGTCAGATGAGGCGTCCATGACATTAAATAACATTCATTACCGGCTTAGTCGGACGGAAAAATGACACTGCCTGCTGGCTCCCCATTGTTCTTTATGTTTAACTGTGGTCATGTTATTATAACTATCGTCAGTCATGCCATAAGGAAAGCAGGTTAATCGACTTTGAAGAGAAGGGCATATTTATAGTGTATCACAGATAAGGTGTCGATAAAACATTTGTAGGAGATTTCTTTGTAAGCCAAACAATCTCCACCTTGAAGGCGTTCTCATATTACCTATGATGGTAAGAACGCTTTATTTGGCCAGTAATTCAATGTCCCCCGGCACCATGCATTGTTTGGTCTCTGTGTGGTACCATGGCACTACCAGACAACCAGTGGCGACAATAAATTAGCCTTACCACAGTCCCACCAATGCACTTCCATGCATAGGCACATGCACATACCACGTTCATGTACACACATTCTGTTACGGATACACATGCTATGCAAATGGATATCTTTGCCCACGTAAACTGGAACACAAACACATAAAAGCAGAAATACAATTTAATTGCCTTTAGCCATTGTGTTGTCCACACATTCTGTATACCACCCTTGTCTTAAGGGTCATTTATGACCCGCCCTCATTAAACCTCTAAACTAAAGCAACTTAATTTAAAACCCCAAATCTATTTTGCACAAAGAAACAACCTGTCATTCATCACGAACTTGGTGACTATCTGTGATTTTCCTCTTCACAGTGCAAAAAGACTGCATTGAATCAGTGGACACCACTAGTTTTCATTACAACATACCTGTCATACTTGTTTTCTTTACTAAAGTAGGGGTTTATTGTTATTATTATTATTGCTTAAGGTACTGTATAGGTGTAAAAATTTACTTTTTAGCAAGAGATGGCAGTTGTATAACCTAAGAAAGTAGCAGAAATGTGCAGAAAGTTTTTGTCTTAGGGTCAAACATGACCCTAAAACAATCGTAGTACCCTAGTGGTGTACAGCTTTCATGGAAATATGAACAAAAACAATGTTTAACTTTTTCTAATGTTGGGGTCACTCTAGGAAAAGTCATCAAATTTCAGGTTGAAAAAAGATCATTTGCAGTCCTGAAGACAACAGAAGGGTTAAGAAAAATCAAATTGCACGAAAGTTAAAAGTATTTGTCCTGACTCACATCCTTATTTCCTCCTTGTGATGAATATAAAGGAGCACTCAGAATATTGGCGTATACTATTCAGACCTCAGAGATGTGCGTGACAGCGAGCGAGTTTGTGCACGAGTGCTTAATGTGTACACATGCACCAGGAACTACCTCTCATCAACAGTGGTGGGGTTGGTGAATGCAAATTTCTATAAATTAATGGGTAATTTTGCAGCTCATTGATTCCCCCAACATGTATAAACACACACCTGTGGGTCTATCCACGGGGGAGCGCATGACAAAGCGAATCCACAAGCACAGAGAAAAATGTGCTTTGCTGAGAATTTCTAAAAGCCTTTGTACTTACATACACTTTTTTTGGTTTTATAGATTTTTCAGGTTTTTCAAGGTGAAACGAGTCAGTGAGACTAAGGTGGGGGCTTACAACCACCTCATGGGTGCAGTGCAGCCTGTGGAGGGAGATGAATATGGCCCCAGGGATTTTGAAGTCATAGGCTGGAGAGCAAGTAAGACTGACTACTTGACAGCTCTTTTTTCTTCTTTTTTTTTCCTTTGGCATGACGTTCTTAAATTTCTAGGTGATGGCTATCAAGGTGGGCATTGATTTAGAGGCAGGGAGATTAAGCAGATGCTCTTCTGGTCTATGAGGAACACATGGGTACTAACTTTACAGTGTGTATGTGTTTCATGTGTTTATGCAAGCAAAGAGAGGTGTGTTGTTCTGTGAATGCAGAATGGTTTTTGGAAATCTCTGAAAAGAACACACACACACACACACACACACATATATATATATATATATATATATATATATATATATAAAATCCAGTGAGTCAAGTAAATTCTTTATGGGACAGTACAAGCCTGTTTCATGCCATAAGCAATCATCAGCTGTAAAATCTTGTCAGATTTTGACAGCTGATGACGAAGCCAATGCTGGTGTAACACGTGCAGAATGTGGCTTGGCATTGTCTTGCTGAAATAAGCAGGGACGTCCCTGAAAAAGACGTCGCTTGGATGGCAGCATATGTTGCTCCAAAACCTGTATGTACCTTTCAGCATTAATGGTGCCTTCACAGATGTGCAAGTTACCCATGATGCCATGGGCACTAACACACCCCCATACCATCACAGATGCTGGCTTTTGAACTTTGCGCTGATAACAATCTGGATGGTCCTCTTCCTCTTTAGCCCAGAGGACACAACGTCCATGATTTCCAAAAACAATTTGAAATGTGGGCTCGTGAGACTACAGCACACTTTTCCACTTTGCATCAATCCATCTCAGATGAGCTCGGGCCCAGAGAAGCCGGCGGCGTTTCTGGGTGTTGTTGATATATGGCTTTCGCTTTGCATGGTAGAGTTTTAACTTGCACTTGTAGATGTAGCGACGACTGTGTTAACTGACGATGGTTTTCCAAAGTGTTCCTGAGCCCACGCGGTAATATCATTTACAGAATGATGTCGGTTTTTAATGCAGTGCCGCCTGAGGGGTCGAAGGTCACATGCATTCAATGTTGGTTTTCGGCCTTGCCGCTTACGTGCAGAGATTTCTGTGGATTCTCAGAATCTTTTGATGATATTATGGACTGTAGATGATGAAATCCCTAAATTCCTTGCAATTGTACGTTGAGAAAAGTTGTTCTTAAACCGTTGGACTATTTGCTCACAGTTGTTTACAAAGTGGTGAACCTCACCCCATCCTTGCTTGTGAACGACTGAGCCTTTCGGGGATGCTCCTTTTATACCCAATCATGACACTCACCTGTTTCCAGTTAACCTGTTCACCTGTGGAATGTTCCAAACAGGTGTTTTTTGAGCATTCCTCAACTTTCCCAGTCTTTTGTTGCCCCTGTCCCAGCTTCTTCTTTCCCTTGTGTGTGCATGCAACAGTTTGTCTCTGCATGCCTGTGCCTCTGCTGGCTATCTGCCATATCAGCTAGCTAGCTATCTTGTCGACAGCATGCCGGGCTTGTGCAGCGTCAAAACATCCGTGGCTTCAAATGGACAAATATAAAATGCAGTTTGCAAGGAGCGAGAGAGAGAGAGAGAGAGAGAGAGAGAGAGAGAGAGAGAGAGAGAGAGAGAGAGAGAGAGAGAGAGAGAGAGTAGGGTGGCTCATATACAGCATTTGAAGTACAGACTCACTTTCAGATCATATCTACAGTATTTAAACACATCTTTTCAGTAGTAACTCTACAAACAATTTATTTTTTGTATTTAAAAATTAGCTAAAAGTTACAGAGAAATTATTGAACACTCACTGATAATGTTTGGTGAAAAAGTGTGTCTGTGTGTGTGTGTGTGTGTGTGTGTGTGTGTGTGTGTGTGTTTTGTGGTCAGTGACCTGAAAAAGAGAAACCCAGAAAAAATGTTGCTAGGTTTTTCGAAGGCCGCGATCAGGGCCGGCGTGAGGCAATCAAGCGCTCAGGGCAAAACAACGAAAGTGCGCCCCCCACGTCACAAAAGACGTGATAAAACGCCTCACATTACTGCCAGCTATTTAAAACCAGTACGCTGTTAACACCAACATTAAATGTATGTTATAGCAACGTCACCGACCACACACAACGATGGCAAATACGCAGGTTACAGGCTCTAAAATGAACGAGGCGCATGCGCTGTACGCCTCATAGGCGCGCGCTGCGCACTGGTTGAAAGTCAGCGGCAGGCGCTGTCATACATATCACTCTGAAAACACATTTTTTTCGTCATGGAAATACAACGTTTAGGTATCCATGTGGTTCTAAAGACCTGCCTTAAATTAACACCGTAGTTCTTTGTGAGATTAAACACACACACAGCTTCTTCTTTTTTTTTCCAGCGGTGGCGCGGCGCCCTTCGGCGCCCCTAGTGGCTTGGCGCCCAGGACAATTGCCCAGTTTACCCAGCGCATATGCGCCGGCCCTGACTGCAGGGGGCGTAAGTTTCACTTGAACATTGGGGGGGGGGGGGGACACATTTAGCGGGCGGTTAGGGGGTGCTCCCCCTGGAAATTTTGAGCATCACACATTTAATTTCCTGCATTCTGGTGAATTTGTATGTACCAATTTGCTCTTTTTCTACATCAATTTATTGTGGAAATGTCTCATTTGTGTAAAAGAAAAACAACTTTCAGATAGGCTTGCCTATAGTGACGCAAAAAGGAAAATAATGAAGTAGACTGTCATTATGTATTTGAAATACAAAAAGCACCGGATATCTTCTGTTACTTTCCTCTTGCTCATGTTGACTCTGTGAATGAAAGTAGTATAAGCATTTGAACTAATACAATACCCTCGGCACAAATTGGTTTGTAGATGCACCTTTTATGTTATCTCATGTGCCCGAAATTATCAGTTCAAGTTCATTTAAGCTAACATAAACGTCTAGGCCTAGGGGCTACTGTTAGCAAGTGCTAGCTAGCTAGCTAGTTCGTGAGGGGGTCTGAACTGATAACCCCAAACACAAGTTATAAACTAGATAAGGCTATAATTCATCCGGAAATACGTAAGAAAATCTAACTAAGAAACCCCAAAGGTAAGAAAGGGTGGTGTACTGGGCTAGACAAGCAAGCTGGCTAGCTACGTTACTTACACTTGCTTACACGATCATTCCTGCTCCGGTCTCCTGGTCGTCAGGAGCAACTGCAAGACACCAACGATGTCGGCAATCCCAGTGGCAAAGTTAAAATGGTATGGTCCAAGCATAGGGGTGTATGAAATCGTTGGAAAACAAGTATGAATGACATTTTAAGTAGTTCAACTGTCTGTGTTGTTATTTTACCTTTTTTGGCGAGGGAGTTAACATTATCATTCATGATATATTTTTTGGGGGGGACAAATTCACCTCTTCTAAATATTGAGGAGGACATGTCCCCCCTGACCCCCCCATAAATTATGCCTGTACCTGGCTACAATCTCAGAAGTGGACAACGAACGGACCAGAACACAAGACACCTTATCTAAATGTGTGCCATATAGGAGACAGCCCTTAGTAGATGGAAGTCGGAGACATCAGGTGCATTGGGCCATAACAACTATTCACCATTCCACAGTATGAAAGTTAACATCACAATACTGTTGTAGGATACAGCAACCACTTTCGCACCGCACGAATTGTTGCACTCGTGCCTATATGGGGCATAAGAGCAGATCACCATGCTGTCCATGGTAAACAGCCAAAGGCCTGCCAAACATCAGCACTGGACAATCAATGACTCAAAAGTAGTTGTTTGGTCTGATGAATCCCAACAATACCACCATGATGGTAGACTGAAGGGGATTGTTGCTCCGAGAATTGGCTTAGCTGGAGTCTAAACCTGTGTTGTCTGGAACAAAGTCACATGGTTTCTTAAACCCGGTGGCATACGTTTGTGCCATTAATTGCAGTTTGACACGTTTTTTTTTATTTCCCCACCCCCTTTTTCCCCCCAATTGTGCTTGGCCAATTAATTACCCTACTCTTCCGAGCCGTCCCGGTCGCTGCTCCACCCCCTCCGCCGACCCGGGGAGGGCTGCAGACTACCACATGCCTCCCGCGATACATGTGGAGTCGCCAGCCGCTTCTTTTCACCTGACAGTGAGGAGTTTCGCCAGGGGGACGTAGCACGTGGGAGGATCACGCTATTCCCCCCAGTTCCCCCTCCCCCCGAACAGGCACCCGACCGACCAAACGAAGCGCTAGTGTAGCGACCAGGACACATACCCACATCCGGCTTCCCACCCGCAGACAAGGCCAGTTGTGTCTGTAGGATGCCCGACCAAGCCGGAGGTAACACGGGGTTCGATGTGGCGATCCCCGTGTTGGTGGGCAACGGAATAGCCCGCCACGCCACCCGGGCGCCCTGTAGTTTGACACCTTGATGCCAGATGATACCTCATCATCACAGCAGACCAGTTTCATCCATTCATGACTGTCATGCAGCCCCAATGAGACGGGTTCTGTCGACAAGATAATGTTCCCTGTCATAGTTCAGGAATCGCCAGTAATGGTTTAGCAAATTTCAGGTGAAATAACATTAATGACCTGGCTGCCACAACTCTCTGCTGTCATTCCCCCTGAACACCTTTCGGGTGAATTTGAATGCATCATTCGTAGAAAGAAGCAGCCACCGATCAACCTTGGGCATGTACAAAGCACTGATGTCTGCATGCTCAGCTTTACTTGTGCTTTACAGTTGTAATTTAATTTAATTGTACAGTACAGCTATATATGTACTTTAATTTTCTTAACCAGGTGGTAGACCATACTTTCTCAACACACACTAAAAAATGAAAGCGCTACATTCCGTCCAGAGCCCATTGGTGCATTTTCTAACCAATCCCTATCAAGTCCCACCTCCACTGTCACGTTACATGAAACCATTTTGATTTTAGGGTCATTTGAACGTTAGCAAACTGAGCGGGGAGCCGAAGCCAAAACATAGCCTTGATATGTCTGTGTTTATGGCAGGAACTTTGTTGGTAAGGGATATCAATGGCACTGTTTTTGTCTTTAGAGATCCTAAAGAGAATGCAAATGTCAAAAAGATTTTAAAAATGCCCAAAACTGTAAGTTCAGGATTTTTTTTAAAAACATATACTCAACCAGGCGATTGATATGTCGTGGATTATGATGAAGAGATGAAATCATTATGGTGTTTGAAGTTTATATGTGCTTTATTTATAAAATTCAATAAACATATATACACATTTTATATTGATAAAGAGCTTTCAGGCATTCATAACACAAACTCTTACAGGAAAATATACCATATTTTAACAATTATATCATGTAGGGCACGTTCCATTTAAAAACAAAGTGATGTGCCATGGCAATGACCTCCTGTTGAATTGCAATCATTATTATCATTTAGGGAAATGATCGCATAGTCCAGATATCTGCTTCTCTTTTTGTTGCCATGGACACCCGCATGTTTTAAGGGAAAGGCAAGGGTAGAGGAGAAGATAGGTTAGCTGCAGTGCCAGAAAATCCTGCTGACTCAGACTATGAGGGTCTCAGGGATGAGGATGATCCAGATTACATTCCCAATGGGGTATACGATTGTGACAGCACTGAGACAGATGATCCAACCCCTCAGAGGAGTAGAGGCAGAATCAGGCTAGTGGTGGTACCCCAGGACACTAATGAACCTGATGAGAGCAGTGCAGGAGATGCATCATCCCAGCATAGGACCTGGCAAAGAGTAGACATCCCCTCATTCAGTTGTCCTCAGGCAGTTTACCCCCCTCCAACTGATGTACTCATACTTAAAAAAGCTGTTCACAGCCAATCAAAGGCTCTTTAATGACATTGTTTGTTCAGTTGAATCTTGTTAATATGGTTCACAGCATATATCTTATTATAGAAGGCTCCCTCATTACTGGTAGACTATGATATGATGAGTTCCAGAAGACCCTGATTCATATGGGGATGGGGTTTTTTTTATGTACAAGTCAAACTCACAGCCACTATGATGCATTTTAATTTTCACTTGGTTTTATTAAATTGGTTTTCTGTAATGACCTTTTATTGGTAACTCAACTGGCTGGTTGACATCTACAATTTTTTAAGTAACGGTCATTCAAAAAAGTGTCAGAATCGGTTATTTGGCTTAGTATTAGTAGGATTTTAAAGAAAAAATAAAAATTTCCTCGTGTGCTTCTATGAGTGACAGTTAAAGGGTTAACACAGGTTCCTTGTTGAATAACTAGTGTGTTGCAACTTTTATCATGCCCAAAATTGGTTCAGCGTGAACAGGGGTTATTGTTATTACAGGATTGTTACACAATCTACTGCTCTAGCAGTGTCTAAACTTTGCTGGACTCAATCATCTAGTGTGGCTGATTTATAAGCCGATCCCTGTGACTTCTGCATAAAACACTGCCAGCATAGCAACAGCTTGTTGTTGGAAAGCTATGCTTATGAGTGACTCCCACTTTGCACAGTTGCTTCATTGGCTGACGTAGCCATCAGCCTAATGCAGAGTGTGCCAAGATAATTTCTGCCGGCTGTACAATCTGACTAGGTTAAAATTAAGAATTTTACTCTTGTCAGATTACAAAGTGTCATGTGATTTTAACAGATCGTAAAAATCAGAAAAGACCGTATCTATCCTACAGTATGACTCTGGCAGACCAACGTCTAATGAAATGGTTTGGCCTGACATAAGTGATCCCAGTCTGAAAAGGGAGCATTAGATACACTGAGCGCAAGGCCTGTGGTAAAGTTTGTCACAGGTGTCCAAACACATTGGAATGTAAAAGCACAGGCCTTTTGCAGGTGAAGGGGACACAACTGCCCTTAGTGGAGGGGTTCAAGTATTTCAAGGTTTCTTGCACAATTGATGAAAAGTGAGATTTAAGTCACAAGGGAAAGCTCTTAATATATTGATCAATCATCATGGCTACTCTTATTTATTCCCTCGAGGTTTGGGTTGTGACCAAAAGAATGGGATTGTGAATACAAGTGGCCTAAATGGTGTTTCTTTATAGGGTGATGGAGATCACTCTGTGATTGGATGAGAAGCTCAATGATCCTGAAGGACCCCAGAGTAGAGCTGCTGCTCCCCCACACTGAGAGGAGTCGGCTGAGGTGGGTTGGTGGAAGATGTGGATGTGAAAAAAAATGTATTAATGGAAGTCTTTTGGTGAAGGATATATGTATCTATGTATCTATCTATGTATCTATCTATGTATCTATCTATGTATCTATCTATCTATCTATCTATCTATCTATCTATCTATCTATCTATCTATCTATCTATCTATCTATCTATCTATCTATCTGTCTATCTGTCTGTCTGTCTGTCTGTCTGTCTGTCTGTCTGTCTGTGTGTGTGTGTGTGTGTGTGTGTGTGTGTGTGTGTGTGTGTGTGTGTGTGTCGTGATCACACACACACACACGCACACGCGAGCGCACACACACACACACACACTTCTAATGTTTATGATGTATGTGTGTGGGCATTTGGGTAGTGTAGTGGTCTATTCAGTTGCCTACCAACATGAGGATCCCGGTTCAATTCCCCGTGTTACCTCCGGCTTAGTTGGGTGTCCCTACAGACACAACTGGCCGTGTCTGTGGGTGGGAAGCCGGATGTGGGTATGTGTCCTGGTCGCTACACTAGCACTTCGTCTGGTTGGTCGGGGCACCTATTCAGGGGGGAGGGGGAACTGGGGGGAATAGCGTGATCCTCCCACGCGCTACGTCCCCCTGGTGAAACTCCTTACTGTCAGGTGAAAAGAAGCAGCTGGCGACTCCACATGTATTGGAGGAGGCATGTGGTAGTCTGCAGCCCTCCCCAGATTGGCAGAGGGGGTGGAGCAGCAACCGGGACGGCTCGGAAGAGTGGGGTGATCAGCCAAGTACAATTGGGGAGAAAAAGGGGGGCGGGGAAATAATAATGTATGTGTGTTTTTACATGTTCATGAAGTCATCAAGGATGCTCAGCATTCACCCAGAAGGAGACATGATTGATTTAAAAATTATTCATTGAAGCACACTGCAACAAACCACAAGGCATTTTTACATCTTCACTTCCTAGTACATAGTCCCCAGGCACATATCCATTTACTTCAGCTTTTTGCACTTCCTGGGACAATACACTTCCATCACTTAGCAACCGTCACCACGGGGACAGACAGCCCACCACATCGCACGCCAAATGGCTCTTACGGAAGCCACAAGAACAAGTGAGGGTTGTGGGTGTTTATTGACAAGTGAGGGGTGTGGGTGTTTATTGTAGCAATATTAAGGGGCTCATTTTAAGTCTAAAAGGGAAATTTAGCTATTGTTAAGGCAATGGTAACAATGCTACATTTACGTATGTAACCATTGGCTGACTATAAGCTTTATAGTTCAACAACATCCCAGGTTTCCTAATGACATTTTCTCCCATTAGTCAAACCCAGATACAGCCATTTGTGTGTTTGTTTGTGTGCTTTTACCTGTGTCCCTAAGCTACATGTGCATATGTTGTAGAAAATCTGACCTCCTGGGGTCTACAGTACTTCCCTTTTACCTTAAAAGGTTGTACAATCTGACTGTGAGTTCCCCCACCAGGGATGTAAAGATACTTTTGACTTGTGTACCGTATACGACACCTGAGGGATCTCCACGGTAGAGGCTCTCTTTCATCTCTCTCTCTCTCTCTCTCTTTGATGTTCCACACATTTCCTCCATGATCACAGCAAGCGAGCATCACCCCCAGAGATCACTGCCAAGGTCATACATGTAGTTATCGTCCCCTGATGTGTTTATTCAGTGTGTGTTTAAAGTATCTCACTACCCCTTTGTGGCACACAGATGTATCTGAAAGTATGAGACCTCTCTCACTTCACACAAAAACTCAGGTGGAATCCAAAAAAAATTGATATTATTGGTATTAAGGTTACTGACATAATCATATTTCCTATACTGTTAAAAACTTGATTGTTTATATGATCAAACACACACACACACACACACACACACACACACACACACACACACACACAGCACACATTTTGACTAGGTGTCTTGTGTTTGGTCCATTCATTGTACACCTTTGAGATTGCAGCCTTTGAAAAAGTCTGACGTTGGGGAAAATATGTGTATGGGAATATTGAAAACCTATTCAATTTGTTTTCTTCATCTTCTTGGGTTAGGGTTGACAGGTATGACACAGGTATGACACACCTGTTGCCCGTTTTTTGTCTTATCATATTAAGGGCCCAAATGACAAACATTAATAGACAATGATGAACATATAGCCATTCAGATTCCCTAGGTGTCCTGGGCCCATGAGTGTCCATCTTATCTTTAACCTGTTTGCTTTCATAACAAGTGAGAATTTTTGAAATGCGATTTCTTGTATTTGTTCCCAGTTATAGACTGATAGTCTGGCATGACACTGAGGGTTTAGCAGAGTGCCCCTCTCTGTTTGGTGAACTTTGGTTGGTGTCGAAGCGATACAATTCATTTTATTAATCCCCATCGGAAGACAGGTTATATAATAGTGTGCATGGCTGTGGGGAAAAACAGTCTAATGCATGTTTTACTGTGTGTTTTATCACAGCCTACTCATAGACCCGCTGCCTTTATCCCTGTCACTACCATAGGAACGTCCCCAAGGCCATCCTTTATCCAACCCCTGCAGCAGCACAGTCCTCTGAGTCCCAGTCTTTGGAGGCCTGCTTTGCCTTTGTTACTGTTGAATATTACATTAATCTAGTAATTCATTTTTTATTGTATTGAGTTGAGTTGTATTGTGTCATCTCTGTCTATGTTATCAGCACCATTGTGCTGCAAACCATACCCTACCAAACCACAATTGCAAATCATATTTTGCTGCGGCCAAATATCTTACTGTCTCAGAAGCCTGCTCATGTAAACATGATGTGACTGTTGGCATTAAAATACTGTTACTAATACTATGTGGTGGTGGTTCACACAATAATCGACATCCCCTTCCAGCTACTAACCTGCCAAGCCACCACCAGTGCTTGTATCGCCACCCCTGTTATGACCTCTGTATGGACACCACTGCCTCTGTTTCAAACTCTGCCATAATTTCCCTAGTCCTTACTATAGCCTCTATTCATAATCTGAGCCAATGATATTTTGCACCAGCTTTTATTTATTTTGGATGATATCTAATCTTCAATCATGATACATTGTTTTAGGATGAGCATGAAGAGCATCAAGATGGTAAATGCTTGCAGCTCTGCTCTTGATGAAATGAGCAAGACAATCCCTGTGCAAGATCAACCAATTCAAAAATAAAACGTTAACTGTACAGCACAAATCCTACATAAATGAAATTTTAAGTGTTTAAAGGGATAGAAAATGTAACGTAAAAACATGCTAACTGGGGGTGTCTGGGTAGCATACTGGTCTATTCTGTTGCCTCCCAACATGGGGGTCGCCGGTTCGAATCCCCGTGTTACCTCCAGCTTGGTCGGGCATCCCTAGAGAAACAATTGGCCGTGTCTGCAGGTGGGAAGCCGGATGTGGGTATGTGTCCTGGTCGCTGCAGTAGCGCCTCCTTTGGTCGGTTGAGGTGCCTGTTCAAGGGGGAGGGAGAACTGGGGGGAATTGTGTGATCCTCCTGTGTGCTACATCCCCCTGGCGAAATTCCTGACTGTCAGGTGAAAAAAAGCGGCTGGTGACTACACATGTATCGGACGAGGCATGAGGTAGTCTGCAGCCCTCCTTGGTTCGGCGGAGGGGGTGGAGCAGCAACCAGGGCAGCTCGGAGGAGTGGGGTAATTGGCCGGATACAACTGGGGGGAATGAGGGGGAAAAATAAAAACAAAAAAAACCCCCAAAAAAACATGCTAACTGTATTTTTCCAATAGCTTATTTTTCATTTAACATGAAATCAAAATATAAACAATAAAAAAGACAAAATATGAGGAGTCAGAAAATACCAGTAAATTGAGAGTCCCATGTACTCAATAAAAAAGGAGAGATAAAATAAATAAAATAGTAAGAGCTAAAATAGATAACCTAAATAATATAAGTAAGAAAATAAATTTGAATCAAAGCCAAGCTAAAAAGTTACATCCTGAGTTTTTTCTTAAAAATGTTCCCTCTCTGACACCCTTACCACCTCTGGCAGCCTGATCCACAGCTAGGGTCACAATGGCTACAGGCAGCCTTGCAGTGTAGATCAGAAGTTAATCGGTCGCACACTCTTAAATGCTGGCAAACTGTGCCTGGATGGGAAATTCTGGCATGAGTCACTTGGCCCGTGATTCTTCTTATATCATTAGCCCTCAATACCCAAATCGGGATGCTCTGTCCAACCTGTGGGAAGTGGCTGAAGGGAGTCTGTTCTTATAAGCGGTCCTGGACAATGACTGGTACGATGGTGAAACCCTTGGATTAAATCAATGTCCCTGAAACATTCACGTTATACATGTCATTAATAATAATTGCAGCAAATCTGTTCCTTCACAAAGGTATGAGTTATAAGAATTATCTGTATGCTGAGGAAGCATACTCCTGGGAACAGTCCTACCTATCTGCTGAAGCAGCTGATGGAGAAACATGAACAGGAGAGGTTGTTCTGGCTGTCTTACAACCTTGGAAATTGTAGTGGTCTGCTAGGAGTGGTCAAGTACACCAATATATCTAATTACCAGGCCAAATGTTTTTTTTTGTTTTTTTTATTTTGTCTGACAGGGAAGCCTCTGAAAAATTGATCCTGGATGAATCTGAGCAGACTGAGGAGCTGTCAAACGACCTGGTCGAGGAAGAGAAACAAGAGGATGAGAGCTTTGGAGAGGACCATATATTGAAGCTCACAATCTTAAGTATTTTGACGACTCAAGTTTCACCAAAGTATACCAGCCTGCTGCCACAAGTCTGCTTACTGCCACCACCATCTTCAGTCTGCTTCCACCATTACCCTGCCTGCTGCCACGGGTTTGTCCGATTTCTCCTCCATCCATCCTAATGCCATCCTTATCCTGCTGTCAGGCCACCTGCTGTCCCAAATGTTGCATCCTTTATGCATCCTTTACCCTTGTCGAGCCATTCTGTTCATACACTCCTTACCCAGCTGCCCAAAGAACCTACAAATAGAAGGTCCTGGCCAACACGTGTAGGAAACGCAGGCAACACAGGACTGCAGAGACTGTCCATAACCTGTGTAAGAGCATCATGAGCTGAGACAGTTTCAAAAGAGCAGGAAGAGATCAGAAAAAAGCAATTATTTTCTTACATTCCTAAAAGTTTCCTGAAGTTTCAAGTCAAGTATTCATTTGTATATTTGTTTGCGATGTCCAAAAGAACACTTGTTTGTTCCATATGTCCTGCCTTTCTTTTCCCCCCGAGCTTTATGTCCACTTCTGCTCAGTAAAATGTTTCTGGGTTTATATTTGTTTGATTTCTTTATCATTTGTTGTATCTAACAATTTGCACTTACATGGAACATCTATTTCTTTACAAAAAACAAAAAAAAACAAAAACAAAAACCTACAAATATAACAAAACATCTACTTCCCACTGAGCTAAGGAAATGTGAAAAAAAGCAGTGCAATAAAGTATTGCAAAGGAATTACATGCTAACCAAGATGAAAAACAATGACCGTAATAGAGTTACTGTGATTACAGAATTATTAGATTCACCAAAATGATGGTAAAGTCAACAAGAAAGTCAGTTTGAGACTGAAAGTTGCAACAGTTAACAGCATGTTAAAGTTTGATAACTCTGAAACATGTAATTAAAACAGAGACAAAGTTTTCTCTTTTATTTCCCCGTTCCTTCTTCCCTCTCATTTTGTCTTGTGTGGTGGTTTATGATGTTCATGTACATTCACAATATACAGCAGGCACATTTAATGGGTGCCTCTCTGGGTTGCATTGCTGACAGCCCAATTTTCTCAAAGGGATCATTTAAAGTTCAAATGATCTTCTGATTCTGATCACTGTATGTTACACAAGAAATTCCTTAAAGAGGCTCTTTGTTAGTTCCACTGTAATTCTGACTGCAAATCAAAAAACACAACCATGGCCAAACTCTATAACAGAGGGATAGCCGATACACTGCAAATTTGCCAAAATCGGCCATTTTTACACACCTTCAGTAGATTGCCAGTTTGCTGAAATCGCTGCATAGTTTGCTGAAGACCAAACCCAGCCAAGTCTTTGAAGGCTGGGGAGATATGTCTTCAAACAGTACAAATTCAACTAGTGCTTTATGTAATGAATTTTGCAAGTTTTTTAAAGCCAAGGAAACTGTGATGAAAAGCAAAAAATTGAGGGCATTGTATCCTTAAACTGTAGACATCGCAAAGTGCAGAAAGAATAAAAACATATTGCAAGCTAAAAAAAAACAAAACAAGATTTATGATAAAAATTTGAAACCTCTCAAACTCAGTTTATTTTCTTCAGCTGACCACATACAATCACATGTTGATATTTTCCTTTTAATTTTCATTTATACTTTGCGAGACAAATCAGTGTGAAAACCTACAAGAATTTTCTGGCTTGTGAGGCCAGAGCTAAGTCCCATGGAGATCAATGGCTCTATTGCAATGGACACCTGTTCACATACATTAGCACATTAATACTCGTGTTGTTATGCCTCAGCAAAGCCTAAATATTACACATCGCACTTTTACAGAGGACCAAGTTAACAACAAATATGCCAAGAACAAGTGGGCTTGATTCTGGTTTCCTCTCTACTCTGGAAAATCACAGCTGTTATTATGACCTGAGAGCAGAATGAGTGGAGTATTCTGAATGTCAGTCACAATGCACTGGACTCACAGTTCAGCGTTCAGCTGACTTGTCTCTCTAAAAGCTGTAAAGTGGAGAAGAGTTCATGTCCTACCTCACCTGCCCTTCTCAGTCTAAGTAAACCCTAACAAAGAGATAGACAACAGAGGGAATGGTTTGTGTGTGTGTGTGTGTGTGTGTGTGGGTGTGTGTGTGGGTGTGGGTGTGGCCATTTTAACACAGCTGAGGTGTTGGATGTGATGAGTGATAGCGAGAGCTTGACAATGATGTATGTGTGCTGGTGGTCTGTGTTCGCACCAGTGGTTTTGTTGTGTGTGTGTCTCTAGTTTGTTCTAGTTTGGTTTTGTTCTGTGTGTGCGAGGTGTGCACATGGATGTGACCATTTGTCTGCTCGGAGAAAGGGTGAGAGCTCTGCACAGTCGAGGAGAAACACAGTATTAACAGCCCGTATTTCCTTCCCGAGACAGTTTACAGTTGAGGGAGAGCTGGGAGAGTGTGAAGTCAATCCCTCTCTTCCTTTTGCTGAGAGCATTGGCAGCCGGGCGCCATCGACGATTGCCCCCCAGAGTTCCTGTGGTCTGACAGAATACCCATCGCAGTAAAATAGCTGGTAATTACATCCAGTGTCCCACAGCGCCTAACTTCACCGCAGTGCTTAATTTGTAAATGCTGAGGTCCTTTAGTGCCATGGGATGGTGATCCAGTGGGTCAACCATAAAGGGATAGGTCCCCAGACTATCATTTCCTTGGTGCTGCAAAGAGCTTTTACACCATTGTGGTGTTGTATTATCATAATGTAGGCATATCTTTAACATCACGAAATGACAAAGTTACACTGAAGACCAATTTAAACTATATAACTTTTATTCAAAATCTATACTTATTCCTTCAAACACAATCAACTTCTCACAACCATGCAACACAAATACCCAGATCTTCATAACATATGTGAGGGCACTGCAAAATAATTTTACAAGCACACTGATACATTTTCAAACAAAAATAAAAATAAACTGGCGGCACAGTGGTTAGCACGGTCGCCTCACAGCAAGAAGCTCCTGGGTTCGAGCCCCGGGGTAGTCAACCTTGGTGGGTCATCCCGGGTCGTCCTCTGTGTGGAGTTTGTATGTTCTCCACATGTCTGCGTGGGTTTCCTCCGGGGAATCCAGTTTCCTCCCACAGTCCAAAGACATGTAAGTCAGGTGAATTGGCCGTACTAAAAATTGTCCCTAGGTGTGAATGGGTGTGAGTGTGTCGGCCCTGTGATGGCCTGGTGGCCTGTCCAGGGTGTCTCCCTGCCAGATAATGGATGGATAGATGGATGGATAAAAAGAATGTGTCAACAATTACACTGCCTTTTTGGCCATCAAAATGTCCATGTCGACTGCAGATGCAGCACATCAACTTTGATAGAAGCAATAAGTTCACAGACGTGTCTTAGGCTATCAATAAGACTATCTATCTATCACTTGCCCTCGCAGTTATACGAGCCAAGTCAATACTTTGGAGGGAGGGTATAATCCTTTTTGCTATTTTTTGGAATATAAAGCAGCATACAAAAATTTTATTTGTCTATCACACCAAGTTTGGGATTCTTGCAAATTGTAGCTGGAACACAGGTGATTCAAAACTGAGTGGTACTCCTGTTTCAGCTGGAGCTGGTACAGATTCAGCAGTGTTCCATCATTTGAAAGAGTTAGTGCATGCTGTGGCTCTTAAACAAAAAAAAAAAAACAATAAGCAAGAGGGGAAGAGGAGAATATCATAACTGAAAAATGAAAAAAAAAGATTCAGAATAAGAGAGGGGGAACATTTGGTTTTATTTGGACAAAGTGAGAGATCCATGGACCAGAGTAATGAGGAGGATCAATGTCCATTGACCCCCTGATCTGCTTGCTACACTCCTTATTACCCAGAAGCCTCTGGAAAACCCACCCTATTCTACAAATGAGCACATAACTGAGAATAATCACATAGAGTTTGTCAAGAGCATAAATGCAGGATGGGGTATTGAACCACATTGAACAAAGATTTCATAAACTAAAAGCTTGAATCAACAAGCATCATCCTAAGGCTCGGTAGCAAGATTCAAGATTCTTTATTTGTTATGTCTCATTAAAAAAGTATAAGACCGTAAAATTTTTGAGTTTCGGCCCCTCAACACTGCAGCAACAATAGTAACTAAACAACAACAAAACAAAAAAGCAGCAACAATAATAAATAGTGTGTGATGTATGTAAGGTACTGTGTGTGTGTGTGTAGGCCCAGCCCGAATAAATGTGCCACGTGTGTGTAGTTGTCTGCATATCTGTGCGTGTCTGTGCATGCCAAGCTACCTGTGTGTGTGTGTGTGTGTGTGTGTGTGTGTGTGTGTGTGTGTGTGTGTGTGTGTGTGTGTGTGTGTGTGTGTGTGTGTGTGTGTGTGTGTGTGTGTAAACCAACAATCTGCTGAAGACCACAGGTCAGTACCATCAGTCTGGCACCAGACTTAGTGTCTTTAATGTTCTTTGTAGAAAAGCCTGGTTGCTTGGTGGAAAAAGCTGTTTCGGAGCCTACTGGTCCGGGCTTTGAGGGTGCGTTACCACTTGCCTGACGGTAGCAGCTGGAACAGTCCATAGTTGTGGGGGCTGGGGTCTTTGATAATCCTACGGGCTTTGCTGACACAATGTCCATTTTATATGTCCTGGATGGAGGGAAACTCACATCCACTAATGTCCTGGGCCGTCCGCACAACCCTCTGCAGTGTTTTTTGGTTGTGAGCAGTACAGTTCCCATGCCAGGCGGTGATGCATCCAGTCAAGGCTGTGCCTCTGTAGAAGGCCTGTATAATCCTGGGCCCCATGCCAAACTTCTTCAGTTGCCTGAGGTGAAAGAGGCATTGCTGTGCCTTTTTCACCACATGGGCTTGTGTGTTCATCCCAAGTGAGGTCCTCGGTAATGTGGACACCCAGGAACTTGACACTCTTGACCCTCTCTACAGCAGTCTCGTTGATGGTGATGGGGCCCAGCCTCCCCCCTCTCTTCATGTAGTCCACAATCAGCTCCTTGGTTTTGTCAATGTTGAGACAGAGGTTATTTTCCTGGCACCACTTTGTTAGATTGTTGACCTCTCCCCCGTATGCCCTCTCGTCATCATTGGTGATAAGGCTCATCACCGTCGTGTCGTCAGCAAACTTTATCACCAAGTTGGAGCTATGTGTGGCCACACAGTCATGGGTGTACAGGGAGTAGAGGAGGGAACTCAGGACCCAGCCCTGGGAGACTCCTGTGTTGAGGGGCAGAGAGGCAGAGGTGTTGGAGCCCATCCTCACCACCTGGTGTCAGCTTGACAGGAAGTTCAGGATCCAGCTGCACAGGCTGGGGTTGAGTCCTAAGTCCCTGAGCTTGGTGTAGGGTCAGGGGGGGTAATGGTGTTGAAGGCTAAATCAGCATATCACAAATTAAGTTTTTGGTTAATGGCTATTCTCATGCAGGTCTACAACTTCTTATATGAATCTTTATTATTAAGGACACATTCACACAAAACCTGATTAAATTTAGATATTTTAAAATGAATGATTTTTTTTTTTACTCTCCACTGCTGATCATGTTGACTACTTAATTTGATGTGCTGCCATTGCTGGATTTCCTCAACTGTTAGTCTACAGTGCCTATAGTCATGTTCATTAATGTGCTGAGAATGTTTTGCACTGACCTTGAACATTTAATTTCCCCTGTGGCAGCAAATGGTGTTGTTGTTGTGTTTTTTGTTGGTTTTCTTTTTTCTGTTCTTTTTCTTTTTGTATTCACAGTTGGGAGCTGCTTGGTTGAACCACAATTTTCTCTTGTTGGCCATTAAATACTGTACCTTCCTTCAGGGTAGCCTTATGAACTGATTTAAAACCTGATTTGACTTTTAATTAAATTGCTTTTGGTGTGGGGACGTCTGTTGTGTGGTTAGATGACGATGCCCGCCCACCAGCAAGATACTCTGTCTTCTCACTTTGGTTGCCATTGCTGAACCCCACCAGATTGACAATTTATTTTTCTTAATAAAAGGGCCGATGCAATATGTAAAATGGTTATTTTTACAATATATATGTATTCACCTCCAGCGCTGCACTTGCCAACAGCTTGTCAATCAAAGATCTGTTTCAGAGAAAAATTAAGACACGCTTGTGAGGAATTCGATGGTCCATAAAATATATTAAAAAAAAAATTTTTTTTAGTGGAAACACCCATCTGTGTTCACCGGCCTTTCACTGTGTCTGATAGATTGTTATATTTTCATTGTTTTTTCTGTTTTTATCACTTTCACCTGTGATTTTAACTTGTATTGTCGTTGTACAGCAACCAATGGAGGGGTAGAAAACATCACAACGAATGGGTTAAGGGACTGGGGCTTGATTTGAAAAGTGTCTAGGGGCCAGGGCACTGTTGAAATGATGTACATTAAAATATAACAAGGTAATTTATGTGAATTATATAGCGGGGTGGTGTTGGAGCACAGTTGGAAGGACAGGCAGTTAAGATATTAAAAATATATATTAAAAAAAACTAATAAATGTAATATATGTTTCAACTAATGAGGGGGGAGAATAATAAAGACGTTTTACTTATAGTTACAAAGGAGATATTTTTTTTGGTGTCTACAGCTGGTGGCCAATTCGTTTCTATTATTCAAGGTGGAGATATCAGGTCTGCAAATAATAAAATACTTTTCAGTCAAGCACAGGTTACATCTTTTACCTCTAATTGAATATGCATTACTCTTTGCAAGGATTTCCCATGAGACAGAATAACTGATATTCTTGTCTACCAATGACCAAATGTGGCGGCTTAAGGTCGTTGCATTTTTTGCATATTCATTTCTGAAGCTACTCATATGGGCATTTAGCCTAATTTTAAAAGGGCCCTCTGTTAATCCCACGTAAGTGTCCACATTGCAGTAGTCTTCTCTTGTCACCGATGCTTAGTAGATGACTCTATCTTGCATTTTCCTTCCAAGAGGACACGATGCCTTAACAAGGCATTTGCAGTTGGAGGTGTTTGGTTGCGGTGAGGGGGTCTGTGCCTTGGCCTTGATGCTTGTGTGGTGGGATGAAATAACCTGCTGGACATTTGGCATGCAGCTGTAGCTCATTTTGACTGTGTTTCTGTTGAATATTTTTCTCAATAGATGGTCTGGGGTAAAGCACTCACCCAAAAGCTTGAAAAATTGTTTTCCGATATTAGAAGCCACGGTGTCGCTGTAGGGAGGATTAAACCAGGTGATGTTCCGCTTTCTGCTGCGCTTTTTTGTTATTGTTGCTGGCTGTCACTAATTGGTGGTGGATTGTATTAAGTCTGAAATCATATCAACATGTTTGTAAGGCTTTGTGGTATGGGGGGGCTGCTTCGTTAAAGATGGCTTCGCTGGATGATAAACATGAGAGTCTTTTGTTTATGCTCACTGGGGTATTTTTCAAAACGGAGGGCGGATGATTGCTTTCTCTGTGGACGTATTGCAGTATATTGTTGGGCTTAATGTAAGGCCTGTATGTGCCATTTGTAAGGTCTAATGAAATGTCGAGGAAGTCGTGGGACATATAAATGACATAGAAACAGAAACGAATTGGCCACCAGCTGTAGACACCGAAAAAAATATCTCCTTTGTAACTATACGTAAAACGTGTTTATTATTCCCCCCCCCATAGATGATACACATATGACATTATTTTTTTTTCATATTTTAACATCCTGTCCTTCCAACGGCGCCCCAACACCACCCCACTATATAATTCACATAAATTACCTTGTTATATTTTTAATGTACGCCATTTCAACAGTGCCCTGGCCCCTAAATGCTTTTCAAAACAAGCCACAGTCCCTTAACCCATTGGTTGTAATGTTTTCTACCCCTCTATTGGTTGCTGTGCATCATAAATACCTACCCCATTGGTTGTTATAGTTTAAATGTTTCCTCATCTGATTTGTTGCTGTCCAACTGAAATTAGGGGCGTGACGCTGGGCAACGTAAACTGTATGATTCTTTGTTGAACCACATTAGCAGCTGATGAGTGCACGACGCACGAAACAGGCCTGTACTGCTATGCATTACAACTTTTTTTTCCTATATCTTTGTTGATAGTCGGCTCCTCATTAGTTGAGCACTTATAACACCATTGACGGTTTCGGAAAAAAACAATATACATACATACATACATACATACATACATACATACATATACATACACATATACACATATACATACATATATAAATATACATATTCATATATATATACATATACACACACACACACACATATATATATATATATCTCAGAGGGGAACCCTTAGGCACTTCTAGGACTTCAGAGAAGACCCACCATACTATACTCAATATTATGGTGTAAGGTTTGGAATATTTTGCATATGATTGTATTGTGACTTTGCTCATGGCATATTCTGCATGTGAAGGTTGATTTTATCGTTCTTTCTATTATTTGCTCATGAATTGCTTTGACTTGGTCTGGTCAGTTTGTAAAGAAGAGGTTTATGATGCTGCATGCTAGCGCTGTCCATGGTGATGTTTTAGGCCAGAAGCAGAGGCCACGTCATGTACATTTTCATTGTTTTCCAAATATGGAGAGAGACCAAGGCTATTTGATATCCAATGGATTTCATTTTGGTGGATCTTGAGGCACTGAGTTACTGGCGGTGTGTGTGTGTGTGTGTGTGTGTGTGTGTGTGTGTGTGTGTGTGTGTGTGTGTGTGTGTGTATGTATATATCATCTCATCTCATCATCAGCCGCTTCTCCGGTGTCGGTTGACGGTGGCAGCAAGCTAAGTAGGGCACTCCAGACGTCCCTCTCCCCAGCAACACCCTCCAGCTCCTCCTGCAGGATCCCAAGGCTTTCCCAGGCCTTAGTAATTAACAATAATAATAATAATTATTATTATTATTGGACTGGCAGCCTGTCCAGGGTGTCCCCCTGCCTGCTGCCCAGTGACTGCTGGGATAGGCTCCAGCATCTCTGGGACCCTGAGAGCAGGATAAGCGGTTTGGATAATGGATGGATGGATATTAGTGGAAATGTAGTCCCTCCAGTGAGTTCTGGGTCTACCCCGGGGTCTCCTCCCAGTTGGATGTGTCCTGAAAACCTCCAAAGGAAGGCGCCCAGGGGGCATCCTAATCAGATGCCCTAACCACCTCAACTGGCTCCTTTCGATGCAAAGGAGCAGCAGCACTACTCCAAGCTCCCTCCGGATGTCCGAGCTCCTCACCCTATATCTAAGGCTGAGCCCAGACAGCCTACGGAGGAAACTCATTTTACCCGCTTCTATCCGATATCTCAGCCTTTCGGTCACTACCCAAAGTTCATGACCATAGGTGAGGGTTGGAACGAAAATTGACTGGTAAATTGAGAGCTTTGCCTTCCGGCTCAGCTCCTTCTTCACCACAACAGTCCGGTACAACGTCTGCATTACTGCTGATGCTGCAACAATCCACCTGTCAATCTCCTGCTCCATCCTACCCTCACTCGTGAACAAGACCCAGAGATACTTGAACTCCTTCACTTGAGGCAACAGCTCAACCACCATTTTCCGGTAGAGAACCATGGCCTCAGACATGGAGGTGCTGACTCTCAACCCTGCTATTTCACACTCAGCTGCAAACCGCCACAGTGCGTGCTGCAGGTCGCATTTTGATGAAGCCAACAAAAACCACTACACCTGTGATGAGCAGAGATGCAATTTTGAGGTTCCCAAAATGGACACACTGCTAACCTTGGCTGTGCCTTGAGATCCTGTCCATAAATATCCATCCATCCATCCATCCATCCATCCATTATCTTAACCGTTTATCCTGCTCTCAGGGTCACGGGGATGCCTGAGCCTATTCTAGCAGTCATTGGGCGGCAGGTAGGGAGACACCCTGGAGAGGCCGCCAGGCCATCACAGGGCACACACACACACACACACACACACACACACACACACACACACACACACACACACATTCATTCCTGGGGACAATTTAGTGCGGCCAATTCACCTGACTTACATGTCTTTGCACTGTGGAAGGAAACCGGAGCCCCAGGAGGAAACTCACGCAGACATGGGGAGAACATGCAAACTCCACACAGTGGACGACCCAGGAGGACCCATCAAGGTTAGACTACCCCGGGGCTCGAACCCAGAAACTTCTTACTGTCAGGCGACCACGTTAACCACTGCGCCACCATGCCGCCCTGTCCGTAAATTTCAGAAATAGAATCGGAGACAAGGGACAACCTTGGCGGAGTCCGACACCCACCGAAAACTTGTTTGACTTTGTGCCAAGAATGCAGATGCAGCTCTCACTTTGGTTATACAACGACCCCTATGGCTTGTAGCCATAGGGGTCCAGATGTATAGAGGCGACTCTCTCATTCCCTGGGAGAACTCCAACATGGCAGTGCACAACCGGGGACTTGTGAGTATCCACACACCCGCCCGGCACCTGTCACCTTGGCCAACTCTGGAAAAGTATAGAGTCCAGCCCCTCACCAGGAATTTAGTACCAGAGCCCATGCTATGTGTGGAGGTGAGCCCAACTATATCTAGTTGGTAGCGCTATAATTAAACACACACACACACACACACACATACTATATGCAGGAAAAAAACCTTTTAATACATAGCAGTACCACCTCACTACATGATGTACATAAATTACCCCATTTGATGTTACCTTGTTATATTCTAAATGTATGCTATTTCAACAGTGCCCTCAATGTTTTTTCAAAACAAGCCCCAACCCCTCAGGGTTAAGGTTCATGCACAGAACGTTCTAGGATCAGAATATGTGACAGCCATGCAGCAGAAAAGACATGATTAAATACACAGAGAGAAGATTTACTTTTCGGCTTGATTTATTACATAACGGAACATTACAGAAGTGGACCCGTTTGTCTTGCGTGATGCATAATGTCCTCCTTGATATTAAAAGTGTACACGAACAATGAAGGGATGTGGCCTCACTCCAGGTTGGGAATGTGGCACCAGGGAATGGTGTGCTCTGTCAAGCAGTGGTCTTTCTTCTAGTTGCAGAACATCTTTGAGTAGGCCAGCAATTATGTCAATTGGATGTGGTCCCTCGTAGACCTTTAATTCTCAAATTGTTCCTGCGTGACCTCCCCTCTAAATCCTCACACTTATCGGATAGGAAAGCCAACTGTTTAGTGAGACTTTGTAGCTTGCACTCCACGTATGCAGTCTCATCCGACCAGTGATCCCCCCCTTTTTTTTTAATTCCTCCCCTTTTTTCCCCCCAATTGAATTTGGCCAATTACCCCGCTCTTCCAAGCTGCCCCGGTTGCTGCTTCAACCCCTCTGCCGATCTAGGGAGGGCTGCAGACTACCACATGCCTCCTCCGATACATGAGGAGTCGCCAGCCGCTTCTTTTCACCTGACAGTGAGGAGTTTCGCCAGTGGGACGTAGTGTGTGGGAGGATCACGCTGTTCCCCCCAGTTCCCCCTCCCCCCTGAACAGGCGCCCCGACCAACCAGAGGAAGCGCTAGTGCAGTGACCAGGACACATACCCACATCCGGCTTCCCTCCCGCAGACACAGCCAATTAATTGTGTCTTTAGGACACCCGACCAAGCCAGAGGTAACACGGGGATTCGAACTGGCGACCCCCCCCCCCCCACCTTTTCCAATTCTGTCACGTGGCTAAACAGAGCCCCAGCAGCGGATCTGACTGATGCTAAGTCACCATGTAGTTTGGTCTGTATCGATGCAATTTTGGACCTCGGAAACGTTGCCAAAGTGCCTATTTTAGCGTCCACGTCTTTTAGTGATGTTAGCTCAGATATTATATCGACTCATAGTGATTCAATAGCACAGAGAACAACACTGTCCGAGGCAGTGGAGTTAACTTGGTCAGTGTTAGCCATCGTGTTAGCACTTTAGCATGTGTAGGCATACCGTGTAGTTATAAAGTAGTACTCAAAAAGACGTAGTAAAAAATATACTGCCAGAATGATTATTTGTTCCCAACTGAACATAATGGGCGATGTAGATTCAAAAGCGTCGTTGTTTTATCGAATTATTGAACAATTGGCAGGGAACTCTAAAAACGTCCGCCTACCCACGCATCACGCCACTGGAAGTCCCTCATCATTAAATTTAAGAAGATTTTGGGACATCCATGAATTATTGTCAGAGAAGCAAGTTGTGAGATTTGCTAGGCCGCTAGGATCTGTGGGAAATAATTGTAAGCTTAGCGCTGTTAAAAACAAAAGACGAAGCATTCAGATGAGACAAATAACTTAAATGCATTGATCAAACAATAGAAAATGGGAGTAAGACAGTAGTAAGAGCTAGTGGACATATCAAAGGACATTTAACAGAATACAGAAAAGGCTTATAAAAATTCCAGTATATATGAAGGTAAGATTGTAAACATCTTTTTAAAAGATGACAGAAGTTGTCAGCACTGGCGTCCCGGAAGCGTAGCGGTCTATTCCGTTGGTAGTCGGTTCGAATCCCCGTGTTACCTCCGACTTGGTCGGGCGTTTCTACAGACACAATTGACCATGTCTGCTGGTGGGAAGCCAGATGTGAGTATGTATCCTGGTAGCTACACTAGCGCCCCCTCTGGTCCGTCGGGGCGCCTTTCCGGGGGCGGAGGGGGCGGAATAACGTGCTCCTCCCATACGCTACGTCCCCCTGGTGAAACACTTCACCGCCTCACCCATCGTCAGGTAAAAAGAAGCGGCTGGCGACTCCACATATCGGAGGAAGCATATAGTCTGCAGCCCTCCCCGGATAGGCAGAGGGGGTAGAGTACGACTGGAATGGCTCGGAAGAGTGGGGTAATTGGCAAAGTACAACTGGGGAGAAAAAACGGGGGGGGGGGGGGGGGAATTTGTCAGCATGAATGGCTCTGTGAGGACTTTCCATTTTGAAATACATTCTAAAATTTGCAAGCAGCCAGTGCAATGAGGCAGAGAAAGGAGGGATATGCTACCATCATACCCACTGAGCATTTTGAACCAGCTGGAGTAGTGAGGCTTGCCTCTGTGTATGGAAGGAATAGAGATCGTTTGGTGTACTGACTGGAAGTGAAAATGCATAAATTACCCTTTTGAGAACATTAAAAGTTCTCAAGAGAGCATGCACGCACGTGCGTACATAGAGTTTAGATTAGCATAAAAAACATACTTACATATTAATTATACTAATTAATATGAAGCCAAAGAACCTAGATTGATTTGAACGGAATTAATGAAGTTGGGTGGGCCAGTTTTCAGGATTTCGGATTAGCAGTATTGGTGGTATTGATTAAAGCTGGAATCCCTAACAGTTCTCTATTAATAAATTGTTATTTTATCCATCTACAGTATGGAGTCAGGTTGCATCATGCTCACTGTCATCTTGACCGTTGCTGGAGGCACTCCCCATTCTCAGTATAGCGCCGTTCAATAATTTTGACCAGATATATAGAATGAAAACTGGTGCAGCAGCAAACATGTACCTGTTGGAAACAACTCCATCAGGAAAAAAAGATTGAAATGTGATGGCAATGTGGCGACGCTTCTGTCAGGCAGATGATCAATACAATCGTTGAACAATGTGGCAATGTAGTTCGATGAAGTTTAGACTGCCTGTGTCAGCTCTGGCCCAAGGATCACGTTTGAACAAAGCTGCAAACTACTAACTGCTGAGCCTACGCCACACGAGCTAAAACGGCTGCCACATCTCGTTGGTAGTTCGAGAAAACCACTTGCAACAGGTCTATTCTTCTCTTGCGCCTACATCGAACTATATTGGAATGCTGTTCTACTGTAATATCGATTGATTGTCCAACAGAATCGCCAAATCATCGTCACATTTCAAATGCATAAAATAATGCAAAATCTTGGTAATTGCAGCCTAAAAATCTGTTGGGCAGTAATTTAAAGACTTGGTTGTTGGGCTCATGAAGTATAAGGGGTACATACTTTCTACTGTCACCATAACTAAAAAGATGTATTTATGCATTAAATGACCTAAGTGAGAGAGAGTAGAATTAGTTCAAGGTTAGGGCTGTGGGGTACCCCATCGTGGTCAGCGGAGGACAGGGAACAACCGAGCAATACGGGGCAGTAGTAGCTCAGGAGGGAGAGCAGGTCGCCTGGGAACTGGAGGATTGCTCGTTTGATCTTCGGCTCCTCCTGGCAAAAATGCTGAGATGTCCCTCAACATGACATCTAACCTCTATCTGCTCCTGATGAGCTCCTGATAACCATGCGTTACCTTGCATGGTTGGCACCACTATTGGTGTATGACAGTGTGTGTGTGTATGAATGTGAGGCATTAATTAGCTATAAAGCTTTGCCGCTAGAAAAGCACTCTATAAAATGCAGAGAAAGTCATGTTTCAAAAGAAAAGATCTAATCCTAAATAAAGAAGAGCTGAATCATTCAAATCCCACTTTCCCATTCAAGTACTAACTCAGAAAGTACTAATCTAATCTTGAAATGCATGATATTCATTGCACTGTAAAATCATGCCCTACTTTTTCATGAGAAAAAAAAACACGACATCCATTGTGTTAAAGTAAAACAGGAAGTGGGTGATGGGAGGAAGAAAGTGTTATGTGTATATGACTTTGGGATTATGGCGATGGAGAACAAAATAGGATATAGGAAATGATGCGATTTTACATACATAGATTCAAGGAGATTTAAAGGGAAATTTCAACAGTTTTCAATCTTATTTTCCTGTATCAATCAATCAATCAATCAATCAACCACTATTGCAGCAGTGTTGTCAATCAGTACTCGCTACCATCAACTTTACTGTTGGCCTAACATGATATTTAACATCTTGTGACTTAATATCATTCATAACTGCTTGATTTTCTAGTACAAAAAGATGTGGGATGATCTTAACAATACGACTGGTTATTTCTCCCAAATTTACTCATCACACTGCAGTCGTATCTACGTGTCACTTTTTCTTGCGTAGTGGCTGGACAGCTTGCCCACATACACAAAGTCTATGGCCTGTGTCGTTTAAAAACACAAGGCGAAACATATGACAGCTCAATACCACATAAGCCAATATTTCATAGAAGCTGTTAATTACCTCGTCTAGTGTATCTGCCAAAAAAAAATCCATATTGTAAGCAGTCAAAATTTCCTCGACCACTCCCCACCGAGACGACATCTTTATTAGACAATACTTGCCAATGTTGTCTGTATCCCTGCAGCCTACTATAGAAAACTGGCTTACTTACACCATCGATTGATGTCAGTGGTTGGGAGAAGAACTCAAAGGCTTAATTTCTGAGATATTCATTTTCTGACCACTGTCACTGAGAAACTCTCATGTAATGTAAACTGGTATATGTAGGTAATGTAGAACAGCTCTCTTGCAAGACTCCTCTGTCAAAACGGACCAAAATAGTTTTAAAAGACCATATAGACCACCAGCGTGTAATGGACATGCAGATTATTTGCAACGAATTTCCCTTTAAAAAATTAGGAACCACAACTGAGTCATTTTATCCCTTTTTTTTCCAATCCTCTGGAACTCCCTCCCCACTTGACCTCAGCTTCTTCCCGATGAATTGTGGTGTATTATACAGCAGGGGTGTCATGGTTCCCTCTCTCCTGCCTTGTCTGTGATGCTCAGTGTTTCCATGGCTACTGGTGACTGTGTGCCATATTGCCGATATGTCTGCTATGAGCTACAGCATTGTTTTGCATTGAGGAATGAAGGGAAATAAACAGACTGGGGGTTGAGAAATGATGTAGTTCTGCAGGCCAGAGGTGAAAAAAAAAGTATTATGTTACCAAGAAAAATGAACAAGCACAACAAAGTAAACTTACTACGCCAAACAAAGTTGTACAATCTGTAACATGTCTGAAATAAGTCATTTATGTCAAGGTGTATGTCTTTAATAACTGCTCACTCTCATATATTTCTTGTGTGTTTGGAAAATTTTTCTCCCCTTTCTGCTGACGAAGCTTGTGTCAGGTGCCCTGAAGAAGTCTAAAAGCCACATACTACCATTGCACTATAGGAAACTAAACACATCTCACAATATTCAGTCTCATTATGTTATTAGGATTCAAAATTCACACATAGCAAATATTTTTTACTTACGCACATATTTTGAAAACAGAAATGGGGGAAAGTGGCACAGAAATTGATTTCGAGCTAGACGTTTTAAAAAGCAGGCAAATGATACCACTTCTGGTTTGTTGCTATGCAGACAATCATGGTCTTTGGAATAAATGTTTTTTTGTTTTGTTTTTTTGTATGGGATGAGGTAATTTACAGTTAACAAATATGCCTTATTTCTCTCTCCTTAAGTTGATTCATGCACCAATCAAGTAAGTGTAATTTCTTTTAAATGATATCCAAACAAAAGGAAATGTTCTGATCTCTGAATAAACTCTTGTGTATTTCCGTTTCAACTATGAAGTATCACTTTAGAGCATGCAGGGTTGGAGGTTGGGGATGGTGCCCAAACATGCTGTTAACAGCACCTTTGTGATTGACATTTGAATGAGTCTTTGGTTGATTGCGTGAAGCATTCCTGCCTTCACCAGTCTCTAAAAAGTAGAATACACTCAGGAGGAGGATTTGTCATGTTGGAGGATTTGTCATGTTGCTCGGTACCGAGTACATTTGTTTTACATTTGTAAAACAAATGTACAATTATTTTACATTTTTCTAATGTAAAACAAATGTAAATACAGATGAAGTTTGTATCATCATTATACTTTCTCTCTACCCACCGAGACAACTTCAGGGTTGCAGGTGGCCAGAGTTTATCCTAGCAGGTATTAGGCAAAAGACAGAAACACATACTGGACATCTACAAATTGACATGCATGTCTTACCACTGTGGGTAAAAACTCACTGAAGCAAACTCCATACATTAGGCCTGGGAGGAACCATTTATGCTTGAAGTGATAGTGCTGATGACAAAGCCACCAGATCACGCTTTTATTATCATCATCATTGTTATTGTTTTTCTATTATTACCATTACTATTATTATCATTATTATTATTATTGGTACTACTACTAGTAGTAGTAGTAGCAGTAGGCAAAGTTGTACCAATAGTACCAGTTGCAGCAGAAATAGTAGTAAATAGTACGAGTTGTGTTAAGGTTTGTAGAACGAACCCAATAGCGACAACACAAGACAAGGTAAAGCACCAACCTGGCAGGACTCGTAGAGGAGAGCCGGCCGGGCCTGGACAGAAGGGGGAGGCGCTTCAGGCGGAACTTGAGAATAGCTTCTTAAAAATGGGAAAACGTAAACTGCCCCCTTAATCCGAAAAGGAAAAAACGTAAACTGCTCCTTTAAAGTCCGAAAGGGAAAAAACGTAAACTGCTCCTTTAAAGTCCGAAAGGGAAAAAACGTAAACTGCTCCTTTAAAGTCCGAAAGGGAAAAAAAAACACAAACTGCTCCTTTAAAGTCCGAAGTCCAACCGAGTAATAAGATCCACAGTGAGAGAGGAGAAATTAGAATATCAAAAACTTGATCTCAACTAGAAAATCACGATGGGAAAATCCAATGGGGAAAACACAAAGAGAGTTCTTCTCCGAACAAGCTCTCAAGGAGAACTGACACAAGGGAATAATCAAACAAGCAAAAACACGGAGAATACTACAATCTGTACTCCACCGGGAGACACAGAAATGTCACAAAACTCGAGACGAAGAATTTACTCACGGGACTGTTCAGGACGAACTCGCGACGAGTTCTGGAAAGCAAACAAACTTATACTAGAGTGGTTAACGAGTAGGGTAGGCTGCAGGTGTTTCAGACGCGCCCTTCCCCCGCTCTCATTGCTGGTTGCCAGGTTGGTCAACAGACCGAGCCCTAACAGTACCCCCCCCTCTACGGGAGCCACCAGGCGACCTGCCAGGCTTGTCAGGGTGACGGCGATAGAACTCAGCGAGCAGACCAGGGTCCATGATGAGCTGGCGGGATACCCAGCTTCGTTCCTCCACCCCATAGCCCTCCCAGTCAACCAAATACTGGAACCCCCGTCCCCTGCGTCGGACGTCCATCAGCCGACGGACCTTCCACTGTGGATGCCCATCCACAATCTCAGGGGGAGGCGGAGCTGGGGCCGGAGGCATAAGGGGGCTCTCGGAGACAGGCTTTACTCGGGACACATGAAAAACCGGATGGATCTTCATGGAGGCCGGGAGCTTAAGACGCACAACTGCAGGACTGGGTACTTCCTGGATCTCGAAGGGTCCAACGAACTGGGGATTCAGCTTCTTGGCAGAGGACTGAAGGGGGAGATCCTTGGTGGACAGCCAGACTCTCTGTCCGGGTTGGTAAGCTGGTGCTGTGGATCGGCGACGGTTAGCTCCTCGTCTGGCACGTTCCGTAGCACGGAGCAGCGCAGCCCTGGTGATCTCCCAGACACGACGACAGCGGTCCAGATGAGTCTGCACGGAGGGAACCTCCACTTCGGACTCCTGTGCAGAGAAGACGGGCGGCTGGTAACCCAGGGATGCCTCAAAGGGCGAGAGGCCGGTGGCGGAGCTGACCAGGGAGTTGACCGCATACTCGACCCAGGGGAGAAACTGACTCCAGGAGGTTGGCTTCTTGGCAGCGACGCAACGGAGAGCAGATTCCACACTCTGGTTCATCCTCTCAGTCTGTCCGTTAGTCTGCGGATGATATCCCGACGAAAGGCTGACCGAGGCGCCCAACCCCTTGCAGAAAGCACGCCACACACGGGAAACAAACTGGGGCCCTCTGTCTGACACAATGTCCTTGGGAAGTCCATGCAAACGGAAGACGTGGCTCATCAGGAGGTCAGCGGTTTCTGAAGCAGAAGGAAGCTTAGGCAAAGCCGCCAGGTGAACACCCTTGCTGAAGCGATCCACCACCGTCAGGATCACTGTGTTGCCCTGAGACGGAGGAAGTCCAGAGACAAAATCCAACGCCACATGGGACCAGGGCCGACTGGGAATAGGAAGGGGCTGCAGCAGACCAGCCGGTGCCTGGTGAGAGGCCTTGCTGCGGGCACAGATGGTGCAGGCCATGACGAACTCCTTGACGTCCCTCCTCATAGTGGGCCACCAGAACCGTCGAGCTATGAAAGTGAAAGTGCGGTGGACTCCAGGGTGGCAAGCGAGCTGACTGGTGTGGCCCCATTTGAGGACCCGAGACCTCACTGAGTCCGGAACAAACAGTCGGCGAGGCGGCACGTTGCTCGGGGCTGGACTGGAGCGCAAGGCGCGCTTGACCACCGTTTCAAGGCCCCAGGTCACCACGCCAACGACCTTGGTCTCAGGGAGGACGGGACTTGGCTCCACCGTTACAGGTTCCTTAAGGTGTTGACGAGACAGAGCATCTGCCTTGGTGTTGCGGGAGCCAGGACGATAAGTCAGTGTGAAGTCGAACCGACTGAGGAAGCTGGCCCACCGTGCCTGCCGACCATTGAGACGTTTGGTTGCCCGGATGAACGTCAGGTTCTTATGATCAGTCCAGATGGTAAATGGATGCTCTGCCCCCTCCAGCCAATGGCGCCATTCCTCAAGTGCAGCCACTACAGCGAGAAGCTCCCGATTACCAACATCGTAGTTCTCCTCGGCGGGAAGGAACCGGCGGGAGAAGAACGCGCAAGGATGAACCTTCTGGTCGGTCTCTGATCGTTGGGAGAGCACAGCCCCCAATCCGGTGTCCGAAGCGTCCACCTCAACTATGAACTGCCTCTTGGGATCGGGATGGAGTAGGACGGGGGCACTGGTGAACCTCTCCTTGAGCGACAGAAATGCAGAGCGAGCAGCTGGGGACCAGACGAACGGCTGAGAGGGGGAGGTTAGACGGGTGAGGGGTTCTGCTACAGAGCTGTAGTTTCGGACGAACCTCCTGTAAAAGTTCGCGAACCCGAGGAAGCTCTGCAGTTCCTTACGTGACTTAGGATCCGGCCATTCCACCACCGCTTTGATCTTGCGAGGATCAGCTCGAGTCTTGCCTCCCTCCACGATAAAACCTAAGTAGTCCACTGACTCAGAATGGAACAGGCATTTCTCAGCCTTGACGAACAGCCGGTTACGAAGGAGGCGTTCGAGAACCTGCCGCACGTGCTGGACATGCTCCTCGAGGGACCTGGAGAAGATGAGGATGTCATCAAGGTAGACGACAACGAATTGGTCGAGCATGTCGCGAAGGATGTCATTCATGAGTGCCTGGAACACCGCCGGGGCGTTGGTGAGGCCGAACGGCATTACCAGGTACTCATAATGACCACGGGGAGTCTTAAAGGCTGTCTTCCACTCGTCCCCTTTCCGGATCCGAACGAGATGGTAGGCGTTCCGGAGATCCAGCTTAGTGAAGACAGTCGCCTGGGTCAGGGGTTCGAGGGTGGAGCTCATCAGAGGCAGGGGGTATTTATTCTTGATGGTGATGTCGTTGAGTTGGCGATAATCAATGCAGGGTCGGAGACCACCATCCTTCTTCTTAACGAAAAAGAAACCAGCTGCCACCTGGGAGGATGAGGGTCGGATGAGCCCTGCCGCCAACGATTCTGAAATGTAATCGTCCATAGCAGCCTTCTCGGGAATGGAAAGGCTGTAAAGACGACTGCTAGGGAGAGAGGCCCCAGGACGGAGGTTGATAGCACAATCATATGGCCGATGCGGAGGGAGAGACTGAGCCCGCGTCTTGCTGAAGACCTCCCCGAGATCATGATACTCGGGAGGAACAGAGGAAAGATCGGGAGGAGGGGCAATCGGAACAGTCTGGACTGCTGGACCAGGTGCGGCCTGAAGACACCGGGCGTGACAGGAGGAGCTCCACTCCAAAATGTTACCAGACGACCAAGCAATGTGTGGCTCATGCTGAGCCAACCAGGGATGCCCCAAGATCACAGGAACTAAGGGAGACTGGATGACGAAGAACTGAAGGCTCTCCACATGGTTTCCAGCAATAGTGAGAGACACGGGACAGGACTGTCGGGTAACACTGGCCAGGCGGCGCTCATCCAGAGCAAAGGCCTCTATTGGCCTCTCCAATTCCTCACATGGAATGTTAGCTTGAGCAGCAAACGTAGAGTCCAAGAAACACCCATCAGCTCCCGAATCGATGAGTGCGCCTACAGTGAGCCGCTGGTCTGCCCAAGCCAGGGTAACGCTCACAAGATGGTTAGCCGGAGCAGGATGGCGGGAACAGGAAAGACGGCTCACTAGGATCTCCCGGGGTCCCAGTGAGCCTAATCTTTTGGCCGCGTAGGACACTCGCTGATCCGGTGTCCCTTAAGACCACAGTAAAGACAGAGACCTGCCTTGAACCGGGCCTCACGTTCAGCGGGAGTCAGTCGTGTACGCCCAAGCTGCATAGGTTCCTCCTCTGTCACTGTCTGGGAGGAGGAGAGGCTTGCCACAGGGGAAGTGGAGTGCGACGAAGAAGAGCCCCCTTCGGAAGCTCTGGATGGCTGAGAGGTAGAAACGGTTCCCCGTAGACCTCGCTCGCGCCTTCTCTCGCGGAGACGTCCATCGATGCGGATGGCAAGGCTGATAAGGTCGTCGAGAGAGGTAGGATCCTCCCGGGTGGCTAGCTGATCCTTGACGGCATCGCTGAGGCCCCTACGGAAGGTTACCCGAAGTGACTGGTCGTTCCAGCCACTCTCAGCCGCAGCCAGCCTGAACTCGACTGAGTAGTCAGTGACACTGCCACTGCCCTGCTGGATCCTGCTCAATCGGACACCCGGATCCTGACCGTACACTGGATGATGGAATACCTTCCGAAGCTCAGCCACAAAGTCATCGTAGGAAGAGCAGAAACTGGCCCCCATGGACCAGGAAGCAGTGGCCCACTGAGCAGCGCGGCCAGTCAGCAGGTTAGTCACGTAAGCAACTCTTGCAGCATCTGTGGTGAACCCCCTGGAATGGTGGGCGAAGACAAGCTCACACTGCATGATGAACGTGGCACAGGTCTCAAAGTTGCCATCAAAAGGCTTGGGATTGGAGATACTGGGCTCCCGGAAATCCGAAACATAAACGGTAGGATTGTCTAAGGCAACGGCTGCGGGCACTGCTGGAGGAGGGGCGGCCGGAACTGGTGGGACAGCTGGCTGGATGGTTATAGCCGCTGTGAGAGTTTGCAACTGCTTAAGAACCTCCTCTTGTTGGCTCGCGAGCGCCGCTTGCTGGGCCGAAAGAGAATCCACCGAAGCCTGGAGGGGTTGCACCTGAGCCCGGAGGCCCTGCATGGCAACAGCGGCCTCTTGTAGTTGCTGGCCGTGAGAGGCTGTAAGCTGAATCTGCTTATAGAGAGCAGCCCGGACAGGATTGGCGTCTGGGTTGTCTGGGTTCATAGTGAAGGCGAGTTCGTACTGTTAAGGTTTGTAGAACGAACCCAATAGCGACAACACAAGACAAGGTAAAGCACCAACCTGGCAGGACTCGTAGAGGAGAGCCGGCCGGGCCTGGACAGAAGGGGGAGGCGCTTCAGGCGGAACTTGAGAATAGCTTCTTAAAAATGGGAAAACGTAAACTGCCCCCTTAATCCGAAAAGGAAAAAAACGTAAACTGCTCCTTTAAAGTCCGAAAGGGAAAAAACGTAAACTGCTCCTTTAAAGTCCGAAAGGGAAAAAACGTAAACTGCTCCTTTAAAGTCCGAAAGGGAAAAAAAAACACAAACTGCTCCTTTAAAGTCCGAAGTCCAACCGAGTAATAAGATCCACAGTGAGAGAGGAGAAATTAGAATATCAAAAACTTGATCTCAACTAGAAAATCACGATGGGAAAATCCAATGGGGAAAACACAAAGAGAGTTCTTCTCCGAACAAGCTCTCAAGGAGAACTGACACAAGGGAATAATCAAACAAGCAAAAACACGGAGAATACTACAATCTGTACTCCACCGGGAGACACAGAAATGTCACAAAACTCGAGACGAAGAATTTACTCACGGGACTGTTCAGGACGAACTCGCGACGAGTTCTGGAAAGCAAACAAACTTATACTAGAGTGGTTAACGAGTAGGGTAGGCTGCAGGTGTTTCAGACGCGCCCTTCCCCCGCTCTCATTGCTGGTTGCCAGGTTGGTCAACAGACCGAGCCCTAACAAGTTGTAGGTATCAACAGTAATTGTAGTCCTAGACTTCTACAACAACCCTTGTTGTAGAAGTCATAATAGTGGTAGTAGTATTCAGTCTCAGCTTTTTTGGCTAGAGATTCTATGATGCCTTAACAATTGTAATTAGTTTTTGCAATCTACAAAAAAGGGTAGGCCTCAGGCACCTACCTTTGGAGGTTTGCTTCCTAATGTCAAGGGAGCTGATTTCCTCATTTACAAGAGTCTACAACAGAAAAAGTGAAACTCTCTCTTCCAACTTTCTTTACTTGGAATTCAGACTGCAATACTTAATCTAATGTCATTACATTTTTGGCTGGACCGGACCAGCAGACCAGCCTTACAAACACGAATGTCACTGAGCGACTATGTTAGAGTGACTGACTGAGTGGTCATTTTTGACATGATTGGGCCGCTTGATCAGGTGACCAACAACGTCACTGAAGTTACACGATTGGGTGGCTGGCCAGCCCTACAACCGCCAATGTCTGTCAGTGATCATGCGACGGCTTAATTCCAACCGACATGGCTGCGTCGCGTTCCGGCGGAGACGCGGCCGTTGGCGCTAAACGCGGCCACTCTAGAAAATGCTTGAGTAGAGCGGCTCTCTGCTCTACTCCGCTAGAAATATGTGGCTAGCCTATTTTTGACGGAAGCCGAGTAAAGCTGCACAGAGCAGATCGAGCCAGGCAGCAAGTCAGACACAGGAATGGCATAGAGCATGTGGTCAACTTTCAAAATAAAACACCCTGTGCAGACTCCCAATCATATATCACATCACTTCATCAACATTGCATAATAACCTGTAGCACCAGGCCAGAAGTAGGAAATAACGACAATTAAGCACAATTAAAATAGACACAAAAAGAAACAGTTTGGCTGAGTAGCCTTCTTACCTAAAGTAGAAGCACAAAAATCAATGAAAAATTACCAAGTCAACAAAATCGGGCAGGCTGCTTCTGAAACGCTCTCAGTGGCGTATGAAGCCATGGGGAGGACAGAACAGAACGCATCGCAGACACGACATCGTAGCGCCGCGCCCGGTGGAATCAAGGCGACGACCGAGTGAGCAAGTTAAGACGATTGGGTCGCTGGATCAGGTGACCAACGACGTCACTGAAGTTATACGATTGGCTGGCCGACCAACAATGTCACTGGTGAAAATGGAGCTATTGTATCGACCGTAGCTTAGCCATGTCATGGGATATGCTACTACTTTAATAACAAATATTACCCGGTCCACTACAGAACATTGCATGTGAACATTTAATATCCAGTAATTCACGTTATAGAGACTACCACTGACTATCCCTCTAAGAAATTGGCTACAATTTCAAACATTGACCATACACTAGGTTGCATGCAAAGCCATAGGTTTTGGCTTAGTCTTGTTTATTTTTGTTATTCACAGCCAGCTCAGCTTTTGTTTGTTTAAAAGCTCCCCTGTCTGGAAGAAAGCCGCACATACCTTTTTATTTTTATTGGTTTTAATTTTTCCCCTCTCAGTGGAAATATAGCTCCATATCCTCTTACTCTTTGAGATTAACCATGACGGCTTTTCCTCGGTGCGTCAGTAGTCATGACACAATGACGTCAGGTTAATTAGCGCTCATTGACTAACTTTAATGAACATATTACTAACTTTAATTTCATTTCAATTCACTGAGGGCAGATAAATCGGAATGCCTTTAAACAGAAAATCACTCCCCGGTGAAGTCATTGGCTTGTGAGCTGGAGGAAATCAGTTTGTAGTGTTCTCATTATTTACACTCTGCCAATTGCAATAATATTTTGTACATATTTGCGGAAGCTGCAATCTTTCATTTTAAATGGAATTTCCCCTTAATTCACCGCCTTCCCATCCTGTCACCCACCAAAGGGAGACCCCCCCCCTCAAAAAAATGTAAAAAAGTATTTGATAAGCCCTCCCACTACCACTTCCCTTCAGAATCAGAGTCTCACCCGCACCTTACGTGTGGGAAAGTTTTCTTCAGGCTACCACGGTCCCCTTCAAATGCTGTGACTCTAAGTAACTCAGTGCAGGTGCGTTGGTTACTTAACAGTTCAGAAAATTGGCAAAGACCCCTTATTAAGAAGGAAACAAGTTACTTGTCTTGGCCAATTAATCTGACATCTTTTTTTGTTTTTTTGTGGATACCACCCCCTTTTTCTCCCAAATGTACTTGGTCAATTACTTCACTCTTCCGAGCTGACCCGGTCGCTGTTCTGTCCCCTCTGCCGATTGGGGAGGACTGCAGATTACCACATGCCTCCTCCAATACACGTGGAGTCGCCAGCTGCTTCTTTTCAGCTTCTTTTCCCCTGACAGTGAGGCGTTTCGCCGGGGGGATGTAGCACGTGGGAGGATCACATTATTCCCCCCAGTCCCCCGAACAGACGCCCTGACCGACTAGAGGAGGCGCTAGTGCAGCGACCAGGACACATACCCACATCCGGCTTCCCACCCGCAGACATGGCCAATTGTGTCTGTAGGGACGCCCAACCAAGCCAGAGGTAACACGGGGATTCGAACCGGCGATCCCCGTATTGGTAGGCAACGGAATAAACCGCCATGCCACCCGGATGTCCCAATCTGATATCATTTATGAAAGATACATGTAATAGAAGAAGGTGCGACAAATGTTTAAGCTTGGGCTGTCGTCAATGTCATGAGTGTTCTACAGTTTTGAGCGTGGGCTTCTCTGCTAATCCTGTGGGCCAGTCTACCCTTGGTTACCATGAATAAGAGAGACATAGGATAAGACAAACCATGTTCTGTGACGTGCGTCAGTTACCACCCTACAACCCTTTCTGACTGCTGAAGAAAGGCCAACACTGACGCCCTCATATGGGCAACGCTATTCATGAGAATTTACTCATGCATGCTGAAGTTTAATGATATTTGGAAATTGGAAGATTCCTATTTTGAAGTGCATCTTTTTAATTCTATATTTAATTCCCTGACATTTCTGGTGTAAGTCAATGTACAGTAATGCTCAATGTCCGTATTCCATGTTGAGGTTTCAGGAATTTAAGGGGTAGGAACATACATTATGTAGTTTACTGAGCACTCAGTGAAGAGAGCACATGCTCTGATTTACAAAGCCTGAGAGGTAATGCTTTCATCAGCCAGTGTAGTGATAGTGATTTGACTGCAGCTGTGGCAGCTCATTTTAGCAGCCAGTGGAGGTGATATAGTTTTTGCCTGATAGCCGTAAATAACAAGAACATATTACATTCAGGTTTTTTGTTTTCATTCCATTGTCATTTCTTTGGAGAAAAGACATTTTTGTAAACCCCTTTGTGTTTAGGTTTCCTCTTCTCCTTTTATGTTTTACTATTTCAGCAATTCCAGAAAAGAAAAAAAACAACTAAACTGCACTTTAGAAATGTCAACTATTGTAAGCAGCTCTGATGTGTTTCGGGACATTCATATTTAGAGAATTTGTTGAATATTAAGGATACCAGGGATTCCTTTAATCTAAATGGCTCAGCATATCGATCCACAAATTTCCCAAAGTAAACCTGCTTACAGGGCAACACAGAAAATGCATGTTTCATCGCTTCTCTTCAGTATAAGACAAAACAATAGCTAAATTCAAAGGGGTCTTGTGCAAAGCATTTAATGACTGCTAATAAACAGGACAGCAGAAAAAGAAAGGAGAGTGAGTTTCTCTTATCAAAAGAATGAGAATAACGTGTTCAAAAAGACATGTAGCTCAAACACCTTCACTCTCATATGTTCCAGCCATAAGACATCCAAGTGCCCTGAGGATTTGTCTCTCTGAGTCAAATAGGAGGACTCAGGTGCAGAATTATGGGTCAGTTGTCACCAAAGGCCGCTGACGAGTTATGAAAGGATGTAGTATGTGGTATTAGGTGGAATGAACTGGGATGTATGATGAAACTTTTGTGAAAGGTTTCTGGGTGTTGGATGAGGACAGGACCAGTGTCTTTTAGACAATGTTTTTCTCATATCACTATATCCTATCAGGCTATGGAGTTGTTCTGAATAAACAGGGATGTTTAACCTGTATAAACGGAAATCCTTCACCTCTCAAGGCTGGACAAAAGTAGAGAAAAGGGCTCCCATGCTGCTAGTTACACTTTTTCTCTCTGAGCCTGTGCTCATTAATAAACCTAGCAATCAGACCAAGTTTCTAAGTATCTTGTTCTTTTTAATTTAGGTTCTGACAGATGTCAAAACAATGCCAATACTCTGAGATTATTTGCCCTTAGCCCTAGTTAGTTTAACTTTCATGGTCATGCAAAAAGTTATCTTAGAAAGGAATTTGCATGCATTCCTGAATAAGAGCGATACTATATATTCAATAAACAGAGAATTGTTTGACTGCAGCATGAAACTGTTTTTCTCTGCCTGTGGCACATAGGAGGCTCTAATTGGAGGTTGTTGCCTCTCATGACACACCGATCCTTCCCATGACTCCATTAGCATCCCATGTCTCCTATCTATTAGTGGCTACAGATTCGAGTCAATAACAATGATAATAATAATGGGCTCATCTTTACACGAGTATTTTGTGCACATGGAATGTATCTGAAAATGTGGAAGCTCATGGAAGCAGAAGAATTTGATTGAGAGACGGTCTCAACTGTCTCACTCAACAGCCAACAGAGATGCACAACACTCAAGCTGTTTTTGAACAGAACACAAACCAATGTCCAGTCAAATGCTTGCCAACCCCTTGTCTCCCTCCAACCTTTTCTCCTATCTACTCTCTTGCAGAAGAACATGCACACTTCAAAGGTTGTGTTTGTTTAATTGAATTAGCGCCGGTGGTCTCATTAATGTGCAGCATCAACAAGGGCTTAACAAAAGTCACTGCTTTGATTGGAATGGGTGCGGATGTACTATAATTCCTTGGCAAACAACCCTATCAGGAATGCCAGTGGCCAGGCCTGGATTAGTGCTGGGAAACCCATAATTGGATTTCCAACAGAGTTAATTGAATGGACCTAAATGTGTATCTGCTTTGGTATGTTTGTGGGTTTGTCTACACAATATTCGAAAGTCTTTAATTGATTTTGTGAACACGTACGGACAGGAACCCCTCTTCCTACACAAGGACTGGTCAGAAAACCCCCTGAAACACAACAAAAAGTCAGTGCAGTTAAGATCCCACTTTTAGGTATAGAGGTCTTTTGTAAGCTGATGGGGTGTACTCACACACACACACACACACACACACACGCACACGAACATACATGCAAACACGCACACACACACACACACACACACACACACACACACACACACACACACACACACACACACACACACACACACACACACAAATAATGAAAGCCACTATGGTGTTTCACTAACATGTAGATATTGCTACAAATCAGGAGATTGTTGGCAGGAAAGGTGCACACAGTTGTTTTTTGGTGATCAGATTACAAAATAAGTGTTGCAAACATTTAACACTGAGAAACAATCACATTTGAGTGAATAGCTTTACCTTTTTTCGTATATTTTGTAAATAATGCTAAATTAATCACTGCCATAAATGCTAGTAGCCTAAGCAAACCAACTACACTCGACATACATGTTACCCATTTTACTGACCCAATAGTCTAAAGAGAAAGAGAATAAAAGGCTACAGTACAGGCTAGTTAGCCAAGAGACTGTATGCAAAAATTCTGACATGGCCATGCAGGAAGGAAAACAACAACAACAAAAAGAACAAAAAACAAAGCATCCAAAAACTGAAATTATGTCCAAATCCCAACATGCTGAATGGGTACTCTAACATCCATAGTCATAGTTATATTAACTACTCCTACTGATCAAAAGTTGCCAGACAGAATCTGGTTATTGTAATCAACTGTCTGCTTAAGGTGAATGAGAGCCACTATTTCATATTGTCTTGCAAACGTAAATTTGTCATATTCCCCCTTTACAAATAAAGCTATTCTTTTTTCTTTTTATAAATGTATCATATATACCTCTGCCTGTCAAAAGTTTGGGGACAGCCCAGTTTCCATGTAAGCCACCAATGTAAAGCTGAATTCAGTTGTGGTCCTCTGTCCAAGATCTCCAAAATGAAGCCTGTGAGTAAACTGACATGCTAACCAATATGCACAATGGCAAAAACTACGAAAATAAAACCCAAGTTATAAAAAAAAAATCAGATTTCTTTTAAATATCCCAACTTTTAGGTGGAGTGATTGTGGCTGATGAGAAAATTTCCACCAATTGCTAACTGTTTAAGATAAAATGTTATTTTGAGGAGACATTAAAGGAAAAGTAAACCCAAGGTAAAAGACTGTTCAAAAGATAATTCTATATATAAATCAACAACTAACATATAGACAATTTCAGGAATGGAAATTTTAATCACTTGGCAGATTAAAAAGGGTTAGAGAAATTAGAGAAATTAAATTTTAAAATAAAAAAGAATGCCTATGAATGTCAATGGGGGAAGTACATCAACTTCATCCAAATCAAACATACAATATACCAGACTGAGCAGCATGGTGTAAAAATGCCCGACGAAGGTGAATTCAGGGTTACAAAAACACCTGCCCGGTATCGTCAAACCAGAGAGGCTGAATCTTTGCTTCAGGCAACGTATGAGGTCAGATGGAGAACTGAATTTTATGAGGCAGTAGATCTGGTTCACTCTGAACTCAGCAGGAGATTCGACCAGGACGGAATGACAGTAGCGGCATTCAGGGAGAAGATTGTCCTCAACGCAGCAAATGGAAAGCCGGTTGCAGTACTGGACGCACAGTCTCTCAATTTACCCATGGTGTTTGACCTAGGCCGACTGCAACTGCAGCTCCAGGTGCTGGGAGTTGTCTTTAAAGAGACTGTTCACAAGACAGTACAAGAGGTTGCATCAGGCCTCTCAGAACTTAATCCTCAAACCAGAACTCTTTTTGGAGAAGCAGAGAAACTAACAAAACTCTGCATGTGCCTACCAAAATCAGTTGCGTCTTCGGAGGAAAGTTTCTCACTCAGACGCCTTAAAACCTGGTTGAGGAGCAGCATGTCCCAGAAGAGACTGACACACCTTATACTCATGCACGTGCACGGAGACATCGTTGAACAATTGGATATACAGGACATGGTGAAAAGTTTCATCAGTATGAATCCCGAGCGCAAGAACACATTCGGAGTATGCAAATAAGGTAAAACCATTTTTTTTCATGCACCACCGCCGCGTACAGTAGGCCTGCACATTAGCCTACTATTGCTAGCATTGTAGCGATTTCGGGGGGCAGTCCGGGAACCGCCACAGCCGGGACGCGAACCCGTGTCTCCCACTCCGCAAGCGACAACGTTAACCAGTCAACTAAACTTTAGTCGTGGCTCTTTTCGGTACACATAAGAGCCACGCATATCTATGGCTCTGTTAGCGACGGGCGTTGGTAAACATCTGATCACAAAGAGCCACGCATATCAATAGCTCTGACAACGACTCATAGAGGATAAATACTGAGTCTCATCACCAGCAAGTCAGACTAGCTTGGTCTAGTCAGAAAGGCACGAACTGAGGAAGCCTCTTGGATGAGAGGCGAAACGTCTTCACGGATATATACCAGTCCAGTTGCGCTTGATTCAACTCCTTTGGATATTTCTCTATATCGTTTGCTTCAATCTTATTGTAACGTGCATGAATAAGTAGACACGTTGGCCCTTGGCTAACGGGTCGGACCCTTTAGTCGACTGGTTAATATTGTCGCCCGCGGTGCAGGAGATACGGGTTCGCGCTCCGGCTTTGGCGGTTCCCGCGGCTGCCCCCCGAATTCGCTACATTGGTGTCAGAAGTGGGATGGTGAGACCGTAAGGTCATCGGAAGCGTATGCGCCCTGAGGCGTGAAAGAGCTGATATGCTTAAGCGCGGGGGCCGCGCTTCCCGAAGGAGGGGAGTAGTGTAACGTGCATGAATAAGTAGACACGCTGGCCCTTGGCTAGCGAGTCGGACCCTTTAGTCGACTGGTTAACGTTGTCGCTTGCGGTGTGGGAGACACGGGTTTGCGTCAGGGCTGTGGCGACGGTTCCCGGGCTGCCTTCTGAATTCGCTACATTATCAGACTCCTTTTCTGCACGCCATCTTGCCTGCGCAGCCGTGTGCAGTCTCCCTCTCAAACTTCCCTTTGTCCTTTGGGCGCCATTGCCTCGCCGCGTGCAATGAACGCGAATAAACACAAAAGGTTCGGTCATTAAAGGAAAAAAAAAGATGTGAATTCTGATATGGATATGGTTCTCAACAGCGCACACATGTGCACCCCTCCCCCCTTTCCGCACACACACACACAACTTCATATCACCCTTTGTGCCTTGATCATTGCATTGCTGCTCATCATTGATGGTACCTGATTAGTATTAGTTAGATAATTAGTGTTGATTTTCTTTATTGATTGTTCTAATATTTTTTTTCATTGAAGCAAGTTATTGTCCTGCCTGATTTGTGACAGTATTTACTGAAGCCTTCCCCTGACAATCAAAGTACTCTAATAGTAGGTGCAATACTGATTATTCCATCAGTAGTTTAACTATAAAATGTTAAACACCAAAATTAATGGTTAATTTTATGAGACTGATTTAAATAATCCATTAATTTTAGTAGTTTAATTATAAAATATCAAACCCCAGAATTAAAGGTTAATACATTTATGAGAGTGATTTGATAACCCTGTTGCACCCACAAAGTGATTTGAATAACCACATGTGATTGGTCTGGGGCCTCCCAACTCCACTTAACCAGTACCTAAAAGCTGGACAAGTGTTATGACAGGAATCAGCCTAAAGCAACAGTCTTCCTAGAGACATACATTGACGCCCAATCCCAGTTGGCCACGCCCACTTCCTGTTGATTTCATTTCAGCTAAACTCAGATTGAAGCACATGTAAACCTGCTGGGCATTACTGCATGTCGAACATTTGACGGTGCTGTCGCGTCTGCTGCAGGATCGTCAGCTGGGAACCACCCTTCATTGAGGTTTCACACCATTATACCTAGAACATCTTGGGGTGCTGGAGCAATGGCAGGGATGTCTCCCTTCCATACTCTGAAACTGACCATAGGATGCCTAAGACCCATGCCTTCCCCATAGTTTGTCTTTCCCTCTTAGCCAAATACAGTCTCCCCTTTTCTACTTCCTCAGCAAGCTCCTTCATCGCCTTCCTCAGCTTTGGCCTTTTCAATCCCATGCTCCCATGCTCTTGTCTTGAGAGGGTAGTTGTTGCTGGCTTCCAACCTGTTTGCCTCCACAACTTCTGCCAGCTTCTGAAGGACTTGGTTAAGGTGCCAATTGTTTCTGCCCTGTGCAAGTGCCGTCTTGTAGCTAGACAGGATTTGCTGCAGGCTTGGGTTCAGGGCACTGCAGAGCTGGCATCTCTCCTCTAAGCCATACCACATGAAAAGGTTGCTGGGGCTTGGGAGTATGTCATAAGTGGACCTGATGAGGAAGCTCAGACTGGCCTGAGGCATCCTCCATGTCAGCTGAACTTACGACCCTGTTGACCACTCCTTGCCAGGTCATCCAGCTTCCTTGCTGCCACTGCCCGACCACCTTGACCTTGTCCTCCTCCATCGCGACCACTCCAGAAATCACGAGGTCTTTCCTCTCCTTCCTTAGGGCTGAGGACCACATCTTGGGAGCTGTTCCCCATCCCAGGCCAGCCCTCACTGACTGTGTCCTGACAACGATCTCCTGGTGCTTCAGACAGCTGATGGCCTGGCTGACTGCTTGCTCAGCCCTCCACTTGCGACCTGTTCGAACTGGGGCATTGGTAGCCCGCACAAACTGGTCCGACGAGTCCCTCAGCTCTAGTACGAGGCTCGCCTTCTCCTGTCTGAAACCTAGGTTGATTGACTTCAGTTGCAACTGAAGTGTGTTGTTTCCGAACAGGCCAACGTTGGAGAAGCACCAAGGTAGGCCAAGCCATTTCCATATGTAGTTGATGGTCTTGGAGTCCATCTTCAGTGCTGCGGTTGAGATGATCTCACACATCATCAGGGCCACATCAGACCTTGACTTTCCCCTTCGGTCAATCCTTTGAAGCCTTCAAAGAGCTGTTTCATGACTGTGGCACCCATGTGTTTGTGGGATAGCTCAGCCGGGTTGTCCACCAGCAACAGGAGTCTTTCTCCATTGATAGTGAAGGAGATGAAATCATTCCTGGTTCCTTTTCAGGTTGAAAAACTGTGACTTGGCTGGCTTGATTTTCATGCTGGCCCATGAGAGCAGTTCTTCGAACCTTTTGAGGAGCCGGACAGTGCATTCTCACGTCTGGCATTCTAGATCTGCTCCCAGGTCATGGTTGAGTGTTCCACACAGCCTGGGAACCCTAGGACACCTGCCTTCTGACAGCTGGTATCAATATAACTGTTCTCCAGCAGGTAGTTGGTGACTTTCTTAGCCACCAGAGAAGATTTTCCCTTTCATGTTCAGAAGTGGGATGCCTCTGAACTGGCCCATGCTACGGAAATCTTGCTCCTTTGGGATGAATGTGGTCATGGCTCTGCGCTACTCCGCCGGGATGACTTGGTTCTTCCAGGCCACTCAGTCTTGTCAACCACCTTGTCGACCACCTGCTTGATCTCAGTCTACTTCGGTGGTGTGATGTCTAACTGAGAGGATGATTCGGCAGGGCAAGAAAGTACATGCTCTGGGTACTTCTCTGGATTGCCTCGCTGGCTCTTGATGTATTCATCAAGTTCCTGCTTGGTAGCCTCCAACTTCCTGCTCTTCCTCTCTAGCAGATCATGACAACACTTGATGGGATCTTGGATGAATTTAGCCCTCTCTAGCTCCTTATTGCTTCTGCGCTTCTGGATCCATTTTTAAACATTTTTTGTCTATGGTGATGCTGGTCATGTGGCTCGTGTCTGGACACTGCTTTACATCCCCCCCATCATATTCTTCATATATTTTATAATTCCATTATAATTATGTTATCCTCTTCCAATGTTGTATTCTGTAAATTGTGTAAACACATCATCCATTGCACATTGTCTGTGTTGGGAGAGAGATCCCTCCTCTGTTGCTCTCCCTGAGCTTTCTTCCTAATTTTTCCTCCCTGTTAAAGTTTTTTTTTTGTTTTTTTGTTTGGGGGGGAGTTGTGCCTTATCTGATGCCAGGGTCTAAGGACAGGGTGTTGTGTTGCTGTAAACCCCCCTGAGGCAAAATTGTAATTTTTGATATTGGGCTATACAAATAAAATTGACTTGACTCCACAAGGTTGTCAGCCTGCCTCTGATCTGGTTCCATAGTGTCTTCTGCTCTGTTGCCTTCCTGAGGAGTCGGTGCTCCTTCATCAGCTTGAGGATTTCTCTCTCTCTGCTTTCCATCTCCCTTGGAATGTTCTTTCTCTGGAACATCTCTCCGAATGTTAACAAACAGGTTCAGCTTTGTTGCTATGCCTCATAGTGACCTTTCCAGGATTGTACAAAGGTTCTGGTCCAAGCTTTTCCAGTTCTCGTTGTTGTTGGCTTTGGGCTACTTGACTGGCTCGTCAAGTTGGTCTCTCTTCCTGTCAAATGACCCCTTTTCGGATGCAAATCTTTGTCGTGACTTAGGATTTAGGAATTGACATCCCCATTTTATACACACATACACAGGCATGTGCATGCACGCACACACACAAACCAATGATCAGTCACAATTCCGGTGAGTGATGTCATGAGGCCAGTCCCACTTGTGGTTGAACACTCCTGCTTCTGGGTAGTTACATTTCAGGAAAGTGAGTCAAGTGACCCCTTTTCGGATGCACTTGTTCGTCATAACACAGGATTCAGGAATTCAAATCCCCATGTTACACACACACACACACACATAAACAACATATATTGACACAAACACACACACACACACATAAATAACATATATTGACACAAACACACACACACACACACACACACACACACACCACATATATTGACACACACACACACACACACAGTCACTCAAACAACATATATTGACAAACACAAACAACATATATTGACACACACACATACACATTACCAATAACAACAATAAAAACATAATCATATGGAACAGCCAAACTAGCAATTCCCAAGAATTGCACCTTTTCTAGTATTTCAGTATTCTCCATAAGATTTGTATCAACTACAACAAAAATTTGAATTAGAATATGATGAGTGAAGGAAAGATGTTGAAAGGACACATGAGAAAAGAACACAATATACACATCACAATATACATAAGTATTTTGATATTTCCTTCTCTTATTAACGTGTCATTGTGGTTCCCACTGGGGATCAGTCAATAATGTTGCCCTGGATTTTGCTGCAGTCTTATCTAATGTAGTTGACACAGGCAAACCACATCAACAAGACGTCAGCCAATGATGTTGCAGTCCTGCAAGCCTGTTGTGGAATTCAGGTAATTGGCCAGCCTATATACCAATCAATCACCCCACTCCTCTCAAAGGAGGCAGACCACATTAGTGGGTGGCTGTGTAACTCTTTAGTGTGTATTATATTTGGCAAACAACAACAAATGACTGACAAATGTGAACATGGCAGACACAGAACGAGAGAGAGAGAGAGAGAGAGAGAGAGAGAGAGAGAGAGAGAGAGAGAGAGAGAGAGAGAGAGAGAGAGAGAGAGAGAGAGAGAGAGAGAGAGAGAGAGAGAGAGAGAGATGCCCTGGAGCAGAGAGAGAGCAGGGCACTAACAGGGCAGCATCTCAGCACACTGGCCTGTGCGAGTGCAGCTGCAGAACTATATATAAAGCAGTGGTTCTCAAAGTGGGGTCTGCAACCCAGAGCCGGGGTGTCCACAAAATAATTTGCAATGAATTATAAAATTGTGCAGTAACATTAAAAAGTGAATATCTACAGATGGGGACCATTTGCACCAACAAGTCACCCAGTGGGAGTAAGTGTTATTATCTTAACACTTAGTGTTATGTTTGGTTTACTAAGATAAATCAAATTAATCAGTCAAAGTCTGAAAGTTGTGAATTTTCAATTCAGGGATCTCTATCTCTGCTGCAAAGAAACACACACAAATAAAGATAGTAATTATGTCATATCTTAGATGTAAAAAATACACACAACAAATTGCTCTAGGTTGGAATATTAACTGACTAACTAAAAGGGATATATGACCATATTCTTTCACTGCTTACTCCAACATACAGTTGGAGTAGGCAGTGAAAGAAATTAAACATGAATGACTGAATAAATGGGAAAATAAATGAAGGGATGAAAGAGTGAATGGACATTAAACTAAAAAGTTGTTGCTAACGGAATGAATGAATCAATTCGTTTGGTGATTAACAAAATCAGAAATGAATCTGAATGCAATGGGGGCGACTAAAGCTAATTGAAAAAAAATGTACAACTTAAGATAGCTTTTTTTGCCCCAACTCTCATGCAGAATGCATGGAAAATGGTTTGGTCCTACTTGTTTCTGCGGTGATGGATGGCTGAGGATGTAGGCAGGCGTTTCCACAAGGACTCCAATGTGTTGAAGCTGACTCAGTCGACTTTGGGTTGCTGTGGTGATGGCCGGAGAGGAACTGTTGATTCTGCGGTGTTGATGGCTGAAGATTATAGCAAGCTTTTCCGGAGGACATCAGGCTTGCTGGAGCAGGCTCGGTGACCTTCAGGTTGCCGTTATGACAGCCAAAGGGGAATCACTTTGAAGGCATTGGTTCAGAGGCTCAACTTGGAGAATGGATCCACGTTGGAGAGGCTGGGCTTAGCAGAGACAACAGAAGTAATACACACCATTGGCATGTATGTTTGGGTCTTGGTGCATTCACTGGGAGGTGACAAGAGTCCAACCCATAAGCGTTCTACTCTAACCACAAATGTACAAAAAAAAAGTTTCGAAAACATAAAAAATAGCAACAGAAGGTTAAAATAAATGGGAACAAAAATATATGTAGCAAAATGGCATGTAGTGGCTAAACGAATGTTTTGGGCTTCCTTGCGGTCTTTGAATGTTGCTTTCTTGATGAGCTTTTAATTCTTTAGCAGAAGTTAAAAGTACATGCTCAAATGTAAAGAGAAAAATGAGGAAGCTGTGGAAAGGAAAATGTCTTAAAAACAAGTAGCAGGATGCAAACAAGAAAAACAAGGAAAAACCAAAAGCTCCAAATGGAAGAGAAAAGAGAACAGAAAAAAGCCAAGTTCAAAGAGTGGGTACAACTCTTATAGTTAATAATAATAATAATAATACATTTTATTTGTGGGCACTTTTCAGAGCACTCAAGGACACCTTACAGAACACAGTAAAAAAAAAACAAAAAAAAAAACAAGCAGCACTGTATCAAACAGCATAAAATCAAAACAAGCAGGGTAGACAATAAAAAGTTAATACAACAAATACCTGTAGTTGGGTGTCAAACGAAAGATAACTTCTTCACGGGCTTTTAAAGGAACGCCCATATTTGTCTGAGCAGCAAGGTTGTTTTACATTCAAATGAAGGGTAATCTTATTAATGTCCTATCTAGGAAATATATTTGAAGGCTACATGATTTTAATATGCCTCGATACTAAATCATTTCTTTTTTTTATATAAATTTATTTCTGATTTTTCTCTCAATTTAGTGGCCAATCGATCCCTATTTTAATTCAAACACCCACCCTCGTAGTGCATGCGTTCGCCAACTGCATCTCTCCGGCCGGCAGTCTCTCCCCACTTTCGTGACAAGGCGACTCCAGGCTGAACCACTGTTTTTTCCGACACACAGAGACGCATTCACGTGACAAACATAAGCCGACTCCGCCCCCCTCCCGAAGACAGCGTTGCCAATGATTGCTGCTTCATCGAGTCCGGCCATAGTCGGATCTGACGAGACCGGGGCGTGAACCCCAGTCCCCAGTGGGCAACTGCATCGACACAAAGCCGCTACACCACCGCGGACCCCTACTCACTCATTTCTGTCGTCAATGTCAACACATCACGTAAATCTATGGGCAAACACTTAGAAATTGCATCATTTATAAATTATAAATAAAATAAAAAAAACACAGGCGAAACAGAATAAAGACAATAAAACCTTAATTCTCTACGTTGTGTCTAGCCCTAAGTGGAGTACATTTCAATTCGACAGGAGACAAAATAATTACCAAATAATGTATTAAATTATTATTTTAAAGAACAGCAATGCAACCATTACCATATGACCATAATGCGCCCATTAAGATCTGCAGATCCCCGCTGGTTATTCCCAGGTCTCCGTTTGCTACAAAGGGTGATGATTGGGCTATGGCTGTTGAGCCCCCATACTATGGAACTCTTCCTGTTGAATTAAGACTAACCAAGTCTCTAGCTTCTTTTAAATCTCATCTTAAAAAAAATCTTTTTTTTGTTGAAAGCTTTTACAAATGTTTGGCTTTGTTTTTATCTGTTCATTCTACTACTACTACTACTACTACTACTACTACTACTACTACTACTACTTTTGGTTGCTCCCGTTAGGGGTCGCTACAGTGGATTATCCATTTCCATTTCTTCCTGTCCTCTGTATCTTCCTCTGTCACACCAGCCACCTGCATGTTCTTACTCACCACATCCATAAACCTCCTCTTTGGCCTTCCTCTTTTCATCTTCCCTGGCAGCTCCTTATTCAGCATCCTTCTCCCAGTATACCCAGCATCTCTTCTCCACAGCCATCTCAATATTGCCTGTCTTGCTTTGTCTCCAAACCATCCAACCTGAGCTGTCTGTCTAATGTACTCATTCTTAATCCTGCCCTTCTTCATCACTCCCAAGGAAAATCTTGGCATCTTCAACTCTGCCACCTCCAGCTTCACCTCCTATGTTTTCGTCAGTGTCACTGTCTCCAAACCATATAACATAGCTGGTCTCACAACCATCTTGTAAACCTTCCCTTAACTCTTGATGGTACCCTTCTGTTACAAATCACTCCTGACACTATTCTCCACCCACTCCACCCTGCCTGCACTCTCTTCTGCACTCCCCATTACTTTGGACAGTTGACCCCGAGTATTTAAACTCATACGCCTTCATCACCTCTACTCCTTGCCTCCTCACCATTCCACTGTCCTCCCTCTCATTCATGCATATGTAGTCTGTCTTGCTCCTACTAACTTCCATTCCTCTTCTCTCCAGTGCATAGCTCCACCTCTCCTCAACCTGCATCCTACTCACTACAGATCACAATGTCATCCACAAACATCATAGTCCACGAAGACTTCTGCCTGATCTCGTCTGGTGTAATCCCACCTCCACCTCGAACCCATCTGTCATTCCAACCACACACCTCACTGTCACATATCCCTCATATATATCCTGCACCATCCCTACATACTTCTCTGCAATTCCTGACTTCTTCATACAATACCATTTATTCATATATATTTTTTAGTTTTTATTAAATACTATTTATTCATACTGTTTTATTTTTTTGTTGTTTCTCGTTTTCTCTTGTTTAAGTGTGGTATGTACATAACTATGTATTCACTGAATGTCTCTGATGGGTGACCAAGCTGTGCGAGTGGTGTGTTTTCTTTTGTAGTTGTGTTTTTGTTTGTAACCCCTCCCATGTGGGCGGGGCCTGAGGAATACTGGGCGCTATTACCTGAAGTGATAAACTAGGTAAATTTGACGCTTAGTGCCTCCATCAACTAGAGGAAGTGGTTAGAATAACTTCCTTATGTACCTTTAATATACCATGTGTACCTTTAATGTAATTATATTTTAGGATCTTATCTATTTAATTAAGGACGCAACACTTTTAAATACAAATACCAATGGCGAATATTTATTAACCACACAAAGGTTAATAAAGAAAGTGTATTTGTATTAATTAGTGAATGAACATAATAATAGAAATATACAAAATCCAATTAAACAAATAGGCTACAAGCCTATTCCAGTTCTAATCAATAATCAAAGTAATTCCCAAAATCAAGTCAACTCAATGTACAATCAATATGTACAGGTATCACAAATAAAAGAAAATGGCCGGCCCATTCACGCACACACTCACACACTGTAACAGTCCGTCACCGCGGTTACCGTTGCAGGCCTGTTGTTGAAAGTGAACGCTGGCCTAAAAACTGTCCGGGCCACTTCGCTTGTTTACTGACCGACCAAGCATAAATAAAAGCACGTGCAGACTTGGGATGGGTACCGGTACTCACGGAACCCGGGCCAGGGTGATGAGTAGCCAAAGCAGGCTGGGAGAAGAGAAGAGAGCTGAAGAGAGGCAGAGATGAGAGGGGGAATGGCGACAGGCGCTCCACCGTGAGCGCAGGTCGGAGAAGTAGAGGCGACGAATGGCGCGAAAAATCCTCACACACACAGCAACACGAACAGTCACAGGCACCAAGAAGAGAAACGGTCTCCGTTGTTGTCCACCCGAAGAGCTTTCCTTCACTGGTCCACACACGACTGTCGATCCTGAATCAACAGCATAGACTATATGACCAAGTCCAAATACCAGCTAGTTTTAACCTAGCAGCAACTTGTCACTTAGCTAGCGTTAGCAACACTTGTTAGCTAACATGAATATGAATGAATCGATAGCTAGCCTAGCGGCTAGGCTAACCGCTAGCCGCGATTAGCTTATAACACTCTTCTAACACCACAACGTGTAGTCACAGTTTTACACAATAGTTCCAGAAACATGTATTTACCTCTGGGATATCCTATAAGTACACACGAGTCCACAGGAGTCACAATCCGTTGATCCAACGTTGTGTACAAACAGCTAACGTTACAACACAGAGAAGCTTCGGTTCATTCGTCTTCGTCGTCTAGCTTTCTGACCGCTTTACCTCAAATCACCGATGTCAAACTTCTACGTCCCGCCCCTTATCTCATCATACATACGGGTTGGCTAGTTACAGTTAACAGTGACCAATGAAAACAAAGAAAAGGGATGAATGACATATTCATGCAGATAGAGGAAAAGATTAGCGATGGGCAGCAACCATACTGTAAACACTTGAAATAAACAAGGCCCATGAGCGAACTGGCATTAGGGCTTACTGTATAACTGATACACTCAACTTGTAACCATTGTAAATAGCACTGTATATAACCATGAAGAGAATATAGCTTATTTATCAGATGAACTGTAACTTATTTATCTTATTTATTGTAGCTTCATACAGTAGCTCAATTAAGCACTGGGCACATGTTGTTTTAGGAAATGTCAACTCAGGGTATACATTCAACAATTATACCTTTTATTCTAGGAAAAAGATCACATTATTAATTATTACAGTAAATTATATTTCATTCTATTTATCATGTATAGAGATATTTACCTACGTATATTTACCGGTCCTGAAATACGCACTGAAATGGCGAAATTGAATAACCGATTCATGTATGCCCTGAAAGTTTAAATAAAAAAAACTGTGAGTAAAAAGGAGATTATCAAAAAGGCGCATTCGATGTGTGAATCAGCCTGGTGTCGGCATGGCCGAAATGAGTGAGACCCTACGGTGGATCTGCCAACTTGAGGGCAGATCCACCGTGAGTCTTCTGCTATCTGGGGGGTATCCGTTAATGGAGGTGGGGCAAGTGGTTCAGGTTCTCGGCCCATCACCCCCCTCACCCAGTACAGGTGGGAGATACAGCATACTGGTATGTATGAAAGGGAGTATAGATCAAGGCTTTGGTGGACACAGCCTGCACACAAAACGCTGATCCACCAAAGCCTGGTTCAGGATGGATCATTGATCGAGACATGGTGAGTGGAAATTTGATGTGTGCATGGGGATATTCCCAAGTATCTGGTGGTGGCCGTCAAAATAAGATATCAGGGGCAAAAGCATAAAGTCCAGGCCATGGTTAGTTCCCTCCTGTCATGGTCCTTTGTATTAGACTCAGATTGGCTGGGGTTTGGTAAAGTGTTTATGGAGATGCCAGGGCACGAGAGAGACTGCCAGGGCTGTGTTAGTGGTGCATGGGACTAAGTAGTACTCATTCGAGTCAAGCGAGGGGAAGTCGACCAGTGGTCGACCTCCAGTGGTCCGCCCAACAGAGGACTTCCCCACTGAGCAAACTCGGGATGACATACTGTGCTCCACCTTTGACCGTGTGATAACCATTGACGGTCAAAAGGTGCACCCAAATGCCACGCACTCCATCATATGTTGCACTTATTAGAGACCAGTTACATGGAGTGAGTTGCGACACTCAAAACCAGGCAAGAAACCACTCAATTGTTAGTACTGAAAGGTTGCCAGGAACTGATCTTCCAGGCGGCCTATAACAACCCCATGGCAGATCACCTCAGTTACAATAAAACCCTCGACCGAATAATGGCTCAATTTTACTGGCCAGTCATTCACAGTGACGTGCAGCTGTGGTGTGCGTCTTGCCGTGAATGTCAATTAGTAAACTTGGCGGCCACCCCAAAAGCACCATCGCGCCCATTACCATTAATTGATGTCCCGTTTGAACGTGTTGGCATAGATCTCGTCAGGCCATTAGATCGGCGCACACAGGGATATATATCACTTTGTTAGTCATAATGGATTATGCAACATGCTATCCTGAAGCTGTGCCATTGCACAACATCTCAGCTAAAAGCACTGCACAGGCACTGTTTCATGTAATCTCCCACGTCGGAATCCTAAAAGAGATTCTGATGGGTCAGGGGACATCATTTATGTCACGTACACTATGCGAACTATACAAATTCTTGAGCATAAACTCGATTCCCATGAGTGTATGTCACCCCAAAACAGACGGTCTTGTTAAGAGATTTAATAAAACACTCAAAAACATGATTCATAAGTTCATGCACAAGGATTGCCGCAATTGATATAAATGGTTGGGTCCTCTGTTATTTGCAGTGTGGGGAGTGCCCCAGGCTTCCACAAGGTTTCCCCCCTTTGAGTTGTTATTTGGGGGAACAGAGGGTTGTGTTGGACCTGATTTAAAAAAGCTGGAAGAACAGTCCAAGTTCTAGTAAAAGTGCAGTATTCCTGGACCTGAGAGCAAAACTCCATACACCAGGGCAGTTATCACAGTGGAATTTGCTCCAGGCCCAGGAACATCAGCAGTGCCTGTATAACAGAGAAAAGGCACAGCGTCAGTTTACACCGGGAGAGAAAGTTCTTGTATAACTTCCAACGTTCAGCTCCAAAATCACTTGCCAAGTGGTAAGGACATGGCAAGTGGGGATGTTGACTATGAGGTTGTGCATAATGAGAAGGGAGGTACGACACAGATTTACCACCTCAGCCTCTTAAAAGCATGGAGAGAGGCAGTCCCAGTTTTTCTGGCCATGGTGATATCAAACATATATCAGTTGGGGTCGGAGGTAACAAAAAAAAAAACCCAAAAAAACCCCGAACAATCCTGCTTCCCTCCATTGTGAGAGCCATTTCCCGCCCCACCAGATAGCACAGCTTGCTGCATTGCTACAGTGCTTTACTGATGTGTTCTTCCCCCTGCCAGGATGCACAAACCTCATACAGCACCACAAAGCAACAACATCTCCAGGCATGACTGTGCACTCACAGCCATACCAACTGCCAGAGCAGTGTCAGGTGGCCTTTGAGAGGGTTGAACGAGCCCTCTGTGGGGAGCCATTGCTTCACACTCCTGACTTCTCTCTCCCTTTTCTCTTGTAGACTGATGCATCAGACAGAGGGCTGGTGGCCGGTTCATCCAAGGAGATGGGGGGGAATCGATCATCCGGTGCTGTACATAACCCAAGCTGGCTGAGAGAAAGAGGAGGTACAGCACCGTAGAAAGAGTGCCTGGCCATCAGATGGGCAGTTAGCGCCCCCTGTCCCTACCTCCTGGGGCGCTCATTTACCCTCTGTTCAGACCATGCCCCGCTCCAGTGGCTTCACCACATGAAGGATGCCAACGTGCAACGTCGGTATCTGGCCTTACAGCCGTTTAAGTTCAAAGTGATCCATGGGCTGGGGACACAGATGGTCGTGGCTGATTTCCTCTCTTGCTCAGAGCAGGCGGGTGTGTGTGTGGCCTCAGCCTAAGGCGGGTGGTGGGGGTATGTGGTAGTGAGGTTTAGTTTAGCCTCGGCTGCAAACAGAGAGAGAGGGGGTGTGGGTCGCTGGAGAGCAGACGCAATAGCGAGGCTGATTAGTGATCAGCCTCAGGTGTGGCAGTCTAACAAACTGCCCTTTATATTGTGCAGTGGAGCTGAGTCCTGGACTGACACACTGACTGAAAAACACAGAACGAGAGAGAGAGACACAGAGAGATATTAACGGCTCCAGCACCTGAGCACACCGGCCTATGCGAGTGCAAAGACTGCATATAGAGACATTGTAAATAAAAACTCTGTGTTCCACCGAAACTGTGTCTGTCCTCCATCCTGAACCTGTCCAGCGGCGGCAACCTTACCACACATATACTGCCAAGGTCATTTAAAAGGAAGGTGCATCCAGTTCTTCTCACAAAGCAATAATAACTAGTAGAAAGCATGGATTAGAAAAGGTATGAATGACACCCTAATGCATAAATAAACAGTATTCACATCCTCAATCTGCCATTGGACAATATCAACAGGTATTCCTCAGAATACTCCCTTTCGCCCAACGTTTTTGAAGGACTTTTTCCGGGGAGGATAAAATGGTTTACAGTAAAATTCCCTGTCGAGTCCAGTCTGTTTCTGGCAAGACCCTTTCTGATAGCACAGCATGAGAGTAAATCTCTCGCTGAAAAAAATCATCAGGCTGTTGAGAATTTTTTTTTTTGTCTGCTAGGGTACCACTGTGGTGAGCATTACCTCTGGCTGGCTATTTGCTGGGGTAAACGGAAACCAAACCAAAACATGAAAATATGTAGAAAAAAAAGTCGAAGGAGGAAAGGCAGAATGGATGGAGATGAGCAATAGAGAAACTGAAAGAGAGGGGAATGGAGTAAGGAAATCAAATTTAAGAATTTTTAATTTGGGGGACACAAAAGAAAGATTGACGGGTAAGAAGTAAAATATGCGTACAAAAAAGACATTAACTTCTCACACAGTATCTGAAATAAGCCTCCACACTTTTCATTTGAAAAGGCATTGCAGATTCATTTTTCATTGCGCCGCCATCTTCCCGCATCATTTCCTGTGTGGGAAGATGGCGGCGCAAATTCACATTTGCAGTGGCCTCACCCAGTACCAGTGTGGGAAGATGGCGGCGTGAATTTACATTTGCGGCGGCCTCACCGAGTACCGTCCATGCAGTGTCTTTGTCCACGTCTGTGTCTTAAGTTTGTCTTCGTTTGATGGCTGAGAGATTTGGCGCTGGATCCGCTGGGAGAGCTTGGGATGCTGCGTCCTGTGGGCCCAGGGACCACGGCCCTGCCTGGAGCTATGCCCGAAGACGTAACACCAAGGGTGGTTTGACAAGATTCAGAAGCTGGGCAGGCTAAGCTAACTGCTAGCCCATGCAGACCGGCAGTTCCGATAACACCGAGGGTGGTCTGGCGGCAGCCTTGCCTAGCCTTGACTTTGTTTTTAGTGTCATCGTGTGGAATGTGGGGAGGTGTGTCGAAGGTGCCTGGCTGGGAGAGCTAGCGTTGGATCAGTTGGGGGAGCTTGGTTTGCTGCGTCCTGTGAGCCCAGGCACCGCGGCCCTGACCAGAGCTGTGCCTGAGGAAACACCGAGGGGGGTCTGACAGGACGTGGAAGCGGGGCAGGCTAAGCTAACTGCTAGCCCATGCAGACCGGCAGATCCAACAGTTATCCTGGCTGGTGTTCATTCTCCTGAACAGTGGTTTTTATTTTATTTTTTTAGTTGAGATATTTGTGTTAGTTTGGATTTATGTGTTCTTATAGTTCTTGGATATGTGTTTTTTGGGGGAAACTATGTTTTGTTTAATTTCATGTGCGCAAGTGCATGAAATGAACTGACAAATAAAGTGTTTCTGATTCTGATTATTTTCTCATCTTTTCTTCTTGTGCTCATCTTCCTAAGCCCTTTCTCTCATTCCTACCTGAAAGTAACTTCCACTCAAGCTGGTTGATATTGTGTTTAATCAGTCTTATTTTCTTAAGAAGCCTCCACTCAATTCAGATTACTTGCTCACACAAGTGACAGGGCAGTGTACGTATGGCAAATGTTAGACACTGAATCAGAGATGCCCTGCCCTTAACACTATTCTGTTCTCCAGTGTCGACTCTGGGGATTAGAGTCCTACAGACTTGTATTTTCTCGGTGAAACAATCCTTTGCGGCATTTTGTGGTGCAGTGCTAAAAGAACACTTTTCATGTTTGAGACGCATCAGCTGGGGCTTCCTGTTTGTGATACAGATGTGATGTGCATCTTTTGACTCCACTCTTCTTCTGCACCGGTGTGTTTGGCTTTACACAAGTTAAGCCAAAGCTTACCTGATATGCTTACAGAACTTCCTTTTTTCTTTCATTCTAATTTTCTCCACTACAAAACTCTTGTGCTTGCACAGTCCATATTTCTTTAATACTGAGAAACAGACCCTACTCCCTTCACTTGGCATCGGGAGAGACTTCAGACAAGGATTTTTCCCTTTGATGTAGAGTCTGTAATGATGTGAAAAAGTTGCCTGTAAGGTATTTTATGATGACTGCAAAAACATATTTTGCTGGTGGGTAGAAGCACCGGATGGAGCTCCCTTACAACAGCAGTGCTCCCCTCAACAACTCTCTCAGTGCACCTCAGCTTTACATTTCAACATTGGCAATTTCCAGATCAAGAGATCTTCATGTTTGACAAAGATAAGGAATAAAATCAGGCCATCACTTACTTGCATGGTGAAAATGCTGCAAATGCAGTATTGCTTGTGAATTTTCTTTTGGTTTTAACATGTTTCCATTTCAGGAAGGTGTATCAAAAAGGCTCGTTTGCTTTCCAGGAGACGACATTTTCCTCCGTCTGGTATTGTGAAGTGCCCTTCTACACTTTCACAACCCCTCTTCTATTTCCAGCTCACCTCAAATATACGAACATGTCCAGATATCAGACCAAAACCAAAATGTAAGCAAAGTGCAGTAACCAACTGCTGTTTCACACAATTATAAAGTCTACAGTTAAAACTCTATTACCAGATGTAAAGTGCATTTATTCATTGGCCACATCTACTAAATTCATGGTTTCGTGGGCTGGAGTCTGTCCCTGTAGGTAAAGGGCAGAAGGAAGGGAGAAACCATGGACAGATCTCAGTCCACTGCAAGTCCCACACATAATCACTCACACCTAAAAGCAATTTAGTCTCTAATTCATCTCATATGTCTTTAGAATGTAAGAGGATACTGCAATACATACAAGCCCCAATTCCAATGAAGTTGGGATGTTGTGTAAAACGTGAATAAAACATAATACAATGATTTGCAAATCCTTCTCGACCTATATTCAATTGAATACACTACAAAGACAAGATATTTAATGTTCAAACTAATAAAATTTATTGTTTTTTGCAAATATTCACTCATTTTGAATTTGATGCCCGCAACACGCTCCAAAGAAGCTGGGCCAGGGGCAACAAAAGACTGGGAAAGTTGAGGAATGCTCAAAAAACACCTGTTTGGAACGTTCCACAGGTGAACAGGTTAATTGGAAACGGGTGAGTGTCATGATTGGGTATAAAAGGAGCATCCCCGAAATGCTCAGTCGTTCACAAGCAAGGATGGGGTGAGGTTCGCCACTTTGTGAACAACTGCGTGAGCAAATAGTCCAACAGTTTAAGAACGTTTCTCAACGTACAATTGCAGGGAATTTAGGGATTTCATCATCGACAGTCCATAATATCATCAAAAGATTCAGAGAATCCGGAGAAATTTCTGCACGTAAGCGGCAAGGCCGAAAACCAACATTGAATGCCCATGACCTTCGATCCCTCAGGCGGCACTGCATTAAAAACTGACATCATTCTGTAAAGGATATTACCACGTGGGCTCAGGAACACTTCGGAAAACCATTGTTAGTTAACACAGTTCGTCGCTACATCTACAAGTGCATGTTAAAACTCTACCATGCAAAGCGAAAGCCATATATCAACAATACACAGAAACGCCGCCAGCTTCTCTGGGCCCGAGCTCATCTGAGATGGACTGACGCAAAGTGGAAAAGTGTGCTGTGGTCTGACGAGTCCACATTTCAAATTGTTTTTGGAAACCATGGACATCATGTCCTCCGGGCTAAAGAGGAAAAGGACCATCCAGATTGTTATCAGCGCAAAGTTCAAAAGCCAGCATCTGTGATGGTATGGGAGTGTGTTAGTGCCCATGGCATGGGTAGCTTGCACATCTGTGAAGGCACCATTAATGCTGAAAGGTACATACAGGTTTTGGAGCAACATATGCTGCCATCCAACAATGTCTTTTTCAGGGACGTCCCTGCTTATTTCAGCAAGACAATGCCAAGCCACATTCTGCACGTGTTACACCAGCATGGCTTCATAGTAAAAAAGTGCGGGTACTAGACTGGCCTGCCTGCAGTCCAGACCTGTCTCCCATTGAAAATGTGTGGCGCATTACGAAGCGCAAAATACGACAACAGAGACCCCGGACTGTTTAGCAACTGAAGTCGTACATCAAGCAAGAATGGGAAAGAATTCCACCTACAAAGCTTCAACAATTAGTGTCCTCAGTTCCCAAACGCTTATTGAGTGTTGTTAAAAGGAAAGGTGACGTAACACAGTGGTGAACATGCCCCTGTCCCAGCTTTTTTGGAACATTTTGCAGGCATCAAATTCAAAATGAGTGAATATTTCCAAAAAAACAAAGTTTATCAGTTTGAACATTAAATATCTTGTCTTTGTAGCGTATTCAATTGAATATAGGTCGAAAACGATTTGCAAATCACTGTATTCTGATTTTATTTATGTTTTACACAACGTCCCAACTTCATTGGAATTGGGGGTTTGTAGAATAAGCCATGCATACATAGGGAGAGCATGAACAATCCGCAATAAAGGGCCGGGATAAAACCCAGCCCTCTTCCTATGAGATAACTAACCATTGAGGCATCCTGTTGCTTGATATTGAGTCCATTTATTTTGGGGGTTTTTTTCCTAAGAAATATTATTGCCAAGGCAAGTTTATTTTAACACAGTTCTGTCATATTTGGTAAAATCTCTGTTATATACTGACAGTTATCCATCAAGTAAATTTACAGTGAAAAAATCCAGACTCTGTCTGCTCCTTGCATTCTGATTCACAGAAAATCCATTTGGTCTAAATGAAACAATTAATCAATGCTAAGGAGCATCCCTAACTCAATGCCAATCATATTGTGTGCACACATAGGACAGCCAAAACATTTGCTTTTTTTGTGAACAAAATGTTTGTAACACAGAGATTCGCTGAAAAAAGATAATACTATGCATAGTATCAACAACAATATGAATTTTGCCAGTTACGAAGGGCAAACTCATGCAAATACATGAACATGGTTTGAAGGATGGGGTGATGGGAGGGAAGAAAGAAGCAGAGTGAGAAGAGAGTGGATTTTTTTATTTGGGGGAGGGGGTTGTTATGCCAAACTTGATAAGTTACCTACAGCAGCTTTAATCAATGAGGCATGGTACTCCACACCTGTTGGCTGAAGAGACATTCACAGTGGCTGTGATGACATTTTCCTTTTACTTTAATTTTATCATCAGTTACCTTCTGATGATACCTGTGGATGAAGGTATGCATAAGCATCCATACATGTATGATCTTTTTGTGTGTGAACATCGGAAAGTTTCTCTGGCTTGGTTTTTAAGTTTGTTTTTTGAGTAAATATGTATGACTTTGCTTACTTTGTGTGTCTGTATGTGTGCTCATGCCAGTGTGTGTGCTTTGACACCTAAACTCATCCTACCAAAATTAGATGAAGTAGAAAAATTAGGACTCCGCGAGCTCTAGTGCGTTATTCTCCAACCAAAATGAGTTGATCTCCACCTGAAGCACACAAGATACCTCCATCTATCCGAGTCTCTGGGGCAGTGACACAACCCCCACCAACACTCTATTACACCACCTGCCTGATGAAATGTCACAGTTCCTCATCCCCTCCATGACTCATCAGGACTGTGACAGACTGGCATTTGTCTGTCCTGTCGTAACCCTAATCTCCAGCCTAGACTCACAGCCCAGTTATCTCTTAATGTGGCAGATTGGCTTTCAGCTCTGGCCTGCTATACTGGATTCATTATTCATGCTGTGCTATCTGGCTATGGACAGGATAAGCATGAACAAAGCCAGGATTCAGACAAAACCAGTCATACAAGGGATTAGGTGTCCTTGACCTTGCCTTGCCATTTTCCCTGGGTACCCTTGTTTAGGTGTAGGGGTCGACCAATACTTTTTTTTTCAGGGCCGATACCGATTATTGGTAAGTTATGGAGGCTGATAGCCGATATTTGGGGCTGATATTCAGTTGTGTTATGTGTAAAAAAAAATGTTTGCCAAAATTTACAGCAACACAAACCCCAACACAAGGCTCCCTTTAAATGAACATATGTTTAATTGAATTTTGGGTAAAACAGAAAATATTTGGAAAAAAAAGTGCATGATGTTCAAGGCACAAGATAACAATCTGAGTGACATTTTTTAAATAAAAAAACAACTTCCAAAACATAAAAATTTAATGAATTAAACTGCATGGACAGCAGGGAGTAAACTTTGATCAAACTAAATAATTATAATAATAATGTAGCCGGTGGGAAAATCTGACACTAACTATTAACGCCACCAGATGGCACTGTCTCAATTTGGGTAACCCCCTGGGACCGTAGAGGATATTTGGAAGCGAGACCTGGTAAGGGGAAGTCATCTCGTTTACAGCGACGTACACATGCGATGTTTTCCCGAGTATTGCAGACAGCATACCATTGAGAGGAACCCGATGCAATTTGTGTATTGTGCCGCCATTACTCTCTGTGCGCCTGGACAGATGCACGAGACGAGCCATTAGTTATTTTTGCACTCCGTTGTACTAGCCTATTTTTTTTTTAGTTATTTTTGCACTAATTTGTAGTGGATGTTTTAGTTTAGTTTTTCATGGTTATCAATGCTTTCATTCTCTTATTATTTAAACTGAATACGAAATTTTACTGTTCAGAATAAAGACCCCAAAAAGATATTTCCGTGTCCTGTGCCGGTTTAACTTCGCCAGGCTGCAATAAAATCATAGAAACACAATTTCCACTGCTGTGCTTATCAAATGTAACTAGGCTAAAAGAAAAAAAAGCTAACGTGTGATAGTTTAGTTACATACAGAGTGTTATTGTCAGTGTTGTGCATTAATGTGTCAGACGACTCTTTCACGTGGAACTACATTCTCTGAATCGCCGAACGTCCATCTGATTCTGCTGATCTGTGGCATAATAACATGCGCTGCATAGGTGCACTTATGCGAAGGAATATGGACATTCTGCGGTTGAGAGAATGTAGTTGCACATGAAAGGGCCGTCTGACGGCAAGGTAAAGCGAGGAAAATATTCAAAACGTAGTGGACACTTAAACGGATTTTATTTTTTTAGACTTGTAAGTGGCTAAAATGCATTTTGTGTCCCCGTCTGCAGCAATACATTCCTCAACTTCTGTACCGGCTACTCCTGCTTGTTAACGTGTGTAATCTCATGTGTCATACGTAATGCGCAGCAATTCTGATAAAATGTGCATACGCCGTTAAAGATGCCCTCTTTTCCAGTTTACTGGCAACCGATGTGAGCTGTGTTTCATTGCCTCCGTTAAAATAAGAACCCGAATAGTTTATCCACACGAAAATGGCTGGGCCAACACTGCTGAATCTCCAAACTGGGAGCGCACAGACTACTGCAGGTGATACACTGACTATCGATAAGTACCTCATACAACCCCACTTCAAAAACCCGAACTATCACTTTAAAGATAAGATAATGGGAAAATAATGACACTAATGTACATTTTTCCATTCAGTTCAGTCAAAGCCTGCTGGGAGCACTTTAACCAATTATATGGAGTTATTTTACATATAGCTCTCAAGTATCATGCAATGGGCGTGAGAGTCGTGTATTGAGACCCCATCTCACGGTCTCACGCATAGGTTACGAAATCTCAAACATCCCGCGAAATCTCATGCATTCCATCCAGAACTCGTTAGCTGCACACATAGCAAGGGAAAAAGCTCTATAAACTTGGTAAGGAAATAGCCTGTACTTTAGTTTATTACTTGGTTTGGTTTGATTTGTTGTTCGACGTTATGCTTTTTGGTGTGTGTGTGTGTGTGGGGGGGGAGACGAAGAAGCTAACGTTACGGAGATTAAAATGAAATAGTTCACATTCACTATTTTGAATTTTACATTAAGTTCACGTTCATTTCTTTTTTTATTTTATTTTTTTGAATGAGCTGCTCCGAGCTTTAGGAGCCTCCTCCAACCCATCCATCCCCAGCCTGCAATCATTGCCACCAGTGCATAAGTAACAATGTGTCCCTAATAGGATTTCGGTGTTACCACCCGACCTCGTCGTCTGAGATTAACGATGTATATGACATCAAAATATGTTGTGCATAATACTACGTCGAATCAGAATCAGAAATACTTTATATCACTCCCTCCAGGAAATATACTACGACACCGCGGTTCTTCTGTTACTGATGGATTTAGTCATCTTAATTGTACCTCATTCAACATCACCGTCACAAAATTCACCGCCGAACTGTTCAACTACTTGCTTTGCTTTCATGTTCAAATAGATGACAATTTACAGAATAAGCACGCCTTCATTTCACACACAAACTGTAATAATCTTAACTATAAATATGCGCAACGAAACATACCTTGCTGGCTGCACACAACCAAGAGGGAATGAGAACACTTGAACAAACATAAAATCTTCAAATGGGCAATGCAATACCACTTTTAAGCTCAAACTTTTAAGCGGAGTATAAAAACCTCTGCCGCTTCACGTTTCTTCTTGGAGGAAATTATAATAACCAAATGTGTCCCTTTACAATTGTTATGGAGGATTGATAGCTTGGACTGTAGCTGTAGCTAGCTGGGAGTATGTGACCACTGGGGTGCATCGGCAAAAATGCAAAGACGTTATCGTCAACGATGTTTATTGACAAGTATATTATTCACAGATAAAGTCATCTGTGATTTATGTGATTTATGATGTTTGTTTTTCTTTCCCTTTTGTATCTGTCCAAGTCGGAGTGTACTGCTGGCGTCGTGCGGCTGCCGCTTCTCCCTCTCGTAGCCCCCCTTCCCATCCACCCCTGTATGTTTGTGTTATGTTTATCTGTCGTCTTGTTTCACCCCGTTTATTGTACAGCGACTTTGAGTTTTAGAAAACCGCTATGTAAGATTTATTTATTATTATTATTATTATCGTTATTATTAAGTAGACGTGTGTGTGTGTGTGTGTGTGTGTGTGTGTGTGTGTGTGTGTGTGTGTGTGTGTGTGTGTGTGTGTGTGTGGTTCTGAAATGAAACAATACAAAGTAAAAATCATTGGCAACATTATACATGAATCACGACTGCTAAGTACTGTCGGAAGCATAAGCACAAATGTGAAAGCTGTTAGCCGCTAACCGTTAGCTCAGTGCCTTTCTACCACTCATTAATTACAGAAACCTAACGAGCAGCGAAGTTATATCTGGTACGTAAACAGCACAACTTACGTTTCTCTGGACGCACACGAAAACAACAGGTCTTTCAGAAGACAGGATAAAAATATAATCGAACTCTTCCTTGACTTGTACGGTAATCTATCTACGTAAACCTCATCCTGGTTTTCGGTCCGTCCCCTAAACAGGTCCGACGTTCTCGTAGCGGTTAAAGGGAATTTCCGCTCCACAACGGAAGGCGGTAAAATTTGTGAGCTACACACACACACACACACCCGCGGGACCTTTCTAACAACATAGAACGTAAACGTTCTCCGAGGGAAAATTGGGTAGCAATGACCGCTGCTCTTTTTAGCAAAGCGTTACCGCCCGACGTCGACGTCTGGGATTAACGATGTTGTATATGACATCAAAATATGTCGTACATGATACCACGTTTAATGACCGCCGCTCTTTTAGCGCGTTCATGTACAGCACTGACAGCAACACTATGTAACTAAAATATCGCACATTAGCTTTTTTCTTTTAGCCTAGTTACATTTGAAGGCTAAGCACAGCAGTGGAAATTGTGGTCTCTTTTTGAATTGACAACCTGTTGTCGAGTTCATGTCGGACAGACTGTTCTGTGTCCAACGCAGTTTTAAGTTGACTGTGTTCTTTAGTGGAAGTTTATCCTTTGGTGGCATCTCCTGGCGACTAGGAATTCACGTCAACACGTTCGGGAATCGGGCCATGTTTACTGACGTCATCAGTATGGGTCCGCTATTGTTTCTCTTCGGAAAGCATGCTGCCCTTCGTGTTTTACAAATTCTTCGACTTTAAGCTGGCCTTTGAAGGCATTATTGATATGTAATGTAAATTGCAAAGTTTATTTCTGTTAACGAAGAGTATTTGGGGTGTATGTGAACTGAATTTTTATTTAGCATGAACGTTTGTAAAACAGCTGACTTGCATTTTGGTTAAAAAGTTTGATTTATACCTGAATGGGTAACATCTTTAACTGGACAGAATGTATTACTCAAGTTAGGGCAGTTTATCTATCTTTTCTATAAGTCCCAAACAAAGGAAAATATTGTAGCGAATTTGGGGGGGGGGAGTCTGGGAACCGCCACAGCTGGGACGCGAACCCGTGTCTTCCGCACCACGGGGGACAATGTTAACCAGTCGACTAAAGGGTCCGATCCGTTAGCTAACGTGTCTACTTATCCGTGCGCGTTACACTACCCCCCTCTTTCGGGAAGCGCGTCCTCGCGCTTCAGCATATCAGCTCCCTCACGCTTGTGGGCGCACGCGCTTCCGATGGCCTTACGGTCTCACCATCTCACTTCTGATACCAATGTAGCAAATTCGGGGGAGTGGCACTCGGGAACCCCCACAGCCGGGACGCGAACCCATGTCTCTCGCACCACCAGGGATAACGTTAACCAGTCAACTAGAGGGTCCGACCCGTTAGCCGATGGCTAGTGTGTCTACTTATCCGTGCACGTTACAATATTTCAGTATCACGAATGTCATTTTTTTAAAAAGTTGTTTCAACTGTAATGACAATACGTGTGTATTTTGCAGTTATATACGGACCATATTTTCTTTCCTGTCAGTCAATTTGTTACTGGCTGTTTATCGCTTCATTGTATTGTATTGTATGTTTATTTCATTGTATGCATTGCATGCTTATTTCCCAGTTTTACCCTAGTCCACCTGGCTTCAGTAAAGATAGTGATCTTGAGCCCTCTTGTCAGCGTGGTCATTTTGGAGAGGAGTTTAATCTGACTGTCGACTCCAGCAAGGCGCTGTAGGTAGAGGACAGGACAGCAACAACATCCTCTGGTGGGCCAGCCTTCGCGTCTGAAGAACTGAACAGCACGGCGGGAGCCAACCATTCTGCAGAAGCAAGTGGAACTGGAATTATTTCTACAAGTAAGCACACAGTCCGCTCAACACCACGATGTTAAAGAAAAACTCTACCTTAGGATCAGTGAGAACCAAAACGAACATATCCCGTTCATCAAGACAGTCTAAAAGTTCATCAGACAGTAAAGGAGCTGCCATTCGGGCACGAGCAACAGCTGAGGCAGCTAAAGCTAAAGCAGCATTTGCTAAAAATGAGAACGAGCTGAAGTTACAGCAAGCAAAGCTAGAGGCTTCAACACAATTACAAAGAACACGTCTGGAAGTATCACTGGATAGGCTACATATTGAGAAAAGAGCTGCAGCTGCAGAAGCTAGAGCAGAGGTCTCAGAGGCAGCAGTGAGCCAAGGCAAGAATATGATGACCTTCTCGGCAAAATACATGTTCCAGCAGACACATGTTCCAGCAGATGAGCTGATGTTCCTCCCGGGGAAAGGTTGTCCGCACCGACACCTGGCCATCACCATTGACAACACCATAGTGATTCCAACTCGGACTGTGAGGAATCTGGGTGTGATCCTGGATGACCAACTGTCGTTTGCTGCAAACGTTGCATCGGTTGCTCGCTCTTGTGGATTTCTCCTCTATAACATCAGGAGCATTCGCCCGCTCCTCACCGATGAGACTGCACAGGTGCTCATCCAGGCTCTGGTCATCTCCCGGCTGGACTACGGCAACTCCCTCCTTGCTGGCGCCCCGGCGTCGGCCATCAGACCTCTGGAGCTTGTTCAGAAAGCTGCAGCTCGTCTGGTGTTCAACCGCCCTAAGTTCTCGCACACAACTCCCCTTCTCATGTCCCTACACTGGCTCCCAGTAGCTGCTCACATCAAGTTTAAGACTCTGGTGCTAGCCTACAGGGCAGTGAAAGGAACAGCTCCTTCCTATCTCCAGGCCATGGTCAAGCCCTACACCCCCGCCTGACCACTTTGCTCTGCTGCCTCGGGACGCCTGGTTGCCCCGTCGCTCAGAGGCCCTTGCTGCCGATCGACCCGGTCATGGCTCTTTTCTGTCCTGGCCCCACAGTGGTGGAATGAACTCCGCTGTCAGGACAGCGGAGTCACTGCCCATCTTTCGGCACAGGTTGAAAACTCACCTCTTTAAGAACCACTACCCTGTTACTTGTTCTTAGCACTTATTGTATTCACTCATTTAAAAAACTCATTAAAAAAAATCTCTTTCTTGCACTTTTACTTTAGCACTGGTTTTACTCTTAGATCCTTGTTTAGATGCACTTATGACCTCTGATGACTAGTAGTTCTCCTGATTTCCTTTGTTAAATGCACTCATTGTAAGTCGCTTTGGGTAAAAGCGTCGGCTAAATGACTGTAATGTAATGTAATGACCCAGAAACGTGCACGAGGGAATACATAGAAAGGGTCACTCAATACACAAACACTCCAACTAATCTCATTGACGCCCCCACTGGCAACCCAAAAATACGGACCCCTCAATACACACCGACAATTGCCTCTTACCACAAAATCTACACACCAGAACTCAAATTTCCTTTTCAACAGAACTTCAGGCCACCCGGTGTACCATACACTCAAACAGAAAACCCAGCCATGGTGGAAGATATAAAAGAACATCTCGTGTCCCAAGCAAGGCATAGTGGTGACTACATGCTTAAAATTGAACAACGCCAGTTATACAGAGCAGCTGTTAGACTGTTGTTATGGTGGCACTGCCTATAGTAGGATGTTTGACAAGTCCCACCTGTCATGCGATGTCAGTCATCAGCAAAGGGGACCACTACACACTCAGATGGATGGAAATCAAAGTGTGTCAGATCTGATATGAGGTAAAGAAATATATGAATATATCCAACTCCTTGTCACAACTCAGTCCAATCTGGGGCAATGTTTCATTTAAACCAGGCAAGGTGGATGCTGGATTCCAACTATGGGCAAAGAAAGGGCTAAGCAAAATATCTGACCTTTATAAAGATGTTCTAATGTCTTTCGAGGAAATCTTAACATAACATCCCAAGAAAGCATTTTTTTTAAATACCTGCAATTGAGGAGTTTTATTTCTTCTATGCAAAATAAGTCATTGGTAATTCATGAGCTTTCATCCTTAGAAGAAATTATTACCAAAAACTGCAATAGTAAAGGTTTGATTTCATCAATATACAACTGGCTTGCCTCTGGTTCTAATGAGAACTCAGTATCCAAACTTGATGCATGAAGGGTAGATTTAAGAGGACATTTCAAATGACGATTGGAACATATCCTGTGAGAAGGCTCAGATAAGAACTGCCAGTACTAATTTAAAACTACTTCAATAGAACTGGTTGTGTATGTAACCCCTGTGAAACTGAATAAATATAACAGCAATATATCTGACACATGTTTTAAATGTAAAGAGGCTCAATGAACATTTATACATTGTATTTGGGAGTAGGGTTGGGCATCGTTTAGATTATAACGATTCTGATTCCGATTCTGCTTTTCGATTCCAGTTCTTTGAGAGGCACGGTCACAACAGGTCACATGCTTATTTCACAGAAGACAATTTTTAAAAAAAACTTAATACAAGCCATTCTGTTTTAAGAACGGATTATTCCTGTGAATGTCTCATTCTTATATTTACATTTACAACAACCTGTCTTCATACATGACGATGAAGAAATAAAGACACAGTCACACCCTGGTCCTGACTACCAGGTATTTAAACTCATTAAATCAGAAAGTTCCTTTTTAGAAAAATGAGCATATCTGCCTTCTCAGGCTGTATACGCGAGTGTTCAGTGTTGTGTCCTGTAATATTTATCTTGTAACGCCGCTAGGAAGCACTCCTGGATAATGAAATGTGTGTTCCACGTTAAGCAGTAAGAAGAAGAGAATATAAGATGGTGGCTATGTATGTAGCGTTGAATGCTTAGCGATCTCAGTAAACCTTTTCTTAACATTACCTGCTGTCATTATTGAAATCTACTCCACAAATTGGCGACGAGGATCCCCAGCATTTTATTGCTGACTGACTGACAAAATGTCACATTTCAGTATTTGCATACAGTTTATAGCAATCCGCTCATGTATTTTGTTTGCTGTCTCGCTGTTGCAAATAAGACAAACGTTATTAATTTTCTCTTAGTCGACTTTTGCCAGGGTTGACGTTATGACTATGCATAGCCTAGATGATTAAGTAAAACATTGATAAATGACTATGACTAGAACGCGAGATTAGTTGCTGCTGAGGGACAAATAGACTCTCTCTCTCTCTCTCTCTCTCTCTCTCTCTCTCTCTCTCTCTCTCTCTCTCTCTCTCTCTCTCTCTCTCTCTCTGTCACACACACACACACACACACACACACAGTGGCGCCAGGCCTAACGTTATGGGCGCTGCTTTTCTACACAGAGTGCTTGTACGCTGACTGTGATGCTGAACATAAACACCCATTTATGCATGACACATAAAAGCACATCACCACACAAATGCAGACTGCTCGGCGGCAGCATAAAAAAACAAACAAACAAACACATAAACACATAATATGTATGCCTATAGCCAAAGCACAACCTCCAAAACACAACTGCAGGCTGTGCGGCGGCAGCATTTAGCCTAAAAATCAACCTGTAATAACACATGTGCCTATCAGCCACATGCAATCTCCAAACACAACTGCAGGCTGCATGGCGACAGCATATAAAACTCAACCCATACACATAGGCCTATCAGCCACAATCTCCGATCAATAAATATATAATTGTCTTGCCTTACTGCCGGCCTGCACACAGAACTCCAAACGTGGCCTTTCTCTCCGGGTTGGTGCTCATGAGGGCATCAATGTCGAAACTGTCCAATATATCTCCATGAACATGCATCAGAGCAAGGTGGGTCAGTCTTTTTTGTGTCATAGTTGTGCGTAACCATGTCTTCAGATGGCAGAGAGTGGAAAATGTCTTCTCCGATGAAGCAGCTGAGATGGGTAGACTTAGGCAGAATTTGATGAGGTTTTCAACTTCGTTGAAAAGAGCTCTTGTTTGTGGATGGATTTTAGACACGGTTGTTGCGATGTCTTTTACTGTCTTGGGAGAATCACTGCAGAGGTCTCTCATCATTTTCAGCTGGATCTCCAGTCGGGCTTTGTCAAAGTGCAAGGGAAGGTGAATGGAATCTATATCCACTATTTGTTCCTTGTTGGCTGCCTTAATAAGCACCTTTTCTCTGAGAGATGCTGTTTTCATACCATCTTGATCAAATCTCCTGTTTACTTCTGCCGTGACCAAGTCCACAGCTTCATAGAACTCTCGTCTCCATGAGTGATGCGCAACTTGTGCGTCTGCCTCTGGCTCTGCTGTGTGTTGACAACGGGCTGGGGTTTTTGTCACCCTATGCTCCCCTGGCATTTTAAGTCCCGCTGTGGGTACAGTTTGTTGTAGCATGTTATCCACCACTGTATCATCCCGAAGGGCCTCCATGCACCTTCCAAGCAGTTTGGCACACTCAAGAGTGCCCAGTGTGCTGGCTTTGGTATGCTGCATACTCCTGGCCACTGACTCACACGGCTCGAATATTGCTTCACAACAGAGGAGGCCATAGTTGGTTTTAGCCTTCATTGCTTGCTTGAGCAGGCCTCCGATCTTAGCTCTGGTCTCTCCCCTCACACTTTTGTCATCCTTAAGCTGCTCCAGTGTTTTGATGATTTCTCTGTAGGCACACATTTGATAGCTATTGTTCGTATACACCATCTTGTTGGACATATGGCCAGTATGGTAACTATCTCATTGAAGCCAAACATGGACTCATAGAGCTCCTTGCGTTTTGCTGATTCACGGATTACCACAGCTATGCCCTGAACAAAGTTCGTTGAATCAGCGATGAGACCCACCTCACGCGCAACCTCCTGAAGAACTAGGTCAAGTGAATGGTTGGCACAGTGGACAAAGAGGGACTCAGGGCATGTTTCTTTTAGCCGCGCCTGAACACCTGAACAGTCCTGACATGTTAGAAGCTCAATCAAAACAATATCCATGGAGATGCTGAACTGGGATGTTCAGCCTGAGAAATACATCTTTGATGCACTTTAACAGGGTCTCTCCGCTGCTGTCGGGGCATGGTAAAATCCAATGAGTTCAGATTGAATCTCCAATTTCTCATCCACATACTGAAGCATCAATGAGAACTGCTCTATTGTACTGGAGTCGGTGGTAACATCAGCTGTGAGTCCATAGTATAGTCTATTTCTGGCACGGGATACAATCTCACGTTGAATAGCGCAGGCATACTGTTGAATGACTTTATTCTGGATTGTGTCCAAGAACCAGTTATCTCTCCTCTCAATCCACTGTCTCTCTCCTGGAGGTTGTAGGTACGTTCAAGCATCAGTTCATACAAAATGCCATCACGGGTGTTGTCACCCCAAAAATTCACCCCCTTCTTTCCCAGGAAGAGCACTGACCTGAACAGCAACTCCAAAACATGCCTTGCTGTGTCTTGGTTCGGCGGGCAGCGTCAGATAAAAGGGCATTAATTGGGGTGTTTTGTAGAGCAGCGATTTTTTGAATGGCATCAGTATGAAGTTTAGACTTTTCATGCTCGTTGAATTTTTCTATGGCTCTCCGCCAGTTTGTGATGCCTCCCTTGACAAAATTGCTGTCAAACCTTACACTATTGTAACCGATTATTTTCTTGCCCGGTGCGGGATTCGATACGGGGTGTACTGCACCACAAGGCGAAATCACTAACCGCTCGGCTGAAGGGTCAGACCCGTTACCTAGGGACTAACGTGTCTTGTTAGTAGTTTACACTATCTTCCTTGATTAAACGTTTCTCCACTGCTTTCGCACAGCTAAAACAGACAACGCGATCACCTTCCTCAATATAATGCAGCCACCTCCACTTGTTGAACCAGTTTGCATTAAATGAACGAGAAAACGTCTCTTTTCCAAATTGCCTTTCAGGAAAACTGAAGTTGGTTGGTTGGTGTGGAGTGATTGCCTCGACTGAAACCACGTTAACGCTAGCATTTTGTCCTGGTACTGCCGCGACGTTAGCTTGAATTAGCGTGGCTCCTGTGCCCGGGCAGGTGTGGCGGTCGCTTCGGAGGAGCTGCAGCTGCTGCTGGTAGGCCTACTCGATAGGTTCCAAGTCTGCTTCCTCCTCCGCTTGATCCGCCAACTCGAGACTCAGTCTCTTTTTGTCTTTTTTTGGGCTTCCCAAAAAACTCAGAAATGCGTTTTTGCGCCATTTGGACTGGTGTTCAGACTTGACCTGACTGAGTCACTGACGGGTGCCGTCATGAGACAATTGTTGCTTGTTGTCATTGTGGCTTAGGCCACTTACTTTTTACAGTCAAGTCATTAATGTTTCCAATGAATTTTAATGAAAAGACGAATGAATAAAATAAATTTTATTTATTTAATTTTTGTTAAAACGTTTTAATTATTTTTAACCCCCCCACTAACACATTCTTGGGCTCCGCGCCAGGGGGTGCTGCAGCACCCTCAGCACCCCTACTTCCCGCGGCTATGCTTAGTACCCAATACGCCTATTTCACGCCGCGGCCATCTTGGATTTTAAAAAACCAAGCGGTGGGAATTTAGCCACGTCCCCTTCTTACTTCATTGAAAACACTGCTGGAAGCAACATGTTGTACTGCTGTATACCATCCTAAATTCAACTGACACATTACGATGCCATATGGCTAAATGTTTACTCCTCCTGCTATTATTACAACAGACATTATGTACATGTAGGCCTACTGTATGCATTGAGCTGCAGAGGTTGCATGTACATGTAATGTTACTGTATGCATTGAGCTGCAGAGGTTGCACCATGTACAGCCAGTTAAATAATATTGGGGTGACCAGTTTCGCTGTGACTAAAACATTAGAAGGGAGACCGAAGTTTGACGTTGAAAAATGTTTGCTCCTGTTTGTAGTCGCATTGGTGACTTAATAGCGGAAGAAAATGAAGAGGAACATGAAGAGGAACATGAGGGAGATAGGTGAGTTGTTACTGTCAGTACAATACAATTTTTCAAACATGTAGATTACTGCATTGTATAATATGTATATACACTACCGTTCAAAAGTTTGGAATCACATTGAAATGTCCATATTTTTGAAGGAAAAGCACTGTACTTTTCAATGAAGATAACTTTAAACTAGTCTTAACTTTAAAGAAATACACTCTATACATTGCTAATGTGGTAAATGACTATTCTAGCTGCAAATGTCTGGTTTTTGGTGCAATATCTACATAGGTGTATAGAGGCCCATTTCAAGCAACTATCACTCTAGTGTTCTAATGGTACAATGTGTTTGCTCATTGGCTCAGAAGGCTAATTGATGATTAGAAAACCCTTGTGCAATCATGTTCACACATCTGAAAACAGTTTAGCTCGTTACAGAAGCTACAAAACTGACCTTCCTTTGAGCAGATTGAGTTTCTGGAGCATCACATTTGTGGGGTCAATTAAACGCTCAAAATGGCCAGAAAAAGAGAACTTTCATCTGAAACTCGACAGTCTATTCTTGTTCTTAGAAATGAAGGCTATTCCATGCGAGAAATTGCTAAGAAATTGAAGATTTCCTACACCGGTGTGTACTACTCCCTTCAGAGGACAGCACAAACAGGCTCTAACCAGAGTAGAAAAAGAAGTGGGAGGCCGCGTTGCACAACTGAGCAAGAAGATAAGTACATTAGAGTCTCTAGTTTGAGAAACAGACGCCTCACAGGTCCCCAACTGGCATCTTCATTAAATAGTACCCGCAAAACACCAGTGTCAACATCTACAGTGAAGAGGCGGCTGCGGGATTCTGGGCTTCAGGGCAGAGTGGCAAAGAAAAAGCCATATCTGAGACTGACCAATAAAAGAAAAAGATTAAGATGGGCAAAAGAACACAGACATTGGACAGAGGAAGACTGGAAAAAAGTGTTGTGGACGGATGAATCCAAGTTTGAGGTGTTTGGATCACAAAGAAGAACGTTTGTGAGACGCAGAACAAATGAAAAGATGCTGGAAGAATGCCTGACGCCATCTGTTAAGCATGGTGGAGGTAATGTGATGGTCTGGGGTTGCTTTGGTGCTGGTAAGGTGGGAGATTTGTACAGGGTAAAAGGGATTCTGAATAAGGAAGGCTATCACTCCATTTTGCAACGCCATGCCATACCCAGTGGACAGCGCTTGATTGGAGCCAATTTCATCCTACAACAGGACAATGACCCTAAACACACCTCCAAATTGTGCAAGAACTATTTAGAGCAGAAGCAGGCAGCTGGTATTCTATCGGTAATGGAGTGGCCGGCGCAGTCACCAGATCTGAACCCCATTGAGCTGTTGTGGGAGCAGCTTGACCGTATGGTACGCCAGAAGTGCCCATCCAACCAATCCAACTTGTGGGAGCTGCTTCTGGAAGCGTGGGGTGCAATTTCTCCAGATTACCTCAACAAATTAACAGCTAGAATGCCAAAGGTCTGCAATGCTGTAATTGCTGCAAATGGAGGATTCTTTGACGAAAGCAAAGTTTGATGTAAAAAACATCTTATTTCAAATACAAATCATTATTTCTAACCTTGTCAATGTCTTGACTCTATTTTCTATTCATTTCACAACATATGGTGGTGAATAAGTGTGACTTTTCATGGAAAACACAAAATTGTTTTGGTGATCCCAAACTTTTGAATGGTAGTGTATATATTCACTAATCTTTCAATAGTGGATAGCTCTGTTCTGACACATCATCTTGATAACAGGAAAATGTGTGGATTAATATTGCTTCCCACATGTATGACATATCCTCATGTGTCCAGTGAGGTTTGGGCGACTCTACCTGATCATGACTATGACGTGAAGCCCCTTTCTGTGGAAGACCAGCTTGACGCAGTAAAAAAACGCGTCGCTTTCCTGGAGGATGAAAATAAAAAGCTGAAAAGTGAGCATTTTGGTCTAGAATGCTTCCAGTGTGCGCCCAATCTGATCAGGTTTTACACTGGTTTTAAGGATTACCACACCCTCAAAGCACTCTTCCTAGCTTTACAGCCTACTGCAGAGTCCATGGTGCGATGGACTCAAATGCAAAGGAACAGCCATAACCTAGAACACATTTCTGTGTCTGGCTTCCATGCAGAGCATTTATCGCTGATTGATCAGTTTTTCCTGTTCTTGTGCTGTGTGAGGCAGGGCTTTTTTGCTCTGGATTTATCTGTATGATTCAATGTGTCACCGGCCACAGTCAGCAGGAACTGTACGACGTGGGCCAACTATTTGCTCTTTATGTTAGGGATCCTCCCAATATGGCCTAGTAGAGAGCAGTAGACGAGCTAATGCCACCAGTATTCAGGGAATTCTACCCAAAACACAAGAGTGATACTAGACTGCAGAGAGATCCGCATCGAGACAGCTAGTTGGAAGGTTTTGAACACCATGACATACTCCCATTATAAAAGTAACACTACACTGAAATCCCTAATTGGGATCACTCCCTCAGGGCCAGTTAGCCTGGTAAGTAATCTATACACAGGATGTATTTCTGATAAGGAGATAACTAAGAGGTCAGGTGTTCTGGACCTCTTAGAGTCAGGTGATGAGGTCATGGCCGATAAGGGCTTCCTTATCAAAGACCTGCTCGATGAAATAGATGTAAAACTTGTCATCCCTGCATTTTTAGGCCCAAGTGGACAGTTTAGCTGTGATGAGCTCACAGACACACAGAGTATTGCTGGCTTGAGAATACACGTCGAACGGTCAATAAGACGCTTAAAGGAGTACCGCATTTTTGATGGAGTCATACCCCTTTCACTAAGTGGAACAGTCAACCAACTGTGGACTGTGTGTGCTCTCCTAACAAATTTTCAGGGACCACTGTTTTAAACCTTTGTTAAATTCAGCTGACAAGAAAATAGTGCACACAAACCTTAGATAGATTGAAACATATTTCACTTAATTTCAGTACCGTCCCATTTTTTAGCCCACACCTTGAGATGAGCAATCACTATCTTAGTTTAGTAAACAATTGATGATTTGAGTTGGTAGCGAGTTCCAGTTTATTGCTACAACAGAATGACAGTTGACCGAACATATTGTAGTTTAAAACGAACCAACAGTTTTGTTAAAGTTAAAGGACAAAGAATTAAAATATTGTAGATGGGACAATCTAATGTCTAAATATTGAATGTACAGTATAAAAATGAAACGTATCTTATTTTTTATTTTATTGTAATTAAACAGCTTCTTTGAATACAGCCCTGTGTGTGTCTCTCCTCACTGGCACAGGAGAGGCAGAAAGTACTCGAAAAAGAAAAGATCCAGCTTAGTTTTCATATTGTGGTAAATGACGGTAGGTGCTCGAGGTTGGTAGTCCAGACCATGTTTGCTGCTGGCCCCGGCTGCATTGATTTCCGATTGAGTAAGAAGGGGGCGTGGCTAAATTCCCACCACTTGTTTTTTTTTTATCCAAGATGGCCGCGGCGTGAAATGGGCGTATTGCGATGAGTTGCTGCTTGCTCAGGGTTGGCTGAAGAGGACGCCGAGGCAGGAGAAGGAGACCGGCGCAACGTGTCAAACACGGTACACTGGTTAAGTTGTATACCATGTAGGCGAAGGTGTTTGGCTATATTTGTGTTGCATCCTCCTTTGCACAAATTCGTGCCCACACTGTGCCCAAACTTTAGACCGCCGTTTGCTCTGGTCCATGACGGCGCACATTTAACTTGGCGGAAACTACGGAAGCTGCATGCCGCCATTACGGAACCTGAAACCAACTTTAGCGCGAGTGAATTTTATTTAAGAACCGACAGGCAGAATCGAAATTTGAATTTCTTAATGATTCCTTTGGACTCAGAATTCTGGAACCGGTTCTCCATGCCCAACCCTGTTTGGGAGAGTGATAAAATTAAGAAATTCTGGAGGGAGGTGGTCAATACAATTATGATCATGTTGTCTGTAAATATCCCACTAGACTCCAAGATGATATTGTTACACGTGTATCCAACAGATCTCAATTTGAGAATTAAAGAATAAAAATTTATTGATTTTGCTATACTGCAGGCAAAACGATTGATAGCTTTGATCTGGAAGAACACTGTTGCACCTACAATTGGTACTTGGATTAAGAATATGGCGCACTGTATGGCAATAGAGAGAATAACATCCATCCATTATCCAAACCGCTTATCCTGCTCTTAGCATCACGGGGATGATGGAGCCTATTCCAGCAGTCATTGGGCGGCAGGCGAGGATACACCCTGGACAGGCTGCCACGCCATCACAGGGAGACCAACAGAGAATAACCTATACCTTGAAAAATAAAATGGGTGTTTATGAGGGAATCTGGAAACCATTTAATGAAGGGGATGGAGGCATGTTTTGAAATTTTGTTGCAATGATGTTTTTTTTTTTTGGTCTATGTATATATTTTGTTAGAGGTACCATTGAATTGTTTGATTGATTTCGTCATATATTTTATTTTCGTTTTGGCTCTAAATACAAGGGAGATGTTAAGGGAGAACATGCAAGTGTTGAAGGGGCATGTTTTGTTTGTTTGTGAAAGTTAAAATTTGCAGCGTAATTTGTTGCATAATAATGCTGACATATGTACAATGAAAAATCAATAAAGACATTGCTTAAAAAAAGTGTGCTAGATCTTGTCAGATTCATCACTTGGTGCAGGCTTGTGTCTACAGGACTCCCGCAGTTCAATGACCATCCCGAATGCTATAGGGCTTGGAGAGCATCCTTTACAAATGCTATCAGAGGTCTTAACCTCTCAGCTAGTGAGCAGCTTGATTTTCACGTGAAATGGTTGTGTATGTGATGTGAAATAAAAATAATTAAGAAATAACTTAGAAGAAGTCAGCTGTGGTGAAAGGGAATAGTGGTAGGAGAGAGGAAGTGAGTGAATGAAATGGAGATGGGTGTTTGAGAAAAGAGGTGGATGGCAAGTTTATTTTAGAATTAAATACACAACGACTGAAAAAGTGAGAAACCATTTTCAGAATGGCTGACAGAACTGGAATGAAAACCAAAACATCCACTTTTAAGTGGCCAAATGAATGACTATTTGGTGATAATACTACATTTATTAACATGGATTCCTGGGGATCATCTTTTTCCATGGAAGGTCCTACCTGACACTAAATATTATACATTACTGCTAAAATGTTAATGATTTTGACACTAATGGATTAGTTATTGTATTGAATATACTAATGATATAAAGTACCAAAAAAGGCGAAGTAAATCTTCAGCATTTTAACTCCAAAACACAAAAATGAATTTAGCAGGTTTTTCTGCACAGCAATAAAAAAATAAATATTTGTTGCAACTGAAATACTTTTAAGTGCAAGGGACTTGAATAGATACTACTGAGGGTATACTAGGTTGCAGATTACCTTGTGTTATCCTTGGCAGATTAATCTAACCAGCTTAGTGAATCCTTCATGGAAAAAAGAAAGAAAGAAAAAGCAGAGCAGATTCCACTCATGACTGATTCCTGTCTCCTTAGGGATCTACTGACAAACAACAGTGTCAGACATGAACTGTGACACTCACATAAACACAGTCATGCTCGCATGCATGTACACACACATAGGGAGCATAGAGTTATATGGATTAACATGTTGCCACAGGGGTTTCTTGCTCTTAAGCCCAGAAGAGCAAAATACTGATGTTAAGTCCACATGACAGCCCTGTAGTTCCAGTGTTTCGTCTGTTTTGGAGGTGCAGTCTTCTTTTCCTACTACTGTATTGACTAAAAAGAAATGTTTGCTAGCCCTGCAGCTATATTTTGAGGTAAAAGAGTTGTGGTTGCCAATAATTTGGTCACCTTAGTTTTAGAGAGTAACTGAATCATTTTAGTGAGTTTGCTGATATATACAGGTTAAAAACCAAAACGTTTTAAACATGCCAGGTTGGTCTTGGTACTCTGAGATGTTAGCATAGTGCGATAAACACAACTGCAGCTGATAACATTAATAATTGATTTGTTTGTTTGATTTATATTATGCCAGCACACCTATCAGTGCTGACAGACAGACAGACGGAGAGACAGACAAACAAACAAACTGCACTAACAATTGTTAATAGTACTGCTGGTTCTAGCACACCTACATCCAACAAATCCATCATTAATTTTATTAGTTGTCTTAAGGCCAAGGTTCCCCATTGGCTCCAGGGCCCTGGGCATGTGCCTACTTTGCCCATGTGGTAATCCATCTATGCAGCTGTGTTTATCCTGCTACGCTAACATCACAGCGTACCAAGACCAGCCTGGCATCTTTAAAACCTTTAGATGGTTTTCAACCTGTAGATATTAGAAAACTCACTAAAATAATTTAGTTACTCTCTGAAACTAACGTGACCAAGTTATTGGCAACCACAGCTCTCTTTAAATATTTAAAGCAGAGGACTTTGTATTTTATCTCATGGTATCATAAGCTATTGCCTTAGACATTTAGATACTGTATTATTGGACACTGTAAGATACTGGAAGATATTTTCTGGGGGGAAAAGGGAAACCCTTAAAGTTTTAGCTGTCTGTGATTACCCAAAAAAATATAAAGAGTTAATAAAGATAAGAGTTTATGGTCTAATAAATTACATTTGGGAAATTTTCCTATTTACAACTCAAGCTGCGAGGTCCCAGCTACACTGAATTTAATAAGCATCATTAAATCCTATCAAAGATCTCTCAGATTAGGAATCCTTTCTGAGGCTTTGTGTGCGAGTGTGATTCGAGATAAGAATGATTAAAATAATCAGTTCCTGTGAATGTTTGATCTGATGATAGGTTTAAAAAAGCTCTGCATTAGTAACGCCCTTCCATAGTAAAAGGCTAGATAAGACGCTATGAGTGATTTCTCGATTTGCTCACCTGAAAACCTGACAGGGTAGTTTCTTTTATTTTTTTATTTTTATTTTTTACTCAAAACCCAAAATAGAATTTAATTACAGGTCACTCTTTATGTTAGCTAGTGGTTAGCTGACATTTGCTAGCTAGCCACAGTAACATCAACCAGTTTTTGCAAATGTTTGAATTTGAGTCAATAAGTGACGCAGGCAATGTAATGTAGTATCCCTTAAATGGCATGGTGAGTGTTTATTAGCAAAGGCACAGCACTACTTTTGGTGCCCCTCTCAGGAATTGCTTGAGAAAACTTCATGCAATTGTCCCCTCCGAAGTAAATATCAGATTCTCACCCGACACACACACACACACACACACACACACACACACACACACACACACACACACACACACACACACACACACACACACACACACACACACACACACAAACACAGAGGTACAAAAGCATTCTGCTCTATTTCACCCAATACATATTGAACATCTTGATTTCTCTTTATTTGTTTAAAAGAAGAGCCTTGTGCATGCCATGCCATGCTGTAATGTCATTTGAAGATCATTATGGCTGTGGGCATGTCAATCATTGTTTATTTTTGATGCATGGAGATGCATACCAACATGACAATAACTCATCTCTCTTTCATAGCAACACTTGCCTTGTATTCTTCACCAAGCCTTTTTTCCACAATTTGATTCACTATTTGATTCACGATTCACTGGACAGGTAATTGTCAGGTTATTGTTTAGGTTACCAATTTGTTTTCATTTTATAATTAATCAACGTACATGTTTCTATATAGGTTTGGTGTTCTCTATATTGGATTTTTTTACCTGTACATCAGTAAATTGTGTAAAGTAATGGATATGTTCAACAAAATCCATCAATCCATCCATCCATCCATCCATCTAGTATCTGATAAAAATAAAAATTTAAAAGTATTAAAAGAAATGGTTAGCTGTGTATGTAGGTGTGAATGTAGTGTCTTTCTACTTTACAATATTTACACTATGCATTATGAATATTTCAGTCTCAAATCAATGATGAATATATTTCAATGGGCGTGACATCTCCCCAAGTATAAAACACTGGTGGCTTGGATGTCATGGTAAAAATGGTCAGGCAGGCAGGTTATTCCATATTAATGAGGCCCGATAGGAAATGCCCTGCCACCAGCTGACTTCTTTTTAACTTTGGGTACACACAGGAGTCCTGTATTTTGAGAGTGGAGAGCTCGAGATGGAATATACGGTTTAAGGAGATCAAACAGGTATAATGGGGCATGCCCATTTAGGATTTTATAAGTCAGCAGAAGCACCTTGAAGTCTGATCTAACATGGATAGGAAGCCAATGAAGGGAAGCAAGAACTGGTATAATACGGTAATTTTTTCTAGTTTTAGTTAGGATTCTAGCTGCATCATTTTGAACCATCTGAAGATTTTTAGTACTAGCATGTGGCAGACCTGAAAACAGAACATTACAGTAATCAAGTCTGGATGAAACAAATGCATGTATTAGAGTCTTTGTGTCAGACATGGAGAGGAAAGACTGAATTTTAGCTACGTTACATAAGTGAAAAAACGCAGTCTTGGTGATTTCTTTAATGTGCTTATCAAAGGAAAGGCTGGGATCAAACTTAACACCAAGATTTTTGGCTGCCACTTTTTGTGAAATCACAGAGTTGTTGAGCATTACCGTTACTTGATGAGATAGTGTTGGGTTGTCTGAAAAATTTCTCACTCATTTTGTAAATAAGGTGGAGAATATCAGGTCCCAAATCCAGCCAGGCTATTGCTTTCATTCCATTCCCCATATTAATTCTGCCTCTTTTACAAAGTTTCAACCAATTACAATTTCAGTGTTAGACAGTACAGTCTCCAACATGAACTCCTCCACCTGCATCTTAGACATCATTCCCACTAAGCTGCTCAAGGAGGTATCGTCAACTAAAAGCCCCATTATTCTGCAAATTCTTAACAATTATCTGGCCTCTGGTTCTTTTCCAGACAGTTTTAAGCATACCATTGTTCACCCATTGCTGAAGAAACCGAATTTAGATCCCCTGTCCTTAACTACAGACCAATCTCCAAATTGTCTTTTCTATCTAAGGTTCTGGAGAGAGTAATTTTATCTCAACTGATTTCTTTTATGAACATTAATAGTGTTTTTAACAGTTTACAGTCTGGTTTTAGAGCACTTCATAGTACCGAGATATCTCTAGTTAAGGTCACTAATGACCTACTGCTGACTGCAGACAGAGGTGATGGCTCGATTTTAGTTTTTTTAGACTTAAGTGCTGCCTTTGACACAGTCGATCGCAACATCCTTTTACATCGCTTAGAGACGTGGGTTGGCATCAAGGGCTCGGCTCTTAGCTTATTATGCTCTTACCTCACCAACAGAACTTTTTCTTTTGTTCTGGATAACTCTACTCCCTTGATGGCTCAGTTGAGTTGCGGTGTCCCTCAAGACTCAGTTCTTGGCTCCTTTCTATTTTCTATATACATGCTGTCCCTTGGCCAGATCATTCAAATTCACGTGCTTTACCATTTCTATGCAGACAACACTCAGTTATACATGTCACTAAAACTCACAGATCCTAGCGCCCTAGCAAATCTCACAATTTGCCTCTCTGATATTAAATCCTGGATGTCTGAAAATTTTCTTAAATTTAATAATTATAATTCTGAGGTCATTCTATTCAGTACCAAAAATTCCATCAGCCCTTTCGTTACTAATCTTTTTGGTCTGTCAGGTAGTCTTAAGCAGGCTGCTAGGAATGTTGGGATAATATTTGATGGTAACCTCGGTTTTAATAATTAAATCAAACAGGTTCTTCATTCATGCTTTCTCCAGCTCAAGATAATCTCCAAAATTAGGCCATTTTTAGCAATTGCCAGTCTTCACAAAGTTGTCCATGCCTTTATCTATTCTTGGCTTGACTATTGTAACATACCTTACCCAGGTATCATCAGCAAGGGCTCCCTCCACCGTCTGCAGTTTATAAAAAATGCCACTGCTCAGCTCATTACCGGGACAAAGAGGCATGACAATATATACCCCTCCTGTGCTTACCTACCTACATTGGTCCCCTGTTATATTGCGAATTGATTTTACAATTTTATTGCTCACTTTTAAGGCTTTAAATGGTCTTGCTCCTAAATACATTTCTGATTTATTGACTTGTATACACCCTCTTGGCCATTAAGATCTGCAGATGGAGCCCTGATGGTTATTCATAGTTCTCCATTTGTCACAAAGGGTGACTGGGCTTTTGCTGTTAAAGCCCCCACACAATGGAACTTTCTTCCTGTCGAACTAAGACTAACCAAGTCTCTAGCTTCTTTTAATCTCATCTTAAAACTTTTCTTTTTATGAAAGTTTTTACAAATGTTTGATATTTGTTTTCATTTATTTATACATTTTTATTTTTACTCTTACTTATTTGGTCTTATTGTTATTTTTGTATTGTCTGGTTTTATTTCTTTGTAAAGCACTTCATAACATTGTTTTAGAAAATTATATACATAGTTATTACTATTATTATTAGATGAAATGTTAACTGGAATTAGACACCGTGTGTTATCAGTTGACAATTTTGAAGATCTATGCTTTGGACGATATGGGGGTCACACTTTTGACAGCATTAGATGTTCAGTTCTGAAGATTATTAGGTGCTTCATTGATTATTAGATTATTGTGATTCACATATTTAGGAGAGGAGTTCTTGGATGCAATGCAGCAGGGAAGGGAGACAGTATCAATGTTATAGACCAAACTGTCAGTCAAATAATTCATCCTATGAGAAAATCCCTGACTACACACATTAACTAAAATAGTTGACTCAACATTTGCACTAGCTTTAAACGCAGTGGGCTCTCTAATCACCTGCGACCTGCTGAAAGATAAGTCCCTAATGCCAACTAAATGCAGACAGTTATCTATATTGCTAGACAAAAGAGTGGCACCTACCTAGTAGGTTGAATGCTGTCCGCTTTCAACAGGTAAGGGCAGCCCCAGACAGAAGGCCAGTTATCAACAAAACCGAATCACTGCTTATTTTAGTAACGAGCCAGCCAGCGGTTCATTGAGGTGAGCCTACTATACATCTCATTATCATCATTACCCCTCATGGGGAAGGGACCAGAGACAATTAATCGATGCTGACATATCTTTCTGGTCAACTCGAGCGTCCTGACTAGACTAGCTAGATTAGCTTTTTTGATCTCTGATCGCTCATCCTAGCATTATTGGAGCCGACATAAATGACAACATTGGTGAAAGCAGGGGCATCTGGGTAGTGTAGTGGTCTATTCCGTTGCTTACAACATGGGGTTCGCTGGTTCGAATCCCCGTGTTACCTCCGGCTTGGTCGGGCGTGCCTACAGACACAATTGGCCATATTGTGTCTAATCTGCCTCCCATCAGGCCGTCAAAGCTCAAACTCAGGACATATACGGGGCAGCCCATAACTCATTTAGGGGTGCTATATGTGGACATTGCAGCTGAGGGCTCAGACTCAACTGGCATGGAATTAAGTATGCAAACACGACAGAGGACATTCTGCAGTGGTACAGTGATGTTTTCAGGGACGAGCTGGGCACACTGAGGGGCGTGACAGTGAAACTCCATGTCGACCCTGAGGCCACTCCATGATTTTTTAAGCCAAGGTCAGTCCCCTACACCATGAAAGGCAAAGTTGAGGAGGAGCTGGAGCGTTTACAGAAACTGGGCATCATCGACCCCGTCCAGTTTTCAAGATGGGCAGCTCCCATTGTTCAAGTTTCGACGGACGACAAAACGTCAAGAATTTGTGGGGACTATAAGCTTACAGTGAATCAGGTCTCTAAGCTGGAAGAATACCCATTGCCATGGGTGGAAGACCTGTCTGCAACCCTGGCAGGGGGTAAGCTATTCACAAAACGACATGAGCCACACTTACTAACAGCTGCTGCTCGATGCGGATTCAAAAGAATATGTCATAATCAACACTCACAAAGGATTGTTCAAATACAGTCGACTGATTTTTGGAGTGGCCTCCAACCCCGCCATTTTTCCAAAGGACAATTGACTCATTGTTGCAGGGGATTCCGCATGTAGCAGTGCACCTAGATGATATTCTGGTCACAGCAGCCATGGAGGCGGATCATCTGTCTAACTTGGAACAGGTGCTGAAGAAGCTCTCGGATGCAGGGCTGTGATTGAAACGCAGTAAATGTGTCTTCCTGGCACCGAGTGTAACCTACCTGGGACACAAAATCACAGCTGAAGGGCTCTGCCCAGTGGACAACAAGGTGCGAGCTATCAAGGAGGCTCCAAGCTCCAAGAGTGTCACTGAACTCAGATCATTTTTGGGCATGGTGAATTATTATGGAAAGTTTCTTCCTGACCTCTCAAGGTTTTTGCCCCATTGTACAAGCTGCTTCACAGTGACACTAAGTGGCAGTGGAAGGAAGAACAGGAGGAAGCTTTCAAAGAAGTGAAAGAACTTCTCCACTCAGCAAAGCTGCTCGTTCACGATGACCTCGACAAGGAGATCTCCCCTTCATGTGATACCTCGCCCTATGGAGTCGGGGCACTTCTCTCACATGTGATGGAGGACTGTTCAGAGAAACCTCCTCTGTTTGACGTAGGTTGTTGAAGGAGACAGTGTCCAAACACCCTGCCGGCTCTAAACTGGCCACTGGTGGCATCCCCTCTGGTGCTGTGTCCCCCACACTGGCTGGGAGCCCCCATCCACCAGTCTATGATGGTTGGGTGCGCTCTACTGCACCCATTCCACAGCCACCTTCTGTTCTGGTTGTGGGTGATTCTATCATCAGGGATGTCAGGTCGAACAGAGCTGCAACACACTGCTTTCCAGGCGCCAAGGTAAATGACATTCTGGTAGAGCTTCATAGCTCTGCTATCCCAATAGACCTCTTTTGAGAACGTTGTCGTTCACGTTGGCACAAACGATATTCCACGGCAGCAGTCAGAGCTTTTAAAATCGGATTTCATGCATCTTTTTAACCTTCTAAAACTTAGTAAGAATGAAGTTTTTATCTCTGGCCCACTTCCCGCTTTCGACGGTGGCACTGATCGTTTTAGCAGACATCACACCTGGCTTCAGTCGCAGTGCTCTTGTTTACAATTTGGGTTTATTGACAATTTTAATCTGTTGTGGGAGCGCTCTTCTATCTTTAAATGTGATGGACTCCATCCAAATCGAGCAGGCTCACGAATGCTGGCTGCAAACGTATTTCATCCCATTGTCTCCAACTCTCGTGTTTGTGCTATGGACAATAACGTTTGGTGTGTCCGCGGTGGTGTAGCGGTCTAAGCATCGGCTTTGTGTCGATGCAGTTGCCCACTGGGGACCGGGGTCCGCGCCTCGGTCTCGTCAGATCCGACTGTGGCCGGATTTGGCAACTGGCAACACTGTCTTCGGGAGGGGGGCGGAGTCGGCTTGTGTTGCCAGAGAGAGAGAATCAGGTAGAGGTGTCGGTGTCCCCAGAGAGGAGGGACATTCTCACACTAACACCCTCCCAGTCCCCCAGCATCAGATCCACCTAAAACTCCCTCACCAGTGGCACCTGCTGGGTCCCCGAGGGTAGGGCACAGGTCACAGTGCACCCGCAAACCTCCAGACAGACTGAGATTGACAGTGTTTGGGAGAATGAATGCTCACCTATGTTTTTTTCAGTTGTTATATGGGTAAATTATTGCTGAAATACCAGTTTATGTTCGAGGTGTACATCAGCTAAAAACAAACAAAATTAAAAAGAAAAGAAAACATTACTGTAATTGTTTTGTAGGTTCATTTACATTTGGGAAATGTTGGAATTTAAAGGGGCACAAGTGTTGTAACATGCGCTTTTATTTTGGAGCTTCATTTTGAAAAGACTGGCTGTGTTCCGGTATAGACCTTTTGTGACCTACGTCACGCATAGTATGCGCGCGCATTCTGGCAACTTCATCTCCAGTCAATGCAGAGTGCAAGTGGATTTTTGATCGATTGATATTTACATTTTTAAAATGTCATCTTGTTTTGTTGTGGGTTGCCAGAACAGGTCTAGCAAAACCAAAGGTATTAGTTTAATTTCTACCGCATTCCATCGGGGAAAAGACCGTTCAATAGACCCTTTTATAACCTACATCACGCATAGTATGCGCGCGCATTTTGGCAGCAAAATCGCGTGATCATTGACAGTCTATGTGTGTGTGTGTGTGTGTGTGTGTGTGTGTGTGTGTGTGTGTGTGTGTGTGTGTGTGTGTGTGTGTGTCACGCCCTCTAACTTGTCAAATGTTCACAGTTTACGCTGCTACATGTTACTGTCGAGTTTTGTCAGTCCTAGATAAAGTTCATTCAAAGGACAAGAAGTTGTAGTGGGGTAATTTTCTCTAAGCTGGAGTTACCACAGTCTGGAAAAAATGCTACAGAAATGTTCACCATGTATATTCTTGAAAGCCCCACCTTTCAACAGTGTCATAATGGTCGGACCCTTTAGTCGACTGGTTAACGTTGTCGCTTGCGGAGCGGGAGACACGGGTTTGCGTCCCAGCTGTGGCGGTTCCAGGACTGCCCCCCGACTTCGCTACAATATGCACCATGGGAGGTAGCGAGTATTGGGCCAGATGTCCTACTTGCTAAAAGGAATGCGAATCGGTGCGGTGGCCTCTCGCTTCCTGGTGTAGTGCAGTGTCGGCGCTACGGGGGGGCATTGGCCGGGCCTCGCCCCCCCAAATGAAAGTTGTGCCCCCCCGCCAATTACCCAGTGATGATGTGAAAATTAGTACTTAAACATCATGTAAAAATTAAAATTAATTATTGCACATAGCACATTTAAATACATAATCAATGATAATAATAATCAATGAAAGAAAATGCTTAAATTTCGTGATTGTGGAGGAGCGGTGTTGAGATATGACACCAATGTATTTGTATGACTATGCGTTACTGTGTACTAGTATTTTGTTTACGACTTTGTTTGTCCACAAGTGGGCGGTGTTGCGCTTGCATGCGCGGATTGATTACGTCACTGAGACGCTGTTCATTTTCTTCTTCTCCCAAAACTACCGAATAAACGAAGGCTGCATTTTCCCCTCCAGCAGAAGTTCGGTAGTTAGTACGATTCTTTATAACGGTTTAATAATCCACTTCATCTGCGCAGAGATAGACATAAAGTATTAGTCTAGTCTTCTAACAGGTTATGGGCCCAGATAACGTTGGATTATTTAGTAGTGTGGTGGACACGTATTGGGGACAGAATTCAACCCAGGAACTAAGGGTTAAGTCATGGTTGCCCTGGCAGGTTAACGCAGGGTTAAGTTATGGTTGTCCAGCCAGTTTTCTGATTATTCTTGCCACCTCCGCTCAGTCGAGCTGTGGTTTGGTGGTCTCTCTGATTTACCGTGGATTAAAGAAAGTTGCCTACACGGCTAAAGTGTGAACCTACGGTCTTCTCCGTTCCTTCGGCTCTACACTGGTGACCCCGACGTCGGTTTTCGGATAAGTTTTCTGAAACCACACACATTATGGCTACGAACGCCGTTGCAATTAAACTGCCGGAGTTTTGGGAGTCTTCCGCGGCTACATGGTTCGCGCAGGCTGAGGCACAGTTCGCGCTCAGAGACATCACAGCAGACGAGACCAGGTACTACTACGTAGTGGCAGCGCTGGGGTGCGCTACGGCTTCCAGGATAAGCGGTTTCATAACCAACCCACCGGCCGATGGTAAATACGCCGCACTTAAACATCTCCTCCTTGAAACTTTTGAACTGTCAACAACGGAGAGAGCACGTCGCCTCTTCGGGTTTATTGACAATTCAGGGCTTGGGAGATGGCAAACCATCGGAGCTAATGAGCAGGATGTTAAACCTACTGGGTCAAGAAAAGCCATGTTTCCTGTTTATGGAGCTGTTTCTGCGCAACATGCCGCCCCACGTCCAGACTGCGCTCGCTAACTCCACCATCACTGATCCCCGTGAGCTGGCAAAGGAGGCTGACCGATTCTTCGTCGCTACACAACGTTCCTCCCATGCCGGGGTGCTGGCTCCTACCTTCACTGGCCCCCCGCCGACATCGCGGGCGTGGCCCGACGGTGGCGCCACAGCATCAGACCGCTACAAGCCCTCTGGACTCTGTATGTACCACGCTCGATTTGGTGCGAAAGCTAAACGGTGCCGTTCCCCCTGCAACTACAGGCCGACGGGAAACGAGAGGGCCAACACTCAGTAGTGGCCATGAGTGTTGGCGATACGAGCAGGCTACTCTTCATCCTCGACACCATCTCCGGTCGGCGATTTCTTTGTGACACGGGCGCACAGAGAAGCGTGCTCCCTGCTACTGACGTCGACATCATGGGCGGGGAGCGGGGCCCCCAGTTGGCGACGGCTGACGGCAGCCCTATCCACACCTACGGCGTGCGGTCTGTAGAACTGTGTTTTGGTGGACAACGTTTCACGTGGGAGTTCGTCATGGCCAATGTAACGCTTCCCCTCCTCGGAGCTGATTTTTTTGTGCGCTTACGGTTTGCTAGTGGACATTCAGAACAGCCGTCTGGTCGATGCCTTAACCTTCTCCTCCTTCGCATGTACGCGGAGGGAAGCGGCCAATGCAGGTCTAGCCAACTCTCTCTCAGAGGCAGACAAGTTCAACCGCCTCCTCGCTGAGTTCCCTGACCTCACCCAGCCTACCTTCTCTGCACCCACCGCTAAGCATGGGGTGGAGCATCACATTGCTACGAAAGGGCCCCCGGTCTACGCCAGAGCCAGGCGTCTCGACCCCGCCAAACTCGCCATTGCCAAGTCTGAGTTCGAGCACCTGGAACGCATGGGGATCATCCGCCGCTCTGACAGCCCGTGGGCGTCCCCACTCCACATCGTCGCTAAGCCTGATGGAGGTTGGCGCCCATGCGGGGACTACCGCCGACTAAATGACGCCACCACGCCCGACCGCTATCCTGTCCCGCATATCCAGGACTTTTCTGCAAACCTGTCTGGCAAATGGGTCTTCTCAAAAGTCGACCTGGTCCGTGGTTATCATCAAGTTCCCGTGCACCCCTCAGACATCCCCAAGACAGCGGTGACTACCCCATTCGGCCTATTTGAATTCCTACGAATGCCATTTGGACTCAAAAACGCGGCCCAGTCCTTTCAGCGGCTGATGGATTCAGTGCTCCGTGGCCTTCCTTTCATCTTCGTCTATTTGGATGACATACTCATCGCCAGCGCCTCCGAGGAAGAACACCTGTCCCATCTTCATGCCCTCTTCACACGCCTCAGCCAGCATGGGCTGATCGTCAACCCGGTGAAGTGCCGGTTCGGGCTGACAGCCATTGATTTCCTCGGGCACCGCATCACTGGGGACGGGGCAGTCCCCCTGCCCTCAAAGGTGGAAGCGGTGGCGGCCTTTCCGCGCCCCCAAACAGCTCGTGCGCTCAGGGAGTTCATCGGGATGGTGACATTCTACCACCGCTTCATTCCCCGAGCCGCCTTTATCATCCGGCCACTGTACGAGGCGCTGAAAGGCATGTCCCCCAACCAGGCGGTCGACTGGACAGCAGAGCGGGACCGTGCGTTCACCGAGACGAAAGCTGCGCTCTCCCAGGCTACCCTGCTAGCGCATCCTTCACCTACAGCGCCTATTTCCATAACCACGGATGCATTAGACTATGCTGTTGGTGCGGTTCACGAACAGTGGGTGGGGGGGGCTTGGCAGCCTTTGGCCTTTTTCAGTCGCCAGCTTACACCCCGAGAGCGCAAGTATAGTACTTTTGACAGGGAACTCCTCGGTCTCTGGCTCGCCGTCCGGCATTTCCGTTTCCTGCTAGAGGGCCGCGAGTTTACTGCGTACGTGGACCACAAGCCCCTCACGTTTGCCATGTCCAAGACGGCCGAGCCATGGTCCGCTCGCCAGCAGCGACAACTCTCCTACATTTCGGAATTCACTACCGACATCCAGCACGTCGCTGGTAAGTCTAACCAGGTAGCTGACTGCCTCTCTAGGGCAGTGATTGGAGCGGTCCACCTAGGCCTTGACTATGCACAGATGGCCGCTGACCAGGCCACAGACCCGAGCATCCTCCGTCTCCGGGCCTCCGACACGGGGCTCCGCCTGCAGGACGTTCCTTTCAGCGACACAGGTGTCACCCTCCTGTGTGACTTCTCCACAGGACAGCCCAGGCCCATCGTCCCGCACAGCTGGAGACGCCCCGTATTTGAAGCTGTGCACGGCCTCTCTCATCCAGGCGGTAAGCCATCCGTGCGCCTGACCTCTGCTAAGTTTGTGTGAGAGGGACTTAAGAGAGACGTGAAAGCGTGGGCCGACTCGTGTGTTGCCTGTCAGCGGGCTAAGATACACCGCCACATTAAGGCGCCCCTGGAACGCTTCGCAGTGCCGGAGAGACGATTTGACCATGTCCACGTCGACCTGGTTGGTCCCCTACCCCCCTCCCATGGGTTCACCTACCTCTTCACTGTGGTGGACAGGACTACGCGCTGGCCTGAAGCTGTTCCCTTGGCATCCACGACGTCTGCTGATGTGGCCCGGGCTTTTATTGGGTCGTGGGTCTCACGTTTCGGTACGCCTTCCGACCTTTCATCCGACCGCGGGCCACAGTTTACCTCAGAGCTATGGAATGCTGTGGGTGAGGCTCTGGGCGTCAAGCTTCATCGCACTACCGCCTACCACCCTCAGGCGAACGGCCTATGTGAGCGCTTCCACCGGTCCATGAAGGCTGCGCTTCGGGCTACTCTCAACGACTGCAACTGGGTCGACAAGCTCCCATGGGTCATGCTGGGCCTGCGGACCGCCCCGAAGGAAGACCTACAAGCCTCCTCTGCGGAGCTGGTGTACGGCACGCCGCTGCGAGTCCCAGGCGATTTCATGCCCAATGCAACGCGTCCCTGGTCAGCTGTGGACCAACGAGCCTCCTTGCTGGACGGGGTCAGAGCTTTCACACCCGTCCCTACCGCCCAACACGGCGCGCCGGTGTCCCAGGTGCCCCCAGGTCTGCAGTCAGCGGACTACGTGTTCATCCGTCACGACGCACACCGCCCCCCTCTGCAACCCCCTTATGACGGCCCCTTCCGCGTCCTGGAACGGGGAACTAAGCACCTGGTGGTGGATTTTGGGGGCACGGCCGAGCATGTTTCAGTGGACCGAGTTAAACCCGCACACCTGGACTTGACGCAGCCGTTGGAGTTAGCCCAACCTCCTCGTCGCGGTCGTCCCCCGGCTCCGCCTCCTCCCCCCGTGGAGGCCCGAGCTGCCTCTTCTGCTCCTCAGGCCGACCTCCACAGGCCCGCGTCAATGCCTCCCAGAGACACTCCGGCCCCTGTTATCCGGAGCCGCCGCGGACGGCCTGTCGTCCCCCCGCGCCTGCCTGACTTCGATTACTAGGGCGAATTCTGGGGGGGCTCATGTGGTGGACACGTATTGGGGACAGAATTCAACCCAGGAACTAAGGGTTAAGTCATGGTTGCCCTGGCAGGTTAACGCAGGGTTAAGTTATGGTTGTCCAGCCAGTTTTCTGATTATTCTTGCCACCTCCGCTCAGTCGAGCTGTGGTTTGGTGGTCTCTCTGATTTACCGTGGATTAAAGAAAGTTGCCTACACGGCTAAAGTGTGAACCTACGGTCTTCTCCGTTCCTTCGGCTCTACAGTAGTTAGATAAAAGAAGTACACGAAGTGTGATAACCTCGGATGGCGGGATGCGCGCAGGTTAGCACAGAGTAGCAAGTTAGCAAGTGTGAAGCTAGTTAGCATCGAGAGAGGCTATCCGGAAGCTAACGGAACGCTAAGCTAAGCTAACGCTACCTAGGGAGATGGAGCGGAAGAAGAGCAGGTGGCCCACATTCAACGGACAGGCCGATGAGTATGAACTGTGGGAAGAGCGAAAACTCTGTTGCATGCATGGTGTGGGGCTGAAAACCACCATTCTTACCGAGCCCGTGGGACCTTTGACAGCGGAAGAGCAGGCCCTAGACGAGGAGCGGAACGCGGACGCCTACTGCGCATTGGCGCCTTTATTGGACAACACAAGCTTAGGACTGATCTTCAGAGAAACGAAGAACAAAGGTAGAGAGAGTCTACGGGTGTTGCGGGAACATTACATTGGTAAGGGCAGACCCCGGATTGTCACTCTGTTTGTAACATTGACTGGGCTAAAGAAAGCTTATAATGAGACGATAACCGAATACATTATCCGAACTGAACGAATCATTACGGCTCTCAAAGGGGCGGGAGAAGCACCGAGTGAGGGACTAATGATGGCCATGGTGATGAGGGGGTTACCCGAGAGATATAAGCCATTCACTCTAATGGTGACACATGGCGACAGTGAGTTGACATTGGGAGAATTTAAGGCCAAATTGAGAAACTTTGAGGCGGCTGAAGATGTAGCTAATGCTACAGCATCGGCCGAGACGTCCGAGAGGGTGATGAAGGCCCACGCAGCGCCTAAGAAAAAGCCAGTGAAACGCTGTGAGGGAGATGATGAACAAACGGTGTGCTGGCGATGCGGTGACAAAGGCCATCGGAAATCGGACTGTTCACGCAGCGTGTGGTGCAGCTTCTGCCGGGTCAAGGGTCACACGGACAGGGTGTGCAAGAAGAAGGACCGCGCTGATGGAGCCAGGTGTGCACACGAGCAAGGTGGCGGCGGCGGTGGTTGTCACGGAGCAGGTCGAGGTCAGGGACCAGGGAATGCTGCGGAAGAAGAGAACTACATCTTCAGAGTGCAGGCTGGAGAGACCAGCTCAGCAGGACCAGGACGACGGCACCAGTTCAAACCAGGATTGATTGTAGACCGAGGGGCTTCTTCCCACATAGTCAATGATAAGAAGAAGTTCAAGAGCTTTGACAGCTCATTCGAGCCAGAGAAACACTGCATGGAGCTGGCGGACGGTAAGCGCACCTTTGGTGTGGTGTAGGGCAGGGGAGATGCTACGGTATGTCTGCTCGACAGTGAGGGGCGACGGTGTAGAGTGACACTGCGGAACGCACTATATATTCCATCGTACCCCCATGACCTCTTCTCTGTGAAGTCTGCGACAGCACACGGAGCCAGTGTGTTCTTCGAAGAGGGCAGAGATGCCCTGATGTTACCGGATGGTACCAGGTTTGACATTTTTGTACAGGGGAAAATATACTATTTGCAAACTGAATGTGTTGTTGAAAAGTGCCATGTGAGCCATGATATAGAAACTTGGCATGAGATAATGGGCCACTGCAACTATGACGATACCATAAAGCTACAGGATATCACTGATGGTATGCATATAAAGGGTAAAGTGTGTAAACCTGACAAAGAGTGTGCAGTATGCATAGAAGGGAAGTTTACCCAAAACAGGAACTCTACAGACAAAGCCAAGACACCACTGGAGTTGGTAAACACTGATTTAGCCGGTCCTGTGGCAAACGAGTCCATTAATGGTTTCAGGTACATGCAATCATTTACAGATGTGCGCACAGGTGCTGCGTGTGTTTATTTCTTAAAAACAAAGAGTGACACAGTGCAAGCGACCGAGAAATTTCTGGCAGATGTAGCTCCCTATGGGACAGTGAAATGCATAAGGTCGGATAATGGAACTGAGTTTACAGGCAAGGAGTTTCAAACCCTGTTGAGACGGAACAAAATAAGACATGAGACGTCCTGCCCATACTCTCCCCATCAAAATGGCGTTGCAGAGAGAGAAGGACGCACACTATTCGAGATGGCAAGGTGTATGCTAATAGATAGTGGTCTACCAAAGAGCCTCTGGCATTATGCTGTACAGGAGGCAGCCCACACCAGAAACAGATGCTTCAACAAGCACACAGGCACTATGCCATACACGGCAATGACAGGAAAAAAAGTGCAACATGGCTAGAATGAAAAAGTTTGGAACAGAATGCTATGCTTACCAGCAGGACAAGGGAAAGTTAGATTCTAGATGTGAGAGGGGGCGTTTTGTAGGACACGACAAGAACAGCCCGGCCTACCTAGTCTACTACCCTGACCAAGAGAAAGTACAGAAACACAGACTAGTTAAGTTTGTACACAAGGCAACTAGTGAAAATGAGACTCAGACACCAGGTCTGCACCCAGAAGACTGGGTAAGAGAAAGAAAGTCTGTTGAGACAGCTGCAACTCAGCCTAGAGTACAGAAAAATGTACAGACTGACGGTACACAGTCAGCACCCGAGGATGATGACGAGGAGCACCCAAGGGTGACATCACAAGCCTCAGCCAGTGGGAGGTACCCCCAGAGGGAACGCAACCCTCCGAGATACCTGATTAACTATAGTCAGGGCGACAGTGATGATAGCTCACTCACTACTATAGATTATGCATACAGGGCAGTGTGCGGTGTCCCTCTGACCTTTAAAGAGGCCATGGAATCGCCAGAATCAGAAAAGTGGTCCAGCGCAATGGACGAGGAAATGGAGTCTCTAAGAGACAACAAAACATTCACCCTTACGAAATTGCCAGAGGGCAAGAAAACAGTGGGAGGAAGGTGGGTGTATGCGATAAAGACAGATATAGACGGACACGACAAGTACAAGGCTAGATTTGTAGCAAAGGGATATAGCCAGAGAGCTGGGGTGGATTATGGGGAGACATTTTCGCCGACAGCCAACCAACAAGTGTTCGAGTGCTTCTACAGAAGGCAGCTCAGTATGACTTGATTTTACACCAGATGGATGTAAAGACGGCCTATCTTCATGCCCCCATAGACTATGACATATACATGGAACAACCTGAGGGTTATATTGAGAAGGGAGAAAAACTAGTGTGTAAACTAGAGAAGTCAATCTACGGCCTCAAGCAGTCTGGCCGCAATTGGAACTTACTGTTACACGAGTGTTTGACAGGTGATGGTTTTACACAAAACCAATCAGACCATTGTGTGTACTCCAAGGAGTCAAAGGAAAGGATGTCATTGGTGTATTGCCCTACAGACGAAATGGTTGCGGATGTAATGACGAAGCCCACATCCAAGGTAAAACTGAAGACATTTGCTAAGGCAATGTTTGGTGTGTGAAATGTGAGTGGTATGGGTTATACCAAGTTTTTTTTTCTGTGAATATGAAAAGGTATACAGTAAGCTCATGATTCATAAATGGGAGTGTTGAGATATGACACCAGTGTATTTGTATGACTGTGTTACTGTGTACTATTATTTTGTTTACGACTTTGTTTGTCCACAAGTGGGCGGTGTTGCGCTTGCATGCGCGGATTGATTACGTCACTGAGACGCTGTTCATTTTCTTCTTCTCCCAAAACTACCGAATAAACGAAGGCTGCATTTTTCCCTCCGGCAGAAGTTCAGTAGTCAGTACGATTCTTTATAACGGTTTAATAATCCACTTCATCTGCGCAGAGATAGACATAAAGTATTAGTCTAGTCTTCTAACAAGCGGGGTTAGCAGGACACCGGAGCGGAACATCAGTGTGTGATCCATTCAAGTGGTAACTGCGTGTGACACACAGGAAAAGGATACTTTAAAAACGTGGCAAAATCGACTGAGCTAGCTAGCTAACTGTAAAATCATGATGGATATAAGAAAATGGCTTTCTCGTTGTAATATATTCGCTATATTATCTGGATGTATCCTATACTGCTAATATATCCATAACAGTGATTTGAGCCGAAGACCAATTCCCAACGTCTTGTCCTCCTTATTGTAGCTCTCCGACTCTCGCAGCAGTCAACATCCGGGGTATATGAGAGCCTAGCTTAACCACCACTAGGTAGCGCTGTTGGTCTACTACACTCCTCCCCCTTAAACTATGAAGTTCCCCTAATAAAATATTATCACTCTAAAACATGCTGATATGGCAAATTACTTTCAGCATCTTTTACTTGGTCATTACTGGTTACACAACCCACTTCGACCCACATTTGCCCATTTACATATCAGTCTCAGGAACTCTTTTTCACATTTTTTTTTCTGAACAGGAGTTGAACAATTTAGTCTCTCAGGAACTCTTTTATTCAGGAACTCGGCTGATTTGACAAAGACAGTCGTTTTGGAGGTGCCCTCTCTCTCTGAAGGTTTCGGCGCTCAACCACCTCAGGGGAAGTGGATGCTCGGTGAGGAGGCGACACGGCCTTGCCCACCGAACCTCGTAAGGGTGTTGCAAGCTTCTCCGGAGCCGGCATCCTTGGAACGGGTGTATCTTCAGGTGAGTACGGGCTAGCACCTATGGCTCCAGGTGTGCCTTTCCCCCCCAAATACGCAACTGCAGGGTAGGTGTTGCTGATACCCATCTGGTCATCCTGAAACCGAAATGCCTCAGGAGGACTGGAGGGTCGGTCGAACAGCAGATGGTCAATGTGGACTGAACGTCGGTTCACTCCATTCCACACCAGGTAGGTGACTGGTCCGAGTCTCTTTTCCACTGTCCCTTTCGTCCACCTCTCCTTTCCTCCACGGAAGTTTCGGATCAGTACTGAGTCCCCCTCTGACAGATGTCTCAGCTTTGAGGCGGGTTGGTCATGATAGTCCTTCTGCTTTTGTTGTTTGTCCCCCACCACTCGAGCGAGGTCTGGCTTCAGCAGGCTGAACCTGGTCCTAGGCTGACGTTTGAAGAACAGTTCTGCTGGTGTGCAACCTGTAACGCTGTGTGGTGTGGTCCTGTATGACAACAGGAAGTTGGCGAGCCTGTGTTTTACTGTAATAGTGACGTTTTGTTTCTTCTCATCGAGCAGCTGTTTCAGAAGTGAAGCTTTCACCGTCTGGACTGCTCTCTCTGCGGCACCATTAGAAGCAGGATGGTAAGCTGGCACCAAGGTCTGCTTAATGCCGTTGCTTTTCAGGAATGTTTTGTACTCCAGCGAGGTGAATTGTGGACCGTTGTCCGAGACGATCTCCTCAGGAAGACCGCAGGACGAAAAGATGCTCCGCAGCACTTCGATCGTTTTGGCGACGGTAGTTGTTGCCATGGGGATCACCTCAAGCCATTTTGAATGACTGTCTACTAACACTAGGAAGTGTTGCTGATCCTTCTCTGCAAAGTCAATATGTAGCCTCTGCCACACTCTCGTAGGCCACTGCCAGCAGTGTAGTGGTGCTACTGCTGGTAGTTTCCTCACACTCTGACAAGCATCACATTGCTGCACTGCACGTTCGATATCACTGTCCAACTGAGGCCACCATAAATAGCCCCTCGCCAAACTTTTCATCCTGCACCCTCCGGGGTGCCCTTGGTGTAGGTCGTACAGTAGTCGTTCTCTGTGTGCTGGTGGGATGATAATTCGAAGTCCCCACAGAATGCATCCTTGTTCCACAGACAGTTCATTCCTTCGGTTGAAGTACGGTTTCAGTGTGTCATCATTGATGTAACTCGGCCATCCAGACCTGGTCAGTTCCAGTACCTTGCATAGGACTGGGTCCTTGAGAGTGCTCTGTGCAATCTCTGTAGCCTGCACGGGTAGCTCATCTACTAATGAGAAATAAAAAATGCGGTTCTCCTCCGCTGTTTTGTCCTTTTCTTTCCCCGGCAGTCTAGATAACGCATCCGCATTTGCATTGTCCGCTGACGTTCTGTACTCTATACTGTAGTCATAAGCCATAAGCCTCAGTGCCCATCTCTGCATACGCAAAGCGGCTAGTGTAGGGATTTCTGACTTGGGTCCTAAGATGGCAAGGAGGGGTTTGTGGTCAGTTATTAAACTGAATTTGCGGCCATAGAGATATTTATGAAATTTGGTCACGCCAAATATTATGGCCAATGCCTCCTTCTCTATCTGACTATATTTACTCTCTGCCTCTGTCAACGTACGTGACGCAAAGGCTATTGGTTTCTCGTCCCCATTTTCCATTATGTGTGACATTACCGCACCTATCCCATAAGGGGATGCGTCACAAGCTAATCTCAGTGGTTTCTGCGTGTCGTAGTGTACTACTACTGAGCTTTTCACTAACTGTTCTTTGGCAGCCTTGAATGCTGCTGCACACTCTGGTGTCCATTTCCATTCGACTTCCTTCTTCAGGAGTTGGTGTAGTGGCTGCAATACGGTCGACAGATCTTTCATGAAACGGCCATAATAGTTTAACAGTCCTAGGAATGACCGTAGCTCTGTGACGTTTGTGGGCTGGGGTGCATTTACGATGGCGTGGGGTGAAGTCCCTCTTTATCTATCAGATGCCCCAGGTACTCTACTTTCTCCTGCATGAAGTCACATTTTGCTCTTTTCACTCTTACCCCGTAGCTCTCCAGTCGGCTCAAAACCTCATCTAGGTTCCTCAGGTGCTCCTCTCTTGTTCTGTCTGTGACTAGTATGTCATCGAGGAAGCAGGTCACATGCTCTAAGCCTTGTAGTATCTGGTCCATCACATTCTGGAACATAGAAGGTGCACTCGACACTCCATATGAAAGTCTGTGATAAACATACAGTCCTTTGTGGGTATTTATTGTGAAATACTTCTCTGAGTCCTTCTCTAACTCAAGCTGTTGGTAGGCATGTGAGAGATCTAATTTGCTAAAGAGAGTGCCCCCGGCCAGTGTGGCGAAGAGATCCTCGGCGTTCGGTAGTGGATAGGTCTCCTCTTCCACACTCTGATTAACCGTGACTTTATAGTCTCCACAGATACGAATTGACTTGTCTGATTTGGGTACAATTACTATCGGGGCAGCCCACTGACTATGGTCTATCTTTGAGATAATACCAGCTTTTTCCAGCCTATCTAGCTCTTTTTCAACTGTGTCTTTTAGTGCGTATGGCACTGGTCTTGCCTTTCTGAAGACAGGTTTTGTATCTGGCTTCACTTTGATATTTGCCTTAAATTCACGAATAGTGCCAGTCTCCTCAGCAAATACTGCTTTGTGTCTCTGTAACACTGCCTCTACATCTGTGTTATCACTGCCCCCTGCTGGTGTAACTGAGAATATGCTTGCCCAGTCTAGTTTAAAATTGGCCAGCCAGTTACGGCCAAAGAGGGCTGGTCTGTCACCTTTCACAATCACAAGAGGTAAATCTCCACTCTGGTTGTCATATTTCGCATTGACAGTCACTTGGCCCATCAAGGGAATGTTCTCACCGGAAAAGGTTGACAGACGCACTTTACTTTCTTTCAGTGGCAGGTGTGAGAGATGTTCCTTGTACACTATCTCAGATACCAGGGTTACGGCAGCTCCTGTGTCAAGCTGCATGTCTACAGGGTTTCCTTCTAACTTAATACTGACCTTAATGTCCTTTTTTCCATTACCAACTGTATTCGTGGAGTACACTGTATTCATCGGATACGCACCAAACAGTTCATCCTCATTTCCATCTCCTCTCTCACTTGGACTGTGGTCTTCAGCCACATACTGTGTATGTCCCTGTCTATTTTTAGTTTTACACATTCTTGCTATGTGCCCTACCTTGGAACACTTGTGGCATGTCTCGGTTTTATACCTACATACTTGAGCTGCATGGTTGTTACCTCCACATCGGTAACAGGGTTGGTGTGTTTCTGTTCTCTGTGGTCTAGAGTTGTCACTGGTAGGTTGCTTGCTTTTCCACACACCCTTGCTTGTTCTCTTCTTGTCTATCTTATTCACAGTTGCAGCTCCGCTTGGTTTGCTGGCCAACTCCAACGTATTCTTTGACGCCATTTCCATAGATAAGGCCAGCTCACATGCTTTTGCAAAAGTCAGATTGTGTTCTGTGAGCAACTTTCTCTGAATAGCCTCCACCTTTAAACCACTAACAAATCGGTCTCTCAGTGCTTCATTTAAATGCTGACCGAATTCACAATGTGTGGACAAGTGCTTTAAAGCAACCACATAATCAGACACTGACTCATTTTCTAGTTGGTTTCTTTTCTGAAATCTAAAACGTTCAGCTATGATTAGTGGCTTGGGTTTATAATGGGATGCTAGTTTCCCGCTCAGTACTGCATACGTGAGGCTACTCGGTTTTTCTGGTATGCAGAGATTCTTTAGTAGGCCATAGGCTTCTGCGCCTATCACAGACAGGAAAACATTGGCCTTCTTACCGTCCTCCACTTCATTAACGATCATCCATTGCTCCAATCTTTCAAGGTACGACTCGAAGTCCTCTTTACCTTCCTTGTATTCAGCAATATTGCCAATGAAATGCGCCATGCTTGTGCTTGGCTTGGCTAGCTAGTCTTTTCTTGCTAGCTGGCTGGAAGCTAGCTTGTAGCGTCACGTTGCTTCGTCCGCTTTTATTAACTACCGGGATTACCTTCTCACATTAAAGGTATCCCATCCGTCGTCGCCACTGTAATATATTCGCTATATTATCTGGATGTATCCTATACTGCTAATATATCCATAACAGTGATTTGAGCCGAAGACCAATTCCCAACGTCTTGTCCTCCTTATTGTAGCTCTCCGACTCTCGCAGCAGTCAACATCCGGGGTATATGAGAGCCTAGCTTAACCACCACTAGGTAGCGCTGTTGGTCTACTACACTCGTGGTCCAAACAACAAGTCTACACCAGCAGAAAGAGAAAGGACAGATACTGCAACAACACGCGATCTGCTTGTAGCGTCTGTGCGCGAATGGAAAACAACGGGGGAAAAGAGCAGAGCACAAGTAAGATTCTAAGCGCACATTCTAAGGTTAATTTAGCAAATAATTAATAAAAAAAATTCACAATCAAAGAATATTCAAATATAGAATGTAAATTTGACAGCCCTAATGCTCATGCCCCCCCGTGAAAACCGTAGGCCCGGCCGTCAGATTTGTTCTGGCGCCGACACTGTCGCCGCGGGTCCATCAGGACCTTTAGCATATGGCCGCTCCTAAGCAAATATGTCCGCAGCAGCACCTTCTCGTGGTACCTCCTGTTTTCACAAAGTCTACTGCGGACTCGTTAGCCTTCGTTGGCAGCCAATCTAGGAGGACAACTCTGATTTCAAGCCCAGGTAGATAAAGTTCGTTAGCCTTGTCGGGCAGTTCATCTAGGTCAGAAAACTTTGATTTAAACCTCCGCTGCCGGGAAAGGCTTCGGGAAAAAACCCTGAGGAAAAATCTTGCATCCGTCTCCATTGCCAGTCGTCTCGCTTAGTCTTGCCACTGGTAGTAGGTGGTCTCGGACGAGAGAATGGGGTTGATGATGCGCAACTCTTCCTCACTTTAATCCATCACAGGATGACTAGATAGTCCTTGTCGCTGCGACGGACGAACAACACGAGCCATCCAATATACTGTAACGTACATGAATAAGTAGACACGTTAGCCCTTGGTTAACGAGTCGGACCCTTTAGTCGACAGGTTAACGTTGTCGCCCGCGGTGCGAAATACACGAGTTCGTGTCCCGGCTGTGACGGTCCGGCCGGGCTGCCCCCGAATTCGCTACGTTGGTGTCAGACGTGGGATGGTGAGACCGTGAGATCATCGGAAGCGCGTGCGTGAAGGAGCTGACAGGAGGGGGGGTAGTGTAACGCGCATGGATAAATAGTGTAGCTGCCCTCGATATTTTTAATAAAGACGAAACGTGGATAGTCTCAACGGGTGCATTTATTGCTTCAAACACCACACAGGTGCAGTCTTATCGAGCACCGTGAAAACTATAAAAAATAGAATGACAGTCACAACACAGTTCGGTTAACAACTTCATAGCTTCACAAAATAATATACATTTAGAGGAATGTACCGTAAAAAAAACACATGAGCAATAGTAAGCTATACTTAACGTAAAAAAATGACGTACCTCGCTCCGCTTATCAAGGGGCTAGGGAAATCTTAGAACGTCATCTTGAGACACGTCTTCAAACAGCTAGCAACTTGCCAGAAACTCTGCAACTTGCTCTTCATCTCTAAGTCTCCTGGTCGCAAACGTTTTAAACTGCTTATCAATAGTTTCAAATCAATTGTTGTTCAGTAATCATAAACATTTAGGCTAATTCTCGAGTTATGCAGTGAACACTACGATCCTTTTCATATTGTGATCTCACATGCATATGCCTTCGTCTGCTTTATCGTTGAGCCAACGCGAACTTCCGCTAGTCGGACGGCAAGGAAAAACATTCTTCAAAATAAAAGTCCCCACACATAGGTATAGCTATCTCAAATTAAAAGTAGGTAAAAAACGACATTAGGGTTGCAGTCACTTACAAATAGACTCGCTAGCCCTTGGCTAATGGGGTGGACCCTTTAGTCGACTGGTTAACGTTGTCGTCCGTGGTTCGGGAGACCCGGGTTCGCGTCCCGGCTCTGGCGGTTCCCGGGCTGCCCCCCGAATTCGCTACAATACAAAACAATGTATACAAAGCAACAATTAAGCCAGAAAAGCAATGTATACAAACCAAGAAAGAGCCAGCAAGCCAATATATCAAACAACAAACTAATATCAGTATGTTCAGAAGTAAACCAATATATATAAACCAATCCATAAACAAATAAACCAATATACAGAGGCTCGCACAACTGGTGTGCAGGTGCGCTTGTATGGTCAAAATAAATGATGTGCAGCAGGTAATACGATAAGAGGCGCTTTTGTGTACAAACATGTTGCGACACGATTACTTACTGAAACAAACAGGGCTTTCTCCATATATCACGGATGCGTTTTCTTTCAAGTTAGCAAGGTTAACTGTTAAACCTTGAGCTCCAGCAAATAGTTAGCTTATGTTACAACTAGCTTAAGGTTACATTTTTTTCTCTGGTTTCAGGATTTTCGTCCATTCATCAAAATGTCCAAGAAGCAAGCTATATTAAAGTAATGACTTTGGTGTTGCACCACCTCCAAAGAAATGCCAGACTGAACCTGTACATAAAAAATGTGTATTCACGGAAAAGTGGCTGCAGGAAGTAGCCTGGCTCCAAACAGATGACGACCACACAGAGATGTGGTGCAAAATATGCTCTCGGATTAAAGCAGCGCCTTTTTATATAGGGACAAAACATGTCAGTCATCCAGCTTTTGAAAAGCACAAGAAGATTAAAGAGCACATGAACATAGTGCAAACTATTGGTAACAGGAGCAGCCAGGATCAGAAAGCAACTTGCCCTCTTGACAGGTGGCAGAACAAACTGAATGAAGAACAGTGTCAAGCACTGAATACTATTTTTCTGTTGGCCTTTCACAAAGCAAAACATGCATGCCCGTTGCGTTCATATGAGGAGAATATTGCACTTTTCAAGAGGCTTGGCATTAATGTTGGGAGTACATTATTATTCATGAGAAGGCAGGGGGCGCATCATGCAGAGCATCACACAATCAGTTTAGAACTGAGTGAAAAATTGAAGGCAGCTGAATTTTGGGATGTGCTCTGTGATGGCTCAGAAGACATAACACAAGTGGAGCAGGAAATTGTGCACGTTGTGCCTGTGTCTAGCTACGGAGTTTACCTCAGATGTCCTTGGATTAATTAATTTGGTGGTGAACCGAGCAGCACAGGACATAGTGAACGGATTGGAGCAGCTCTTTCATACTTGTGGTTTAGGGGATCAGTGGAAGATGAAGTAGGTCTCGGTGTTTATGACTTGGTCAATACAGTGAAGATAAGTAATCCAGATAGTTACTCCAGTATTCATAAAGTCCTTCTGTTGTCCCTTACACTGCCCTTGAGCAGTGCTGCATGTGAGAAGGGATTTTCACATCTCAATATAATAAAAAGCAAGTACAGATCCCACCTGTCAGACTCTTGTCTCATCCCTGATGCACATCCACTTGTCTAAGATGACAACAGACTTTTGACCCGAATCCAGCTGTTGACTTATGGATGCAAAAAGGTAATCGAAGACAACCAGGGAGAAAGAAGTAGGCCTACATCTTCATCTGCCATTTTTGAAAGGGAGGAAGACAGTGAGGGGAGCAGTCAGGAGGGTAGTGATGACAACAGCTTGGAGTATAATCTTGCCATGTAAAGACTGAGTACCAAGCAACATAACCAGGTGTTCCCTTGAGAACCAGAACAAAAGAGTTATGCATATCCCTGCCAATATATATATATATATATATATATATATATATATATATATATGCAAGCAAACTGATCAATATGTTTAGAAATTGATACATTAGCCAGTCAGCTAATACAAACTGTATATTTGCAAGTAAATCAATGTAAATGTGAGGACCAATATAGATGACAGCAAATTAATTTATGCAAACCAAGTATACAAGTATAAAAAAATACAAGTATACAAATATAATATCAGTATACAAAACAAGTCAACAAACCAATATATTAGCCAGCAAAGTGATACACAGGATAGTCAATATACCAGTTGAACATATATTTTAACATCAAATCAATGTATAATGGCACCCCATATGTGTGTTCGTGTTCGTGTGCGCGTGTGTGTGTGTGTGTGTGAGAGAGGAGACATACAATTTTGCTCAGTGTGTGCGTGTGTTTAACCCAGCCACTGAGGATGCACAAGTCAGTGCATACTTAGTGCCGGTCCCAAGCCCAGATAAATGGGGAGGGTTGGGTCAGGAAGGGCATCCGGCGTAAAATATTTGCCAAATCAAATATGCGGATCATAAATCAGATTTCCACACCGGATCAGTCGAGGCCTGGGTTACCAATGACCGCCACCAGTACTGTTCAAAAATCAAATCAAATCAATTTTATTTGTATAGCCCAATATCACAATTACAAATTTGCCTCAGTGGGCTTAACAGCAACATAATATCCTGTCCTTAGACCCTCTCATCAGATAAGGAACAACTCCCTAAAAAAAAAAACTTTAACAGGGAGAAAAAAATAGGAAGAAACCTCAGGGAGAGCAACAGAGGAGGGATCTCTCTCCCAAGATGGACAGCGGGCAATGGCTGTTGTGTTCACGCAATTTACATAATACAACATTGAAAGAGGATAACAGAATTATAATGGACATAAAATTTATGAAGAATATGATGCACAGGATGCAAAGCAGTATCCACATGCTAAGGGAACAGTCCAGGACCCAAGCCACGCGACCAGCATCATCATGTAAAAAAGAAAAAAATTATGTGAGGAGAGGTACGGAAGCCCTAAGCGGCCATGCATTCATACATTTTATTTCCTTCGTTTTCCCGTGATAACGAGTTAATTTCCGATGTTTTCTCGAGATCTCGAGTTATTTATCTCGTTATCTCGGGAAAACAAGCTTCGTTTTCTCGAGATCTCGAGATAACAAAACCATACAGGCTATTCATTGAAGGAAACGTTATTCATTGTAGCAATGTCAGAGGAGGATATTATTGATCAGCGCGTCACATTTCTGTTTAATCAAGGCCTGACACAGGCTGGAATGGCGTTATGCCTTGCTATAGACAATACACACATTAGTGAGCGCCATCTAAGAAGATGGTTGGCGAGGCTTCAGCTTTACCGGTGGCGCAATCTAAGTGAACCTGATGATGTCGTCAACTACATAGCTGACCAGTTACGAGGCCCAGGGCGTCTCCATGGATACCGGATGATGACTGAGAGATGCAGATCAGCAGGTTTGCGGGTCACAAGAAACCTGGTGTATGCAGTGCAGTCCGTTTCGGACCCAGAAGGTATACTACAGAGAAGAGCTAGGAGACTCAGAAGAAGGCATTACAGTGTCCCGGGACCAAATTACATTTGGCACATGGACTCGTACGATAAACTCACACCCTTTGGCGTCGGAGTTAATGGGTGCATTGACGGTTTCTCACGCCATATCATCTGGATGCAAGCGAACGTCACAAATAGTAAACCTGAGGTTGTTGTAGGTTATTTCATCGGTGCTGTTAGTGAGCTGGGAGGTTGCGCAAAAATAATCAGATCGGATCTTGGTACTGAGAATGTGCATGTCAATAGATTCCAGTGTTTTCTGCGTGAGGATGACAATGGTACAGTTCATGGACCTTGTGTCCTTCAAGGAAGAAGTACTGCTAATCAAAGGATTGAAAGCTGGTGGGGAAATTATCGGAGACAGAATGCAGAGTACTGGAGAGACCTGTTCATGGAGTTCCAGTCTGTGGACGACTTCAGTGGGGACATGGTTGACAAGGGTCTCATTCAGTTCTGCTTTCTTGATGTCATCCAGGTAACAACTCTCCCTCAGTGACTGACTGCCTGAGTCACTCACTCACTCACTCACACACACACACACACACACACACACACACACACACACACACACACACACACACACACACACACACACACACACACACACACACGATAAATGCATGTAACTATGCAGGAATATTGCTATTATGAATTGTAATGGAGTTACTGGTAACATAATTTCCATTTGAATGGTAGGCTACGGTTGATAGGCTGCATCTCCATTTAGGCAATGTATAGTGTCTTATTTTACAGGAGGAGTTGGACACTGTGGTGAGAATGTGGAACACCCATCGCATCCGGCCAGGTGGCAATGGTCGTGACTTGTATCATGGAAAACCTTTCCTCATGTATCATGCACCAGAGCTTTACCAGGCGCGTGACTATCTCCATCCAGTGGACTATGACAGACTGGACATTATTCTGGAAGAGGATGTTTGCCTTTGGAAAACTTCCATTACCTGTGATTCAGACCTTCATGAGCTCTGTGTTTTGATAATGGAAGAGCATAATCTTGGGGCAGGTCATAGTGCTGTTGAGGCTATCAGACTGTACAGACAGCTGAGGCCTTTGGTAAAAGCACACCTGTCAGAGCCAGATGATTAGTCAGAACCAAAGATGGAAAGGCAGAGAAATTTGTGACACATGTATAATATCCAGCAATTTCCTGTCACCCCTGATCAGTGGTGGAAAAGGTTTCAGACTCATAAATAAAATTAACAGTAAAAAATGAAAAACTACTTTATTATTGCTTCAATTAAAGTATTATCAGCCTGATGTATTTAATGTATTGCAGTAGAAGTATACTTGGTTTGAAATTGCATTTTGTAAAATTGAAACTGACATCTTGTCTTGAATGAATTTTGGAATCATATTTTGAGTCTGATGATGTTGACAGGGAATATTTCAGGAAATCTCTCAAAGAATGTCCTTAAAAAGGTGGACTATGTACAGAAAGGGTTGTTTATATTATTCCTGTACCCTCAAAATCAAAGCTGACCATCTGTACTTTGAACTCAGTAGTTAGAAAAGTTTTGAGTATTGAAAAAAAGGTCAAATACTTTACTGATACACTAAAGGTGTGCACTGTAAATAACCACTCTTTAATCTCTCTGTGTATCTCACACAAAATATGATTTGACTGTGAAATAATAAGATTAACCACTTATTTATGTTTGAATTTTTTTATTTAAATAAAACTCAAATATTACATCAACAGTGTGATTTTTTTCATTCCTTTACCCCTCATCATCTCATTACATAAAACAAAGCCTGTTGTATGAGAAGCATGAAAATACATTGAAGAATTATGTAATGTAACAGTAATTCTCCAGCTGGGTAAATTCAACCATTGAAAACAAAACAAAAAAATGCACTAGTATGTGCATTAAAACATGAATGCAATACTTTTTTTCAGCTTGTGCTAACTGGTACATTAGAGGTTCAGTAAAAAACAAAAAAACACACCAGCATGTGCATTAAAACATGAATGCATTACTCTTTTTCAGCTTGTACTATCTGGTACATTACAAGTTCAATAAAAAACATAACTAAACACAACTTTTTGTGTTTATTAAACCTTCTTAAACAACTTCCAACATTTTGTGCAAAAATGTAAAATGTATTAAAATGCGTTATCTCTGTATTTTCAAACGTGACCTTTTCTTAGGAAATCTTTGGCTTTTGGTGTGGCCACTGTTCACTGTACATCTAAGTGATCTCATGTCTAAAGCTAAACAAATACTGTATACAAAATGCTCCAGAAATACAAAAACAAACATCCACAACCAGTGAAAAGGTGCAAAGTGCTTAAGATTTTGCCAAAAGGTCAACCAAGTCAATAAATGGGTTCAGGGCACTGAGCATTTGGTTCAGACAATAGGATTTAGTGTTTTAGCAATTGAGATATACTGTAAAAACTCCAAAACACTGTTAATTTTAAACAATTTCCAGGCCTGGAAAACATTGTTTTCTAATTCCATAACTTTTACAGGAATTTCATGATCATGGGAGCTCTGCTCATAGGAACGGTCTGCATATGGCTATAAAGTAAGTTTTTAAGTGAACCATTCCTTTAATGTATCCTTATAAGAGGCATTTTCACAACCCATTGACAAGATTCATATTCTCAGGGTATGTGTTCTCTTAAAGATTTAATTACTATTGTGACAGAAAAAGATTTTCCAATTTATATATATATATATATATATATATATATATATATATATATATATATATATATATATATATATATATATATATATATATATATATATATATATATCACATTAAAATAACAGTTTCATCATATATCTAAGGAGATTTAAAAAATATCTTTATTGGCCTTTCAGTATGACTGCAGGTTCATAAAGACAAATGTAATGCAAACCATGGTAAATACATTAGGGTAATCAATGTGAATTGTCAGCAGTTAGCAAGATTTAGTTTAGACTATGTGAACCCAGCCACTGAGGATGCACAAGCCAGTGCATCCTTAGTGCCGGTCCCAAGCCCGGACAAATGGGGAGGGTTGCGTCAGGAAGGGCATCCGGCGTGAAATCTTTGCCAAATCAAATATGCGGATCATAAATAAGACTTACATACCGGATCGGTCGAGGCCCGGGTTACCAACGACCGCCACCGGTACTGTTAACCAGCAGGGTGTCGGTGGAAACTATGCTACTGTTGGGCGAAGGAGAAGGAGAGGGGGAAAGCATGTCCAGAGGCAGCTAGAGAGGAGGAAGGGTAGGCATGTGGAGGTGAGAGTTGGAACTTTGAATGTTGGCACTATGACTGGTAAAGGGAGAGAGCTGGCTGACATGATAGAAAGAAGAAAGGTAGGCATACTGTGTGTGCAAGAGACCAGGTGGAAGGGGAGTAAGGCCAGGAGTATCGGAGGTGGGTTCAAACTCTTCTACCATGGTGTGAATGGGAGGAGTAATGGGGTAGGGGTAATTCTGAAGGAAGAGTATGTCAAGAGCGTGCTGGAGGTGAAGAGAGTGTCAGACAGAGTGATGAGTATGAAGCTGGAAATTGAAGGTTTATTGCTGAATGTTATCAGCGCATATGCCCCGCAAGTTGGGTGTGAGATGGATGAAAAAGAAGAATTCTGGAATGAGTTGGACGACATGGTGGAGAGGGTACCCAAGGAGGAGATAGTGGTGATTGGAGCGGACTTCAATGGACATGTTGGTGAAGGGAACAGAGGTGATGAGGAGGTGATGGGAAGGTATGGAGTCAAGAAGAGAAATGTGGAAGGACAGATGGTGGTCGATTTTGCGAAAAGGATGGAAATGGCTGTGGTGAATACATATTTCAAGAAGAGGGAGGAACACAGGGTGACATACAAGCGTGGAGGAAAGTGCACACAGGTGGACTATATCTTATGTAGAAGGCGCCATCTAAAAGGGATTGGAGACTGCAAGGTGGTGACAGGGGAGAGCGTAGCTAGGCAGCATCGGATGGTGGTCTGTAGGATGACTTTGGAGACCAAGAAGAGGAAGTGAGTGAAGACACAGCCGAAGATCAAATGGTGGAAGTTGAAGAAGGAAGACTGTTGTGTGGAGTTCAGGGCGGGGTTAAGACAGGCACTGGGTGGTAGTGAAGAGTTGCCAGATGGCTGGAAAACCACTGCAGAAATAGTGAGGGAGACAGCTAGGAAGGTACTTGGTGTGTCATCAGGACAGAGGAAGGAAGACAAGGAGACTTGGTGGTGGAATGAGGAAGTACAGCAAATTATACAGAGGAAAAGGTTGGCAAAGAAGAAGTGGGATAGTCAGAGAGATGAAGAAAGTAGACAGGAGTACAAGGAGATGCAGCGTAAAGCAAAGAGAGAGGTGGCAAAGGAAAAGGAAAAGGCATATGGTGAGTTGTATGACAGATTAGACACTAAGGAAGGAGAAAAGGACTTGTACCGATTGGCTAGACAGAGGGACCAAGCTGCAAAGGATGTGCAGCAAGTTAGGGCGATCAAGGATAGAGATGGAAATGTGCTGACAAGCGAGGAGAGTGTGCTAAGAAGGTGGAAGGAATACTTTGAGGGGCTGATGAATGAAGAAAATGAGAGAGAGAGAAGGTTGGATGATGTAGGGATAGTGAATCAGGAAGTTCAGCGGATTAGCAAGGAGGAAGTGAGGGCAGCTATGAAGAGGATGAAGAATGGAAAGGCAGTTGGTCCTGATGACATACCTGTGGAGGCATGTAGATGTTTAGGAGAGATGGCAGTGGAGTTTTTAACTAGATTGTTTAACACAATCCTGGAAAGTGAGAGGATGCCTGAAGAGTGGAGAAGAAGCATACTGGTACCGATTTTCAAGAACAAGGGCGATGTGCAGAACTGTAACAACTACAGAGGTATAAAGTTGATCAGCCACAGCATGAAGATTTGGGGAAGAGTAATAGAAGCTAGGTTAAGAGGAGAGGTGATGATTAGCGAGCAGTAGTATAGTTTCATGCCATGAAATATCACCACAGATGTGATGTTAGCTTTGAGAATGTTGATTGAGAAGTATAGAGAAGGTCAGAAGGCATTACATTGTGTCTTTGTGAATTTAGAGAAAGCATATGACAGGGTGCTGAGAAGGGAAGTGTGGTATTGTATGAGGAAGTCGGGAGTTGCAGAGAAGTATGTAGGAGTGGTGCAGGATATGTATGAGGGATGTGTGACAATGGTGAGGTGTGCAGTTGGAATGTCAGATGGGTTCAAAGTGGAGGTGGGATTACGTCAAAGATTGGCTCTGAGCCCTTTCTTGTTTGTAGCGGTGATGGACAGGTTGACAGACGAGATCAGGCAGGAGTCTCCGTGGACTATGATGTTCATGGATTACATTGTGATCTGTACCGAGAGTAGGGTGCAGGTTGAGGAGAGCCTGGAGAAGTGGAGGTATGCACTGGAGAGAAGAGGAATGAAAGTCAGTAGGAGCAAGACGGAATACCTATGCATGAATGAGAGAGAGGACAACAGAATGGTGAGGATGGAAGGAGTAGAGGTGACGGAGGCTTATGAGTTTAAATACTTGGGGTCAAGTTTTCAAAGTAACAGGGAGTGTGGAAGAGAGGTGTAGAAGAAAGTGCATGCAGGGTGGAGTGGGTGGAGAAGAGTGTCATGAATGATTTGTGACAGAAGGGTACCAGCAAGAGTTAAACGGAAGGTTTACAAGATGGTTGTGAGACCAGCTATGTTATATGGTTTGAAGACAGTGGCACTGCCAAAAAGACAGGAGGTGGAGCTGGAGGTGGCAGAGCTGAAGATGCTCAGATTTTCATTGGGAGTGACAAAGAAGGACAGGATTAGGAAGGAATATATTAGAGGGACAGCTCAGGTTGGACAGTTTGTAGACAAAGCAAGATTGGCAAGATTGAGATGATTTGGACATGTGTGGAGGAGAGATGCTGGGTATATTGGGAGAAGGATGCCGAATATGGAGCTGCCAGGGAAGAGGAAAAGAGGAAGACCAAAGAGAAGGTTTATGGATGTGGTGAGGGCGGACATGCAGGTGGCTGGTGTGACAGAGGATGATGCAGAAGACAGGAAGAAATGGAAATGTATGATCAGCTGTGGCGACCCCTAATGGGAGCAGCCAAAAACAGTAGTAGTAGTTGTGTGTGTGTGTGTGTGTGTGTGTGTGAGGGGGCATCCAATTTCACTCAGTGTGTGTGTGTGTGTGTGTGTGTGTGTGTGTGTGTGTGTGTGTGTGTGAGAGAGAGAGAGAGAGAGAGAGAGAGAGAGAGAGAGAGAGAGAGAGAGAGAGAGAGAGAGAGAGAGAGAGAGAGAGAGAGAGAGAGAGAGAGAGAGAGAGAGAGAGAGAGAGAGAGAGAGAGAGAGAGAGACAGAGAGACAGAGAGACAGAGAGAGAGAGTGTGTGAAGGGGCATCCAATTTCATTCAGAGAGGATTCACATAATAGCTGCTCAGCCTTGACAGGTTTTCTACCCATATACACTTACACATGCCGTTTTGAAATTCTAATAATGGTTCTACACAGACTGTTTATATTTGGAGTAAACAACAGTGACAGTTGGTACAAACACAACAGCAGATATGAGACATACACTAAAGTCGAAATGTTGGCAGTGAGCTGGGAATCGGGACATCCACCTCAGGAAAAATCACATTTGCATTGGTAGGATTTTTCCTCTGTCTCTAAAAGTGGAACCTACATTGTTCAAACAGAACAAAAGTAAGGATGGACTTAGCCATTATAAAGGATTTGCTGTAAGTAAGTTGCAGAGGTGGGACCAAGTCACTAAGTCTTGACACTGAAGTCCAAGTAAAGATGGTTGAGTCTGAAGTCAAGTCACAAATTGCACTGATCAGGTTTTGAGTCCTAAAAAAGTCTTAATGTGTTTTTGATCAAATTAATTTAGTTTTTAATTTCCTACATTAACAGAACTGTGTTTTCCCTTGTAAGTGTAAAAATATTCAATAGCTTTTCCATTTTGTAAAACAGAACTGCAGATAATAATTTATGATTTTTGGCAACATAGCTAATGTGCAAATTGGCACAATTTCAAGTCAACACCTACACACTACCCCTATACACTTTTTCTCCATGTGGAGCCTCCACCTTACTGTGGGCCATCCCAGGTGTATCCCACATCCCAGTTATGTACTATTCTGGAATCTGGCTGTTCTGGTCTTAATGCTCCTTGGTCTTTTAAGGTAAGGACAGAGACTAAAACAAAAAGATTATCACGGTGAGAGATATCCTGGAGAAGTTTCAGGAATTTATAGATTTCAGCTAAGGGTGAAAGGTCACATGTGATGATTTTGAAAGCTGTACGGCATACAATGTCCAGCAGTTTCCTGTCCTTAGCTGTATTGTCAACCCCAGGTCATCTAATTACTAAAAAAACAAAATATCAAAAATATATTGGACAAGCCCAAATGCACTAAAATCGTTTCACAAAAATAGAGCCCCAAGTCTTTTCAGTTTTTTTTTTCAGTTTGAGTCTGAATTCAACAAAATTATGACTTGATTCAGACTCATATCAAAGTCAACTTGAGTCAACACTTCTGCTGGGTTTTATGTCAGCATGCAAGTTTGTGTGCCACATGCTGAAGCCGTGTGTGTGTGTGTGTGTGTGTGTGTGTGTGTGTGTGTGTGTGTGTGTGTGTGTGTGTGTGTGTGTGTGTGTGTGTGTGCGTGTGTGCGTGTGTGCGCGCATGCACACATGCACACATGCATACTGCAATTTTCAGGCCAAGCAGAGAAGGACTAGACAAGCATGATGGCATATCCCCTGCAGTGGAGATGGACATGCTTTCAGTGTTGAAATTATACTGGTACTCTTACCTCATTTCATCACCTCGTTCCAGTTTGTGTTTTCTTTATTCTATGACTGCAGTTATACTGAGAGGGTTCATTTTTTATATGAGAGGGTTCATTTTTTGTCAATAGCCATGTTTCCATCTAAATAATTTGTTTTCTTTAGCTGGTTTTAAACAATCAAAAATATCTCTATGCACAGAACACAGAACAAATCAAAACAAAACAAACTAATGTTAAAGACTTGGTTGCCTGTGGAGAAATAAAAAAAAATTGCATTCCTGCATTATCTCCCTCGATATCTTAACTTTACCACCACAATGAATGCCAATGAGGTCACAAGTTTTTTTTTTTAATGATTTGCCAATTCCATCCAGATTTTTCCCCCACCACTTAAAAATTTGCATAAAATAGCTTGACAAACATATTTTATGCAGATATCTTTGAACTATTATTTAATCACCCTTAGCCAAAGAGCAAGTCTGCCATCTTTTCAGAATGCACAAGTTTTGGAATTGAAGATATGACGAGGTATTGTTATACATCCTTCAAATTTACTGTGGCCCGTTTTCAATTGCCCAGCGAGATGGCAGAAAGTTTGAGTGTTTGACTCAAGCATAACCCTCAGGGGTGCCTTTCGGACGAACTGCAAGGAAAGTTGATTATAAGGAGTGTATTGGATCGATCTGTCTTTGAAATAAAAAAAACAAAGCCATTCCCCATTTTGGCCATATTCAGCATAGTAGGGTCCTGAGGGACAAGAATATGGAGGCTGGATGGAGGCTGGGGAGGTTCAAATATTACCAAAACACAGAGGGGAGTGTGCTTTTGTTGCATTTACAGTGCCCCCCAGGGCCTTAGACTGTAAGAGCAATGTTATTCACCCAGACAGTTCTTTAAAGGAAGAAATAAACTCTAGCCAGTAGACACACAGCAGGGTGTGTGCTTTTCTGAGGGAAAAGTTATAGGATAAGCAAAAAAAAAAAAAAAGATACTGAGAAGAATGTCATACTTTACATAACAAAGGAGCTGCTGTGTGCTCTTCTCTATAACTGGAACAAGGCTCTGAGACTGTGTAGCGACGAGGATGATATCACAGAGTTTTTAGAGAGCCTACCTCATGCACACAGGAACAAAAGCATGCGCGCACACACACACACACACACACACACACACACACACACACACACACACACACATGCGCGCACGCGCACACACACACACACATAGACTTACTGTACACTCACACACACCGAGTCAAGATTCAGCAGCGTAGAGATTCATATCACCTTCTGTCAATGTCTTACATACTTGGAGAGAAGTTTGAGGAAGGTCGTGAGTCACTTGATATTCAGGACACGAAACACGGCAGAGCTTTCCTGACAGTGGAAACAGACAGCTCACCATCAGCAGAACAATCAATCACTGCAGGGCCAGAACCTTCATCAGGGACTTCTGAAGCATTTGGATCTCTAGAGAAGTTTCACAGAAAAGAAAGGGCAGGACGGTGGATGAATCCATCCAAAATGAAGCACATAGTACTGCTAGAATTTAGCCATGTAGACATATTCACAATGAGCAAAATCCAATGATTTCAAATTTGATTGTTTTTAAATACGTGGCACATTTGGAGCACAACAGCAGGTTGACTCATGTTGTCAGGGCGGGGAAAACACACACTACCCTGTGAATTCACACTCTGATGTAAATGCACAATGAAACATGCAAATTAAAGTGACTTGACTGCTTTAAAGGTTGAGCTAATTTTTCCATTTTATGTGCCAAAGAAGACAGCTGTAAACCTCAAAGAGCCCTGTGGATAATTATCTAATGACCTTTAAAACAATGTTGGGGCTGCAAAGGTCAGGCAAAGCATGGGGATGATTGGTAGTTAACAGTCCCTGGAATTCATCACATGATGATTAAGTCAGTGTTTGTTTGTGTGTGTTTTCATTAAGGGATGAAAATAGAATGGCGGTTAAGCCTGAAAACCCTCTTCAAAGATCAGCTAAATTATCCTGGGGTATTATTTTGGCTCACCCCTCAATCATAAAACATTCACATGGCATTAAAGTTCACGCAAACAAACTCTTGATCTCCCATTGTTTTCTACCTCTCGTGCTTGTTTTATAAGGAGGTGACATACAAGAATGTAAATGTGCTTTCTTTCCCCTCCCTCTTTTCGCCTTCTCTCTCTTCGTGTGTGTGTGTGTGTGTGTGTGTATGTGTGTGTGTGTGTGTGTGTGTGTGTGCGTGTGTGTGTGTGCGTGCGTGTGCGTGTGTGTGCGTGTGTTCGCGCGCGCGCACAAACGGGCATCTGTAGGCATGTGTGCCTTCAACAGCAGGTGGTGGGGTGGCGTGACAATCATTACAGGTGATAAATATTTAAATCACTCCCCCTGATGGCGGCGGAGAAACATTTACTGTGGATAAGCACCCCTGCTATTTGCTTTACAAGCCTCAGTGCATTGCTCTCTGGGAGGCGAATAGAAGGATTCAAAAGACGCAGCGAGAATAATCAGCATTTGAGCGGGAAAGGCGACAAGGTGGGTATAGAGACAGATGGAGGAGGACACGGGGGGTGGGGGTGGAGGGGGGGCTAACCCACCGAGAAATAAGGGAAAAGATTAAAAAGATGGGCAGATTCAATTATTTTCATATTCAGGCAAAGTGCACAATAGTTGCTAATAAATGCACTTTACATGTTGAACTGATCTTAAATGGATCTAAAAAATTGGATTTCCCAGCTAGGGTGAATATATATGACCTTGAACGCATCTACTCTTATTGTGAACATGACAGGAAAACATATGTTGAATGAGAGGGAGATGTATATCTGCTATTCATGGTGCTAAAAGTCCAGAGAAAATACAGTTGTACAGCTCGTTTAATGGCCATTTTTGCTCACTAAAAGGTTGAGTGTGTTTGCTTGTGTGTAATGTAATGTAATGTATGTGTGTGTATGTGTGTGTGCATGCGCACATGCACATGTTCATCCATATCTGTTTTTTTGTGTTTTTTTTTTTTCATAAAACATTCCCACACACAGTGGCAGTTAAAGTACCAAATGGAACAGCAAATCCACTTTGGCAAGACCATAACTACATGTTTCACAGCTGTATTCACATATACCCCTCCTTATGCAAACACCGCAAATGGGCCATTGAACGTGACTGTTTGAACAGTGTCTTCTTATGTTAAAGTTATAACCTGACAATAAATCTCCCATAAAACCAATGGTACTGGTTTTTTAATAGACTTAATAAAAAATTTTTTTATGAAACTCGTTTGTCTCTTGCAGTGTGTTCACTCCAGCTGGAATGCAATATTGCTGCGTGCAGCCCATCACAACCTGACTCATGGACCCTTGTAGGGGAAATCACTCGCATTAAGAGAGAAACACAAAACCAATAATGTTGAAACTAAGAATGAAAGCTGCTGGTGACGCAGGAAAACCGATTCATTTACTCAACACTTACCGATAAAATGCAACCGATCCCATAAGGCTGAGCAGCTCAGCCTCTCTATTTTCAATTCATCAATATGATCAGTACTTATGAATGCTTATGTCTGTTTGCCTCCTGCCCCTCGTCTGCTCGGCATGGCAAATGTCGAGAGACGGAAAGGTACATAGCCGCACGCTGTTCATATAAAAGATCAATGTGTATTCCCCATACCCCAAAGTTAATACAGGGTTTAGATCACGTTCAGATGATGAAATGGATTACAGCAGGCTTGTACGGCCAGACTGCAGCTCTTGATCAAATCAACTGAGCAGGAACAGCAAGCATGTAAGTGTGTATAGTAATTCTGTGGCAGCAGCTAATATCTGTTAAATCTAAAGACAATGATGTTATTGATTTTCAACCTTTTTTTTATATAGAAACATTTTCTGTGCAAAATGCATTATAACAGGTCAAAGGCAGAACAGTTATGTTGAGGCAGGAGCAGGCCTTTCTGAGAAATTCACCAATAACTGGTTGGATAGTACTTTTAGATCATATCTTTTATGAAAGCAATGCTGGCTACACATTTGCGGCATCTTAATAATAATTAGTGTCTGGTCAGAAATACCAGCATGTGAGACCCTGCATGTAAAGGCATTGTCCACTTGGGTTTGCGCTGATCATTACTTTGGATACAGTACATGTGTGTTGCCAAGAGTGTGGTGATTGGATCCTGTGGAAACAAGGGGTTTGAAGACCTAGCTTCAACACCTCTGAAAAACATCTTTCCCAATATATGGAAATATATGTGAAAGCACATAAATATGCACTCAACACACATTTCACATCCATTAGCCCTCAGCTCTTTGAATATGCCTCACTTTTGTCATTCTAATGTCTTCCTGGTGAACTGGTCCAACAAACTGTTGGACACCTCCTTTATGTCCCTCTTACAACTTTAACCTCACTGTGTGCCATATTGTTTGAATATATGCATAGTCCACTGTCCAAAATGTCTTTTACAATGTCTTTTTGACTCTTCAAGTTAAACTTACGCATCTTACATTCAGCAGGTGCATGTTGGGTTGTTGAGTGACAGAATAAGAGCATCAACGAGCAATCGTCTATTTCTCAACTGCATATCAAACTACCCCAGCCTTCATTGTATACCTGTGAAACACCAGAGCCTTTAAGAGGTGCACTTATAAGTTCAGAGAGAGAGTGGTGTATGAGTACGCTTCCGGCATTTGTGGGCACAAAGTATTCCCATCAAAATAAATCTTCTCTTTCAACTGATGCCCATTTCCTGTAAGCATTAAGAGGCACTCCACCTATTGGCTTTGCCTTCTCCTTGCATCTCTGTATTTCCTGTAAGGCGAGTAGAAGGCATATTGGAGGCCGCGTCTGTCTCCGTGACTGTCTGCTGTACATTAGCAGTGCACTGATGCATAATATGTATGACAAAATGCACTTAGAGTTGTAATACACTGATGATAAGTGAATTGTCAATGCATTACATTTGAATCTGACATTTTGCTGAGGCTGTCAGCCCTTTCTGAATGTGTGACCTAAATAGAAAATCCTTGTTCCTATTATTATTTCTGCCAGGCTGTAGCCTGGAGGGGATTATGTCTTTGGTCGCACGAGTGACCGTATGTGTGTGTTTGTGTGGGTGACTGTCCGCAGCTAATCTCGCAAACTGCTGGACCTATCAGCCAATTTTTTTTTTTTTGTGCAGAGTTATGAGTGTAAGATGAAGAACCTCTCATGGTTGTAGTGATTCAAAACCTTTGAAAAAATGTTTGTTCTCACTATTGCCTCTCCCTCCTCCATTCACTCTATAGCTTGCTCGACTAACGCTGCTCTCCGTCGCTGCCCAATCGAAGTCAACCTTGCACATTTACGGTTGAGTCAGATTGGGCAGCAAGTGTCAGACTGAAAACATTATGTATTTGGATATGAGTCTTGAAAGTAAACGAGAAGTCGATAGTATTTTGCACGCCCACAAATCATTTACTGCTGATCTCAGCACAGGAAAATCGGAGGGACACTGGATGAACCAAAAATAATTCACCTTATTCACTTCGCCACCACACGGAAATGCCATAGTCTCTAATGGTAAAACTTAGTTATAAAAATACAATTTCAGGGCATCGGAGTGGCATGGCGGTCTATTCCATTGCTTACCAACATGGGGATTGCTGGTTCGAATCCCTGTGTTACCTCCGGCTTCGTCAGGCATCCCTACAGACACAATTGGCCGTGTCTGCGGGTGGGAAGCCGGATGTGGGTATGTCTCCTGGTTGCTGCACTACTGCAGCGACAGGTGCCCCGATCTAGTTGATTGGGGCATCTGTTCGGAGGGGAGGAGGAACTGGGGAAAATAGTGTGATCCTCCCATGTGCTACGTTCTCCTGGCAAAACTCCTCACTGTCAGGTGAAAAGAAGCGGCTGGTCACTCCACATGTATCAGAGGAGACATGTGGTAGTCTGCAGCCCTCCCAAGCTTGGTAGAAGGTGTGGAGTAGCGACCGGGATGGCTCGGAAGAGTGGGGTAGTTGGCCAAGTACAATTGGGGAGCAAAAGGAAAAAAAAATACAGCGAATGCTGCGTATTAACGTTTTTTTGTTTTCCTCCATATTTCCTGTTCAATCGACTTGAGCACTGTGCAAGTCTTATAATGGCAGGAATAACACTGTTTTTTCTGTCTGTGTGTACGTGTATTTCCCTTCTCCTGGTGCGTGAAAAAAGGGGTGATTTGTCACCAAGTTTGAACACCAGAGAAGGGGAGATACAGAGTGCACTCCTCTAGTGGCTGTTGTGTTGGAAATTAGGTGTTGATGAAATCCAAACTTTCGGGATGATACTTCTGTTTTCATTGTTCTTCTGATTCAAACCTTTAAGTCAATCTCCCTTTCTCACTCACGCTTCCATTAACATTTTCTTGATATGATCTGTTCCTTAGAAGTACAACACTAAATATGTGAATGCTGCATAAAAAAGTCCTGCTTTATGCGTGATTTTTTTCTTCAATTTGTACAAAGAGATACCTATCATTCCCTACTTTCTTACTTACTTGTCAAAATGGGCATAAGGATATTTTAATTGTCTAGTATACACTGACTCTCTACAATTGTTACTGTTAGATAAGAGGAACTGTTATCATTGTGTTTATCAGTATGTAATTGTATTAATGATTCTTCTAAGACAATTCCTCATGTGTGAAAACCTACTCCATCTCTTTATCCATCCATCCATTCTTCCATCAATCCTACATATCATCCAATTCATTGTTAAGATGGGCTGTAGCCTATCTGCTTATGCATTTGGTGAGAGACAGGGAGCTAGTAGGTTAGTAGTCAATCAAAACTCAATTAAAACATAAAAAACTTACTTGGCTGCAAATAAAATTTGTTCCAGATGCTGAACTGAATGTCTACATAAGCTCTAGCCATCTTGGCTATTGATTTAAAACAGAGGCTTGATCTCAATTAGGATTGAGTTGGATAAACGGGGGTTAATTATAAACAATTAATTAATTAATTGCATCAATCGATCAATCAATCTAGAGGTATAGTTTTACAGTCCAAAACTTACTCCACAACTTTGACAGGGAAAATGGCTGATTATACACAGCCATTTAAAAAAAAAAAATGTTTCCCTCAAAAACAGTTGTTTCGATTCTATTTTGAGTATACAAACTAAAATGTGTTAGTAGAGTGAGCCCCTTCCCAAAAATTAGGTTTCGTTTATCTGCCATTACTGCTTCTCCCATCACTGTTGCTTGTTGGTTTGGATGATGATGATGATGATAATAATAATAATAATAATAATAATAATAATAACTTTATTCATATAGCACTTTTCTAAAACAATGTTGCAAAGTGCTTTACAAAGAAATAAAACCAGACAAGGCAAAAATAAGAGTAAGACCAAATAAGTAAGAGTAAAAATAAAAACAGTATAATTAAATAAAAAAAAATATCAAGACAAGATTTAAAAGAAGCTAGAGACTTGGTGTGTCTTAGTTTGACAGGAAGAGAGTTCCATAGTGTGGGGGCTCTAACAGCAAAAGCCCAGTCACCCTTTGTAACATATGGAGACTAAGGACTAACCAGCAGAGCTCCATCTGTGGCTCTTAATGGTCAAGAAGGTGTATACTAGGTTAATAAATCAGAAATGTATGTAGGAGCAAGACCAATTAAAGCCTTAAAAGTGAGCAATAAAATTCTAAAATCAATTCGAAATATAACAGAGAGCCAGTGTAGGGAGGCAAGCACAGGAGTGATATGGTCATGCCTCTTTGTCCTGGTAGTGAGCCGAACAGCAGCATTTTGTACCAACTGCAGATGGTGGTGGGAGCCCTTGCTGATACCAGAATAAAGTGCATCACAATAGTCAAGCTGCGAATAGATAAAAGCATGTACAACTTTTTGCAGATTGGTAATTGATAAAAAATGACCTAATTTTGGAAATTAACTTGAGCTGGAGAAAGCATGATTGAACAACATGTTTGATTTGTTTAATCAATGTTAGCATCAAATATTACCCTAAGAGTCCTAGCAGCCTACTTAAAGACAACCTGACATACCACCAAGTTTAGTACCGAAAGGGCTGACGGAATTTGGGGGACCGAACAGAATGACCTCAGACTTATCATCATTACATTTAAGAAACTTTTTGGACATCCAGGATTTAATGTCAGAGAGGTAAGTTGTGAGATTTGCTAGGGTGCTAGGATCTGTGGGTTTTAGTGGCATGTATAACTGCGTGTCATCAGCATAAAAATGGTAAAGCACAATGTGATTTTGAATGACCTGGCCAAGGGGCAGTATGTATATAGAAAAGAGAAGGGGGCCAAGAACTGAGCCATGAGGGACACCACAGCTCAACTGAGCCATCGAGGAAGTAGAGTTACCCAGAACAACAGAAAAAGGGCTGTTGGTGGGGTAAGAGCGTAATAAGCTAAGTGCTGAGCCCTTGATGCCAAGCCAAGTCTCTAAGCGATGTAAGAGGATGTTATGATCGACTGTGTCAAAGGCAGCACTTAAGTCTAAAGACCTAAAATCGAGCGGTCACCTCTATCTGCAGTCCTTAGTGACGAGTGAAGTGCTCTAAAACCAAACTGGAAACTGTTAAAAACACTATTAGTGTTCATAAAAGAAATCAATTAAGAAGAAATTACTCTCCCCAGAACCTTAGATAGAAAAGACAATTTGGAGATTGGTCTGTAGTTACTTAAGGGCAGGAGATCTAAATTAGGTTTCTTCAGCAACGGGTGAATGACAGCACGCTTAAAACTGTCTGGAAAAGAACCAGACACCAGAGAATTATGAACAATTTGCAGAATAACGGGGCTGATAGTTGAAAATACCTCCTTCAACAGCTTAGTGGGAATGATGTCTAAGATGCAGATGTAGGAGTTCATATTGGAGACTGTACTCTCACACTGAAATTGAAGGTGCTAATCTGCTGGATGTTAAAGTAAGTAACTTAACATTTCAAAGTATTAGTATTCAATTTCATAATATGCGCCTGTGTTTTGGACTTAGATCATTTTGCCACGTGTTTTTAAGATCAAAGAAATAGCTTTCTAATGTTAACTTGATGCGCAGTGTAATATTAAGCAAATGTTAGGGTTAGTGCTAAACAGGACTAACATTTTCCGAGCGAATAAGGGAAAATTATTTGAAAATCAGGGTTTCCATCTTTAAGGTATGTAATGTCACGAGCCTATGATATTTGGCTGACAATGATTGACAACATTAGCCAGACCGGCACATGTTAAATAGCTAACTTTAACTAGCTAGTTTCTGACATTCACTGCCCTGCCACTATCATGGCAAAGCCTCATGTGTAAAGTTAGTTTTTCTGAATAGAGTCGCTTGACAGTGTTGCAAGTTTCGTTAGCTAATGTCAACCGATGATGCATACCTCTAGTCAGTCTTGGTAACATTAGCATTTTCAAAATATGTTTTTTTTTACACTAATAACGTTAATCACTTGTCAGATGCCGTGGTGGCACCAACATACTTAGCCTACATTAGCTAATTTAACATTGGCTTTACTGTGGAGGCAAGCACATTAACTTTGAGTTCAAGGATCATGTTTTAAGCTTCTGTAAGGAACTAACATTAGGCTAAGTTACCTTGCAAGCTGGTTTCAAGTCTAAAGTATAATGAACGAGCATACATAGCATACATTACATACATGTACACCTTTAAACAAACGGCATAATAAATGTATTGCTCAATACTGTCCATACTGCCATTACTCATTTAACATGGAATATACTTCACTCATATCTGTCTATGAATGTTCTCATTCATCCAGGTCATGGTTATCCAAAGGAGTTGAATCAAGTGCAACTGGACTTGGTATATATCCGTGAAGACATTTTGACTCTCATCCAAGAGGCTTCCTCAGTTCGTGCCTTTCTGACTAGACCAAGCTAGTCTGACAGGCTGGTGATGAGACTCAGAATTTATCCTCTTTGGAGTCGTTGTCAGAGCTATAGATGTCCATGGCTCTTTGTGTTCCGATGTTTACCAACGCCCGTCGCTAACAGAGCCATAGATATGAGTGGCTCTTTTGTGTACCCATGTTTGGCCGCGCCCGTCGTTATCAGAGCTATTGATATGCGTGGCTCTCCTGTGCTCCGATGTCCAGCCACGTCCGTCGCCATCGGAGCTATTGATTTGCATTTGTTTAGCAGCGACGGTCGTTGGGGGTGTTAGTTTCGACTTCATTATTCAGTGGTCATATTTCAAAAAAGGACTGGTTGTTAAAATCCCTAGTGTTTGCACTGCAACAGATTCAGTGGAGATCAAACTGGAGATGTCTGCCAAGGTGACATTGCCACCACCAGGACACATCATCAGTTGTGTACCTCAGCATCACAGGGTGTTTCGGCCTTTTATCACAAGACACCCTCCGCTGAGGCAGGCCCACCACAGGTTGATCGGTCCTGGGTGTGTGATCTGTGGTTAGCTGTTCACCCTGGCAGCCCAGACGGCGTCTCTCCTTTTGAGCCAGATCCAGTGGCTAGTCCTCTCAGCAGTGTTGGCTAGCTCTTTGATCACTCTCCTGTGGGCCTGCCCCCTGACTCCTAGTTCCCTCAGGAGTTTTGCTGTGGAGCTGGCAACAAAGCCCCTACAACCCACCTCCACAGGGCGCACCTTCACCTTCCAGCCTCTGTCCTCTGCTTCGGCTGCTAGGTTGGCATACCGCAGCTTCTTACGCTCGTACGCTTCATCGACTGCATCCTCCCAGGGGACTGTGAGCTCAATGATGTAAGCGAGCTGGTTAGAATTGGACCAGAGGACGAGGTCTGGTCGCAAGGTGGTTGTTGCGATCTCTGTCGGGAAGATGAGCTTCTGGCCTAAGTCCACTCGCATTTCCCAATCCCTGGCTGAGTTTAGTGAGCCTAAGTTGGGAAGTGAAGGGTTGGCCTTCAGTTTATCCCCCTGTCGAATGAAAGCTGGGAACCGCCGGGGCCCTTCCTGGTTGTTGAAGGGTTGGGCATTGATGGAAACCCTCTTGCAATCGAGTTCAGCTGCCAAGCACCTGAGCACCTGATTGTGTCGCCAGGTGTATCTGCCTTGGGTAAGGCTGGTCTTGCAGCCAACCAAGATACGCTTGAGGGTTGCTGGGGCTGTACACAGGGAGCAGGATGGATTCTCTCCAAACCAGAGATTTAGATTTATGGGAGAGGGCAGGACATCATATGTGGCCTTGATGATGAAACTCAGCCTGTTTGATTCCATGCTCCAGAGCTCACTCCATGTAAGTTTCCTCTTTTCAAGAGAGGAAAGAGAGTCGTTGGAGCCGTTAGTGACCGACTGTTGTTCTTGGAGGCTAGGCTTCTTGAGTCTCCTGGGTAGAGATGAAAGGACGGCATTGTGAGTGGGAGATAGGTGGTGTCGCAGACATCCTCCTCTGTTGAGGGATGGTTTTTCCAGTTTCACATAGATGGCTTCCTTCACCCCTCTTTCAAACCATCTATCTTCTCTGTCCAAAATGTGTACGTTGCTGTCCTCGAAGGAGTGTGTCTTCTCCTTTAGGCGTAGATAGACTGCTGAGTCTTGTCCTGAGGAGTTTGGCCTTCTGTGTTGGGCCATCCGTTTGTGTAGTGGTTGTTTGGTTTCTCCTATGTATAGGTCAGTGCAATCCTCATTACATTGTACAGCATACACCAGATTGCTTTTTTGGGTGTGTGGTACACGGTCTTTGGGATAAACAAGTCTTTGTTGGAGTGTGTTGCTGGGTTTGAAGTATACCGGGATGCGGTGTTTGTTGAAAATTCTCCTGAGTTTCTTGGAGACCCCAGAAACATACGGGATGACTGTGCTATTCCTTCTGTTCCCTTTCTCCTCGTCGCTCACCTCGTTGGTCTTTTTGGAACATGTTGCAGTTTTCACAAAGGTCCAACTGGGGTAGCCGCAGGTTTTTAAAGCTCCCCTCAGGTGTTTGTGTTCTTCTCATTGGGCCTGAGTGCTGCTGGGCACATTGTCAGCTCTGTGTTGCAGAGTTCTGATGACGCTCAGTTTGTGTTCCAGAGGGTGGTGTGAGTCGAAAAGTAGATATTGGTCTGTGTGTGTAGGTTTCCCGTAAACCCCAATGTGGAGGCCCCTGTCTTCCCCAATGTGGACGTCACAGTCCAAGAAGGGCAAACTGTTGTTCTTTACATCTTCCCTTGTGAACCTAATGTTCTTGTCCACCGAGTTGGTGAGTTTGGTAAACGCTTGCACCTCTTGTGTTTGGATTTTGACCCATGTGTCGTCCACATATCTGAACAAGTGGCTCGGAGGTGTTCCTCTGAAGGAGTTCAGGGCCCTGTGTTCTACCTCTTCCATATATAAGTTGGCCACAATGGGCGGTACTGGTGAGCCCATTGCACAGCCGTGTTTCTGTCTGTAAAACTGGCCCCTGAATTGGAAATATGTAGTGTTTAGGCAAAGGTCCAGTAGTTGGCAAATCTGGTCTGGGCTGAGGTTGGTCAATAGCTCCGATGGCGACGGGCGCGGCTGGACATCGGAACACAGGGGAGCCACGCATATCAATAGTTCCGATAACGACGGGCGCGGCCAAACATCGGTACACAAAAGAGCCACTCATATCTATGGCTCTGTTAGCGACGGGCGTTGGTAAACATCGGAACACAAAGAGCCATGGATATCTATAGCTCTGACAGCGACTCCAAGAGGATAAATTCTGAGTCTCATCACCAGCCAGTCAGACTAGCTTGGTTTAGTCAGAAAGGCACGAACTGAGGAAGCCTCTTGGATGAGAGCCGAAACGTCTTCACGGATATATACCAAGTCCAGTTGCCCTTGATTCAACTCCTTTGGATTCACTCATATCCAAAGGAATTGAATCGAGTGCAACTGGACTTGGTATATATCCGTGAATATATACCAAATCCAGTTGTACTCGGTTCAATTCCTTTGAATAACCATGACCTTGATGAATGAGAACATTCACAGACGCGATACTTCAGTCATACTTTAACTTCATTACACATATAGCTGTTACATAGTCCTTAAATTGTAAAACATTGACATGGTTCTTAAATTTTAAATACAATACACACTGAATACAGACAGTTGGTCTTACTGAACGACGTTGGACATGCCCCCACATGTTCTGCCCGCGTCGCCCTAACTAGCAAGCATGCTGAAGCCGAGCTAAAACATTCTTGTTTCGACTAACTAAAGTCGCTTAGTAAAATTACACTTGACACAGGTTTTTTACCATCAGCGTGTTCCTTGTAACATACAGAAAACATATGTACACAGTTAAACAATTTACAACCGTTATTTTTACCTGTAAGAGGAGATAGAAAGGAATGAAGCGTACGCGAGGTTGCTAGCTTCTAGCCCAAAGTATGAAAGAGCCGTGAGTACCACACTCCTACTCCCCCACAGGAAAAAATACGGAAGCTCAGAGCGGTCAAAACACATTCCACATCGAAGCGACGGATTAAATTTGGGGAAATAAAAAAACCCTACAGAATATTATTTTAGATGCATTTTATTAACACGTTGAGGAAAGCGAATTACAGCGCATTGTCAATATATTTCATATCCATTACACATGCAGTTCAGATCACGCTATTTTTTGACGAATTTGAACGTTCAAAATGAGGAATACATAAGTTATGAGCTATCTATATTACCCTATGAAATTGTTTACCTAAACAAAGTTTACTAGATATCAATTTGGTCACTTTATTTCACGCACAAGTGATCAAAATATATGGGTTTGATAAAATACTAGCGCCACGTGTCCACTGGAAACCAGATTCCTTTATTTGATCACGCAGTTTATGGACCCATTGTCCAAGTTACTGGTGACAACCTTGGTCTCCATTCTTTATTTGGGTTTACCACAAAACCAAATAACCAAAAGGAAAAAAAAGTTGTTTTCAAACCCCAAAACACACTGCGCCATGCAGAAGTTGGTCCACCCAAAGGATCGGGTCCCCTGGCACAAACAGAGCGATATAGTGTACGCGGTTAAGTGCCAGGAGGATTGCCGTGACTTACACACTGGGGAAACTAAACAGATGCTAGCCAAAAGAATGACACAAACAGGGGTGCATGTAGCTTTTTTGGTCTGGTTCTCAAGGGAGCAACTGGATGTGTTGCTTGGTACTCAGTGTTTACGCGACATGGTTATCCTGCAAGCTGCCGTCATCACTACCCTCCCGACTGCTCTCCTCACTGTCTTCCTCTCTTTCAAACATTGCAGATGACGATGTAGGCCTACTTCTTTCTCCCCGGTTGAGTCTACGATTCGCTGTTTGCATCGATAAGTCAACATCTGGCTTCGGGTCAAAAGTCTCTGTTGTCATCTTAGACAAGTGGATGTGCATCAGTGGATGTGCATCAGGGATGAGAGGCGAAAGTCTGACAGGCGGGAACTATACTTGCTTTTTATTATATTGTAACGTGTGTGGTGGACACGTATTGGGGACAGAATTCAACCCAGGAACTAAGGGTTAAGTCATGGTTGCCCTGGCAGGTTAACGCAGGGTTAAGTTATGGTTGTCCAGCCAGTTTTCTTATTATTCTTGCCACCTCCGCTCAGTCGAGCTGTGGTTTGGTTGCTCTCTGATTTACCGTGGATTAAAGAAAGTTGCCTACACGGCTAAAGTGTGAACCTACGGTCTTCTCCGTTCCTTCGGCACTACACTGGTGACCCCGACGTCGGTTTTCGGATAAGTTTTCTGAAACCACACACATTATGGCTACGAACGCCGTTGCAATTAAACTGCCGGAGTTTTGGGAGTCTTCCGCGGCTACATGGTTCGCGCAGGCTGAGGCACAGTTCGCGCTCAGAGACATAACAGCAGACGAGACCAGGTACTACTACGTATTGGCAGCGCTGGGGTGCGCTACGGCTTCCAGGATAAGCGGTTTCATAACCAACCCACCGGCCGATGGTAAATACGCCGCACTTAAACATCTCCTCCTTGAAACTTTTGAACTGTCAACAACGGAGAGAGCACGTCGCCTCTTCGCAATTCAGGGCTTGGGAGATGGCAAACCATCGGAGCTAATGAGCAGGATGTTAAACCTACTGGGTCAAGAAAAGCCATGTTTCCTGTTTATGGAGCTGTTTCTGCGCAACATGCCGCCCCACGTCCAGACTGGGCTCGCTAACTCCACCATCACTGATCCCCGTGAGCTGGCAAAGGAGGCTGACCGATTCTTCGTCGCTACACAACGTTCCTCCCATGCCGGGGTGCTGGCTCCTACCTTCACTGGCCCCCCGCCGACATCGCGGGCGTGGCCCGACGGTGGCGCCACAGCATCAGACCGCTACAAGCCCTCTGGACTCTGTATGTACCACGCTCGATTTGGTGCGAAAGCTAAACGGTGCCGTTCCCCCTGCAACTACAGGCCGACGGGAAACGAGAGGGCCAACACTCAGTAGTGGCCATGAGTGTTGGCGATACGAGCAGGCTACTCTTCATCCTCGACACCATCTCCGGTCGGCGATTTCTTTGTGACACGGGCGCACAGAGAAGCGTGCTCCCTGCTACTGACGTCGACATCATGGGCGGGGAGCGGGGCCCCCAGTTGGCGACGGCTGACGGCAGCCCTATCCACACCTACGGCGTGCGGTCTGTAGAACTGTGTTTTGGTGGACAACGTTTCACGTGGGAGTTCGTCATGGCCAATGTAACGCTTCCCCTCCTCGGAGCTGATTTTTTGTGCGCTTACGGTTTGCTAGTGGACATTCAGAACAGCCGTCTGGTCGATGCCTTAACCTTCTCCTCCTTCGCATGTACGCGGAGGGAAGCGGCCTATGCAGGTCTAGCCAACTCTCTCTCAGAGGCAGACAAGTTCACCCGCCTCCTCGCTGAGTTCCCTGACCTCACCCAGCCTACCTTCTCTGCACCCACCGCTAAGCATGGGGTGGAGCATCACATTGCTACGAAGGGGCCCCCGGTCTACGCCAGAGCCAGGCGTCTCGACCCCGCCAAACTCGCCATTGCCAAGTCTGAGTTCGAGCACCTGGAACGCATGGGGATCATCCGCCGCTCTGACAGCCCGTGGGCGTCCCCACTCCACATCGTCGCTAAGCCTGATGGAGGTTGGCGCCCATGCGGGGACTACCGCCGACTAAATGACGCCACCACGCCCGACCGCTATCCTGTCCCGCATATCCAGGACTTTTCTGCAAACCTGTCTGGCAAATGCGTCTTCTCAAAAGTCGACCTGGTCCGTGGTTATCATCAAGTTCCCGTGCACCCCTCAGACATCCCCAAGACAGCGGTGACTACCCCATTCGGCCTATTTGAATTCCTACGAATGCCATTTGGACTCAAAAACGCGGCCCAGTCCTTTCAGCGGCTGATGGATTCAGTGCTCCGTGGCCTTCCTTTCCTCTTCGTCTATTTGGACGACATACTCATCGCCAGCGCCTCCAAGGAAGAACACCTGTCCCATCTTCATGCCCTCTTCACACGCCTCAGCCAGCATGGGCTGATCGTCAACCCGGCGAAGTGCCGGTTCGGGCTGACAGCCATTGATTTCCTCGGGCATCGCATCACTGGGGACGGGGCAGTCCCCCTGCCCTCAAAGGTGGAAGCGGTGGCGGCCTTTCCGCGCCCCCAAACAGCTCGTGCGCTCAGGGAGTTCATCGGGATGGTGACATTCTACCACCGCTTCATTCCCCGAGCCGCCTTTATCATCCGGCCACTGTACGAGGCGCTGAAAGGCATGTCCCCCAACCAGGCGGTCGACTGGACAGCAGAGCGGGACCGTGCGTTCACCGAGACTAAAGCTGCGCTCTCCCAGGCTACCCTGCTAGCGCATCCTTCACCTACAGCGCCTATTTCCATAACCACGGATGCATCGGACTATGCTGTTGGTGCGGTTCACGAACAGTGGGTGGGGGGGGCTTGGCAGCCTTTGGCCTTTTTCAGTCGCCAGCTTACACCCCGAGAGCGCAAGTATAGTACTTTTGACAGGGAACTCCTCGGTCTCTGGCTCGCTGTCCGGCATTTCCGTTTCCTGCTAGAGGGCCGCGAGTTTACTGCGTACGTGGACCACAAGCCCCTCACGTTTGCCATGTCCAAGACGGCCGAGCCATGGTCCGCTCGCCAGCAGCGACAACTCTCCTACATTTCGGAATTCACTACCGACATCCAGCACGTCGCTGGTAAGTCTAACCAGGTAGCTGACTGCCTCTCTAGGGCAGTGATTGGAGCGGTCCACCTAGGCCTTGACTATGCACAGATGGCCGTTGACCAGGCCACGGACCCGAGCATCCTCCGTCTCCGGGCCTCCGACACGGGGCTCCGCCTGCAGGACGTTCCTTTCAGCGACACAGGTGCCACCCTCCTGTGTGACGTCTCCACAGGACAGCCCAGGCCCATCGTCCCGCACAGCTGGAGACGCCCCGTATTTGAAGCTGTGCACGGCCTCTCTCATCCAGGCGGTAAGCCATCCGTGCGCCTGACCTCTGCTAAGTTTGTGTGGGAGGGACTTAAGAGAGACGTGAAAGCGTGGGCCGACTCGTGTGTTGCCTGTCAGCGGGCTAAGATACACCGCCACATTAAGGCGCCCCTGGAACGCTTCGCAGTGCCGGAGAGACGATTTGACCATGTCCACGTCGACCTGGTTGGTCCCCTACCCCCCTCCCATGGGTTCACCTACCTCTTCACTGTGGTGGACAGGACTACGCGCTGGCCTGAAGCTGTTCCCCTGGCATCCACGACGTCTGCTGATGTGGCCCGGGCTTTTATTGGGTCGTGGGTCTCACGTTTCGGTACGCCTTCCGACCTTTCATCTGACCGCGGGCCACAGTTTACCTCAGAGCTATGGAGTGCTGTGGGTGAGGCTCTGGGCGTCAAGCTTCATCGCACTACCGCCTACCACCCTCAGGCGAACGGCCTATGTGAGCGCTTCCACCGGTCCATGAAGGCTGCGCTTCGGGCTACTCTCAAGGACTGCAACTGGGTCGACAAGCTCCCATGGGTCATGCTGGGCCTGCGGACCGCCCCGAAGGAAGACCTACAAGCCTCCTCTGCGGAGCTGGTGTACGGCACGCCGCTGCGAGTCCCAGGCGATTTCATGCCCAATGCAACGCGTCCCTGGTCAGCTGTGGACCAACGAGCCTCCTTGCTGGACGGGGTCAGAGCTTTCACACCCGTCCCTACCGCCCAACACGGCGCGCCGGTGTCCCAGGTGCCCCCAGGTCTGCAGTCAGCGGACTACGTGTTCATCCGTCACGACGCACACCGCCCCCCTCTGCAACCCCCTTATGACGGCCCCTTCCGCGTCCTGGAACGGGGAACTAAGCACCTGGTGGTGGATTTTGGGGGCACGGCCGAGCATGTTTCAGTGGACCGAGTTAAACCCGCACACCTGGACTTGACGCAGCCGTTGGAGTTAGCCCAACCTCCTCGTCGCGGTCGTCCCCCGGCTCCGCCTCCTCCCCCCGTGGAGGCCCGAGCTGCCTCTTCTGCTCCTCAGGCCGACCTCCACAGGCCCGCGTCAATGCCTCCCAGAGACACTCCGGCCCCTGTTATCCGGAGCCGCCGCGGACGGCCTGTTGTCCCCCCGCGCCTGCCTGACTTCGATTACTAGGGCGAATTCTGGGGGGGCTCATGTGGTGGACACGTATTGGGGACAGAATTCAACCCAGGAACTAAGGGTTAAGTCATGGTTGCCCTGGCAGGTTAACGCAGGGTTAAGTTATGGTTGTCCAGCCAGTTTTCTTATTATTCTTGCCACCTCCGCTCAGTCGAGCTGTGGTTTGGTTGCTCTCTGATTTACCGTGGATTAAAGAAAGTTGCCTACACGGCTAAAGTGTGAACCTACGGTCTTCTCCGTTCCTTCGGCACTACACGTGCATAGATAAGTAGACACGTTGGCCCTCGGCTAACGGGTCGGACCCTTAGTCGACTGATTAACGTTGTCACTTGCGGAGTGAGAAACACGGGTTCGCGTCCCGGCTGTGGCGGTTCCCCGACTACCCCCCCAATTCGCTACATTGGTGTCAGAAGTGGGGTGGTGAGACAGTAAGGCCACCGGAAGCGTGAAGGAGCTGATATGCTTAAGCGCGGGGACGCGCTTCCCGAAAAAGTGGGGTAGTGTAACGTGCATGGATAAGTAGACACGTTGGCTAATGGGTCGGACCCTTTAGTCGACTGGTTAACGTTGTCGCTTGCGGAGTGGGAAACACGGGTTCGCGTCCCGGCTGTGGCGGTTCCCGGACTGCCCCCCGAATTCGCTACAATATTGAAATGTGAAAATCCCTTCTCACATGCAGCACTAATCAGGGCAGTGTAAGGGACAACAGAAGGACTTTATGAATGTTGAAGTAACTATCAGGATTACTTATCTTCCCTGTATTTGTTATGTTGTGAAAAAGACACGATAGGTGAAGCTCTACTCGGAGCGTACTCCATTTAATCAACCACACAACTAACAACATTCACTCACGTGACTCAGGTAAAAATGTTTAACAGGATTGGAACATGGCATTGTTGCAGCAATGTCAGACGTAACACCCCCCACAAGAACCTAAGTGTGATACTTGGTCACAAAGTCATGCAGGTGCACTGGCTAGGTACGTGCACAGACTGAGCGGGGCACAGGTGCAGCACTAGCCTCAAAGTTTGACTCCATGACTCCTAGCTGGACAGGAGGGGCTGAGGTGTTGAGCTGCAGAGGGACTGGGGATGCTGAGGTGTCAAGCTATGAGGCTGGTAGGGCTACTATAGGGGCCCCACCCAATCCTGGCCCAAGAGGGGCCTGTACCATGTGTAACCCTGTGGTTAAATTATAGGCCTTAGATATATTATATTGCACTATTAGATAAGAGTTTGGCCTATGTTTGTTATTTTGTTTACCTTTTGAATATGAATATATTATATTGTTGATATTGTTCTGCAAAACAGTTGTTTACCAATGTGAAATGCATTTACTTTTATTGTTGAAAACGTACCATTGTTGTGATTGGTTGGCAGTGGAGATAATAACTTACCTTGAATGTGATTGGTTGAGAGGGCAGCGAGGAACGTCAGGCAAGCAGACTGAACTGGGAGAGAGAGGAGGTCACTCGTCCCTTGTGTGAGCAAAACGGAGCAGTTTGATGTCGAGTTGTTATATGCTATTTTGCGGTGAGAGAAATGCAATTGAAGTTTAGTGAACAGTGATGTGTGCGGGTGTCTGACCGAGATCCATCCCGGGAACTGTTTGTGTGGACTGGGGGAGACAAACTGACTACTCGTCAGTCCCATATGTGGACCCAGTGATGTTACGGAGTGAGCTAGCCAGTCGGTGTTCGTTGCTAGCACAGCAAGACGCGCGAATGGACTGGATGCGGTAAGGGGCTTGCCCCACAGTGAGTCGGGCCGTCTTCTAGTTTAGCGAAGTAACGTTATCAGTTACAGTGTAGTGTTGTGTTCATGCGACCATCGAGGAACGCAGAAGGAGTCGTCTGTTGCCGTGTTGTGCTGCCGAGGCGAGCGCACGGTTCGACCATGAGATGGTGCTAACGGTTAACTAGCCAGTTAGCTAGGAGGGCTGCCTTCCTGACGTTCGCTGCTGCACTGCGGCGGGAAGCGCGAGACGAAGAGGAGCATTCATTCTTTGTGAGTACAAGCTGGATGTGCGGGCTCCCAAGGGGAGCGAAGAAGGCTGTTTAGGGCCCCAACGTACCCGATAAAGAAACAGGCCTGCAACTGGGGGTTGACTTTCTTTTATTTTTATTGCCGGCTTAGTTATAGGGTTGTTGAGCTGTATGCTAATGTGTTGGTCTGATTCATTTGTGTGTATATGAATGCAGATGCTTGTTAGCCATTGAGGCTTATTACTTTCATTCATTCTAATAATTATTAGTCATAATACATTTGTATATATAATTCTATGTACCTATGTGAGTGTGGATTATTCATGAGTGTTTATTCCTGTGGTGTCTAGGCTATGGTAAGTGACATGTTGAGTTAGCCTTAAAGGGGCCGTCCACCATATTTTTACAACCTTAAAGGGCTAGTCCACCTTTTTACTGGAAGTAACCTAGTGACACCCAGAGATGTGTAGACCATAGTATATAACCTTAAAGGGCTAATACACCATATTTTAGAACCTTAAAGGGCTAGTCCACCGTTTTAATATAAGTTACTCGGTGACACATTGAGGTGTCTAGACCATGTCAGATTGCCTTAAAGGGGTCATATGCCATATTTAAGCGCCTTAAAGGGGTAGTCAACCTTTTTAGTTGGAGTTACCAGATGACACTGTAAGACATTTAGAGCCTTTAGAACATACTTTAAACACATAAGAAGCGAAGTTAACATACCTCAATAGTTTATTGGATACCGAGTTGTATAGAGAACTCAGGAGCATTGTCCTTGACAGTTAAAAGGGATAGATAGCGCTACACATGTGCAGGTGGCTAGCATGCCAGCGAGTGCCATCCATGAGCCTGAATGTGGCTTGGTCGATCTGTTGGCTGACCTGGACAGAATCTGTCCAGAATGACTGTTGCTTATTGTCATGGTGAGGACGTCAGATCCGCACCCAGTCACAAGCCGCAATGGCAGAAAGCCTGGCTCCTTTTGTCCAGTTGAGCCAGTTCTTCATCTGGCTCTGACATGTGTTGACTGTGGCTTGAACTGGGTGAGTTGGAGGGTGGGCCAGGGCAGGGCCTATCCAGAGGTAGCTAAAGCATGAGGGAGGCTGGGGAGACTCCAGTGGTGGCATGTGGGGTGGCGCGATAATGTAGCAGTGTCTGGAGGAGGCTGGTATTGAATGTGCACCCTTGGTTGAAGTGCACTGATTCCATTATTTAAGGACTGATTCAGCCGTTCCACACACACACACACACACACATACACACACCCCTCCCATTGGCAGCTGGGTTATAGAAAGCTGTGCGAATATAAAGGAGGCGTCACATGTGACAAAGGTAGGTCTGGCTGGATCAAAGAGCATCTGGATCGGTGGTGAGGTGAGCTGTGACTTCAGGCAGTGCACTGCATCAGAGCAGGCTGGTGTCCAGAGCCAGGGCTCGTCAGTCTTTACAAGTTTGTGCAGCGGCGCCATTGTGTCGGAGTACTGCGGCAAAAATCGGACATAATATAGCGTCATGCCCAAGAAGGAGGCAACCTGGGCAGGTGAGGTGGGTTCTGGGACACATAGGATGGCTTCCGTGTTTGAGTGAAGCGGGCGCATGCCCTCAGCGGAGAGGTGGAACCCCACATACTCAATGGCTGAGGCCCCAAAAATACACTTTTCACCATTTAGTGAGAGGTGATGCTCAGTGAATGCACCGAGTACGCTGTGGAGGTGTTTGTCATGCATTGCGGTGGCGGCTCTGTGGACAATGATGTTGTCAAGGTAGACAGCCACACCCAGGATCCCAGCAAAGATGGAGACCATGATTTTCTGGAAACAACTTGGAGCTGAACTCAACCCAAAAGCCATACGTGTGTAGTGCAAGAGGAAAGCAGTGAGGTTGCAGCTTTCAGGGTGTAGGGGCACCTGGAGATAGCCCTGGCAGAGGTCAAGTTTTGAGATAATGGTAGACCCATGGAACTGGGCGGTGAGCTCCTATGTCGTTGGCAAGGGGTCTCTATCAGGTATTATGGCTTTGTTTACCACTTTCAAGTCCACGCAGATGTGCAGCCCCCATTCTTCTTCTTAGCCACAACTAAATTGGATATCCATGGTGAAACGCTCACCTGTTCAATTATACCATCATCAAGCATGCGCTGTAGCTCAGAGGAGATGCCATTGCGCAGGGCCAGAAGAGAGCAGTGAAGCGGCTGCATGATAGGTGTTACTGTTGGGTCTAACAGGGGCTAGTGGGTGAAGGCAGTGAGACAGCACAGCCTGTCAAACAGTGCAGGCCACTGTTGCTGCCAGGGGTTGGCCACGGTGTGAATCCCTGAGCCATTAGTGTCTAACAGGGTGAAACCTAGGCTGCTGAAGAGGTCGAGGCCAAGGAGATTAGCCCCGTGGCATGACATGTGAAACATGAACATTGGCAGAGTCGTGTCCTCATACCTCACGGGCAGCTGAGGAGAGCTCACAATGTCAATTTCAGCATTACTGTAGCCACGTAGAGTCATGGAGGATGGTCCCAGTGGCATTTGGGGAAAGAATCGTTTCCAAGTTGACAAGTTCAGCAGTGATACAGTGGCCCCCATGTCGAGCAGAAGGGGTAGAGTGATGTCGTCAACCATCAATGAACATGTTTTAAATGACACTTGTCCTGAGTGGACATTATGGATTATTGTTGCAGGAGCAGGCGTGGCTAGGTGTTGTCAGTGGGCACTGGCTGGGGCAGACCTACAAACTTTGTGAAAGTGGTTGAGCTTTCCACAGTTGGAGCAGGTTTTCCCACGAGCAGGACCTTTGTGCTCTTGAATTGTGTGTGGCAGAGCCACAGTTGCCACGTTGCTGCTGTGAGTGAGCTGTAAGGCTACTTGTACACTGTCTGGTGTGCTAACAGCACTGGCAAGGGGAGTTGGTGTCTGTGGCCCAGTTGTACCCACTGGCTGATCATTCAGGGGCAGCGAGGTGGGAGAAGACAGACTGACTGCACATTCCAATGCAGACTCAACCTGCAGTGCTATTTTAACAACCTGGGCTAGTGTCAGGTCATCATTTTCAAGAAACAGATTGTCCCTAATTCTGTCACAGTTTGTGTGTAAAATGAGTTGTGTTGTGTCTGGTTGGGTGGTGTTATGCCCAAGTCTGACTTGTATGGTTGAGCATTAGCAGTTACTGTGCCTTTGAGAGGGGCGGAGAGCAGTGTGATTTACGACAAGGTGAAAAGTGCCGTGAGTTGATGTTGGTTAAATAAAAGTTATAAATGTGGCTCCCGGTGTGGTCATTGGCTGAACATAATATTTGGCGAACGAGGATGGTTGGCTTCGTTCTGTCGCCAACGCTACCTTTCCTACCTGTTCCCGGTGACCCAGCTGTTCCCTGGGACCGATGGATATTGTGGCTATTTACTGGCTCTGGGGCATTCGGATTTAGCAGCAGCTAGGAAGTGTGCACTCTTACGGCAATGCCTCGGTCAGGAGTGGCAACGTATTTTCGCTACGGCATCTCGAAGCAGCAGAGCGAAGTGGTTGGGCGAGGGTGTAGGGCTTGACCATGGCCTGGAGATAGGAAGGAGCTGTTCCTTTCACTGCCCTGTAGGCTAGCACCAGAGTCTTAAACTGGGAGCCAGTGTAGGGACATGAGAAGGGGAGTTCTGTGGGAGACCCTAAGGCGGTTGAACACCAGACAAGCCGCAGCTTTCTGAACAATCTCCAGAGGTCTGATGGCCGACGCCGGGGCGCCAGCAAGGAGGGAGTTGTCGTAGTTGAGCCGGGAGATGACCAGAGTTTGGATGAGCACTTGTGCCGTCTCGTCGGTGAGGAATGGGCGAATCCTCCTGACGTTATAGAGGAGAAATCTGCAGGTGGTTTGCATAGGTGGTTTGCAGAAACGTAAAATGCCAACATTGTATTCTAGCGACTGAGTTGTTGTTGTTGTTTTGGGGTTTTTTCCGACACCGTTGATATCTATTATAAGATAAGATATACTTTTTATCAATCCCCATGGGGGAAGTCATCCTCTGCATTTAACCTATCCTAGCCATGTAGCTAGGAGCAGTGGGCAGCTACTGTGCCATGCCCTGGGACCAACTCCAGTTCTTTTTTTCCCCTATTACCTTAGTCCGCGGCACAGACAGGAGAATTAAACCTAATATACATGTCTTTGATGATGGGAGGAAACTGAAGCGCCCAGCGGAAACCCACGCAGACATGGGGAGAACATACAAACTCCACACAGAAAAGACCTGGGACGGCCTTGGATTCAAACCCAGGACCATTTTGCTGTGAAGCAAGTGTTAAACACAGGGCCACCATTCTACACCGTTAAACTGTGTCAGCAAACCTGATGCTAAAGGGGTACCTTGAGCATCATGGTTTGAAACGTAAGGCCACTGACCAAGCTGTCATGTTTGACATGTTGGGAATGAGAACGTGTTGTCCGTGCAAAATAGACACTATGTACTGTTGAATGTCTACGTTATTCTAATCACGAAACACTGCCATGCCGTGTCTCGAAAACTTATAGCATGGCTCAGTGCCCCACATGTATAATTATTTTATCCATTAATAAAAGTGTCCTTTATTTGTGTTCACCTATTATCTGGACAGGAGCACATGTGTGAAGGGTAATTAAATGCCTGTGTGTATGCGTGTGCATGTGTGTGTGAGCGCATGCATGTCTATGGTTACATGTACCCTTGTTTGTGCAATTCAATTAGGGATAAATTGGCTTGCTGTGTGAGATTCAAGATTTTTGCTCCAGGTCACCAGGGCATCCTTTTAAGCAAAAAGGAAGGCAACAATACCTAATGGAGCCTAGTTATTAAAGTGTCTCGGGGAAAGACTTGCAACAATATACTGTACGAGTGATGAGTTATATGACCCAGGGCTGCATCATTTTTTTACCAAATCTATTTGTTAGATGAGGACATGCTGTACAACCGCCACAAGACATCCATCAAATGCATGATACACATACAAATTACGAGACATCACTAGCACTATGCATTGATCAAATTAAGACCACTCTGTTTGGCAAAATCCTCATAGGGGATGTCAAACTGATCATCAAGGGAACATGAGTATGAATATGTACAGGATTTGTAAAATATGTCTCTAACAAGCCACTTCACATGAATATCACATCCCTTTTTTGTCCTTACAGATTTGAAACATAACCAGCACTGTCTGATTTTTATTTCTTATTTTTTTGCAAAAGATTGTCATAGATGTAACACAGTTTGGGCACCCTCATGAAGGGAGAGGGGTATAAAATAACTCAACCAATAAATAACTACATGAACTAGATCCCTTTCGGGAATTACAAGTAGATCCTATTACCCTTCTGTTGCAGATGAACACATATGCACACAGATCTAGAGAGGGGTGAATTGTGCGCAGGTGTTTCTTGTTGGCCAGATGAGCCAATCCCAATTCTCCCACCCATTGCTCCAACTATGCCACATCTGCAGCAATGTTTTTAGGCATTCTTCTCTTGGAAATATATTACAAAGAGAACGTCATCATATATATATATATATATATATATATATATATATATATATATATATATATATATATATATATATATATATATATATATATACACTACCGTTCAAAAGTTTGGGATCACCCAAACAATTTTGTGTTTTCCATGAAAAGTCACACTTATTCACCACCATATGTTGTGAAATGAATAGAAAATAGAGTCAAGACATTGACAAGGTTAGAAATAATGATTTGTATTTGAAATAAGATTTTTTTTACATCAAACTTTGCTTTCGTCAAAGAATCCTCCATTTGCAGCAATTACAGCATTGCAGACCTTTGGCATTCTAGCTGTTAATTTGTTGAGGTAATCTGGAGAAATTGCACCCCACGCTTCCAGAAGCAGCTCCCACAAGTTGGATTGGTTGGATGGGCACTTCTTTGAGCAGATTGAGTTTCTGGAGCATCACATTTGTGGGGTCAATTAAACGCTCAAAATGGCCAGAAAAAGAGAACTTTCATCTGAAACTCGACAGTCTATTCTTGTTCTTAGAAATGAAGGCTATTCCATGCGAGAAATTGCTAAGAAATTGAAGATTTCCTACACCGGTGTGTACTACTCCCTTCAGAGGACAGCACAAACAGGCTCTAACCAGAGTAGAAAAAGAAGTGGGAGGCCGCGTTGCACAACTGAGCAAGAAGATAAGTACATTAGAGTCTCTAGTTTGAGAAACAGACGCCTCACAGGTCCCCAACTGGCATCTTCATTAAATAGTACCTGTTAGAGCCTGTTTGTGCTGTCCTCTGAAGGGAGTAGTACACACCGGTGTAGGAAATCTTCAATTTCTTAGCAATTTCTCGCATGGAATAGCCTTCATTTCTAAGAACAAGAATAGACTGTCGAGTTTCAGATGAAAGTTCTCTTTTTCTGGCCATTTTGAGCGTTTAATTGACCCCACAAATGTGATGCTCCAGAAACTCAATCTGCTCAAAGAAGTGCCCATCCAACCAATCCAACTTGTGGGAGCTGCTTCTGGAAGCGTGGGGTGCAATTTCTCCAGATTACCTCAACAAATTAACAGCTAGAATGCCAAAGGTCTGCAATGCTGTAATTGCTGCAAATGGAGGATTCTTTGACGAAAGCAAAGTTTGATGTAAAAAAAATCTTATTTCAAATACAAATCATTATTTCTAACCTTGTCAATGTCTTGACTCTATTTTCTATTCATTTCACAACATATGGTGGTGAATAAGTGTGACTTTTCATGGAAAACACAAAATTGTTTGGGTGATCCCAAACTTTTGAACGGTAGTGTATATATATATATATATATATATATATATATATATATAGTAACGATCACAGATGAACAGGCTCGTAACCCCTGGCTAACGGGTCGGACCCTTTAGTCGAGAGCGTGCATCCCACTTCTGACACCAATGTAGCGAATTCGGGGGGGGGAGCAATCACAGGAACCGCCGCAGCGCGAACCCGTATCTCCCGCACCACGAGCGACATCGCTAACCGCTCGACTAAAGGGTCCGACACGTTAGTCTAACGAGTCTATTCATCCGTAATCGTTATATATATAAATAATATATATATATATATATATATATATATATATATAAAACAATTGTAAACTAGTAATAAGACACGTTAGTCCCTAGCTAACGGGTCTGACCCTTTAGCCGAGCGGTTAGTGATGTCGCCTTGTGGTGCAGTACACCCCGTAGCGAATCCCGCACCGGGCAAGAAAATAACCGGTTACATTGGTGGCAGCGGTGGGATCCGGAAGTGTGCAGAGCCTCAGAAGTCTCTTCGGAGCGCGGGAATAACAAACCGGGGAGGGTGACGACTGTAAACTAACTACTAAACTACTAATAAGACACGTTAGTCCCTAGCTGATAAGGTTGATCCTTTAGCCGAGCGGTTAGTGACGTCGCCTTGTGGTGCAGTACACCTCGTATCGAATCCCGCACCGGGCAGGAAAATAACCGGTTACACAATTATAAACAATACAGCAGGGGAGTTTCCCAGGAGGGACATATATAGCATTTTTTCCCGAAACCGTCAATGGTGTGGTAAGTGCTCAACTAATGAGGAGCGGAATATCAGGGGAAAAAAGTTTTAATGCACTGCAGTACAGGCCTGTTTCGTGCGTCTCGCGCTCATCAGCGGCTAATGTGGTCAAGGAATCATACGGTTTACGTTGCCCAGCGTCACGCCCCTAATTTCGGTTGGACAGCAACCGAATAACTATAATAACCAGTGGGGTAGGTACTTATGACGCACAGCTACCAATGGAGGGGTAGAAAACATTATAACCAATGGGACTGGGGTTTGTTTTGAAAATGGGTAAAAGATGTAACCTGTGTGTAATAACCTCAAAGAATGAAATAGTGAGACCAAGGTAATGGGTAAACAAGGAATATGTTTACTTTGGTAACCGGCAAACACATACAGGGCATGATCTTAAGGCCCAAACATACTCGGGCGGAACGTATGCGGAGCGGACTCCGCCGGACTAAAAGCGGACGTCCGCAAGCCCTGTGCGCGCAAAGCTCAGATTTTACGACCGCGATGAGTCCGCGCCGCGCACCAGTGTCACACAAAAGAATGCTCGGCAAGTATTTTTCACATCGACCTTCAATAAATGTGACACCGATCTGCATTTTGGATTTGCCGCCATCCCGTGGTGGAACAAAGAAAGCCGGACCGTCTGATGATGGAGGCGAGCTTTGAGGAGAGACTAGCAGACGAGGTTCGAAAGTACCCACACCACCGTCTCTTCAGTTTATTTTCTTGTAGAGCCAGCAGGCAGAGCATCTCTTCCTGTCGTCAGTGTCGGACGCCATGACAGAGTGTAAACAACGCGCACGAATTGTGGGTAATGTAGTGTTTCACGGACATTTTTACAGGAAACTACAACGCGGAAGTGCGCTCGACTATGGAAGCCCAAATGACTGCGGACATTCCTCGCGGAGTCCGCTCCGCGTACGTTCCGCCCGAGTATGTTTGGGCCTTTACTCTTCGCTGGCCTAGTGTTCTGACTTCCTTACTAAGTAACCCTGTGCTCTACCTAGTGGTTGAACTAGAATATAACATTCCCTCCCACTTAAGATAAAACTCCAACAGTTGATCTAAGCTAAAACAATAAAACAAAAAAAACCCCAAAAACCTCTCACATGGCCTATACCTTCTCCACCTCCTTCTGGGTGATTTGAACTAAACAGTCACCATTTACCATGCAATTCACTAACAATGATGCCACCTTAAAACAGGTATTATATCCACATGTAGTTAACAGGTAAGTATCTCCACAGATAGTTTACGTAAATATCACCAGGTACGCATCATTTATTGTCTGTTCTACAGTGCAAAGTCTTTCAGGTGGCTTGGCAGCTTTGTGAGTCTTTTTGTACGTCGGACACTTTTGCATCACTGCCCCCTTTCACGTGTGCAGTATCTGGTGGCTGCCTCTGGGCACTGACCTGAGTTTCTGACTCAAGAGCTTGGATTTCCATCAGTGAATTGTGCTTGCCCAGAGAGATCCACCGGTTGTGGTGACGCCACGACGGCAGTACCGGGAGCGTGGGTGCTGGGCTCCTCGAATACATCGAGCCCTTCTGCTGTCTTTTCACGCCTGCACAGGATCTGGTCCACATGTTGGCGGACCACTCCACCATCTCCCAGCATGACCTTATATGAGACAGGACCGGTTTCTGACACAATGAATCCTGGGACCCACCTCGGTCCGTGGCTGAAATTCCTTGTCATGACAGCGTCTCCTGCCCCGAAGCCCCATGTCCTTTGTATTTGCCTGTTCCTTGAATTAAATTTAAACCGCTGCACGATCTCTGTAAGTCCACAATGTCCGGGAACGATTTTTCCCCTGGCAACACCGGACTGGGGAGATTTCTCGTCAGACTGTAAGTTTGGGCACCCATGGAACTGAGCAAAATTTACTTTTTGGTGGCTCCATCAGTAATCTTATTAGAAGTAAAAAAAATGTCCCAAGATTTCCACATATTCATCCCATGACTGTGACTCACTCTCAAAAGCAGCGACCGTTCTCACCGTCGCCATGTCTCGTCTCAGGTAGTGATAGCCACGCGCTAGGTAGCCAACTTCACTCGGTGCTAAAACGTCCAGGAACACCGAATATCCTTGCTTTTCCGTCGCCAGATGTAATAACCTCAAAGAATGAAATAGTGAGACCAAGGTAATGGGTAAACTAGGAATATGTTTACTTTGGTACGAGGCACGATCTTACTCTTCGCTGGCCTAGAGTGTTCTGACTTCCTTACTAAGTAGCCCTGTGCTCCACCTAGTGGTTGAACTAGAATATAACACTGCGCTTGGCAGAACAGTATTTTATTATTTGCAGATTTGATATGTCCACCTTGAATGATAGAAACGAATTGGCCACGAGCTGTAGGCACCGAAAAAAATACCTCCTTTGTAACTATGAGTAAAACGTCTTACCCCCCCCCCATTAGATGATACACATACGACATTTATTAGTTTTTTTTAAATATTTTAAAATATTTTAACTGACTGTGCCCCAACACCACCCCAATATATAATTCACATCAATTACCTTGTTATATTTTAATGTACGCCATTTCAACAGTGCCCTGGCCCCTAAATGCTTTTCAAAACAAACCCCAGTCCCATTGGTTGTAATACACAATCTGCACAAATTATGGTATTTGCATGTGTTCAGTGATGTCAGATGAATGCGTACAGACCATCATAAAGACAAAAGAAAAAACAGCAACAGTAGATCTCCATACATAGGGATGGGTTGTGTTATATAAATGTCAGGAAAAGTAAGTTGGGGCAGACGCTCCGCGGAAGTTAAGGGATAAAATAAAGCTGAAGGTAATAAATTGGGGTCGCTACCAGTAATTGATGTTTTTTTTTCTCCAAATATCACTCTCTTTCTCTCTCCTTCAAATGTGCAGTGTTGGCGGTCATGTCGGCAATGACGGTCACAATAGAAAACTGGCATGTCATTCGGACACAAATATGGCGGCGGGTATTTCGGAAGTGACGTAGTTTTACCCCATGAATACCATTAACGTAACATCGCTATCACAGAAATGGCGGAAAGAGAGTACACGACAGAGATCACCTCTCCCGACCATTTGCGAGGTGTGGAAAATATTTGGATTTCGGTCAACAAACGGAACTATTACAAATAGAGACATAGGGATCTGCAGAATATGCAAGATCCAAATGAAGTACCACACTACAACCAGCAACTTGAGGGCACACCTGCTAACGCTACACCCTGGTACGCTAGCAGCAGAGCTAACGGAGTGTGAGGAACCGCAGCTAAAGCAGGCAAGAATGACCTCCTTTTTGCCTCCCTCCTCATCGAGAGGTTTACCAGCTACCCGCCAAACGGTGATTACAGAGAAACTGACACGGTTTATCTGCAAAGATATGAGACCAATCAACATCTCGCAGGGGTCTGGATTTAAAGATTTCGTTCACGAGCTTGAGCCAAGTTACACGGTTCCTAGCCGTGCGACCATCACCAACAGAGTTGTGAAACTGTACGATACCACTAAAGACAACATCAAAAACTACGGTAGGCTACGTTTTCATTCAAGTAGCCTATACCCACCGGTGCGTCAAGACGCGCAAAACTCATCCAACAACACCGTAGCTATCTCCTAAACAGGAATTGTATGTCGTGTGCACAAATGAATCAAAACGTGCGCGCACAAATGAACCAAAACGTGGGAACGAATTGTATTGCGCACGAATTAACCAAAACATAAGGTATTTTAATAGGCGGTGGAAAATTTGTCTCCTCAGTCTCATTCTCCTGCTGGCAACTCCTAACCACTTAGGACACCTCTCGAGGTCTGCTAAATATCTGGGGGAGTAGGAGTGTTTCTTAGCCTTGAGAAAGTTGATAAATAGCTTTTATTCAAACCTGGACTTGAGCTGGACTTTCTGAGAGTTCATTCGACTTTCTAGACGTTTTGAGTGGTTGGAATGCTCTCTAGTGGACAGAATGTACGTAATAACCACATTCTGATACTGTAGACATTGACTCCAAACTGACTGAAAATATTTTCGCACACTTAGATCTATGCAGTTATCACTTTATTTAAACTTTTGGTCTATCAGACCTTCGTCAGAACATACACATATAGAGCACAGAGCATACATAGCTGAGAAATGACAATCTGTGGGTGTTTGAAATAGGTATAGGTTCTAGAAATTATAGAAAAATTCTAAAATTTCAATCATGTTGGTGTTCAAGCTTTCCTTTGTACCAAAATATATTGCTAAAGATCAGGAATTACCCATAAGTCAGTCATGTACACCTGTGGTTCTCAATCTGCTTGCATGTATTTTCAGTTTTTCTTGTGGACTGGGGAGGTATGAAAATATGATGCTCAGATTTTTTTTTCATTTTATGCGTTTGTGGCAGGAGTGAGCGCCACTAATGGTGGACAGGGGATATGCTACCTCCTTCCATACCAGCCAGAGCTGGTAAGACACTCATTCCCACCACAATTGCATAAAAAAAAAAAATTGAGCATAATTTTAACCGATCTTTTACTCTAACCCCGCCACCCCCAAAAAACAAACCATTTAAATTGAGAGACTATACACTATAACACAGTGCAAATTGGTGAATCATAAGAAGAAAAAAAACACAATGTGAAAGCTGACTTTGCGGTCTGCCAGCCAATATTCCATAGACCGGTACTGAATTATGGACTGGCTGTTGAGGACCACTGACAAACGCACCTGATACATGACATAGTGACTTTGAAAATCACAATAATGTATGCTTGGTTGCAACTTTAAGTGGAAAATGTAGTCCCAGTTTTCTCTGTTATGACAATCAATTATCTAATTGAATGTGTTAGTCACAGTTATAGTCGGTTAAATATGTAATTAGTTAAGACGACAACTTAATTTACACTGTTGCTGATCCTCACCTCTTATTGTTATCTTGAAGGTACCAAAGTATGATTTTCCAAGTTTGGCTAATATTATGTTAATGTCATTTTTCAAGTCACACATTGAGGTTACATATTAACATTTTATGATATCAGTGTTAAAGTAAATCAATACCACATTCAGAACCTTTTGAATCTACTGTGAAAGGAGATGAGTTGTTGGTGCCTTTGTTTTACATCTTGTCACATAGACTGACTGCCGTCTTGGATTGATGCAGTAGCCTCCGATTGGCTTAACATCATAGCATCTCACTGGCTATCTATTGTGCACTCCCTTACCCAGAATCCCAGCAATGATGTGGCAGTGCAATATTTTCCCTTTATATATCCTACCTTGGCGGCCCACCACAGTAAGAATATGAACCACCATGGTAAAAATATGACCGCGCTATGGCAAAAATATTTTCAAAATAATTCTTAATTTTTGCCAGTGGCTCTCAACATGCCCTGCTGCACCTGGGGGAGTGTCATACAAGCAGGAGACGGGGGGGGGGGATGTGGAATGGAACTAAAGTCAAATAAACTGATTTCATATGGGGACAATAAAACACAATCAACACAAGCAGACACTGGAGTGTTATTTTAGAGTCAGCTAGTGGTTGGGCAAAGGGAGTGATGAGATGGGTCAGGAAGAAAGACAGAGTGATGCCATAGGTCAAGTAGAAAGACAGACAGGGGTTGAGGGAGAGAGAGGAAGTGCAGGTGAAAAGGAAAAAGAGTGTATAGCAGTGGTTCTCAACCTTTTTTGGGCCAGTGCCCCACTATCCATTATCCAGGTCCCTTACTGCCCCCATCAGTTAAATTGTAGGCTAATTAACTTCCCTGAATATTAATGTTGGTTATTATTTTGTGTTATATCATTAAAAAAAACATGTCATTGAATGCCAAATAACAGATTTGGTTTAACTGGAAAGTTGGGAGTATCATTATCATTGGTTTCTCGAGGAGCAAAAAAGCCATGAGTTAAGGTCTGTTCAGAACAAGGCTGATATGACAAAATGCCAAAAATTACAAAATAGTTTGCAAAACAATTTTTTCACACCTAAGCAGTCACACCAAATCCCATGCAAATTTCTCGTCATTTTCTGAAAAAAATTCGGACAACTGGGAGTCCTCAAGTAGCAGCAGTGACGATGAGATCATAATATTTATTATCAAAGCAGATTAAAAAGAAAAGATGGCAATACTAGGTAAATCCCTTCTTAAAAGCAGACAGCTACATGGCAAATTCCACAAATTGATTCAGGAGCTGAAGTTGTACCATGCTGATGCATACGTGCAACACCATTGTGACTGTCAGACTGATGTTCCCTCACCTAAAGTTAACAGAGCAAATCTACCTTTTTAAGCAACACATTTAAAAATGGGCTAACAATGCCTTTTGCCTTCTACAGTTTCCTGAAGACTGGAGACTCATACAATACTATCATAAGCAGCTTTTGACGTGGCATCTCAACTGTGGCAGGGATAATGAGATGCAATTTGGCAGTGCCTGAAAGAGGCATACATGCCAGTGTCTACAGAAAAGGTATGGAGGGACACAGCCAGAAGATTACAGGAAAGATGGAACTTTTCAAATTGCTTGGGTGCCCTGGGCAGCAAACATATTGTTATTCAGGCCCCAGTTATTTAATTATGAAGGTACCTTTTCAGTGGCCTTGCTAGCCCATGTGGATGCTGATTAATAATGATAATAATAATGCATTTTATTTATGGGCGCCTTTCAGAGCACTCAAGGACACCTTACAAAACACAGTTAAAACAAGCAGCACTGTATCAGACATAATAAAATCAAACAAAGCAGCAGTATACAATAAGTTAATAAAACCACCCACCCTCCATCTTGAAGAACATTTCAAAAAGCATTAATAGAAGACTCTCAAAATTATCATCAAATGAGTCCATCTTCAATGAAGCTACACATCCATACCAAGAAGCATTACAAAAGGGCAGCTACAATTTTAACCTCAAGTACAACCCACCATTAAATACTGACTGCCAGCAAATCAACAAACGTAGCAGAAGACGAAACATCACCTGGTACAACTCACCCTACAGTGACACTGTGGCCACAAAAATTGGTAAGCACTTTTTTGAACTTTTGGTTAAGTGCTTCACCCCAGACCACCAACTGAGGAATATATTCAATAATAAAGCATCAAAATTAGTTACCGCTGCATGCCTAACATTCAACAAATAATATCGTCCCACAACACAAGAATCATGAACAAATCAATGACACCTTCATCACAAATGGACACCCCCAACTGCAACTGCCGTGTGAACGACTCATGCCCCCTCGAAAGAAAATGCCAGACAGAAGGAGCTATATACCAAGCTACAGTGATGAGAAATGACAACGGCAAAATAGAGACATACGACGGTCTAACAGGGGGCATTCAAAAAGAGGTTTAATGCACATGTGTAGCTTTAGAAACAACCGTTTAAAGAATGTAACATCTTTTAGCCGTTACATTGGAAAATTCTCTCAAAAAACAAAGCATATTCAACCAGTAGTAAAATGTGCAATATATGTCTAACTGAAAAGTATTTTATCATTTGCAAACCAGAAATGTCTACATTGAATAAAAGGAATGAATTGGTCAGCAGTTTCAGACATAGATATAAGCATCTATTTTGTACTTATAATCATGCCAATAGACAAACACCATTAACCTTATATGTAAACTAAATGTGCAACCTATGTCTAACTGAAAAGTATTTTATCATTTGCAAACCAGAAATGTCTACATTGAATAACAGGAATGAATTGGCCACCCCAATAATTATAATTAAATCATGCCAATAGACAAATACTATTAACCTTGTATGTAACCTAACCCCCGCCCCCCCCCCCACACACACACACACATCGGACGGTTAGCCATTACATGTTTTTGAATTCGTGAATGTAGGCACCTCCCCCTTCCCCATTGGACGTTGTGCATGTGATATGCATGACGAGGCAGTTAATATGTTCTTTCCCATATAACTTTATAGCTGATGATTGCTTATGGCATGAAACAGGCTTGTACTGTCTCATAAAGAATTTACTTGAATCACTGGATTATTTTGCTCCTTATATTTTGATCACTTTTCCTACACTTGAGTGTTTCTTTTAATGAAGTTACAACAGATAGTTATAAAATCATTATCTGCGCAAAACTCAATGTGGGTGTAACCCTTCAAGTCTGTATCAGACTGAATATGCCAGTTTTAAAAGGTGCATTTTGAGATGGGATTTGAAGGTGGAAAGAGAGTCAATATTGGCAATGTCTTGTGGGAGAGAGTTCCAGAGGCGAGACGCAGAATGACTGAAGGCTCTAGACTCCATGGTAGTCCAGCAGGCAGATGGTACAGTGAGTTGGATTGCAGAAGAGGATCTGAGAGTATGGGAGGGTGTGTGAATATGAAGGAATTCGGAAAGATACGCAGGAGCTGGGTTATGAAGGGCCTTAAAGAAGCAAGAACCAGAATCTTGAAGTTGATACGGTATTTAACAGGGAGCTGTTAAATACCGTATTTGTACGGTATTTAATACGGTATTTAATGGAGTTGCTGAAGAACAGGAGTGATATCAATGGAAGAAGTTCCGGTAATGATACTGGCAGCTGAATTCTGGAACAATTGAAGTTTATGAAGACACTTGAGGGGAAGACCAAAGAGGATAGAATTGCAATAGTCAATACGGGATGTAACCAGGATGTGAATGAGAATGATGGTGCTATTAGATGTAAGCGATGGGCAAAGATGATGAATATTGCATAAGTGGAAGTATGCAGACCGAGTAACATTGCTGATGTGTGCTTCAAAAGATAATGTGCTGTCCAAGATGACAACAAGACTCTTAACCTGAGGAGAAGGAGGAACTACTATAGAATTTGATTACCTCTCCCTGGTGATTGACATGGGGAGCTATGGAAGCAATAGTGATGGGGAAATCTTTGCCAATTCAGCTTTGGGAAAAGCTCTCCAAGATGGAACTCTGAATGTCCCACCACCAACTGAGCTCCCTGCTGCTCCTGAGCTGGGAAAGGTAAACCACATCATAGCGGTGGATGCGGCTTTCTCCATGAAACCATACCTCCTCTGGCCATACCCAGGACAACACCTCCCCCTGGATATGAGTTTTCAACTATCACCAGTCCAGAGCACACCACATATCAGAAAACTGTTTTGGCGTCCTTAGCCAAACGTTCAGTGTTTTCTACCATCGTCTATTGGTAAGCCCCACTGTTGCCGAATGTTGTCAAGGCTCCACGCGTCCTATGCATTTATTTGCAGCCACTTAAAGCAGCGGTACAGCAAAGAGCACAGGATGACCCCACTGAAGATGACTGCAATGAATGTGATGGTACACTCCAAGATCTCAGCAGTCTGTGGGGAAATCAGGCATCTGCCGAGGGTCATAATAGTCGGGATACCTTCAAGGACTACTTCAGCTCACCTGCAGGACAAGTTGCATGGCAGTATGGCCACGTGCACTGTGATCTGGGGACTTAATTATATTTTCCATCCCCCTCAACAAAGATGGACACACCAAGTTACTCAATGTCTTTTTCTAACATGCTCACTGGAATCTATTAAAATGTAAACTCCTATGATACATTGTTTTTCCTAGACAAGTTGTAATGCACTGGTATCAGCAAGGGCTCCTTCCACCGTCTGCAGTATGTTTCTTTTTATGAAAGCTTTTACAAATGTTAGATATTTGTTTTTATTTATGCTGTTTTTGCTCTTACTCTTGTTTTTGTCTTGTTAGGTTTTATTTGTTTGTTTATTTATTTGTGAAGCACTTTGTGGCATTGTTTTAGAAAAACGCTACGAAAATAAAATTATTATTATCATTATTATCATGACACAGGGACACATATACATTAAGCTTATATATGTGGCCTCTAATTATTACTTTAGTTTTGTTGTCTCAGTTTGAAATATGCATGCGCACACACACACACACACACACACACACACACACAGCCTATGGCCTCTTGTCATTTTTGTTGTTCCCATTCTGAAACTTCCCTGTCTGAAATTAAACAAAATAGATAAAAATGAACCCAGAATCATTCAGTTGTTTGTGTATTACTTCATTAATTACTGTAGCAGTTCTATGGCTTGAATTGGAATAATTCAACAGATTATTAATGTGTACTTCAACTTTTATTTTTGGGGTTGAACACCATTGCCCATGTTTCAAAACTGAAATATATGGCAAAGTATGCAACTATACATTTCTTACAAAAAAAAGAAAATAGAAAGCTGTAAATCTATCATTTAAATTAAAACAGATTGATAATCTACTACTACTTTCGGCTGCTCCCGTTAGGGGTCGCCACAGCGGATCATCCGTTTCCATTTCTTCCTGTCTTCTGCGTCTTCCTCTGTCACACCAGCCACCTGCATGTCTTCCCTCACCACATCCATAAACCTCCTCTTTGGCCTTCCTCTTCTCCTCTTCCCTGGCAGCTCCATTTTCAGCATCCTTCTCCCAATATACTCGGCATCTCTCCTCCACACATGTCCAAGCCATCTCAATCTTGCCTCTCTTGCTTTGTCCCCAAACCGTCCAACCTGAGCGGTCTCTCTAATATAATCGCTCCTAATCCTGTCCTTCTTCGTTACTCCCAGTGAAAATCTTAGCATCTTCAACTCTGCCACCTCCAGCTCCGCCTCCTGTCTTTTCGTCAGTGCCACTGTCTCCAAACCATATAACATAGCTGGTCTCACAACCATCTTGTAAACTTTCCCTTTAACTCTTGCTGATACCCTTCTGTCGCAAATCACTCCTGACACACTTCTCCACCCACTCCAACCTGCCTGCACTCTCTTTTTCACCTCTCTACTGCACTCCCCGTTACTTTGGACAGTTGACCCCAAGTATTTAAACTCAAATGCCTTTGTCACCTCCACTCCTTGCATCCTGACCATTCCACTGTCCTCTCTCTCATTCACGCATAGGTATTCCGTCTTGCTCCTACTGACTTTCATTCCTCTTCTCTCCAGTGCATACCTCCACCTCTCCAGGCTCTCCTCAACCTGCACCCTACTCTCGCTACAGATCACAATGTCATCCGCGAACATCATCGTCCATGGAGACTCCTGCCTGATCTTGTCCGTCAACCTGTCCATCACCATTGCAAACAAGAAAGGGCTAAGAGCCGATCCTTGATGTAATCCCACCTCCACCTTGAACCCATCTGTCATTCCAACCGCACACCTCACCATTGTCACACTTCCCTCATACGTATCCTGCACCACTCCTACATACTTCTCTGCAACTCCTGACTTCCTCATACAATACCACACCTCCTCTCTCGGCACTCTGTCATAAGCTTTCTCTAAATCTACAAAGACACAATGCAACTCTTTCTGGCCTTCTCTATACTTCTCAATCAACATTCTCACAGCAAACATCGCATCTGTGGTGCTCTTTCGTGGCATGAAACCATACTGCTGCTCGCTGATCGTCACCTCTCCTCTTAACCTAGCTTCTATTACTCTTTCCCAAATCTTCATGCTGTGGCTGATCAACTTTATACCTCTGTAGTTGTTACAGTTCTGCACATCGCCCTTGTTCTTGAAAATCGGTACCAGTATGCTTCTTCTCCACTCCTCAGGCATCCTCTCACTTTCCAGGATTGTGTTAAACAATCTAGTTAAAAACTCCGTTGCCATCTCTCCTAAACATCTCCATGCCTCCACAGGTATGTCATCAGGACCAACTGCCTTTCCATTCTTCATCCTCTTCATAGCTGCCCTCACTTCCTCCTTGCTAATCCGCTGAACTTCCTGATTCACTATCCCTACATCATCCAACCTTCTCTCTCTCTCATTTTCTTCATTCATCAGCCCCTCAAAGTATTCCTTCCACCTTCTTAGCACACTCTCCTCACTTGTCAGCACATTTCCATCTCTATCCTTGATCGCCCTAACTTGCTGCACATCCTTTGCAGCTTGGTCCCTCTGTCTAGCCAATCGGTACAAGTCCTTTTCTCCTTCCTTAGTGTCTAATCTGTCATACAACTCACCATATGCCTTTTCCTTTGCCTTTGCCACCTCTCTCTTTGCTTTACGCTGCATCTCCTTGTACTCCTGTCTACTTTCTTCATCTCTCTGACTGTCCCACTTCTTCTTTGCCAACCTTTTCCTCTGTATAATTTGCTGTACTTCCTCATTCCACCACCAAGTCTCCTTGTCTTCCTTCCTCTGTCCTGATGACACACCAAGTACCTTCCTAGCTGTCTCCCTAACTATTTCTGCAGTGGTTTTCCAGCCATCTGGCAACTCTTCACTACCACCCAGTGTCTGTCTTAACTCCTGCCTGAACTCCACACAACAGTCTTCCTTCTTCAACTTCCACCATTTGATCTTCGGCTGTGTCTTCACTCGCTTCCTCTTCTTGGTCTCCAAAGTCATCCTACAGACCACCATCCGATGCTGCCTAGCTACGCTCTCCCCTGTCACCACCTTGCAGTCTCCAATCCCTTTTAGATGGCGCCTTCTACATAAGGTATAGTCCACCTGTGTGCACTTTCCTCCACTCTTGTACGTCACCCTATGTTCCTCCCTCTTCTTGAAATATGTATTCACCACAGCCATTTCCATCCTTTTCACAAAATCGACCACCATCTGTCCTTCCACATTTCTCTTCTTGACTCCATACCTTTCCATCACCTCTTCATCACCTCTGTTCCCTTCACCAACATGTCCATTGAAGTCCGCTCCAATCACCACTATCTCCTCCTTGGGTACCCTCTCCACCATGTCGTCCAACTCATTCCAGAATTCTTCTTTTTCATCCATCTCACACCCAACTTGCGGGGCATATGCGCTGATAACATTCAGCAATAAACCTTCAATTTCCAGCTTCATACTCATCACTCTGTCTGACACTCTCTTCACCTCCAGCACGCTCTTGACATACTCTTCCTTCAGAATTACCCCTACCCCATTTCTCCTCCCATTCACACCATGGTAGAAGAGTTTGAACCCACCTCCGATACTCCTGGCCTTACTCCCCTTCCACCTGGTCTCTTGCACACACAGTATGCCTACCTTTCTTCTTTCCATCATGTCAGCCAGCTCTCTCCCTTTACCAGTCATAGTGCCAACATTCAAAGTTCCAACTCTCACCTCCACATGCCTACCCTTCCTCCTCTCTAGCTGCCTCTGGACATGCTTTCCCCCTCTCCTTCTCCTTCGCCCAACAGTAGCATAGTTTCCACCGACACCCTGCTGGTTAACAGTACCGGTGGCGGTCGTTGGTAACCCGGGCCTCGACCGATCCGGTATGTAAGTCTTATTTATGATCCGCATATTTGATTTGGCAAAGATTTTACGCCGGATGCCCTTCCTGACGCAACCCTCCCCATTTGTCCGGGCTTGGGACCGGCACTAAGGATGCACTGGCTTGTGCATCCTCAGTGGCTGGGTTTAAAACAGATTGATAATGCTGAACATAAATATCGACTACTTAGGGATTGTAACACATCTCATGTAGAAAACTAGAGCTTGTAGATTGCTCAGGGTAGGTGGGGGGAACTGAGGATGAAATGAAATTTTTAGAAAGCAGGGCCATCCAAACTCATCCTTACGAGGGATTTGTTGGAACTGAAGCCTTTCAATGGACTGCTTCAGTGGGGACAACTTCTCAATGCAGGTGTTAAAACTACTGAGAAATAGTATAATATCCTCGTGCCATTTTTCTTCTCTGCACTGTTCTCTGCGCTCTTCTTTCTATCTGTCCCTGACATCTTTCACTGCTAAGTGCATCCCCAACAAGTCAGATATTTCTGACTGCCTTCTTTTCTCTGCACTAGTGCTGGCTGTTTCTCTCTTCATCGCTTCACTTATACTCTCTTCATCTGGCTCATCCACTTCATTGTCATGTTGAATATTGTTATGAACACTGCTCAAAATAATATATTGTCCACCAACTCTCCATTGTAATTGCCCATGACGCACTCCTAGTCTACAATATCCAAAAAGTGAGAGCTTAGTATTATAAGATTTTGATAGGTTACTTCGGAGCTTAATTTATCTTTAACTGGAATGTGTTCTTGTTCTGTAACAATACAATAGATTCACTGCTTCAATGCAAAATACAACCCATGGGTAAAATGTAACTGATATTTTTTCTATCCTGTGCTAGTACTACTTACATTATTCTTTACGTTCATACCAAAATACTAAATACCTTCTGATTTCTGTGGACAGAGCAAGGAACTCCATCACTTTCATGTAATTACATTTTTTTTTCTTTGCAGCCTGCCCGCTTTTGGTATCCTGCGCCTCTCTCTTCCTTTGTATGTATGACTCTGAGGTTTCACCATTTGACTTTAACATTGTCCACTACTTAACACACACACGTTGAAATGAAAATAGTTAGCCTACTAGCAGTCATCACTAGTCAACTCTATAGCAGAATCAGAATCAACTTTATTGGCCAAGAGTGCCTATGCACATGAGTAATTTGACTCTGGTACTCAGCAGCTTCTAGCATTTGCAGACATCACTCACACAAAAAAGAGAGAGAGGGAAAAAAAAACCCAGAAGAAATAAATGGAACAACAACAGGACATTGGAGGTAAGCATACAACAGGAATGTCTCTACTATACAGAGATTTGTTATGGTTGAGTAATCAACAACCTATGCCCATATCCATCCAGCAATTATCCAAACCGCTTATCCACTATACTGCTTATACACTATACCATATACTATACCACACCTCCACAACCTATCATGCCCATATACAATGCTATATACTTCCACTATCATCATCATCTTTTTCTTCTTCTTTCGGCTTGTTCTCTGTTTCTTGGGGGTCGCCACAGCGGATTTTACAGTTTCCATCAGTACTATGTGAGGGCACAGCACAAGTGGCGGTTGTTGTTAACCCGGGCCTCGACCGATCCAGCATAGAGCCTTGACCGATCTGGTATGGTCTTGTCAATCTGCATAGTGATTTGGCAATGTTTTACATCAGATGCCCTTCCTGACACAACTACCCCTATGGATGGGGGTACAGGTAAAGTGCTGGTTGCCATTCCAGTATTCATGGACTTGCGCCCATGCCTGTCACCCATAAACAAACAAACAAACAAATAAATAAATAAATAACTGTTAAAAGAAACACTCAATGTTAGGGAAAGTGCTCAACAAGTAAGGAGCAAAATAATCCAGTGAGTTAAATAACTTCTTTATGAGACAGTACAAGCCTGTTTCATGCCATAAGCAGTCATCAGCTATCAATAAAGCTACCTTTCCACTATATTACACTGTATTATTTTATGTACCAGAAGTATACACTATATGTACACCTACCATTCTGATAGAATGCAGAATAGTGCAATGAAAGAAAAATGATGCTCTTTTCCAATTCTATCTCATTTTAACTCTTTGTGACCTGGGTCAAACAAAGTCTAAAAAGCAAGGTGTTTTGTAATTAGAAACTCAATGAGAAAAATCTTTAGGTACAAATTCAAAGCCAATACTGAACAATACTGTAGATCACCATTTATGATCTGCATGTGTCTACAGAAAAATGGGAATTGTTTTACCATCTGTATGTGTCTACCAAAAAAATGGGAATTTCTGCAGTATCAAATGCCTTTAAGCATCCTGTGCACCCAATCCATGTCACAAAATGAACCATCTGAAAGTGTGAAGTGTGTAACCAGGCATATATACAAATGTATGTGGACTGGTGAGGTTTGAATGAATGTTCGATCCTTGATCTACAAAATTTGTTTCTATTAATGCAACAGATGTGCTTTATGTAGAGGTACTCTCATACATTGTACTACATAAATTCTTAAAGATGTTATATACACGATATTCAGCACCAGCATCTCAGACCAAACCAAAACAAACCTCCCCCCTTCATTTGCATTCCTCCCCCTTCCCTTCACATACTTGGCTATTATTTTGTTTGCTTTGGTTGGAATATTGATTTTTAAAGTATAGAGTTATTTTATTAACATTAATAATATATTCAGCTAGGTAAGGAGCTATTTCTTTGCTCTGCCGAGCAGCCAAAATCTATGTGACGTAATTATTATCTTGTTAGCTATCCTGCTAATGTTAGCTACCTCACATGCACCAACATGCATGTGCGGCCAGACTGGCTTCCAAAACACAACAGAGAAACTCGGATTACAGCACACACAGAAGGAGTGTAACATCATTCTCTGCTCAGGACACCATTACGCCACTATCTCTTTTTTATAGCAAATAGTTGTGTGCTGCTATATTAATGTTCGAAATCTCGCATATAGCACCATTAAGCAAAGACTCAGAGAGAGTGTTTAAGAAAAAACCTACATGCAGAGAAGGAAGGTGCACCTTTTAATGTTGAAATGAAACTCCATCAAGAAAAATTCAGAAATGCATTTGTCAGTGTACTTAGGAATGGGCAGGGTTATGGTCCATCATAACCAAAAGAACAAAGCATGGCACTGCCCATGCTGAAAGCTCAAACATCCTGCCTACACAAATCAATAGCTAAGTGCTAAGATGAAATCAGAATAATTCAAAACCATTCAAATCATTCATGAATATATGGCTAAAACCTTCTTCACCAAGGGTGACCTAGATAGTGAGGATCACAGACAAATGGAGATGTTCCTCTTTATCCTCCACAAGGGAAATACATTGACAGAAATGCTCCATTATATCAATGCAAATAAGGCCCTACCAACAATCCGCCTAAAAAACATGTCAATCCTACAGTCATTGGAGGATTAATACCGAAACACTTTTGTCCTCCAGAAAAATATTGCCTCAGATATTTCACTAGCATTCCGCTTACCCAACCAATAACAATATTTACAAAAGCAAGGTCACTGATGGTCACTGGCACCGTGGGAGGTACATTTCATAATCATGATGGTTTGTGATGTTTAGAAAAAAAAAACTGCTGAAAAACACCTGCATTTGTAAAGTGCTGACCTGGTATTTTAAAAATTTCCATGTTTGACCAAATGCTGTGTAACATTTGATAACCTTCCTGTCAATCACCTTGTTCTTCCTTTTTTGTGTGTCACAAGAATCAGCTGCACAATTTCTGTCTCTTTGAGGAATTCTATATAGGTATAGCTCATCACTACTACCCAGAACTGTGCCGTGAAAGGCTGTGCTGGGTTGAGTCCAGTAAATCCCAGATGGGCCCAACCGCGTAACCGGATGTGCCTGTGCCATCTTAATCTTAAACTGTCACACCCAGCATAGTCATTAAAAATGTATGAGTAAGAATGAGTAAGCTGCAAATAAAAAAAAAATCTTGTCTTTTTTTTCTTACATTATAAAATTAATTGGAAAAACATGACGTAACCAATAAAAATGAAACAATTCTTGTTTCTTGCTTGTTGTTTACCATATGATGACGATAGGTCAGATTTTTTGAGTAGCAGTGTATTTAGCAGTCCAAAGACATGTAAGTCAGGTGAATCGGCCGCACTAAATTGTCCCTCGGAGTGTGTGTGTGTGTGTGTGTGTGGGGACCCTGTGATGGCCTGTCCAGGGTGTCTCCCCGCCTGCCGCCCAATGACTGCTGGAAAATAGGGTTCTGCGACCCTGAGAGCAGGATAAGCGATTAAGATAATGGATGGATGCATTTAGCAAATGCCAGATCCCGAGCAGCCGTCCAGTGTACAGCCCGCACATTGCATAGGGAAACATGCAGAAGCCTACTTTCCGCTAGCTGCTGCTACTACTCATCATCATCATCGGCGGTCACTTGGGGTCGAGTATGACTGTCCTCCTTCTTGGTTCTTGTGGGTCTTCAGGTGGGCGAAGAGGCCGATCCTGGAGTGGCATGTTTTGGTGCAGTGTGGGCAGGGGTGGGTGGTGATAGTCGTAGGATTGGTTTGGGCCTTTTTGGTGGAAACTCCCTCCTTTCTGAGTCTGTGCTTGTCTTCTGCAGCATGGCGGAGATAATTATTCTATAGTGCAGCTCCTTCCTGGACAAGTTTTCTCCAAGTCACCCTGTTGGTTGCTGTGTCCTCCCGGGTTTTAGGGTCTATGTGGCATTTTTTGATGTTCGCTTTGATGTTATCCTTACACCTTTTCTTTTGACCCCCCCCCCCCCCCCCCGGGGCATGTTGTCCTGTGAGAAGCTGGGAGTATAGGACTTGTTTTGGAAGGCAGGCGAGAGTCAGGCATACGGATGACATGGCCAGTCCATCTGAGCTTGTGTTGGGCAATGGTGGCAGTGATAGTGGGAATGTTAGCCTCCTCCAGGACACTGGTGTTGGTGCATCTATCTTCCCAGGTGATCTTGAGGATTTTGTCAGAGGCACCTCTGACGATGTGCCTCTAGTGCCTTCAGGTGCCTGCTGTATGTGGTCCAGGATTCTGATCCATACAGTAGGGTGGGCAACACTACTGTTCTGTAGACCGGAATTTTCATCCTGGCCTGGAGGTCGCGGTTTTCAAAGACCCTTTTTTCTCAGTCTTGAGAAAACCCAACTGGCACAACTGAGGTGGTGGTGTATTTACTCATCAGTGTTAGCTTTGGAGGATAGGAGGCTTCCGAGATAAAGTGGTCCACATTTTCCAGTCTGGTTTTGTCAACAGAGATAGTTGGAGGTGGAGCAGGGTTATTTGTGTTGGGTGGAGGATCTGGGTCTTTTTTATGTTAAGGGCCAGACCAAGCTGCTTGTATGCCTTGGCAAAAGCATCCATAATGCACTGTAGGTCCTCTTCTGAATGGGCCACAAGTGCATTGTCATCAGCATACTGCAGCTCTATTATGGATATGGTGGTGGTTCTGCTTTTAGCCGTGAATCTGTTGATGTTCTGGGATTGTCCGTCAGTTCTGTACATGAGTCTGACTCCTTGAGGCAGGTGTTTACCTATAAGATGGAGGATAGCAGAAATTAAATGGAGAATAGGGTAGGAGCAATGACACAGCCCTGCTTGACTCCAGTGTGAACCCTGAAGGGTTCCGTTTCATCTCCCCTGCCACTGAGTACTGTGGCTGACATATTGTCATGCAGTAGTCTCAGTATCAGAATGTATTTGTCCGGGCAGCCAATTTTTTCCAGAACCTGCCAGAGAGCCTGACAGTTCACAGAGTCAAAGGCTTTGGTGAGGTCTATGAAGGCCATGTATAGTGGCTGATTTTGTTCCCAGCATTTTTCTTGTAGTTGGCGAGCAATGAAAATCATGTCCATGGTACCTCTATTTGGGCGAAATCAACTCTGAGACTCAGGGAGAATGTTTTCTGACAGGAGGAGGAGTCTTATTAGCCAAAACCTGAGCGAGAGTTTTCCCAGTGGTGGACAGGAGGGAAATGCCATGGTAATTTCCGCAGTCTGCCTTGTCTCCTTCTTAAAGATGGAGACAATGAGGGCATCCCTAAATTGTGCAGGGATTTTCTCCTTTTCCCATATTTTCAGGAGCAGGCGTAGATATGATTAAGGAGAACTGGCCCACCATCCATCAGGATTTCTGCTGGGATGCAGTCAGGTCCAGCGGCCTTGTTGTTCTTCATCTTCCTCAAGGCATCCTGCACCTTGTTCTGACTGGGTGGTGCTCCCATATTCTTGTTGATGGGTTGTTGAGGGAGTTGGTCAAGGGCCTCCATCTCAGGAGTGGTGTCCCTGTTCAGTAGCTCCTCATAATGCTATTTCCATCTGTTGGTCATTGACTTATTATCTTTCAGCAGCATTAGCCCATCTTTGGAGTGAAGGGGGGCTAGGCAACGGTGGCTGGGGCCATATACCGCTCTTGTGGCATCGAAGAAACCTCTGGTACCCCCCGGTCAGCAAGCTGCTGGATCTCCAGAGCCTTCCTTGTCCACCACTGGTTCTTCAGTTGCCTAACCGGAGATTGAACAGCTGCCTTTGCTTTGGCATGGGCTACTCTTTTAGCCTTGCAGTTGATGTCATTTTGCCAGGCAATGAAGGTTTGCTGCTTGATGTCAATGAGCTGTTGGATTTCATTGTCACTCTCATCATACCAGTCTTGATGTTTCTGGGTTTTGTTGCCAAGGGTCCTTTTGCAAGAGTCGATGGTGATAGAATTAAGCAGGTCCCAGTGTGTTTCAATATCTTCTGGGTATTGCTTGGGCAGAGCAGTGCTGAGAGTAGCCTGGCGCTGTTCTCGAAAGGTGGTGTCACCCAGCCATTCGATGTTGAGCTTTGGCTGGTGTAGATAAATGTAATGGTGTGATGTTTAATAATGATGATTACAACGTGTTAATTGGAATAAGGGATATAAGGATATATTAATCATTGGGAAAACATATGCATGAGGAACAGGGCTTGTTACAAGGACATGAGGGTCTATAGTGGCAGTGGAAAAGTACTGAGTATGTTAGCAGACAGAGGAATGCAGAGTAAATTAGGTGTGAGGGTCACTGACCTTAGATAAGGTTAGCGACTCTGAATAACAAAGGGAGCAATAAGGGTGTTGTGGTCAAGGGGGAGTAGAGACAAGATGTCTATCTCCATGGAAGGTGTGAGGGTCGCTGACCTTGGATAGGGTTGGCGACTCTGAATGGGAAGGGGAACACTGGAAGTGTTGTGGTCAGGGGGAGTGGAGACGAAATGTGCTGTGATTTGTGGATTCAGAGATAGGAACAGGATTTTACGACGGCAGCTGCAACACAGATGGAGAAGAAGATTACCTGGAGTCCGGAAATCAGTGAGGCGGAAACGGAGTCAGATGAACGGACCAATCAGAAAGAAGATCACACACATCCATATTCAGTCAACACTTTGTATAGTATAAAGACTGGGTCAGGGAAAGGAGAGGGAGTCAGACTTCGTGAACTGACACAATCTGTTGTTTGTCAGGGATAGGAAGATCTAGACCCAGAGCTCTGTATGCTTTATCCATTTACTGCTAAATAAAACGGATGGTTTTGAGACCGAACATTTTCTCCTATTGCTTTATCAACAAACACGCAGGACTACGCTCTCACATAGATGAAGATGAGTTGGTAGAGTGAGCTGTAGTCCAACAATTTGGTGACCCCGACGTGATAAAGATAAAAGATAAAGATAAAACTCTTCTCTGATTGGGCTGGTTGCTCGGAACGCAAGTGTCATACAAACCAGCTGGCTACTGAGTGGGGATAGATAAAACATAATGGAAGGGGAATCTGACAGGGAGTGTGAAGAATACGGAGATTGCCCTCCCAATGTTATATTGACCGTTAAGCAACAATGGGAAAAAACCAGGAGTCAAATTTTTGCAGGGCTCCCGAGGAACAAGCGAGACACCATGATTGGGGCGTATGACAGTATATGGAAAGACTTACAAGCACAGGGTAAGGTCCCCAAAGAGGAGGAAAGGAAGAGATTGATATTATACCTAGGGAAGGCAGAAAAACAAGCTAAAAAGAAAGCAGATGAACACTGGAAGGCGGAAAAAGTTTCCATGTTAGTCAAAAGAAAATGGAAGAAAGATGGAGAGGAAAATGAGCAGAGAAGAGCCCACTTACACAACATGACCTTAGCTTGCATGGCAGTAGAAATGAATCAAAAACAATCAGAAATAACCAAAGAAAAAGATAAAGGAAATGAAAAAACAGAAGCATCAGCGCCAATATATCCCAAAATGCCCGGGATACAACCCCCTCCTTATCCCACACCGCAGATGCCACTCGTGCGTGTGGAAGAAGGAGTAATGAAAATGACAGCAATAGGAAAGGAGGAATACAGAGAGATTAGGGAGACGTTAGAGGAAGTAGTAACAAGGAGAATATCAGAGGTGGAGGACATGGTGAGGGAGGCAGAGCGTAGGATGCAGAAAGCCAGAGAAGGGAATAGGAAAGTACATGAGCAGACGAGCAGACAGGAAGAGATAGATCAGGCAAGAAGCTCACCCATGACAGTGTCAGAAACACCCTCCACCCTAAACGGGGGAGGAGCAGGACAGGGGAGGATACAGAGTCAGGGGGTTGAAACAATAGACGGGTTCAAGGAGAGACAGCTCAGAGAGATAAGAGAGGAAGTAATTAGGGCAGAAGGTCCCGAGGAGAGATTGGGGGCAGGTACAGAAGCAGGGGGTGTGAATAGTAATGAGGGAGACGAAGACACATACCAGGTCACAATTACAGGGGCACTAACCAGGCACAGCCAGACTCATATAGCGCCCTGTGCTGACCACAGGCATAGACACCAGCTTAGGGACAGAGAAAAGATACAACCACCCGCTAGATACCATCAACTGCCACTGATATATAAAGGACCCCAAACGGGGGATGTGTATCAACCATTCTCATTCACAGACATGAATTGCATCCTGGATAAAATGCCCCCTCCCACTGAGGGAGGAGGGCCCTGGATGGAGAAATTTTGCCAACACACATTGGGATATAAATTAGCTATGGGAGATTGGAGAGCATTACTGGGAAAACAACTACCTATGTGGGAAATACAGCAGATTGAGGCTGCGGCAGGCACTAGTTATATACCAGATTCAGAACCATTTACCAGTGAAGCCACAGCTGTGGGAGGGGCAATGAGGGATAAATTCCCCATTCCTCCCGGAGCAATGCATTCACTGACCTTTTCCATGAAAGACGGAGAAGACATGTCAGCATTTTTAAGCAGATGCAAAGGCATATGGACAGACACTGCAGGAAGCCATCCAAGTTCAGGACAGTTACAGACCACATTGTTTAGAAAAGCTGTTATGGCTGGAATGCCCAAAGCAGTACAAGATGCCATGGAGGGCAATCCAGACATCCCAGGCTGCTCTACTGAGCAATGGGAAAAACATTTGATGCATCATATGAAAAGACACAAGGCTATACAGGAGGAGGATAGACAGAGCACAGAGTCAGCCCAGGTGCAGCTCCTAAAGCTCCAATTGGATGAGGCAAGGAAAAAGGTAAATGATGCTAAAAAGACAAACCAAAAAGTAGCCAATCAGATGGTTCAACAGCCGCCACCACAAAACTACACCCCAAATTTGTACCCAGTGCCTGAATGGGTGTCTAGTTCCCCTTATCGGGGCAGGCCTGTCAGAGTAACAGGAGGTATGAGAGGAGGAGGGAGGGGTCGCGGAGGACCCAGAAGCAAGCCATTTACATGCTTTGGATGTGGCCAGCTTGGACACTGGATCAGGGAGTGTCCCATGCTGTGGGGACCCAGGGGAGGTCAAGGTCCAGTCAGCAACAGGGGTGGTTATGTGCAGCCCCCGGTCCAAGGACAGCCTTCAGTTATGGTTCCACTTCATCAAGACCCTCATGCAACAGCAGCTCCACCGCAGAGACAATATCCCCAGACCATGCAGGGTGGTCAGGGGGATGGGTACTGAAGGGGCCCGGGAACTCAAGGGCAGGTGGGGCTGGCAGAACCCTACTTGCAAATAAGGGTAATGGACATGGATCTGCATTTCCTAGTTGACACAGGTGCAAGGTTTTCCACTATCACGTGCGCCATGTCTCAGTCCAACCTTTCATCCTCCAACGTCCAGCTAGTAGGGTTCTCGGGTAAACCAGAAAATCTGCCGTTGACGACACCTCTGACTACCACGGTGGCAGGACAGACTTTTTTGCATCAATATATTTCATCACCAACATGCCCAGTCAATTTAATGGGACGGGATATGTTGGTGAGGTGCGGGGCATCAGTCATGTGTGGGCCAGAGGGACTGGTAGTGACTTTTCCCAATGGATATTCTGTGAACTGTTCTCTGTCAATGATCCAGTCCAGCTCTCAAATGTTGTTGTCAGCTGATGTTTCACCCACGGCTGAAGGACTCTGGGCAGATATATACTGGGGACTCCTAGAACCGGAAACCAAGCAAAGCGACGGCGTACAGACTCTGTATTATCAGTGGCGGCCGTGGGTCCAAATGCTACATCCCTACTCCCCTCCAATCGACCCCCTCCATGTTACTCTGTACTATGATAGGGACGGGGATGAAATTTATCAGCAAACTTTTTACAATGACATTGAAGGGACACAGTGGGAAGTATTGGCTAGTTGTATTTTAGTGGGGAATGAAGGTGTGGCAGCTGCTGTTGAATTGACACCTGAACAATTTAAGTGGTATGAGATGTCTGAAGAGGCAGTGCCCCATATCACCTTAGCAGTGCATGTTAAACACCAGGCTAGAGATCTTGGGCCGATGTGCAAGCGTCTGATGGCACTGACAGACTGGGTTTGGACCCAACTCCCTGAATTACAATACTCCCCATCCGAAAAGGCTTACAGGATCATGCACAAGACGGCTGACAAAGTGCTGTTAGAACATAGACAAATAGAGAGATTTCATGGAAGAGAGAAGGCTGATCACTCTGATGCCGCAAGTATGATAGACACTCTCCCTGAGGCGTTATGGTCAGCAGGCCCAACTGATGTAGGACGCTGCAAGAATGTTGATCCAATCTCTTTTGAATTGACAGATCACACTCCGATCTGGCAGAAACAGTACTCCCACAAACCTGAGGGAGAAGCAGGGATCACAGATACTATTGAGGGACTGTTGGCAGCGGGGGTGTTGGAGCCCTCAGCATCTGGCTGGAACACACCTATTTTACCAATAGAAAAGCAAAATACAGGGATATATAGAATGGCTCACGACCTTAGACGGGTCAATAGTATTGTGTCAACTCCTACAGTCCCAGTACCAAATCCATATACTGCTATGTCTGCACTGTCCCCAGAACACAAATGGTTTTCCTGTATTGATCTGGCCAATGCATTTTTCTGCCTACCACTAGCTGACCATGTGAGAGACATCTTCTCGTTTACCTATAAAGGCCAACAGCTAAGATATACGAGGGTTCCCCAGGGTTTCATCTTGTCCCCTGGGCTGTTCAATCAGGTTCTGAAACAGCAGCTCACTGATCTCACCCTCCCAAAGGGGGTGGTGTTGATTCAGTATGTGGATGACATCCTTCTGGCAGCTCCAGATCATGTCTCCTGCCTAGCAGCCACCAAATCCCTATTAATTCAGCTGTATCACATTGGGTTCAAAGTTTCAAAAACCAAGCTCCAGTGCTGCAGACAGATGGTCTCGTTCCTGGGGAGAATTATCTCTAGTAGAGGAACAGGTGTGTCCCCAGCCCATAGATCCTCAATTCTACACCATCCTAAACCAGTCACAGTGAAAGACATGCTCTCATTCCTGGGGTTGACAGGTTATAGCAGACAGTACATAGCATCATATGGGGAACTCACGCACCCCTTAAGGGCCATGGTCAATGAGCAGGGGATGAGAAATTTGTCAGCATGCTTACAATGGACCACTGAAGCAGAGAATAACTTCATTTCCCTCAAACAGGCTCTCACAAACGCTGCTGATTTAGCACTGCCTGACTACAAAGAGCCATTCTATCTGGATGTTTCAGAAAAATCACATACAGTGAATGGTGTTCTTTTTCAGAAAAAAGGGGGAGGTAGGCAGGTGATGATGTATGCAAGTGTGACACTCGATCCAACAGAAAATAGACATCCACCATGCACAAGACATGCAGCAGGGGTAGCAAAAATTCTGCAAAAAGTAGCACACATAGTCATGGGACATGCTCTAACAGTCCTGACAACACACAGCATAGTGGCCTATGTGAACTCAGCAGCATTCACCATGACACCATTAAGACAGATAAGGTTGGAAAAAATCCTCAATGCACCACACATAACGTTCACACACAAGGGACTCAACATGGCAGACAACATGGGGGAAGGTGAGCCACATGTGTGTGAAGAAAGAGTACAGAAAGATGTTAAGGTCAGAGCAGATTTACGGGCAAAACCCTTAGCTGACCCAGAGGAAGTGCTGTTCACAGATGGCTGTTGCTACAGACATCCCACGGAGGGACTGAAGACAGCATATGCAGTGGTAAGACAAACAGATGAAGGGTTTGAGGAGGTAGTGACAGGGAGAGTAATAGGAAAAGAATCGGCGCAGCTAGCTGAATTACAGGGAATGATAGCAGCATTAGAATGGGCAGAAGGGAAAAAAGTAAACATCTACACAGACTCGGCATACGTGGTAGGAGCAATACAGGTGGAGCTCAGTCAGTGGATCAGAGCAGGATTTTTGACAGCAGCAAAAACCCCAATCAAACATGAGAAAGACATCAAGAGACTGGTAGAAGCCCTAATGAAACCAACAGAGGTAGCAGTAATAAAGTGCAGAGGTCACGACAAAACTGACACAATGATAGCAAAAGGAAATCAGGAGGCAGACTCTGCAGCTAAAAGGGCAGCAGGTTACACAGCCCAATACATGATGATGCAGGTGGGAAAAACGGTGTATGATTTACTACCTGCCTGCGATGTAAATATGTTAATAAAGGAACAACAGAAAGCCTCTCCTCAAGAGTTCACAGTTTGGAAAGAGAGAGGGGCAACGGAATCCAAAGGAGTGTGGAGGTCGCCGGACGGCCGACCTGTGTTACCCCCAGGGTGGACGGCTTCCGTGTTACAGGAGGCACACGGGCTGACACATTGTGGAAAGGCACAGATGCAGAGACATCTGACCCATTGGTGGCATCCATTTTTACCCGCAATGATTGTGAACCATATCAGGGAATGTAAAATATGTACAGAATACAATATCAGGGCTACAGTGAAGCCACACGAGGGAAAATTTCCTTTGCCAAAAATGCCAGGTCAAGAAATCATAATTGATTACACTGACATGTTGGAAAGGGTAAATGGGTATAGGTACCTCTTGGTCGCCGTGGATGCATACACTGGCTGGCCAGAAGCAGTACCTGCTAAAAAGGAAGATGCCAAAACGGTAATCAAATTCCTAATAAACCAATACATACCAACGCATGGGTTTCCAAAAAGAATCAGGTCAGATAATGGCACACATTTTAAGAACAAAGACCTGCAGGCAGTAGAAGCGGCCCTAGGACTGAAACATGCGTTTGGAACAGTGTATCACCCCCAATCACAGGGAAAGGTGGAGAGAATGAATCAGTCCATTAAAGGAAAGATAGGAAAAGTGTGTGCTCAAACAAAAATGAGTTGGGTGGATGCCCTACCCCTAGCTCTAATGTCAATTAGGAGCTCAGTAAACTCCATCACAGGTTTCACTCCATATGAGTTGACAACAGGGCAGCAGTTCCCGGGACCGGGAGCTGGAATCCCAACCACGGAAAAGGAAAGAGATCCGCTGAAGTACAAACCTTACTATGACCAACTAACAGCTTTGGTGTCAGCTTTCTCAAAACAGGTTGCAGCAGCAGAGGGGAACCTAGAGGGACAAACACCGCCCATCACGGACTGGGTTCTACTGAAGGTGATCAAGAGGAAGTGGTCGGAGCCAAGGTGGACAGGGCCATACAAGGTGGTTGAGAGGACATCACACGCGGTCCGACTACAGGGCAAAGGAGACAGCTGGTACCACTGGAGCCAGTGTGCAGCAGCGGATTCACCCGCTAGGACACGGGAACAGATAAGAAACACCACAGTTAACTCTGAATAGGTGTAAAGACACGAGCCACTATCTGTGGCGACAGTTATTATAGCTATCACTTTTGGATAAGATTTATAATAACCGGCTTTGCATATACTCAGGCAAGCCACAACATGCTCAAGATTGGAATGAAGAATTTTGCCAGTTGCGAAAAGAATGTTCTGATGTTACCATAGAGAGCAAAAGCTCTCCCAGAAAAGGTTTTTTCTAGGATACAAGGAGCTGATAACCAGAACACAAGAAGGTTTTGCTTGCTAAGAATTTTTGATATATGTTGATTAAGATGTTTGAGGGAACGGGAAAACCCCACCAAGCCAAATGGTGGTGGTTGGGAGTGTGCGGGATCATTTCTATAGTAATAGTTACTCCAATATTGATGTGGGAATCATCCATCAGAGACAGACACACAGATCAAAACCAACACCACAACAGAACAAAGAGGGAAGGCCAAGGCCAACCAGATTACTGCATTAAAACATATGGAGGTATAGACGTAGACTACACTCTGGAACGAACGTGACATTCCAATTTGATTTATGCCATGTTATTAATTGTGGGAAACACCAGGAGATGTGGAGAAGATATGATTTATACCTGTGCGGAAGTCCAGAAACTCACTCCAGTTGTCTAAGGCAGGGGGATCCGCCTAAAAACTCCGGCATGGGCAGTTTGTGTGCCGGATGGGAACGGATTTGGCAGTATACTGGTCCATGGACCCCTATCAAAACCGAGGTCAAAAATCCAGATACAGTCAACAAGATTAGTTTCATACGCGGCCAACTACGACATAGGTCAGGTGGAGTTAATCCCCTGTTGTTGACAATACACGATCTGTGGGATGATCCATTTATGACAGACCAGAAAAAGGCATTCTATATGGTTGTGGGAGCATATCAACAAGGCACGGACACCATGGGCCTTGTTAAGGTGAATTTGTTAACACCTCCATCCCCCAAGAAAACAGACACCTCGCTTAGCACATTCGAAACTAAACCTAGACAGAACAAGGACGTGATCACCATAGATTACAATAAATTAACGAGAGGCGATATAGTCAAATTGGCTACTGGATATGGGGACAAAAACCTGTGGTTAGATTGGATGGCAGCTACTGCTGCCTCCATGAACATGAGTAATTGTATTGCATGTTCTTCAGCCAGGCCAACTCTTTTCACCGCCCCAGCACCTCTATTTCCCGATACAGATCCTGTAGGATTTCATTGCATGATGGCCCTAACTATGCAAGCCAACCCCCCTAACTGTACTACTCTCAACTCTATTTTTCCACCCGTTAAAAACTCCACGGTGCCGCCGGCGTTCACCCCGAGAGCTAATAACTATACATGTTTTTCTAGGAGCTCCAGCTCCGGTATGAAGATGGGACACATGCCTGACGGCTGGTGCAAATACACACTTGATGTCAACAGTTGGTCGGTCCCTAGCTCTATGGTGTGGGGAAGGGCTGACCTGTTTTGGTATTGCGGGGACAGGACTCTACATATCAGCCTGCCAGCAGACTGGTCTGGAACGTGTGCAATGGTCAGGTTGATTCTACCCCTGTTTTTGCTAGGGCCACGCCAACAGGCAAATTTCACATATACCCGCCACAGAAGAAACACATTTGAGGTTGGGTATGGCTCTCCCACATACATAGATGCTATAGGCGTTCCCAGGGGAGTTCCAGATGAGTATAAGTTGGTAAATCAAGTGGCAGCAGGATTTGAGAACATCCCAATCATTAGTGCGCTATTTCCAGTCACTCCCATAAGAATGTGGATAGAATTAATTATATCCATTATAACGTCCTGAGGCTCGCCAATAAAACCAGGGACGCTGTAGCAGGCTTATCTGAACAATTAGCTGCCACCTCGTTGATGACAGTTCAAAACAGAATGGCCCTCGACATGTTATTAGCTGAAAAAGGGGGTGTTTGCTCTATGTTTGATGATCAATGCTGCACGTTCATCCCCAACAACACTGCTCCAGACGGCTCGGTAACCAGAGCCCTAGAAGGACTTAGGACCCTGTCAGAGGAGATGCATGACCACTCAGGTATAAACGACCCACTGGGAAGAATTTTTGAACAGTGGTTTGGGAGGTGGAAAGGTGTGATGGTGTCTGTGTTTCTGTCCCTGGTAGGCATGATGACTGCACTTGTGTTGTGTGGATGCTGTTGTATCCCCTGTATCAGATCTCTGTTTGAAAGGTTGATCGTCACTGCCATCGAAAAGAAGAGTCCCTCATCGATCTATCAGATGGCTCAAGTCGAGACGGAGACGGTGGCTCTGATGGAGCACGGAGGGTGTGAAGAACTGGGCAGTGACACAGAGGCTGAATGTGATGTTTGAATCCGATTGGTTGGTTGGTCTCATTTATATGAGACCAAAAAGGGGAACTTGTAGATACATGTAATGGTGTGATGTTTAATAATGATGATTACAACGTGTTAATTGGAATAAGGGATATAAGGATATATTAATCATTGGGAAAACATATGCATGAGGAACAGGGCTTGTTACAAGGACATGAGGGTCTATAGTGGCAGTGGAAAAGTACTGAGTATGTTAGCAGACAGAGGAATGCAGAGTAAATTAGGTGTGAGGGTCACTGACCTTAGATAAGGTTAGCGACTCTGAATAACAAAGGGAGCAATAAGGGTGTTGTGGTCAAGGGGGAGTAGAGACAAGATGTCTATCTCCATGGAAGGTGTGAGGGTCGCTGACCTTGGATAGGGTTGGCGACTCTGAATGGGAAGGGGAACACTGGAAGTGTTGTGGTCAGGGGGAGTGGAGACGAAATGTGCTGTGATTTGTGGTTTCAGAGATAGGAACAGGATTTTACGACGGCAGCTGCAACACAGATGGAGAAGAAGATTACCTGGAGTCCGGAAATCAGTGAGGCGGAAACGGAGTCAGATGAACGGACCAATCAGAAAGAAGATCACACACATCCATATTCAGTCAACACTTTGTATAGTATAAAGACTGGGTCAGGGAAAGGAGAGGGAGTCAGACTTCGTGAACTGACACAATCTGTTGTTTGTCAGGGATAGGAAGATCTAGACCCAGAGCTCTGTATGCTTTATCCATTTACTGCTAAATAAAACGGATGGTTTTGAGACCGAACATTTTCTCCTATTGCTTTATCAACAAACACGCAGGACTACGCTCTCACATAGATGAAGATGAGTTGGTAGAGTGAGCTGTAGTCCAACACTGGCACTGCCTTTTTTGCACCCTTCTTTTTCACGTGAGACTGATAGATGTGATGGAGCGGATGAGGCAGTGGTCTGTCCAGCAGTCATCCGCACTGGTCATCGCTCTGGTGTTGAGCACATCATGGCGGTCTTTGGCGCAGACGACTACGTAATCGATGAGGTGCCAAAGCTTAGAGCGAGGATGCATCCAGGATATTTTGAGTTTATTCTTTTGGCGGAAAAGTGTGTTGGTGATGACCAGGCTGTGTTCTGAGCCATTTGATAGCAGTAATATGCCGTTGGAGTTCGTGTTTTCAACTCCTTCCGTCCCTATTGTGCCTCTCCATAGATTGTGGTTTCGTCCCACCCTGGCATTGTAATCTCCAAGCAGGATTAGCTTGTCCTCCTTGGAAACTTTGATTAAGATGTTGTCCAGGTTAGCATAGAAGGCCTCCTTCACTTCATCCTGTGCATCAAATGTTGGAGCGTAGGCACTAACAACAGTGGCCTTTTGGCCGCCTGCAAGCATCAGGCGTATGGAAATAAGGCGTTCATTGATGCCCACAGGGAGTTCAAAGAGGTGGTTGATGAGGCTGTTCTTAATAGCAAAACCCACGCCATGGATCCTTGGCTCATCAACAGGTTTTCCTTTCCAGAAGAAAGTGTATCCGCCTTTTACCTCCTTCAGCGGCCCTTCATCAGCCAGTCGGGTTTCGGAGAGCGCTGTAATATCAATCCGGAATCTCCTTAGCTCCATGGCGATGATGGCAGTTCGCCTTTCGGGACGATCACTGTGCTTATTCAATTCAATTCGATTTATTTTCATTAAAAACGATGTGCAGGCACATGTTAAAAATGAAATGAGGGCTGTGGCATCACCAAACAGTGCAAAACAGACACAGACAAACACAGTATAAGATATACACACATGAAGACCAAAAGCTAAAATAAGTTCAAAAAGAGCAAGAGTACAAAATATTTAAAAAATATCTACAGACATTCAGTGGGTGGCCAGGTTCAGGTGGGCAACAGCTTGTGGAAAGAAGCTGTTTTTGAGCCTGGTAGTGCGGGCTCTGAGGCTCCTGTAGCGCCTCCCAGAGCGCAGGGGGGAGAACAGTCCATGGTTGGGGTGGGTGGGATCTCTGCTGATGCTCAGACCCCTTCAAAGGCAGCGTTTATGATAAATGTCTTTTTATGGCTGGGAGCTGGGTACCGGTGATATGCTGGGCCACCTTGACGACCCGCTGCAGAGCTTTCTGGTCTACTGAGGATGCAGTTGCCGTACCACACTGAGATGCAGCTGGTCAGGATGTTCTCTTATGGTGCAATGGTAGAAGTTGGTGAGAATTTTGGGGGATAGATGGGCGCTCCTCAGCCTCCTCAGGAAATGCAGGCATTGTTGGGCCTTTTTCACAAGGGCATGGGTGTTTAATGTCCAGGAAAGTTCCTCGCTGATGTGGACTCCAAGGAATTTAAAGCTGGAAACACGCTCCACTTCCATCCCATTGATGTGTATGGGGGAGTGGCTGCAGCTTCTAGACCTCCTGAAGTCCACAATCAGCTCTTTCGTCTTCTGCACATTGAGGACAAGATTGTTGGTAGTACACAATGATGTGAGGTGCTGAATCTCATCCCTGTAGGCCGTCTCCTCATTGTTGGTGATACAGCCAATGACTGTGGTGTCATCTGCAAACTTAACTATAACATTTGAGGGGTGAGTTGGCCGGCAGTCGTGGGTAAAGAGGGACAAAAGGAGGGGGCTCAGAACACAGCCTTGAGGGGCACCTGTGCTGAGGGTCAGGGTGGAGGAGGTGTGGTCACCTAACCTAACAGACTGAGGTCTGTTGGTCAGGAAGTCCAGAGTCCAGTTACAGAGGGAGGGGTGAGGCCAGGGAGAGGAGTTTAGTGGTTAGTTTGGCAGGGATGATAGTGTTGAAGGCAGAGCTATAATCTATAAACAGCATCCAGATGTATGTGTTAAGTTCAAGGTGGGTCAGAGCAAAGTGCTGGGCAGTGGCAGTGGCATCCTCAGTAGACCTTTTCGGGCGGTAGGCGAACTGATGTGGGTCGAATGTGTGTGGGGGGGGGGTTGATGTGAGCCAGAACCAGTCTCTCAAAGCACTTCATGGCAATGGGGGTGAGTGCTATGGGTCGGTAGTCATCCAGATATGTGGATGTTGGTTTCTTGGAGACAGGAATGATACAGATGGTCTTAAAGCATGCCGGGACTATGGATTGGGACAGTGAGAGGTTAAATATAGTTGTGAAGACCTCAGCCAGCTGGTCGGCACATTCCCGGAGGACCCGACCCGGTATGCCATCTGGTCCAGCAGCCTTCCGTGTGTTCACTCTGCGCAGTGATTCTCTGACCTCTGCGATCGATAGAGTGAGCACCTGGTTTTCTGGGTGGCTGGGGATTTTTGTGGCTGGGTCAGTATTGTCCTTGTCGAAGCGGGCATAGAAATGATTTAGCTTGTCTGGCAGGGAGGCGTCATGGACAGTGGGACCACTATTGGAGCTTTTGTAGTATGTGATAGACTGAAAGCATTGCCACATTCGCTTGGGATCGCAGTTATTGTGAAAGTGGTCCTCTATTCGTAGGGAATATTTATGTTTGGCTGTTCTGATGCCCTTTTTGAGGTTGGATCTTGCTGCACTGTAGGCTTCACAGTTACCTGACTTGAACGCTGCGTCCCGGACTTTCAGCAGCTGCCGGACCTCACTGGTCATCCAGGGTGTCTGGTTTGAAAAGGCGCAGATTGATTTTTTTTGTGACACTCTCAGTGCAAAAGTTAATGTAGGCCTTTACGGCAGATGTCTGTTCATTAATGTCTATCTGGGAGCCATGGGTAGCTGAATGTGCAACAATACTCCAGTCTGTGTTGTCAAAACAGTCCTGGAGTTCAGAGACTGCTCCTTCTGGCCAGACAATGATTGTTTTTACTGCTGGCTCGACCCATTTTATTAAGGTTTTGTAGGCTGGGACCAGGAACAGGCAGAGGTGGTCAGAATGCCCCAGATGGGGACAGGGAGTAGCTTTGTATGAGTCCTTGATGTTTGTATAGAGATGGTCCAGGGTGTTTCGTCCCCTAGTGGGGCAGGAGACATGCTGATGGAATTTGGGCAATACAGCCCTGAGGTTAGCCTGTTTAAAATCACCACCTATGATAAAGGCATTGTCCGGGTGTTTGGTCTGTTGTCTGCTGATGGCACATTGTAGCTGCTTAAGTGCTACCTTAGCATGAGCATGTGGGGGGATGTATACAGCGGCGATGGTAATGGCCATTAGCTCCCTGGGCAGGTAAAAAGGCCTGCACTGAATCATAAGGAGCTCGAGATCAGCAGAGCAGTGCCTTTCAACGATCTTTATATTGTTGCACCAAGAGTTATTGACATAAATACTCAAACCTCCTCCGCGGATCTTGCCGTGGAGGAGGAACGTCCATGAGGGTTTGCACGTTCCAGGTTCCAATATAAGTTTGCTTCCGTTTATGTTTCTGACCGCTTAGTGGTGATCCCTCTGGGTGTGGTAGCCAAGAAAGGAGTTTCTGAGGTAGGCTATGTTTAGGGCACCTTTTCCAGTCTCTTCCCCTACTGGGGTGAGCAGAATGGATCCTAAATAGGGCAGCTCAGTCGTGGGTGCAGCTGCCGAAAAGCTCTTTCTGCCTCAGCCCAAGAGCGTAACAACTGAATCAGACACCCACCGCCTGTGTGTCAGGTTGTGGCTAGGAGCTGCCAGAGTTCACATTCCTGCCCCCCTCACCACTTCCTGATCGCCACAGGACTTTGTCCGGGATGTTAAACGGTCTGATTCCCTTTCGGGAGGACGCCTGTGCATGGAATCTTTTAATGTGGGGAGGCTGGTGCACAGGCAGCCTCCACACAGTCCTTGGCATAGAAAACTCGGGATCCAGTGGCATGGAGACCAAGACAACTGGGGGCCCTTCTTTGCTGCAGCCTTCTTCCGCCTTTGCGGCCATTGTGGTGCTCCTCACAGCCACCAACTTTCGCCCACTCTGCTGTTGAGGACTTGGTTGCTATTAGCCCATAGCTGGGGCAGTGGTTGAGAGATGCCAGGGCATGTCCACACGCCAGTGGGCCTGTGCACCTTCTCTCTGGGGCCCACTGCTGTTCCAAGATCCCCTACAGTTTGGCCTGGGACCGCAAAGTACCCAGTTACTGTGTGTGGCCACGAGGAGGGCACTGCAGGAGTCTTGGCGACGGAGAGGCTATGTACCGGCAGGAGGAGACTTAAGCACTCAGCTCCTCTTTCACCCCCTACAAGAGGGCTAGCCGGCGGCAGTAGCAGAAAGTAGCAAGCAGAAGCAGCATGCAGCATGCACTAACTACAAGCGCTACTACCCCAGTACTACTGCACTGACGCGGCACACGCCCTGTGTGCTGACACACACACACACACACACGCTACTACTACTACTACAACTTCTACTACTACTCCTGCTACTATAACTTTCGGCTGCTCCCACTAGGGGTCGCCACAGTGAATCATCCGTTTATATTTCTTCCTGTCCTCTGCATTAGAGGACTGCGTTTGGATTGGGATCCCCGCGGGACCCAAAGCAAATCTCATGGGAGCGGGCAACTAACTTTGCTGCAGGCGGTAAAAAAATAAACTGCGGGGCCTGTGATTTAGCTAGTGCTAACAAAACTGCCAAAAAATAAAAAATTGACCAGTTGCCTTTTTTTTGTTTTTTTGTGGAAAATTCGCACATGTTACATCTGAAAATCTATAATTATCAGTTCTTGCAAAAATGGTGGTCTTGACTTTTTGGACTTCTCTACCTTGAACAATGTGTTTAAGATTAACTGGTTATAGCATTTTTTGAAAAATGACTCCTCCATTTGGAACTTCATTCCCAAATTTGTTTTTAACCAAATTGGAGGGCTCCCCTTCCTATTGGTATGCAATTATAAAACAAATAAAATACCTATTAAACTGTCAAATTTTCACAAACAGGCATTATTGGCATGGAAATTAATTTACAAGTACAATTTCTCACCACGACATTATTATATCTGGAATAATGGGGATATCTTACATAAAAAATAGGAGTATATTTCTGAAGAATTGGTTTGACAAAATCATCTTTTTGGTGAGTCAGCTGATTACCCCGGAAGGCCATCTTATGAACTACAGTGAATTCATCTCTCATTTCAATTTTCCTGTCACAATTAAGGAATTTGCTTTGGTAATGGGGGCTATTCCTAATGGTTCTGTAATTTTGTGCAAGGGTTTAGTTCAAGAAGATGTTTTTTGGTTAATCCTGCTCATTCCCCTTGTGGGAAAATGTGTTTCTCACCATTCTGCAAGAATAATAACAAAGCTATTCACTCTTTGTTTCAGAGTGAGGTTGTCACGAAGCCTTATGTCACTACTTATTGGAGCAACTTTGCTAAGAATACAGTCTGTGGTGCCGAAAGCTGAGTTTATCTCAGGCTACGCATCCTTGCTGTCCCTCAACTTTATTGCTCTAACTGAGACCTGGATCACGCCAGAAAAAACTACCACACCCGCAGCTCTGTCAAATGTGTACTCTTTTTCTCACTCCCAGAGCTGGGAGGTGAGGTGGTGGTGCTGGCTTGCTAATCTCCCCGAAACTGCTTCCTTTGAATGTCTAGTTAGATGCTAAACTCTAAACGCTAAACTCTGCTGGCTCTCTGGAGAGTAACTGTGATCTTGTCGTGCAGGGTCCTCCCACTGTGTATTGACTGAGTGCAACTGTGGGTCGGGGGGGGTTACAGAACCTGATGCTGGTCTGGTCTGAGACAGTTGAGGGGTAGTCCCCTGAGTAGTCTGACAAACACAAAAGTAAGGCCGAAGTTACACACTAGGAGACTAAAAATTGCATTGTATTGTATTGACATAACACATATTATTATAGCTCCAGTATTTCTGTCTACTTTGCTGCATAAAATGGAATACATGTAAAGTTTAACTTACGAGGTCCTTCTTCAACGTCTTCATCAACCTTAACGCTGCTGCTGGAATTGACGTTAGCCGTTTCAGTCAAAGTCGCACAGACTAGCTTTTGCCTCCTCTTCGGGGGAGGTCAGTCGTAGCCCAGATAGAGCTCCAGACCAGAGTGCAGTTCTGTGGGCTTTTTAATAACAAAGTGGAAGGAGCAAACATACACTCTCTTCGGGTGATATTTAAGTCTCAAAGCCGCAAGCCATGCTACTTTGCGTTCCTCATTCCTTGTCATGGAGTGCAAGGCATAGGGCGTGGGACATGGACATTTTTGTCAAAGTTGTTTATGAACGAAGCAAGACGTTTCTGACAAAATCTTCCAACTTCCTTGAATTGTCATGGCAACCAACAATGGCATGAGTTTAACCCAAGCTCATTTTACGCTCATTTTAAGAACAAGAACAATAATTTATAAATTATCTAATTAATGTAACGTTGCCTTTGGCTAGCTGTGGATAATCATGGGTACCAAATACGTCACTTCCGAAATGCCCGCCGCCATATTTGCATCCGAGTGACTTTACAGTTTTCTACTGGGATGGTGCTAGAATGCATTGTCCGGAGGGAGGTGGGAGGGAACTCCGCTGCACGTCATCAAATGCTCAAAGCGGAACTGACCAATCTTATGATTGGGTAGGGGCTTGGGTAGGTAGTTCAGTTTAGGAACAGCGGGAAACAGTAGATTGACGTTAGATGTAGCGCGGGCCTTCGGCCCTCGCACCTGGTCGCTCGACCAGGACCCCCCCCCCCCCCGTTCGGGGGGGTCCTGAGCCTGCGGCCTCGCTCCTTAGACGCAGCTCGGGCCTTCAGCCCTCGCACCTTTACTAAACAACTCTATGTCATCGTGGATTGTAAAAAACACACGTTAAAGCTAGCGTTAAACAACGCTAGCTAGCAACATAATCTGTGACGTCATATGTAGTCGAAGGACCCCGAGTCGATATTGGTCGATTCCACTGTGAGCATTTGATGACGTGCAGTGGAGTTCCCTCCCACCTCCCTCCGGACGATGCATTCTAGCACCAATATTTTCTACTGTGACCATCATTGCCATCATGACCACCAACACTGCACATTTGAAAGAGAGAGAAAGAGAGTGATATTTGGAAAAAAACATCAATTATTGGTAGCAATCCCTATTTATTACCTTCAGCTTTATTTTATCCCTTAACTTCCGCGAAGCGTCTGCCCCAACTTACTTTTCCTGACATTTATATTTACCTTGTACACAACCCATCCCCATACACTGGAGATAGCTTGAAGGCTTTCAAGAGTAACAATACCTACCAATATGCAGTTGCAGGATGGGTGAACAACACAAAGATATGGCATCTGGAGATATAACATATCTATCTGATCACAGGACATGTAAGTCGCAGGAATACTGCATTGTTACTGCCTCCACCTCCAATAGCTTTTTAACCTCTGTACCAGAGATGAAAATGGTTGGTTTCACCCACTCAACCCTCTGCTGGCTCTGGCTCCTGCACCTTTTAAGTTGGAAGCTGTAATTGGAATAAATGTGATGAGGCACCTGATCTACTGTTGCTGTTTTTTCTTTCATCTTTATGGTCTGTACGCATTCATCTGACATCACTGAACACGCGCAAATACCGCAGATTGTGCAGAAAGCAGTTATATATTTACACACACACACACACACACACACACACACACACACACACACATATATATATATATATATATATATATATATATATATATAAAAAACATAGCATATATGCTAGATGGCAGACAACTTATGATTTCTAACCCCTACATAGTTACTCTTTTAAATGGTAGGAGACATTATGAAATGAATGATGTACTACTGGAGACGTTAAGGTTGCTTTTGTATTAAAAGTAAACTGTGTTACTGTTGGTTTATTTAAAGCCAAATACAATAAGTCCACAGGTTACGGTAAAGGTCACATTTATTACCTTGAAGTATCAGTTTTACATTTTACATGCAACTACTGCCTGTCTATTCTGTGGGGACCACAGATGGGCGAATATTACAAAGAGCACAGCAGTCTGTTACCATCTTGTCAAGGGAGGTAGGTTGTCCTTGAGTGGCTGCTTTGCAGAGACAGTGGGATGGTGGTCTGAAGGATGGTGCAATTGTTCCTGACCAGGCCGATGACTTTCTATATGGATCCTGATGGCAGCCAGTCCCCTTGTTGCTTCTAGTTCCAGTGGATGCAGTTGCTGCTTGCCTTTGGTGAATGCTGGTATTTTCAACTGCACAATACAGGCCAACCGTATCTTTGACATTGAAACCTCTATCTGCAAAAATGACATCTCCTGGTGACAATTTCTCAAGATATCCACAGTTTTCTGTGATGTGCTTGTCGCTTGTGTGTCCACCCCAGCCATTTGACACAAAGGATATAACACCCTGTGGTGTTATTGATATCAGGTATTTTACAGTGATGTGATGCTTGTACTGACAGTATATCTGTGCATGAGCTCTCAAGTTCTTTGACTTCTCTATAAATATTTAAAACCAGTCAATAATAGAAGTGCAGTTGCTATAGTTATCCCTGAAACAGATGGGCAGACTGACCTGAATATGTTCTTTTGATGGCCAAAATATAAGTGGTGACAGTCTAACATACATGAAATCCAATATACTATTAAATATTCTGGCAACACTTATCTTAGACATACGAAATAAACAGGCAAAAAAATATAGAGGTAAATTGAGCATTCTCATCAATATTAACAGAAAGCTATGAAAGGGAGTCAGTCTTGGACTAGCTTTCAGAAATCCTGACAGAAAGGTAAAGACAACCATTAATTTAACAGTTTGGAAGGCCTGTGAGTTCCTGTAACATTTCATCATTTCCTTTAAATGCCTCTTCGTTAAAAGAAAGCATATCAACTTTGTCCTTTAGACTATGAACCTCTGCTCTAAGTCGAGCACACTCATTTGTTAATGCTTTGACTGTAGCTTTGCGGGCTGCATTTGAGCATGGTTCCACGATGCCTGGGCTATAAGTGGCTTGAGAGTATTTGTGCTCACAGTCTGCCTGTACTCCCATGGTGTTGTCGGTGTCATCGCTGGTGCTGGAAGGGGCCACAGTCTCATGGTCAGTGTCACTGCTAAGGGCTAAAGTCTCCCCGTTTCATCTGCTGGATATGCTCAAACCTATTGTTGGCATAGATGTTTTTCTGCCGCTGTCCAGCTGAAGTGTGCAAATAGGCTGGGTACATAATCATGGCTCATGGGGTTGTCATTTTTTCTTCCCAAGCAGATAGAGAGGCAAGAATGGTAGAATATTACATGTGTGCATACCATCAAGATATTGACCAACCTGAGCAAGGTAACTTCCCTTTCATCTTTTTCTCTCAGACATTTTTCTCTCTTATTCACCTTTATACTGTCAGTAAATACTGTAGTGTATATTTAACAAGAATGGTGATATCAGCGTGCATCTGCTGATTGGCAATCCGGTGCTTCTCAGTGAGGACAAGCATCAAGGTAGAGAGGAACACTGTCGCAACCCTGGCAGTTGAAGCCATTTTATTAAGGTGCAAGTGAAAGAAGGTGCTAAAAGGGAGCTAAAAGATATAAATTATAATTAGCTAAGTTAAAGGCAAACATAACTTACCGTTGCAAAAGTATTGACTGCACAATTTGGAGTTAGAAGTTGGCTGCCAGTGGTCCCTTCTGATTGAAGCCAGCCATTTAGCCATTGATCTAGCTCCCTTGGGATTGAATAAAATTGTAGTCCGGGGTTTCTCTGACGACTGTTGTTACAGCCAATGGCACAACATATCCTGGGGATATTGTATGAACTTTTTTTTTTGTGTCTAGAAACTAGAATCACAACTAGTCTACTCTGGCAGTGGTGGTTGTGCAGTTGTGACCCGGACACAAAAATGGTGGCGCTAAAACACAGTGACGTCACAGGGTATCTGAATTGCTGTCATGCTGGCATGGTCGGCGGAGGCACTCAACCAGAAACAGAAAACCGATAAACGGAAGTAGTCATCTGTCATGTTAGCACCCATTGGTTTCTTAAGAAACAAGTGGATAGTTTGACTTGAGACCTCCCACTCGATCTTCCCATGGAGCCACTGGGGAGGTCGCAAGATTTAAAGACAAACTTGGTGGTCTGAAAAGGCCTACTGTTGTGAACTCGGAACGATGCAGCAGGTTCAGTTCTCTCTGCTGGCAAGTCGCCCATTATTTGTTGACATTTTCTTGCTTTTGCCTTCCTGCATCTATACAGCATCAAGAACTTTTTGGACAATTCTCCTCCTGTGTATGACCTATGCCCTCGTTCTCATCTTGAGCAAGGTTCCGACCACTCCATCATAACTCCCGTTGTGGGCCTCCTGAGCTAACAGTGTGGACACCCAGGCATCATAGGGCAAAATGGGGACACTAACTTGATCTTCGTAGAAAATCTGCATTCAGCCACAGCAAACCAACAGCCCAGAGTCTTGGTCTTTGTAGACTACTAGTCTGTCTGTAGTGGTGCTTGGGAAGGTTGTGCCCTGTTGTGCTGCAAGAAAAATGTCTCTCAGGGCATCTTCAACTTGAATTAATTTCACTATTTTTCATGGCTGATGACTTCTGACAGGTGGCATTCTCTGTAACTCCTCCACTATTTCAATGACGATAGTAATTTGGTTGCCATACCGGTTTTCTGTGACACGGAAGATGTCATCTGTAGTGTTATAAGTAGTGAGCTGAAGGTCTCTTGTCATTTTGTCATCAAGGCTGTCTAGTAATTGAACCTTTTTTTACCAGTCTTGAACCAGTTGGCTCAGCATGTTTCTGGAGTGCTTCCCAGTCCATTTTCCACCTGTGAAAATCACATTTAATGCTAGTTTACTTGGGAAGGGCTATTGGTTTCAATTTGATGATTGGTATGGGATAATTGGAGGTTACTGCTGTTGTTATTAGTCTTTCAGCATCCTTCTCCTCTCTTATCCTAACCTTTATGAAGTCGGCCTTTCTGGAAACCAACTTGGGGATGTAGAGTTCAAGCCTCTTTAGGTGACTCTGAAATCCCTCCTGATCTCCTGGTGGGATCCATCGTTTCCACTGACTGTGTACCTCCTTTGCTAACTTTACTAGTCCTCGCAGGAGGTTGAGCATGAAGTCATACACCTCCTGGTTGCCATCTGGTTGTACGGCAGCGGCGCAATCACACGCAGTCTCTGCTGCCTGTAGTGCAGTGGTCAATTCAACATTCCCAAAGTTGACCCAAAGAGCCTCCTGAATTAGGCTTTTGACCTCCTTTAGTTTCAACTGGCACTCATTCGCAGCTTTTTCTAGGTCAACTCTTTGCTGTTCAGTTAACACAGCTATTTTGTCTGTGTTCAGCTCCGTCTCCAGTTCTGCAATCAATCCGGCCTCCACATCGTCATTGGCTTCCATGACTTTCTCGGCTTCTATTGTGAGTTTATTGAAACTGTTTCTGAGCTCTTCTTCCAGCATATCTTTATAGGTCCTGGTAATACTGTTAACCAGATGGGAAAATTATTTTTTGCTGTCGCTTTCTATAATTTGACTTGATCAACTGACTTCCCATTAGCTTGATCAGCCATGTTTAATTTCAATCTGCAGGTTTTTCAAGGAGCAGAAGGTAAGTACACCTTTTGAATGATGATTTGATGTTGTTTTATTTTAATTTGATTGTCTTCCTTCTCAAGGATTCCAGGTTATTGCTCTTGCTGTTACAGTTTCCTGGCCTCCCGGTTTTTCAGTCAAGTTATGTTTTTGGAGTATGTGCAGCTTCCCCACTTGAAAGAGACTGATGCATCTACATGAAGGTTTTTAACTGGATTCTACTTAATGAATACTTCTTTCAGTGTGTATGTCATTGGGGATTTGAATGCTGATATCTCAGACAGGAATTCATTATTTGCTAATCATATGGTTCAGTTCTGTCAAGATAATAATCTCAAATTGTCAAGCAAAGTCTTGTTGCCTACAAATACTTTTGCATACACAAGTGAGGCCTGGCACACTACATCATGGCTGGACCACTGTATTTGCACTGCTGATGCACATGCCTCGTTGGGGAGTATGGGTATTATGTATGGAGCAGCAACGACTGATCACATACCTCTTGCTATGGCTATAAATGTTGAACATCTATCTGTGCTGTCTGGTAATGGAGATAGTGATAATGCAGAAAGGTTGGACTGGTCAACTCTTACAAAGGAGGACATCTTAGCCTATCATGCCCGTACAAATGAAACCTTGGGTAACATGCATCCGCTTAGAGATGCTGTTATGTGCAGAGACATTAATTGTAAGGATATGAGGCATAGAAGAGATCTCTGCTGCATGTATGATGATATTGTTAGCACTCTGTATGAAGGTAGTAAGCCCTACTATAAGTATAAAAATAAGACACATAACGTCAGGCCTGGTTGGAACAAGTATGTAGCTGGGTATCATAAAGAATCATGTAAAGCCTTTAAATCATGGGCTATGGCAAGCAGACTCAGACAAGGGCCTGAGCTTGAACACAAGAAACTCACTAATGCAAGATACAAGTACGCCATTCGCTTCATCTATAAAAATGAACAAGCCATGAGGACAGATTCCATGGCAAAGAAGCTGCTAAGAAATGATCCTGCTAATTTTTGGAAAGAAGTGAGAGCTCTCAACAACTATAAAACATCTCTACCATGCGCTGTTGATGGTATCTCCGGTACAGACAATATTGCTGAGTTATGGCGACAGCATTATAGTACCTTATTCAATTGTGTCCACAGTGATCTGTATAAGGTGGGCAATATTGAGAGTGATGATTCAATGGTGATCATGTCACACAAAGTGTACCAAGCTCTAAACAAGCTGTCTGTTAACAAGGCAAGTGGCTTAGATCATATTACTGCTGAACACCTTAAATATGCCAGTCCAAGGATAGCTCCTCTCCTTGTTATTTGTTTTACTGGCTTTATGGTCCATGGCTTGTTACCAGACTCAATGTTGTCTGTACTGTTAGTGCCAGTCATTAAGGACAAAGCTGGTAAAGTATGCAGCCTAGATAACTATAGGCCTATAGCTCTAGCCAGCATACTGTCAAACGCTCTAGAAAGAATACTGCTGGATAGAGTGCATGAATTTATCAACTTCACAGACAACCAGTTTGGTTTCAAAGCTAAACATGGCACTGACTTATGTATATATGCCTTAAAGGAAATTGTAAACAAATATAGAGGCTAAAACTCATCGGTTCTTATGTGTTTTATTGATGATTCTAACGCTTTTAATTGTGTTAATCATAGAAAGTTGTGTGCTAAATGGAGTCAAAGAGGGGTGCCTAAATACATTGTGAGAATTCTGGCTTATTGGTAGGTCCACCGGACTATGCAAGTGAAATAGGGTAATAATGTTTCAGCCCCATTTGATGTTAGCAATGGTGTCAGACAAAGGAGGATTCTGTCCCCAGTTTTCTACAATTTATATATCGATGATTTGTCCAAGCAGTTGAAAGCCTGTAACACTGGGTGCATGATTGGTAATACCTTGGTGAACCATATTATGTATGCAGATGACCTTGTCATTCTTAGTCCCTGTAGCGCTGGTCTCCAGCAGCTCCTTGATATATGTTCTGTGTACGGTGTGGAGCAAGATATCAAATTCAATGCTGGTAAGAGTGTTGTCATGATCTGCAGAACCAAAGAGGTCAATCATCTAAAATTTCCTGATTTTAAATTGTCCGATAATACTCTTGGGGTATGTAATACGGTGAAATATCTTGGGCACTATATTACTGAACAAATGACAGATGATGATGATATTTATAGGCAATGCCACATGATGTATGCACAAGCAAACACTCGGTCACGCAAGTTTGGTATGTATTCAGTTAGTGTGGAGATGTCTCTGTTCAGAGCATATTGTACAAGACTATACTGCACACCTGTGGTCAGACTATAAAAAAGCAAGCTTACAGAGGCTTCGAGTAGCTTATAATGATGCTATGAGAATACTACTGAAAAGACCTAGATGGTGTAGTGCAAGTGAAATGTTTGTGGCTGCAGGAGTCAATGCCTTTCAGGCTCTTCTAAGAAAGCTCATGTATAAATTTATTTGCTGGCTCAATGACTCTGATAATGTAATCATCAAGAGTTTAACTAATATAAGATTCAGTGCCATACGCTACCAATCCCGGCAGTGGGACCACTGGGATAGCTGCCTTCTTATAAGATGCTGATTTGTTCCATTTATGTTATTTGTGTTTACTCTTTGTATTGTCTGGGGTTTGTCTTTTACCTGTTTGTCTTTGTCTGTTATGGACCCTGAGTCTGCAATAAGGTTTTGAATTGAATTGAATGACCAAAAAGCTTGTTCTTTTTTCCTTCTTTTATTTTGACAGGTTCAGCAGTTTGATTTGATCCATCATTCACCATTAGCTAAAAGTCATAAGTCATAAGGCATAAGCCATAAGGTGAAAAAGAAAAAAACAAAAGAAAAAAAATATGTAAAATATGCTATTGCAAACAAATGCAAATGGACAAAGAAATAAGCATTTGTAATTATTGCAAGAAAACAAACATTAAGCATCTGTGCCTTGTTTCACTTAATTATATGGTTTCTTACATCAAATGCAAGTAAAGCCAATACCCACTGCTGTTTTATCATCTCCATTCCCCGTACATCTGCTTGAATGGATTTACCGCCAATATACTTCGATTTTGGAAAAACAGAAAAAACAACTTGCACCTATGAACATTAAATAGTTAGGCTATTGAACAACATGTAAATGGGCTGCCTACCTCTGTGGCATAAAACTAATGCGAACCCAAACTGGTTTGGCATAAAAAGATGACAATCCTTCTCTATTTTTCCCATTCATGGTGATTTTCATCTGTCACCAGTGATTGCATGCAAATAGAGTCAATTAGGCCAACAACTCAAAATAACCGTAACATACTGGCAGAAAATTCAGCCACAGATGATGTCTTGTACATATTTTCTAAATGCTATATTATTTCCCCAAAGATGATTTTCTGTTTATATTCCAAGCTAACGTCAAGGTCATTCAGACAAAGTTTTTTTCTTTCATCATGCAGTTGATCAGCATCGCATTAGAAATGTATCTGGTTTCTTGGGCTTTTTCAGCTTTTTTTTCTGAAATGAAAATATATTGTTTTAATGATAATGGCTAAAGAAGCTGTGCTATTATAAGTATGTTGTTTTTTTATGTCCTTCCTTGCTGACCTCAGGCCCATAAAGCCCCCCTTCAAAGTCTGTCTCCATCATGCGTAGAGGTCACTCAGTTGCTTTCATACAGTATATACGTACATGTGCACATGGAAGCATGACAGTGATTTTACAGCTATAGACAGTAATTTGGTAGCATGTTTGTTTGCAAGAATATAATTCATTTACACTGACCAACCTCTCAGGAAAGATCCTTTGTAGTTTGTTCATAAATGTAACAGATTTTGCTAAAAATGTAGGCCTACATTCTTTTAGCAAAATCTTCAGGGCTATTGTTTCCCATTATGTGAGTGTGGTAGGGTTTGACAGTGACACAGTTAATAACACAGCACTGAAGAACACGTGCAGTTGGTTTTCAGTTAGCAATTCAATATAACCCCTTTCATTGAAACTAATGCACTGCAAATGGCACATCAGCATCCACACCACGCACACAGCATCGACTTTGCGTCATCACGTGTGATTTGGCAGCTAACTATCTTCGAGTCATTCTCATTATCACCGTGACTTAGATAAATAACTAGACTGTAACTAGAAAAAAAAAAGATGCCTCTCTATGATCTCAAGATCAATCTCTGCTGAAAAGTATTTTTAGGTATTTTCAAACACGTATTTCAATAACAACAGAACAATGATAAAAAAATAATAAAAATACGTATTCCAAGTACTTCTATTTAAACTATTGCCCATCTCTGCCAATAAGAGAGTTTTGTTTTTGTTTTTTGTCTGAGCTGTAAAGCTCAATTTTATGCCTAGAAAGCCACTGTAATTTATTCATTCATTCATTCATCATCAGCCACTTCTCCGGGGTCGGGTTGCGGTGACAGCAAGCTAAGTAGGGCACCCAGATGTCCCTCTCCCCAGCAATGTCCTCTAGCTCCTCCTGGGGGATCCCAAGGCGTTCCCTGGCCAGATTGGACATGTAGTCCCTCCAGCGAGTTCTGGGTCTACCCCGGGGTCTCCCCCCAGTTGGCCATGCCCGGTAAATCTCCAAAGGAAGGCGCCCAGGAGGCATCCTAATCAGATGCCCGAACCAACTCAACTGGCTCCTTTCGATGTGAAGGAGCAGCAGCTCTACTCCAAGCTCCCTCCGGATGTCTGATCTCCTCACCCTATCTCTAAGGTTGAGGCCAGACACCCTACGGAGGAAACTCATTTCAGCCGCTTTTATCCGTAATCTCACTCTTTTGGTCACTACCCAAAGCTCATGACCATAGGTGAGGGTTGGAACGAAGATTGACTGGTAAATTGAGAGCTTTGCCTTCCAGCTCAGCTCCTTCTTCACCATAACGGTCCAGTACAATGTCTGCATTACTGCTGATGCTGCACCAATCTGCCTGTCAATCTGTCAACACATCACTTTTTCCTATAGGTCTGCTCAGGAAAACCCTATTTCGGAGGGGGGGGGGGACTACACTGTAGTTCTTACTAATTGGCCAATACCTGTCCCTGATCTAGGAACCTCTGTTTTTCAAGACTTTGGAGAAACCCAAGTGGGTGTGGCAAGTAGCTCAGGAGGTAGAATAGGTCATCTGGTAACTGGAGGGCTTATAGATTGATCCTCGGCTTCTCCTAGAAAAATGTTGAGGTGTCTCTGAGTGAGACACCTAACTCTTAACTACTCCCAATGAGCTGGTTGTTACCTTTCATGGCTGGCCACTGTCGGTGTGTGACTGTGTGCGTGGGTGAATGTGAGGCATTCATTAATTGCAAAGCACTTTGAGTTGCTGTTGCAGCTAGAAAAGCACTATATAAAATTCAATCCATTTAAACCAAAGGCTTGGAGTCAAATGTCAAATACAGGTTTGCATACTCCAAAAAAATGACATACATGCAGGATTTACAGTTGAATACATTCTGTGATTTGAACTGTGGTGTACATGCTGAACAAGAAACACCACCAAGGATTTGGTCAAAAATGGCAATTATGTGCCAAGGTCGATAGGTTTAAGTCCAATTGGGAGGGATTCCCTCTGTCTCATTTATTCACTGTGTTAGCTCTACACAATAGATATCTGTGAAGGAAAAGTATAATTCCATATGTGTGCTTCTTTAATGCATCTCACCATATGACTAATAGACTTGTGTCCTATTCTCTTTAAAGATCTATTGGCCCTTACGTTCCTGTTTTACACAAACGATATTCCTTCGGACCTGTGTGGCATTGTGCCCACTCCCTGACCTTGGTGTTATCTGTCTTTTATTTATCTTTTTTAGCTATCTTTTTTCTTTTCATAATGCTAACAGTGATTTGAGGTCAGTGGTAAACAGATGACCTACACATTACCGTGACTGTAATTGCGCGTTTCCTCGAAGGGGGTGCAATAGTTTGGCAATTAGAAAGACTTTTACTGTATTGCTCAAATCACACCACATGCAAGCGTTGGGGTAAGGATTAAAGGCACTCATTGGTAGAAAAAATAATCTTACAAATCACTGTAAAATCAAACTTTATCAACCTTTGAATAGTTATTCCTGGCAAAATCAGTGAATTGGCTGAATTCTTTCACTCACTTGTATGAGGCAAAACATATGAATTTCAGTACAGAATTGACTGCTCACTCAACCGCTGTGCCAGTTGTTGGTACGAGAATATTCCCGAAGTTGCTGGAATTGGGTATTGAAATACTTTAAAGGGGCCCCACTAACACATAGGATGATGTGTTGAGTTGATCTGGACAGAATCGTTTTGAATTATGTGAGGTATAGTGGCGCAGCTTAGCATAAAAATTGTGCATTTTGTGATAACAGCATCAAACTTGGTACATGTGTAGCTTAATATATTTAGAAGAATTGTGGATATGGAGCCACTGAAAATTAACCCCGTAGTGGCCATGGCAGGCATAGACGTTATTAGATCGCTTTTAGCGGGGCTGTGGCCTCCCTAAATTTCATATCAGCTATTATAACAAGACAGAGGAGAATGTTACCTTTCCAGAGATACCAATATTATTGTTCTAGTCCAAATAAAACCAGATATGCCATTTTACATATCGGATGTCACCAAGGCATGTTGAAAAAACAAAGTTCCCGGTCAATTTTGAGACATTATTCATCAATACACTATGTATAGACAGCTATACCTAAACACTCCTCTTCTGTTGGTCAAGGTTTAGACCCAGCAATTGCAAGAAACAATACACAATTCAGTACTTCAACAGTGTTTATTGTTTTTTTTTATAGTTTTTTTATTTACAAAAGTAACTGCTTATCAACTGGCTCTCGATCTCAAACGTCTCAATCTCACTTGAAAAGTTAACTGTGTTAACACTCCCCTTCACAGGCACACAGGGCAGTGCATTCAAGTGCTGCTTTTTTGAACTCGCCGCGCTTCACATAGCCATTCTTGCACCTGAATGACACCAGTTCATGGCAGGTGTGGGAGGCCTCGGGTAGTTCTGTCCAATATGGCTTCAACATTCCTTCCTGGTTCCTGGTCCAGCCCCAGTAGTCTGGTGAAGGCAACTCTGGTGCAGGTAACAGCATCTGGCCCCACACATATCCTCCCTGATAGACTGCCCTCTTCACATGATGCTCCAGAGCTGCCTTTGTTGGTGGTATCAGCTGAACGTTGTTCTTCTTTGCAAACATCTTCTTTCGTGCTTTATTGATGTCCATGCACTTGCTCGTCCTGTCATACAGGAGTATGACAAATCTTTCTATGCTCCTCGTGGCCTCTTCTGGTATGTCACCTGGTGCAGAGGACAGCGTCAGGAGAGCATCTGTCAGGTCTGGCAAAACGATCCATACTGCCCAAGCACTTTTCTTACCGGCAAAACTGGATACAGTGTCACACCCAGTGAGAGCATGAAACATTGGTAACATTTATCACGTGAATAATGTTTTGAAATGTGAATAATGTCTCAAAAGTGACTGGGAACTTAACTTTTTCATCATGCATTGTTGACATCCGATATGTAAAATGGCATATCTGGTTCTATTTGGACTAGAACAATAATATTGGTATCTCTGGAAAGGTAACATTCTCCTCTGTCTTGTCATAATGGCTGATGTGAAATTTAGGGAGGCCACAGCCCCGCTAAAAGAAATCTAATAACGTCCATGCCTGCCATGGCCACAACGGGGTTAATTTTTAGTGGCTCCATATCCAGATTTCTTCTAAATATATTAAGTTACATATGTGCCAAATTTGGTGCTTTTATCACAAAATGCACAATCCTTATGAATATTGGAGCTAAGCTGCCCCACTAGTGGGAAGTTGTTGTGTGTTTAATTGTGCGTACATGTACTAACCCGAGAAACATATATGTTGTGAGAGGGATTAACTGTATTGAGTCAGTCAACTGATAGAGGACTGGTGAATTTATATTGGTGTTACAAGTGAATATTAATCTTTATGGAAGGTGGAAAATCTTTGTTACAAGACAAAGATAAAATTGACGGGCATAGAGACAGTAAGAGGTTGAAACAGGTGTCTACCTTCACATCTGATGAATGAATATCCCACAATGGTCAATAGTAAATCAAAGAATTTGCAGTCCTGTGAATGAAGTTCAGGCAAAACATTGAAATTCAAATCACATTAGCCTCAGACAAATGGAGACGGTTAGTCAGGCATTGTTAGAGGCAAGACAAGGAAAAGACAACAGAGAACAAAACAATATAGAAAATCAAGAGATATTCTATTTCCACCAAAATCTCCTGCTGGTGTTAAATGCAGAGAAGGGAAGATGGATTATCTGATTCCATTCACGTTTGATCTGTACAGCTTCACAGAAAGCCAGTTGCCTTTCAGCGGGTCTTTCCATCCTGAAAAAATAAAACTGTTGGAAAAAGTGGTTACTGAAAATAAGAACCCTGAATGGGACACAAATTATACACTATTATGTTTAAAAGTGTCTAAAGAAGCTGGTAAGAGTCAACAATAAAACTAAGTAGTCGTGTAGTGAGTAATTACTCACTACACAGAAATGTTCATGTCAAACATGAAACAGATGGAGTGCAAGCATTCAGAAAATTAGCTGAAATTGATTGTGAAATTGATCATAAACCAAAGAAAGGCTCAAAATGGTTGCAAAGCTTAACACAGGCAATGTCCTTGGCTGCAGAGAAACTGTCTCGAAAATACATCTCTGTATTGCAATCCCAGATAGAACTGACTTGAGGTGGAAGTAAAAAAAAAAAATGCAAGCAAAGTGCAAAAGGCCTGGAAAACAGATAGAGGCCCCATTGTATGTGTGTGGGCACGGAGACAAACCAACCCTAATATAAATGGCATGTGTAAACTGTTGAGGAGCTTTGTCACTATGCACATAGCCACAGCAGTAAAGATGGCATTGTGCCCTTCACAGACACAAAAGGCAATACAGATAGTACATCCAAAACTAAAACACAAGCCATTAAAAAATTACCATTTCTCTGACTCTGATGTAGATATGACTTAATAATGATAGCAGCAGCCTTCCAGAATCAGCAGCCCCCCTCCTTCCCCATCTCCAGACAAGTTACTATCAGAAAACTCAGAAGGTGAAGAGCAAAGTGCTGTGGGGAGGAATAGAGACAGCAGAGGAGTTAGGGAGTGTTAAAGGGGGATGTAAAGCTTAATACAAAGCAGCATTAAAGGTCAGGTAAAATGAGAACTCAGGAGTACCAATCAACAGCCTGACAAAGGAAAGAAGCAAATGCCAAGGTTAATGGCAGGTGAAACTAACACTGACAAACCTTGGAGCCCAAGAGAACTGTTAAATTTGTGTTAGGAAGCTCCCAACCCCTTACAAGGCCACAGCAATTTGAACACTGGCTAACAATGACCTGTGAGGCGTACAGCCTTTTACCCAGATAAGTATGGTGCTGTGCAGGACAGTGTATAGCAATGATTAGATTAGGGTACAGGAGTAGTTCACACTGCTTCGGGACCAGTGGTGGGGCAATGGGGTAGCAAACAATAGTGACCCAAATGCTAATCCAGACAATAGGGCTATGCACCAGTGGCTAGAGGGACCTTGTAAGGATTCTGTTGCCTTAGCTGCTAGGAGGTTTACAGATTTTGAACAAATAACTAAATGTTTGCAAAAACCAGATGAGTCAGTTGCAGACATCATTTACAGATTTGCACTAACATGGGCTGACAATGCAGGCAGCGTCGAGCTACATGATCCAACATAGCAGGTGTTAGTGGTTAGCGCAGTAATTTCATAACCTGTACCCAATATATCAACAGCTGAAAAAGCCACTTATCCAGTCTGGCAGGCTAATTCGTACGAAGCGGTTGGGCAGCAACTACTCAACTTACAGCTGGTAGGCTTGAAAAGGAAAAGAGAGTACAGGACACAGGTATCTTTGTAAAAGTGCTAGAGAAATCCAACCAAGGCAGGAAACCACAGCAAGAGGAAAGAGAAAGCAAATTACATATGACTAGGGCCCTACCAAATTCACGGTACATTTCGCTCAATTTCACGGACCTAGTTTCTCGAAAATCACAGATTTCACGGATTCCATAAGAAAAATGCGACATTTCACGGCAATGATTAAATTACACTTTTTATTCACACAGGGCCTTAATAGCCCAGCCTACTGTACACAGCATAACCGTACTAGTGGTTGAATGTAAGCATTGAGCATCCTGCGACGGTGCTTGGCCTCATGCTCTGTCTCTGCGATGAAAATACTTGTCCATGTTTTGACACGGCCCTCTCCGCGTCCACAGAGTTCGTCGGGATTGACAGACAGCGCCACGCTACTTTAGCAAGATGTGGTAGCCTAGATTCGGAGGATTTCCAAAAAGCTAGCACTGGTAAAGTTGTGTCCACCTCTTGTGCGATGTGTTTGTAGTTCGGCAATTCCAGCCTACAGTTTTTGTCAAATCCAGGAATGTCCGTGCTGAGTGATTTTAAATCCACCGTCAAAATAAGTATTTGTGCAGGGTCAAAAATGCGCACTGCTTTCAGGAATTCGGCCGCTGGTTGTTTAAATCTACTTTGCGTAATGTTCTCGTTTGACTCGTCTCCGTAGCAGTAATACTGCCTGATCTTTCGTATCATGCCAGAAAACAAGTGATGAGCACTGGCATTTAAATCTGCACGCTCGGAGTGAATTTCATTCGCCTGTGCTTCTGCCCAAAAGAGCAAATCCATGACCCTGTTGTACGCCTTGCGAATTAATACATGTCGAGATTCAAACCAAGTGATCAAGTCCATTAGCTTAGTGGCATTTTTGGAAATGAATTTGACCTCCTCATTCAGGTGAGGATCGTGTAAAAGATTTAACAGTTCGGTCAATGCCTGTGTTCGGGGTGTCAGTGCGAGCTCCTGTTCCACAAAATCTGCGTAAAAGTCCAGATGAGCTGCGTGATACTGTACAGCCCGAAACCACGAGTTCCATCTCGTAATCACTGGTTCAGGTGGAAGGGCAATTTTCCCCACCGTTTCCCCTGTCTTCTCTGCAATGCTTTCCCGATAGTGTAGTTTGCGACTGGGACAATGCTTAAACACTTTTTTGACGTAGCTCACTAACTTATCTACTCTAGGAAACTCAGCTCTCCACAACTCACTCACCAGAGAAATAATGTGGGCATTGCAAGTGATATGCACCGAGTTTGGCATGAGACCCTGGAGTACAGATTTGTATGACTTCGTCATGTAGGTTGCATTGTCACTAATGAAAGCAGATACTTTGTTAAAGTCTGCACCATATTTTGTGAGGGTTTTAATTATGGCTTGTGAAACAGTGGTATAGTTTACAGCATCCAAGTAAGCACAGTCGGCCAGCACTGCTGTTAGAGTTCCAGTCTCAACATCTTCCGTCTTGTCCGACATGAAATCGAAAATAACATGCAAAACATAATTGTCCTGCTCGTCGGTGGACTCATCCAAAATAATTGAAAACGATTCACGTGAATTTATGATAGATTTTACCTCTTCAAATTGTGCGTCAAACAGCTTAGGAAGGTAGTCTTGTCGGAGCTTATTTGCACTGGGTAAACCGCCCGCATTTCTCACATTACGTTGAAGGTAGTCCCTCAGTTTCGGGTGATCAAGCTTCTCCAGCGGTATGTTAGCACTAGCAAACGCCTCAACAAGCTCCATGGTCGCCAAATGTCGAGACTCGGTGCTCTCGGTTGTTTTCTTAAACATCGATGAAATTGTTTTTTGCTTCTTGTTGGTTCCACCTTGTGGTTCTTTTTCGGCAGCCCTCTTTTTGTTGAGATGAGTTTCACTTTCCAAGTGACGCTGAATCGTTGCTCGTCGACTGTGATCTAAGGAGATATTACAACTCGTACAAAATAATTTTCCGCCATCAGCGTGTAAAATATGTTTTCCAAACTCAATTACTCTGTCGTCTGCAGTCGTGTTTTTTGAGGTTTTAGATTTCGACATCTTCAGTACGTTAGGGCCTAAGCTAACATGCTGACGACAGCTAACTCAAACTATGCTAGTAACAAAAATGATCATTGCGACCACCCCGGATGCTCATTTAACCAATCAATGTCTTAGACACGTGAATGCTTTTATTCGCGCATCCAAAATGTCAATCATGTCAGCACAGTAGTTTCTCAAACTAGTTGCGCACTTAAATTCTGCATTTCACTGCATTTCACGGCAAATGGTCAATTACACGGGAAGAGGCTGATTTCACGGTCCGTGACGCGATTTTCACGGCCGTGAATTTGGTAGGGCCCTACATATGACGTAAATCAGAATCAGAATCAACTTTATTGGCCAAGTATGCATATGCACGTGAGGAAATGACTCTGGTTCACAGCAGCTTCTAACACTTGCATACATCCTCACACAAAAAAAAAACAAGAAACAAATTGAACAACTGGGCATTAGAGGCAAGCATGTATGCACAACAGGTATGTAACTACTATACAGTGTTTTGTTATGGTTGAGTAATCACCAGCCTATGCATATATATTATACCTTATTGTTTATATACTATTATTGCCCATACACTCTACCATATACCATACCACAACTCCACAACCCATCATCCCTATACATTGTTATATACTCCCACTATATTACACTAGAATTATGTTATGTACCAGAATTACATACTATATATTCACCTACCATCCACCTCACAACTACTACTACTACTACTACTACTACTACTTTCGGCTGCTCCCATTAGGGGTCACCACAGTGGATCATCCGTTTCCATTTCTTCTTGTCCTCCGCATCTTCCTCTGTCACACCAGCCACCTGCATGTCTCCCTCACCACATCCACAAACCTCCTCTTTGGCCTTCCTCTTTTCCTCTTCCCTAGCAGCTCCATATTCAGCATCCTTCTCCCAATATACCCAGCATCTCTCCTCCACACATGTCCAAACCATCTCAATATTGCTTCGCTTGCTTTGTCTCCAAACCATCCAACCTGAGATGTCTGTGAATGTTCTCATTCATCCAGGTCATGGTTATCCAAAGGAGTTGAATCAAGTGCACTTGATTCAACTCCTTTGGACATCCAACCTGAGCTGTCCCTCTAATATAGTCATTCCTAATCCTGTCCTTCCTCATCACTCCCAATGAAAATCTTAGCATCTTCAACTCTGCCACCTCCAGCTCTGCCTCCTGTCTTCTCGTCAGTGCCACTGTCTCCAAACCATACTATAACATAGCTGGTCTAACAACCATCTTGTAAACCTCCCTTTAACTCTTGCTGGTACCCTTCTGTCACAAATCACTCCTAACACTCTTCTCCACCCACTCCACCCTGCCTGCACTCTTGTCTTCACCTCTCTTCTGCACTCCCCATTACTTTGTACAGTTGACCCCAAGAATTTAAACTCATATGTCTTCATCACCTCTACTCCTTGCATCCTCACTATTCCACTGTCCTCCCTCTCATTCACACATAGGTATTCCATCTTGCTCCTACTGACTTTCATTCATCTTCTCTCCAGTGCATACATCCACCTCTCCGGGCCAGGCACGGCTCCAGGATTTCAGTTTTGGGTGGGCCAGGCCAATTATGGATGGACCTGGAATTCCCTAGGGGGGTCCGGGGGCATGGTTCCCCAGAAGAAAATTTTTCAATATTGACAATTTAAATGCATCAATTTGGTGCATTTTGAGACCAAAATCGAGCTAGATAGAATAACAAATGTAATCACAAAAACCCCTCATAATTCATGCAACATTGACAAAATGAGCCAAAATGTTAAAAATTACTCAGTGCAAAATATATATTGCTTGAACAGCAGCAGTACCATCACTTGCCAACGTTGAAAGCCAGTGAGTGACCATTTTGAACTATAATTCTATCACTGACCGACCAATAGAGGACGCAACGGGTCTGTGACCAAGCAACCACAGCCCAATCAAAGGCCCTGTCCCAATACCCACCCTACGCGCTACCTAAAGTGGTGCAGTTTGGTATTACAGCGTTGCGTAGGGCATGCAAGGTCCCCTTTTGGAAGGAGGTTTAAATGAATTGAATTGGAACGCCCGAGTAACGCGAGCAGAGCAGCGAGCCAGTATTCAGAACTCGCTCATAACGTTATCTGTCATGTAAAGACATGCTACTAGTGTTCATTATCAATCACTATCAATCACAGTCTACAAATCTCTATGATCACAAGACAATGGGCTATGCTAGATGATTTCATTAACACCGGGTTTTTTTTTCGATTTCATAAAGGCACATAGAGAAGATGCATTAAAAATTTATTGTCGTGACAGAGTAGGCATCCTGTAGTAATGAACATCGGCCTTTCTTTTTTACATGGCTCAGCCTCAGACCATCTAGCAACAAAGTCGGCTGCATTGCAAAGGCATTTCATGGTATGGCAGTTGGAACTAGCCTAGCCTATCCCGCCGGCGTCGAACATCACATCATGTGTCTCATGAACTTGCTTACGCATGAACATCAACATATAAAATTATGTTTATAAAAACTATTTTTAGCACAAACTCATGCGATTATTGACTGATTTCGAATCATTTATGACCAAATGAAAATTTGTAAAAAATGATATATATATTTTTTTGGGTAGGAAAATTGTAGGGTGGGCCTGGTGAAAAGTGGGTGGGCCTAGGACCATCAGGCCCACCCATAACGCCGTGCCTGCTCCAGGCTCTCCTCAACTTGCACCCTACTCTTGCTACAGATCACAATGCTACCTCACAACTACAATAACCAAAAATGATTTTATTGACTTTTTCAGCTTTTTAAGTATTTGTGAAAAGTATGTTTTTATCTCAGGTCCTATTCCGACACTGTCCCATGGAGCAGGGCGTTTCAAGCAGAATCCTCAGCCTGCATACATGGCCAATCAGTTAGCACATTTGCTTTTAGTAATATTTGAGGATTCTCTTCAAAAAGGTACACTGACATCAACACTTACCCAAGCCTCTATTTCACTGATCCTTAAAAAGGACAAAGATCCCAATTTATGCTCATTTTATCAGCCTATTTCACTTCTTAATCTAGATGAAAAGCTACTTGCTGAAGTCCTTGCAGGTAGAACCAAGTCTATTTTGCCCTATAATTTCCATTGACCAAACAGGATTCATTAAAAACTGTCATTCCTTCACAAACATACGGAGACTTCTTAACATCATTCACTCCCCGGCCCCTCTTTCTATCCTGAGGTGGTTATGTCTCCTGATGCAGAAAAAAGCTTTTTGATCAAGTTGGGTAGAGCTATCTATTCTTCACATTAAAGCAATTTGGGTTAGGAGAGAGATTTACATCCTGGATACACTTACTGTATGCTTCTCCACAGGCCTGCTTATGCACCAACAATTAGCGATCACAATTCTTTCCACTCTCACACAGGACACATTAAGGATGCTTAATTTCCCTCCTCCTTTTTGTCATCGTCATTGAATTCAATCTAACCTCTATCAATCGCTCTTAAAACTAAACTAAAACTAAACTAAGTTAGTTTCAGGTATCAAAAGAGGTGGTGTTGAGCTCAACGTATCCTTGTGTGCAGATGACCTGCTCCTTTACGTTTCCAATCCAATAAATTTGATTCTGCATATTTTAGCCACTCTCCAATCCTTTAGCAACTTCTCTGGGCACAAACTAAACATACAGAAAAGTGAATGCTTTCCTATTAATCAGTCATATTTGACTGGGGAAATACCCCAGTCAAGTATTCCCTTCAAGTTATCTCACACCAGGCTTAAATACTCAGGAATAAATATTATTACTTCCATCCACCCTCTATGTGAGGAAAATCTTACAGCTGTAACAAAAAAGTACACACTGATATGCAGAGATGGAACAGCCTACCCCTCTCTTGTATCAGGTAGAGTATAATCCGTTAAAACTAACATGCTCCCCAGATAGTTGTACTTATTCCAGTGCCGACTTATTTTTTACCTAAACACTTCTTTTGTCAATTGGAGTCAATAATTTAATTTTTATATGGCTCTATTATTATTTTGGGGACGCAATGAAGAGCAAATCTTACCTACTGGAGAGTCAGCTGGATCAGGGAGATTTTAAATATGTTATTTAGGGTAGTGAAATCCAGGAAATTAAGCCCTCCAGATTCGTAATTATTCACAACAACACTTTTTATATAATGTATATAATGGATATAATATAACACTTTTTATATAATGTATACGATTTTTCCAGATATAGTTAAAGAGCATACGATCAATAGCCTTACTGATTGTACTGTCAAGATGTAAGGAGAGAGCCTAGACATTCCCTCAGCTTTAGTAATCAGGACTCTACCTTTCAGGGATAGATCTCTTTGCAGTCACTGATTTAGTTTCTTTTGAGCTTTTTAAGTAATAGGGGTAAAATTAGAAGAACATCTTAATTTTTGGTCTTTAGAAATAAAGAGGCCAAATATGTAACCTCCTTTTTCATATGGATATTGCAAATTATATATATATATATATATATCACAGCCACTTATCGCTAGCAGTTCACTTTTTTTATATTCAAACATAGGCCTGTAGCCTTAGAGAAGTCGTTAATTATATCAAGAGCAATGGGTATCTGACTTGCATCTCTTAAATAAAGTGTGGCATCATCAGCCAATTGACTTATTACAATGATATTCCTACCAGCTTTGGAGATGCCTTGTAAGTTACTGTTGATTATATGGGTTGCATTTTAACGTCTGGAGTGATTCTGAATTAATGGTTCATCTAGAATCGAGTAAGTATCATCTTTCTTGCTTAACAAGTTGCTATTAGTCTTATTCCAGCTATTTGAGTATTAGTCCTTTTCTCCATACGTCTGCTGCTGGTTCCTAGTGGGAACTAGTGGGATCTTATCTAGCTGTAGCTGTCTTATTCTAGCTGTAGCCCTTTTTTTTCACCTAGTGTGTCCTTAAATATTTCTTTTTGCCTAGCTGTTTTGACTTAGTTATCCTTTTAGCTTATAAATATATTCCTTGGTAACTTGCTGTTTACAGTTTTAATTGTATTGTGTGAGGTTTGATAGAGTTTTACATAAGTGACCAGTTTCTGGGCAATAGGCCTATTTTCAGTGTACCACTTTGGCCAATTGGGTGTTAAGTGGCCAGGGTTTGGCCTGCACTTCTGGCAGACAATCAGCAATCAGTGTTTTTTAAATCACTGCTGCTGCTTCCAAGCGTCATGCAAACAGGTCTAGATTGAACGAAGGCAAGCGCGATTTTTCCCAAGACTTTGTCAAGCAAGGACTGCCCTTTTTAGATTTGGTCAGTCATCTGTGTTTTTTGTACCTAGTATAGACTATGTGTTTCCTTCACATTCCTGTCCTTTCATCTTCCTGGGGCTGGCATAGACGCTGGGTCACTCCTAGGTGCTGTGACCCTACCAATCTCATCTATCCCACTCTCTCCACTCGCGTTGAGCAGGTGGTGACGGGAGGGCTCTGGAATTGCCAGTCTGCGGTGCCAAAAGCTGAGTTTATCTCAGGCTACGCATCCTTGCTCTCCCTCAACTTTCTTGCTCTTACTGAGACCTGGATCATGCCAGAAAACACTACCACACCCGCAACTCTGTCTGATGTCTATCACTCTAAAATCCTATCCTCTGCCTCTAATCCTAAGAAACTCTTTGAAACCTTCTCTACACTTCTTCAACCCCCACCTCTTCCTCCCTTCTCCCTGATGACTTTGCTAACTTCTTTGACAAGAAGGTTAACAACATCATATCCTCCTTTTCTCACCACCCAGTGAGTGCTTCTTGCACTATCCCACCCTCTGCACCCTCCCTCACCTCTCCACGTCCTACCCTATCCCATTTTGCTCCCCTCTCCCCCGACGAGGTCCTCAACCTCATCACATCCAGTTGCCCCACCACATGCTCCCTTGACCTGGTCCCCTCCCCTCTTCTTCAGTCTATAGCACCTGAACTCCTTCCCTTTCTAACCCACCTCATCAACACCTCCCTCCAGGCAGGGTGCTTTCCATCTGCCTTCAAGACTGCTAGAGTCACCTCCCCCCCTTCTCCAGAAACCATCACTTAACCCCTCTGACATCAAACACTACAGAACGGTTTCCCTTCTACCCTTTCTATCCAAAACATTCGAATGTGCTGTCTTTAACCAACTTTCTTTGTACCGCCACCGGAACAACCTCCTGGACCCCAACCAGTCTGGGTTCAGGGTGGGTCACTCGACAGAGATGGCCCTCCTTGCAGTGACAGAATCGTTGCACTCTGCGAGAGCAAACTCTCTCTCCTCTGTCCTGATACTCCTGGACCTGTCAGCTGCGTTTGACACGGTGAACCACCAGATCCTCCTGTCTACCCTCGAGGGGCTGGGTGTCACAGGCTCTGCACTCTCAATGTTTGCATCCTACCTGAAGGGTCGCTCCTACCAGGTGACATGGAGGGGATCTGTGTCGGAGCCTCGAAGAGTTGACTACAGGCATTCCACAAGGTTCGGTTCTGGATCCTCTCCTTTGCTCCTTGTACACGACATCCCTGTGTTCTGTTATTCGCTCGCATGACTTCTCTTACTGTTGTTATGCCGATGACACCCAGTTGATCTTGTCCTTTCCTCCCTCTGACACACAAAGTAGAGACACGCATTGCTGCGTGCTTGACTGACATCTCGGAGTGGATGGCGACACACCACCTGAAGCTCAATCTGGACAAGACAGAGCTGATGTTCCTCCCGGGGAAAGGTTGCCCACACCGAGACCTGGCCATCACCATTGACAACACCGTGGTGATGCCAACTCGGACTGTGAGAAATCTGGGTGTGATCCTGGACGACCAACTGTCGTTTGCTGCAAACGTTGCATCGGTCGCTTGCTCCTGCCAATTTCTCCTCTGTAACATCAGGAGAATTCGCCCATTCCTCACCGACGAGATGGCACAGGTGCTCATCCAGGCTCTGGTCATCTACCGGCTAGACTATGGCAACTCCCTCCTTGCTGGCACCCCGGCGTCGGCCATCAGACCTCTGGAGCTTGTTCAGAAAGCTGCAGCTCGTCTGGTGTTCAACCGCCCTAAGTTCTCCCACACAACTCCCCTTCTCATTTCCCTACACTGGCTCCCAGTAGCTGCTCGCATCCAGTTTAAGACTCTGGTACTAGCCTACAGGGCAGTGAAAGAAACAGCTCCTTCTTTTCTCCAGGCCATGGTCAAGCCCTACACCCCCACCCGACCACTTCGCTCTGCTGCCTCGAGACGCTTGGTTGTTCCGTCGCTCAGAGGCCCCTGCTGCCGATCGCCCTGGTCATGGCTCCTTTCTGTCCTGGCCCCACAGTGGTGGAATGAACTACTCACTGATGTCAGGACAGCGGAGTCGCTGCCCATCTTTCGGTGCAGGTTGTGGATTCACTGTTTTCTTTTTTCGTCTTCATCGTCTTTGTGTGTGTGTGTGTGTGTGTGTGTGTGTGTGTGTGTGTGTGTGTGTTGTTTAAATCGGAGAGTACCGCTGGCGTCGTGTGTGGCTGCCGCTTTTCCCACCGTCTTGTCTTTCCCCTCTCTGTCCCCGTTTTTTTGGCCCTCCATGCTAGCCGCCTAACTATCTAACTGGCTAAGCACCACTCGGCTAATGTTGGCGTTACGTGAGCTCTGACCTCCTGGCTCTCTACCCTAGCTTGTGGATCTGGCTCCGTCCCCAAACCCCCGTTGGATTATTTATTTTATTTTCCCTCGGTATTGGACAATATCCCTCTTTGGACCATCATCAACTGGGACTAGCATAATCTGGACACCACCATCCCCTTTTTTTTTTCCTTCGGCCCACCGTGCTAGCCGCAACTGGCTAACCACAACCCGGCTAACGTTAGCTTTACGTGAGCTCTGACCTCCTGGTTCTGCATGCTAGCTTGCGGATCTAGCTCTGTCCCCCAACCCTCGCTGGATTATTTACTTTATTTTCCCTCGGCAGTGGACACTATCCCTCTTTGGGCCATCAGCTGGGACTAGCGTAATCAGGACATCACCATCCCTGGCGGCACTCCCCTTCATATCGTGAGTAGCTAGCCTCATCCCATCCGTATTCTGCGCTATCCCTCTTACGTTTCCAATGTTATTAATCCACCCATCTCATGGAACCAACACTCTGCCGTCTTCTGTTTTTACTTACGTTACCCCCCCCTCTTATTGCTTTAGGTTGTCCGTTGTGTCCGATGATGACAATCCTGCCTCTGTCACTTGTGAGTCTTCTTATGGCTGTAAAGCCCAATCCGCGATCCACAATGTCTGCCACAGACAGAACAGGTGAAATCACTGACTGGGGTTGTAGGTGTGGTACTGTCTTCATGTCTCTTCAGACGTTTCCTGGTCCGTCAATCACCGCGGTCCTTCTCGAGGTTTTGCACCCCTTGTTGACAGAGCTGCCACCAGATGGAGCGTTGGGCGGCGGTGTCTTCCAGCTGGCTCGGGTTCAGGCCGTACTTTTTTATGATGGTCTTCAGCTGGTCTTTGTACCGTTTTTTTGGCCCCCTGCCAAGCGGCGGCCAAGATGTAGCTGGCCATACAGCACTTTACGCGGTAAGCGCTCCTTTGGCATCCTGATGACGTGACCGAGCCATCGAAGTTGGTGCTGGGTGATGGTAGCCTCCATGCTGATGCAGTTGGTCTTGCGGAGTATTTCAGTATGGGGGACTCGGTCACGCTAGGTTATCCTCAGGATGCATTGTAGGCATCTGATGTGGAAGGCCTCAAGCATCCTGAGGTGGTGGCTGTACAGGGTCCATGCCTCACAGCTGTAGAGGAGAGTCGTGATGACAACTGCCAAGTAGACAGATATTTTGGCGTGGAGGTTGAGGTCTTTGTTTTGAAAGACCCTTCTCCTAAGTCTGCCAAAAGAGGATGACGCTTGTTTAATCTGGTTTTGTATCTCCCTGTCGATGCTGCAGTCGTCAGAGAGGAAGCTGCCCAGGTATTTGAAGGATTCCACTGTTGCAAGTGGTTTGTCGGAGATGGTGAAGGTTGGTGAATGAGATGGAGGAGTAGATGCCCACTGGCATACTACTTCAGTCTTTGCCACATTTATAGAGAGCCCCAGCCTACCATACGCCCTTGCAGCAGCTGCAAGGGTAGCTTGTAGTGCCTCGGATGTGTGGGCCACAACTGCACAGTCATCTGCGTACTGTAACTCGATGATGTGCTCAGATGTCATTTTTGTGACCGCTTGAAGCCTACAGATGTTAAATAGGTTTCCATCTAGTCTGAAGTCCACAGTAACCCCACTGTCCTTCCTGATTTCCTTGTGGAGCAGCAATGTCACACACAGGAGGAATATGTTGAAGAGAACTGGAGTTCTTACGTTTCCAACGTTATTAATCCACCCGTCTCATGGAACCAACACTCCAATACACAGCCGTCTTCTGTTTTTACTTACATTACCCCCCCCCCCTTATTACGACTACATAGAATACCCTGGTTTCCCTTTTTATTTTCTTCCCTGATTAGTTTCCCTCATCCTCCCTTACACTACTCTCCTGATGAACTCCTGTCCCTCAACAAAAACTACCGGCTATCCCCTGTTGCACGCACCTCCGCTCTGTCTGCTGGCATCCTCCGCTGCCACCATTATCTTCATTGCGGCCCCAGACACTCCCGTTATCTAGATCCTTCCACTAACCCCGATACGATATCCCACATCCAAACCCTATGTTCCCACCGCCCCCCCTCCACTGCACCCCCCGCACTGCTAACCTGGACAACCTCAGACCTCTCCAACATGCCCCCACTACGTTGCCCTCTCATTCCATCAACATTGCCCTCCTTAACACCCGATCACTAAATAACAAAACCCTTATCCTACCTGAAACAATCACTGATAATTCATTTGACTTTCTCCTGCTCACTGAAACCTGGCAACAACCTGGTGACTTTTTCTCCCTCAACGAAGCATCACCCCCCTGGTTTTGACTACATCTGCAGACCTTGTCCCTCCCATCGTGGAGGTGGTCTTGCTGTCTTATTCAATCAGAATTTCAGGGCCACTGAGCTCTCACTCCCCACCATCTCATCATTTGAATCTCTCGCTTTTAAAACCTGCTCAATGGCTGTCATTCTCATCTACCAGCCACCCACACCAAAACCATCTTTCCTGTCTGACCTCTCTGAACTCCTCACAATAGCCTCATCTCTTTCCTCACACTTACTACTGCTTGGTGATGTTAACATCCACATTGATTTACCCACCTGTAAATTTGCATCAGAATTCATCACTCTATTGGACAATTTCAACCTCACCCAGCACGTCAATTTCCCTACCCATGTCAAAGGTCATATCCTTGACCTGGTCTGCTCTGTCAATCTACCTTACCTGATGAGCTCACCAATCACCTCAACGCCACTCTGTCTGCCTCCCTCAACACACTTGCCCCTCTCAAAACAGTCTCCTTCAAAACCTCTGCACCCTGGTTCACACCTGAAGTCCGCACAATGAAACAGACTGCCCGCCAACTGGAACGTCTCGCCAAGAAAACATCTCTCACTGTACATCAAGAAGCCCATAACCTCCACCTCTCTGCCTACAAAGATGCCCTCACCACCACCTAGTCTGCCTATTTTTCCACCATCATTAATGATTCCAACCGTAACCCCTGCACCCTCTTCTCCACTGTAAACAACCTCCTCAAGCCCCGTGCCGATGCCCTCTCAAACTCTACTACTGAACAATGCAACTCATTTCTCCAATTTTTTGCAGGCAAAATCGCCGCTATCAACAAATCAATGTCCTCTGCATCTGACTCGGCAGCACCTACTCCGGCCCCTCTTCTCCCCATTCCTCTTGACTCCCTACCCCTCCCCCTGATCGCCGCCTCTCCCGGTTTGTTCCAGTTGCCCCTACCACTATCTCTGAACTCATCAGCTCATCAAAATCCACAACCTGCTCCCTTGATCCCCTTCCTACCCACCTACTGAAGAAATGCCTCCCTGCCCTATGCCCCTACCTCACCAACCTTTTCAATCCCTCACTGTCCCATGGAATTGTCCCCTCTGCCTGCAAAACTGCAGCTGTCACCCCAATTCTCAAGAAACCCGGACTTGATCCATCCTGCCTCAACCACTACCGGCCAATCTCCCCTTCCTCTCTAAAACCCTGGAACGCATTGTCACCACACAACTCCAAACCTACCTACACTCCAACAACCTACGCGAACCCCTCCAGTCTGGTTTTCACCCACTCCACAGCACTGAAACTGCACTCCTTAAAGTACTTAATGACCTCCTCACCTCTGCTGATACTGGAGCCCTTAACATCCTCATCCTTCTCGACCTGAGTGCAGCCTTCGATACTGTGAGCCACAACATCCTGCACACCAGATTGAAAGATGTCGATATTGAAGGCACCATACTCAGCTGGCTCCAGTCCTACCTCTCCAACAGGTCACACTTCATCTCACTTCACAACCACTCCTCTGTTCCATCCACAGTCACACAAGGTGTTCCCCAAGGTGCTGTACTCGGCCCACTCCTTTTCATCATCTACATCCTCCCTCTTGGTCAGATTCTCCGCCATTTCAACTTGGACTTCCACTGTTATGCTGATGACACCCAGATATACCTCAGCACCAAATCCCCTCACAATCCACCCGTCTCTCACATTGACTCCTGTCTGTCTGCAGTTAAAGTCTGGTTGCAGCAAAACTGAACTCTTCTTCATTGGCTCCAAGTCCACTCTCAGCCAAATCAACAACCTTGCACTCACCATTAATGGCACTACTGTCTCCCCTTCCCCCCAGGCATGCAACGTTGTGTGATCATTGATCCCACCCTCTCCCTTGAGCCACATATGCGCCAAATGGTCAAATCCTCCCCCTACCACCTTCGCAACATTGCAAAAATAAGATCCTCTCTCACATGCCCTGCTGCTGAGATACTGATCCATGCCTTCATCTCCTCTCGCCTTGATCACTGCAACTCACTCCTCTATGGCATCAGTGCTAGCTCTATCAAAAGACTCGAATTGGTCCAGAACGCATCCGCCCGACTTTTAACTTTCACCATATACCGGCACCACATCACCCCAATCCTAAAAGACCTCCACTGGCTACCCATCTCCCACCGGATCAATTACAAAATCCTGGTTCTTACTTAGAAAGCCCTTCACAAACTGGCTCCCCCATACCTCACCGATCTCCTCTCCCCCTACCAACCCTCTTGGTCCCTTAGATCCACCTCAGCTTATTTCTCTCTCTACCCCCAGGTCCAACCTCTGTGGCTCTGGTGACCGAGTCTTCTCCAGAGCAGCTCCCAGGCTCTGGAACTCACTTCCCCAAATCATTAGAGACTCAGAATCCCTCCCACTCTTCCAATCCCATCTCAGGACACACCTTTTCTCCATTGCCTTCTCGTGCCCCCCCCCCGTCCCCCCCGTCCACTCATACACCCCTGGTCTGGGGCAGGCTGGGGACTGAACACTTGACCTGCATCTGTGATTTTTGATGTTTGTTTTTCTTTCCCTTTATATCTGTCCAAGTCGGAGAGTACTGCTGGCATCGTGTGTGGCTGCCGCTTCTCCCTCTCATAGCCCCGCTTCCCATCCACCCCTGTATGTCTGTGTTATGTTCATCTGTCATCTTGTTTCACTATATTTATTGTAAAGCGACTTTGAGTACTAGAAAAGCGCTATATAAGATTGATTTAGTATTATTATTAAAACTCACCTCTTGAAGAACTACTACCCTGTTACTTGCTCTTAGCACTTATTGTATTCACTCATTTAAAAAAAAATCTTTCTTGCGTTTTTACTTTTGCACTGGTTTTGCACTTAAATGCTTGTTTAGAGAGAAGATGCACTTATGACCTCTGATGACTAGTTCTCCTGATTTCCTACGTTAAATGCACTTATTGTAAGTCGCATTGGATAAAAGCGTTGGCTAAATGACTGTAATGTAATGCAAGAATTTGTGTACAAAGCAAAAATAAATATGGCGAGATCGGGTATCCCTGACGAATGCCACGTTTCTGTTCCAGTCTAGGAGTTGTGACGTGTTTCATTTTAATTGAACCATTTCCGTTAGCATACAAGGTTTTGACAGCCTTACAAAAAGAAAAAAAAATCGCCAAAGCCAATTTTTTTCTAGGTAGGGAAGGATGAAATTATGTTCTATTGTGTCAAAGGCCTTGTAGAAATCCAAAAAGATGATATAACTATGTTCAGAGATCAGTTCAGAGTAGTCTAGTATGTCCAAGACAAGTCTGATATTGTTAGAAATATATTTGTTTCTCATAAAGTCTGACTGTGTCTCACTGATAATTGTGTCTAGGACTGCTTTAATTCTTTTTGCAAATATGAGAGTGACAATTTTATAATCATTGTTGAGCAGAGAGTTAGTCTCCACTTATCAATGAGACACACATCTTTATGTTAATATAATATATGGGCAGCACAGTCGCGCAGTGGTTAGTGCCATCACCTCACAGCAAGAAGGTCCTGGGTTTGAGCCCCGGGGTAGTCCAACCTTGGGGGATTGTCCCGGGTCATCCTCTGTGTGGAGTTTGTATGTTCTCCCCGTGTCTGCATGGGTTTCCTCCGGGTGCTCCGGTTTCCTCCCACAGTCCAAAGACATGTAGGTCAGGTGAATCGGCCATACTAATTTGTCCCTGTGTGTGTGTGTGTGTGTGTGTGTGTGTGTGTGTGTGTGTGTGTGTGTGTGTGTGTGTGTGTGTGTGTGTGTGTGTGTGTGTGTGTGTGTGCGCACCCTGTGTGATGGCCTGGCGGTCTGTCCAGGGTGTCTCCCCGCCTGCCGCCCAGTGACTGCTGGGATAGGCTACAGCATCCCCACAACCCTGAGAGCAGGATAAGTGGTTCAGATAATGGATGGAATGGGGATGACACAACACAGAAGAGCTAACATGTCAGGCCAGGACACCACAGTCTACACCCATCTACAGGCCAGTGCAAGGATGAGGATGTGCACATCCTTGATAGAGAGAAACGCTGGTTTGAACAGGGAGTAAAGTAAGCCATCTATGTGAAGAGGGAATGACCATCCCTGAACCGGGGGGGGGGGGGGCTAGGAGTACATCTGTCACCATCTTACATTGCTGTGATTGCAAATATTCCCCAATCTTCTTTGAGTAGTACACATGGCCATTGAAACTCTAGTTGGTGGCCACGCCTATTTGCATATGAAACCAATCATTGGTTTTGGTTGTTATGCAGTTGAGACTGACAAGATCACTTGGATGAGTGATGAAATGTTTCTCTCACTAAATGTTGTCTAAATGGACTGATTTACCTTTCTGTGAGGATTCAAGTAGTTTGCTTCATTAATGTTGTATTTTTGGATTGAAATTTTAAAAGCATTAAGCGCACTTTCAGTATAATGGACAGTTCACATAGAAATGATCTAAACAGTGTAAAGTCCCTAATTGAAAACTATAACAATGACAATTTTGCTTTCGAATGAGGAGAAGCCTTTCATTTCTCAGTGACAAGGACCTTTGCTAGCTGTTGTATTGGACAGGTCAAGTGAAGTTCAATGAATACTCATGCTGTGCAGATTTCTTTTGCTGATGTAATTGATGATTTTGCATCAAGGAAGGCAAGAAAGGTCAGGGTTGAGATGGCAATTATGCCATTTATTTTATGTATTTCTTGTTTGAAGTGCAATAGTTTAATAATCAGGTTCTCTTCTTTATGTGTGTTATTCTATTTTTGTATTTGTATGATATAGGACTTGCACAATTTAGGTTTTTTTTGCTAGCAATAGGATAATAGTGTAATAATTTGATTCTTTTTTTAATTCATGCAGTACAATTTGTTTCTAGTATTTATCTTTACTTCTTTTTTAATGCCTTTTTTAATATATTTTATACTTACATAGTTTTAAATGTTATGATTTAGTTGTGATGTTCCAAATATCGAAATAAAAATTAGTTCGTGCAGAAGGGGTTGGGGGTGGGGGTGGGTAGACATAATTTTTGTTGGGGGGGGTGCTTTCACCCAGGGCATCATACAAGCAACAACCACCACTGCCCAAGTCCAACAGTACACTGGATATCCTGCGCCCCACCTATGTGTTGCCCAATAGGTACACTGCTAGCTGGGTTGGTGTTTGAATAGATTTTAAAATTCTTCTTTTTACAAATATTTGAATGGACTTGTTCGTTACTTCATAAATGATATGTTGCTTAAATATGTTCTTGGTAGGGCCCTCATATCTACACACACTCCTTTCCATTTATTGTAAGAACACAAATCAAGACTCATGGTGAGGCAGAGTTCTCTGTATATGGTCCTAAACTGTAAAATAGTCTCCCATTTGAACTGAGAATGGCTACATTAACCCCAGCTTTTAAACCTTTACTCAAAACATACCTTGTTAATTGTGCTTTCATCAAAGGTAATCCCTTCTACCATTATTTATTAACTCTCAGTCTGCTATTGATCAATTATAAATTCTATCTGTGCTCATTTAATCAATTTAATTTTCGATTCATGTCATTCTTTCTTCTTTTTTTTATTCATTATCCAAACCGCTTATCCTTACTCAGGGTCACGGGGATGCTGGAGCCTATCCCAGCAAGCAGTCATTGGGCAGCAGGCCGGGAGACATCCTGGACAGGCTGCCAGACCATCACAGGGCCCACACACAGACACGCACACATTCACACCTACGGACTATTTAGTATGGCCAATTCACCTGACCTACATGTCTTTGGACTGTGGGAGGAAACTGGAGCACCCGGAGGAAACCCATGCAGACACGGGGAGAACACACAAACTCCACAGAGGACGACCTGGGACGACCCCAAGGTTGGACTACCTTGGGGCTCGAACCCCGGACCTTCTTGCTGTGAGGCGACCATGCTAACCACTGCACCACCATGCCGCCATGTCATTGTATTTTATTTCATTATTCTGTTATATTGTTTTCACTCTATTTTAATAATCTTTGAATTTTATTTGTTTATTCCATCTATTCACTGTAGACCTATTTATGGAGGGTGGTTAATTTGAAAATTACTTTTTCATTAAGAAGTTATTAAAGATTAAAAAAGCAGCATGTTGGCATTGGGTCTGCCTTGATTGACAGGTCTGTCAACCTGTCTGCTACAGAGGTCCCATCCCACCCCAACTCGACCTATTGTTCACCCCGTTACCCAAATTTAGTTTTTCTAGCTCCAACAACTGACAAGATGGCAGCGAGTGTAAAGCCAAACTTTAGACCTCAAAATGCCTCTTCAGAAATCAATGTGTGATGTCACAGACACCACATCCTTCTTTTTTATACAGTCTATGCACAGAAATTGCTGCTTCCTGCCCTCTTCTTCTGCATTTGGCCAGTAGAAGACATTTAACAGAACACATTATGGGATTTTTCCTGGAAATGTCTTACCTGACAGTAAGCATTAAAAGTAGAAACTGCAAATGTGTTAATAGTTTGGCTATTCATACCACTTATTAAATATGACACCAAAGGAAAGTGAAGAAGAACATATGAAAAGGTTGTTTACATGTATGTCTTCAGATTATAATTTCAAGTCAAACTCCCATCAAATATTGGTTTATACCAATAATTTAAAACAAAGGTATTGTGTTTCACTGAGAATTTGGCGTGGTCTGCTTTCTATAAAATACACTATTTTCTACCTTCTCAGGTCATCTACTTTTGTGAATAGCTGCAGGTTTCCTGATAAATAATGTGTGGATCATTATTACATAGGTGAGAACAATATACTTTTCCTCAGAGTTGATAGTTGTAATAATTCATTCCATCCATTAGTTTGACTTCAAATCTGCAGTCGGCCCAGACTTATAACATCCTCGGAGGAAGAACCCATGGATAAGTAACCATAAAGAAACCCTACTTTTCATAACTGCAAAGTCATACAACGAGAAATTGAAGGATAATGTACAGGTTAGATGGAGGAAATGATCTAAGAAGGGAAAACCATCACATTTCTTACTGAAATAAAGAGCTTTTTCAGAAGAAATAAAGCAATGGCTTTGGCGATCAGTCTTTCTGCTCTTGTCTCTGTTTCGATGGAAGCATGATTTACCATTCTTTTTTTATATGGTTCATTTTTCCTTGCCTGTTTGGTCTTAGTTTTGAAATCATTTATCTCATCCTGCATCCCTCTGCCTCCTATGCTGTGCCACTCCTCAAACTTAATCTTTTATCTAAAAATATTTTTAATATCTGCTGCAGCTTTTCTTTGTTTGACTTTGAGATGACATGTTTGCCTTGTCCTTTTCCATTTCCAACCTCCTTTCTGCGTGCTTTCTTCTCCATCTCTGTCCAGACCCATGGATACATTTCAGCAAATGTCCTCCCTGCTGCCCTGATAATATCATTCCCTTTCTCTTTTCTTCACTGTTCTTTTCTTTATCTAAATCACTGTATGTTCTTATCCTTTTTTGTCTCTCATCCCTATTCTCTATTACATCCCCAACCACTTCTCTACCTTCTATTTGTCATTCTTTCACCTTTTAAAGGCTTGACTTCCTCCTCTCTACATGGTCAAGGCTGTCTCTTTATGAGACAGATGGCCTCGACCTGGAATTGGTCCATGATCCATATTTTACAATGCCTGTCTCTATTCCACTGCAATTACTCTATTTGTACGTCTACCTCCACATTCTAGCTCTCTCTCTTTCTCTATCTCTCTCCAGCCATCTCTTTCTCACTCTGTCACAAAGGATATTTGTCTTTTTACTTCACACATCCTTCCACTTGTTTTATAGCCTTTTTTTCATGTGTCCTAAAAGCAGAGCTGTCAAGAGCAAAGATGCTAAATCCATCTGAATACTACACAGCTAATGTTTCATTAGGGCAGCAGACCATTCACCTCTGTGTTTGTGTAGTGGACTGCGCCTCAGAGACAGTTTTTGAACTTTTTCTTCGGGAATTTGTATCTTATCATGACAAGTGGCCTTTCAGTGAGACAGCATGGAACAAACATTACATTACAGTCATTTAGCCAACGCTTTTATCCAAAGCGACTTTCAATAAGTGCATTTAACGTAGGACATCAGGAGAACTACTAGTCATCAGAGGTCATAAGTGCATCTAAACAAGTATCTAAGAGCAAAAACAGTGCTAAAGTAAAAGTACAAGCAAGAGATTTTTTTTTTAATGAGTGAATACCATAAGTGCTAAGAAAAAGTAACAGGGTAGTAGTTCTTAAAGAGGTGAGTTTTCAATTTGCGCTGAAAGATGGGCAGCGACTCCGCTGTCCTGACATCAGTGGGGAGTTCATTCCACCACTGTGGGGCCAGAACAGAAAAGAGCCGTGACCGGGTCAATCGGCAGCAAGGGCCTCGGAGCGACGGGGCAACCAAGCGTCCCGAGGCGGCAGAGCGAAGTGGTCGGGCGGGGGTGTAGGGCTTGACCATGGCCTGGAGATAGGAAGGCGCTGTTCCTTTCACTGCCCTGTAGGCTAGCACTAGATTCTTAAACTGGATGCGAGTAGCTACTGGGAGCCAGTGTAGGGAAATGAGAAGGGGAGTTGTTTGGGAGAACTGAGGGCGGTTGAACACCAGACGAGGTGTAGCTTTCTGAACAAGCTCCAGAGGTCTGGTGGCCGACGCCGGGGCGCCAGCAAGGAGGGAGTTGCCGTAGTCCAGCTGGGAGATGACCAAAGCCTGGATGAGCACCTGTGCCATCTTGTCGGTGAAGAATGGGCGAATCCTCCTGATGTTATAGAGGAGAAATCTGCAGAAGCGAGCAACCGATGCAACGTTTTCAGCAAACGAGAGTTGGTCGTCCAGGATCACACCCAGATTCCTCACAGTCCGATTTGGCGTCACCACGGTGTTGTCAATGGTGATTGCCAGGTCTCGGTGTGGGCAACCTTTCCCCGGGAGGAACATCAGCTCTGTCTTGTCCAGATTGAGCTTCAGGTGGTGTGTCGCCATCCACTCCGAGATGTCAGTCAAGCACGCAGCAATGCGTGTCTCTACTTGTGTGTCAGAGGGAGGGAAGGACAAGATCAACTGGGTGTCATCGGCATAACAATGGTAAGAGAAGTCATGCGAGCGAATAACAGAACCCAGGGATGTTGTGTACAGGAAGAAAAGGAGAGGACCCAGAACTGAACCCTGTGGAACGCCTGTAGTCAGTCTATGAGGCTCTGACACAGATCCCCTCCATGTCACCTGGTAGGAGCGACCTGTCAGGTGGGTTGCATACATTGAGAGTGCAGAGCCTGTGACACCCAGCCCCTTGAGGGTAGAGAGGAGGAACTTGTGGTCCACTGTGTCTAACGCAGCTGACAGGTCCAGGAGTATCAGGACAAAGGAGAGAGAGTTTGCTCTCGCAGAGTACAGCGATTCTGTCACTGCAAGGAGGGCCGTCTCTGTCGAGTGACCCACCCTGAACCCAGACTGGTTGGGGTCCAGGAGGTTGTTCTGGTGGAGATACAAATAAAGTTGGTTAAAGACAGCACGTTCGAAAGTTTTGGATAGAAAGGGTAGAAGGGAATCTGGTCTGTAGTTTTTGACATCAGAGGGGTTTATTGATGGTTTCTTGAGAAGGGGGGTGACTTTAGCAGTGTTGAAGGCAGATGGAAAGCACCCTGCCTGGAGGGAGGTGTTGATGAGGTGGGTTAGATAGGGAAGGAGTTCAAGTGCTATAGACTGAAGAAGAGGGGAGGGGACCGGGTCAAGGGAGCATGTGGTGGGGCGACTGGATGTGATGAGGTTTAGAACCTCGTCAGGGGAGAGGGGAGTGAGGTGGGATAGGGTGGGACGTGGAGAGGTGAAGGAGGGTGCAGAGGGTGGGAACCATCATATCAAACCATCATATCAGCCTTGTCATCTGCTGCAGGCTAATGATAATGGTGAATACCATTTCAATAAAGTTATTGTATAGGAAATAAATAGGTATGCTGCAGGTAGCGCTCTGTCTTTAATATAAGGCACATTATTCGCATCATATATTGTCTGCAACACACCTCTACTTCAAACAGTGAATATTTTATGTTGTTGTGGGTTGTGGGTTGTAGGATAAGCTCTGAAGAGTCCTGTTACCGAATAGTTTACCCTATAATTTGCCTCCTCCACCAACTTCATCTTGGCTCCTGAGGTGATCACATTTTTCCTGCTTTTCTATGCCTTGAGGCTGAGCATCTCTTTGCACTGCTATGCTGATGATACTGAACAGCACCTCTCAGGCAACCCAGCTGATCCAAGCATCTTTGCGGTAGGGGCGACAGTGACTTGGACGTAGAGCAGGTGATGTGGTAACTGAAGGGTTGCTGGTTCAATCCTCGGCTCCTACTTGCAAAAATGTTGAGGTGTCATTCAGCAAGACACCTAATCCTTAACTGCTCCCAATCAGCCAGTTGTTACCTTGCATGGTTAACACCGCCATTGGTGTATATGTATGCATGGGTGAATGTGAGGCATTCACTGATTGTAAAGCACTTTGAGTAGCTGTTGAAGCTAGAAAAGTGCTATGCAAATGCAACCCATTTTGTGTTGTTACAGCACATTACATTACTGTTCCAAAATTTCCTTCAACTAAATGCAGACAAAATTTTAATGGAGGAGAGTGGGGTTGCACCAAAATACCCACTCTAACTCTAAACACTGCCAGCAATCCTTTCTGTAGGCCGTGTTGTTTGTGTGTGTGCGTGTGTGCGTGTGTGTGTGTGTGTGTGTGTGTGAACCTTAAGCAGTTCAGATTAATGCTGTTTTAAAATTCAGCCTCAGATGTTGATAATGCTAGAAAAGGTGTGATGGGGAACAATTGGAAGGTTGTTTGAGGGATTTCCATAATCCAAAGGCTAATTATGATGTTATTGTGCATGTATCTGTCTCAGGCAGCTCAATAAGGCTGATGGAGAGAAAGCGCTAAAGTATTGATTGAGGACAGAGAAAGGTTACCCCCATCAATCTGAGCTATTGCTTCATAGTGGGAAAGTTATATCTGTGGGAGAGAGAGGGGGAGAGAGGGAAACAAAGATAGAAGATGCTCACACACACAAACATGCATGCACAACACACTCGGGCAAACCTCATACCAACATGCACACAGGCATGCACATGCACACATATAACACACACACACACACACACACATTTTCTGGCCTCTAGCTGGTGTGCCACAGGCAGGTTGTAATCTGCTTTCTATTCTTGTGCCAGCTCAACCATTTAAACAAGCCTTGTGTCCAGTCTATCTCTCTCTCGCGTGCTCTCTCTCTCTCTCTCTCTCTCTCTCTCTCTCTCTCTGTTCTCTCTCTCTCTCTCTCTCTCTCTCTCTCTCTCTCTCTCTCTCTCTCTCTCTCTCTCTCTCTCTCTCTCTCTCTCTCTCTCTCTCAGTGGGCCAGCTGCTAATAGGGTCCAAATCAAGCACCTCGTAGTTAAAGGGAGGACATTCAGTGAAATTTGATTAAATACAAATCTGCAATTTTGTCATTCTGTATAAGGTCAGGGATAACTGACAAGTAGAAATATGACACATTTTGAAAAGTTCCATTTGGGACAAAGTTATTAGGTTACTCCAACTCCTTCTGTGCATGCGAACTATTCAGGCATAAATTCATCAAGAATGTTTGGAACTGGTCTGAATTCAAGTACCAATCTAGATGCAGTTGAACCGCAAGTGTAGCTCTTAATATCAAAGAAATATTTACCAAACAAAACCCCCTTATGAATATGTCTGTGAATGTTCTCATTCATCCAGGTCATGGTTATCCAAAGGAGTGAATCAAGTGCAACTGGACTTGGTATATATTCGTGAAGATGTTTCGCCTCTCATCCAAGAGGCTTCCTCAGTTCGTGCCTTTCTGACTAGATGAAGCTAGTCTGGTCCAGACTAGACGAAGCTAGTCTAGCGAAACATCTTCACGGATATATACCAAGTCCAGTTGCACTTGATTCAAGTCCTTTGGACCCCCTTATGAAGTTTTCCCCTTCAAACGAACAGATCAGTGTTCTGGATTTTGACACTGAAATCATAAAACATCATGAAGTAAAGGTTAATATTAGAAATAATAATAATAAAAATATGCTATCACTCTACAAATACATCTCAATATTACACTACTAACTTCAAAATCTAACCCCTTGCCTCTTCTAGCTTTGACAGGGATTAAATGTCTTTAAGACTGGGGGAGGTATAGGAGAAAAAAAACAAAAAGACTCTCCCAGATTAACTGGGGAACTGCTCTTTTCTGAAGTTAAACCATGCACACTTGAAGAGGAACAACATTCCAGGGAAACAACCACTGGCCTGAAAGAGAGTTTCTTAACACCCACCATTCTCACTTTTCAGAATGATCTCTTTTAATGAGCAGTCTGCATTGTGGTTCATTACCTACTTAGTTTAGTTTTGATTAAATATTTCTATCACCTTCACTCAGCCCTTACAGATTGTACCAGATCATCCATATGAGACAGCAAAGATTGGATTTCTGAGTGTGAGCAAGATTTGTTGGTATGTGGCATGAGGTAGGTTGCGTGTAACAAGTGTAACAATGATGCAATCGTTTATCGAGCACAAGTGTGTGTGTGTGTGTGTGTGTGCGTGCGTGTGTGTGCGTGCGTGTATGTGTGTGTTTTTTTATTCCAGACTGAGAGAAAGCGAGATACAAGGATCAGGTTGTAATCCAATTCACTGGACATCTGACATGCAGTCAAAAATCTGACCAAGAAACTTCATGCGGTAAGAAGTGAAAACAAGTTTAACAGTGTTCCATTGTTGTTGTTTTTTTTCTAACATATTTGACCTATTGTTTTGATCTTATTTAAATTGAATTTCAATGGTAATGGGACTGCTAATAGAAGTGTCCTTTTCTTTTCTTTTTTTTCTTTTTTCACAGGCTGGGATGATACCCGGTTAGTCGGCCAACAGATCATCCATACGAGACTGCAAAGAGAATTTCTGAGTATGAGCAAGATTTGTTAGTGTGTGGCATGAGATAGGTTGCAAAGTGTAATACTGATGCAATCCTTTATCGAGCATGTGTTTGTGTGTGTGTGTGTGTGTGTGTGTGTGTGTGTGTGTGTGTGTGTGTGTGTGTGTGTGTGTGCGTGAGTTCTGAGATCATCATGGATATTTGCTTGAGTGCAGGGGAGGTTCTCCTGTTTGTTTGATTATTGAGTGACAGGAAGCTCAGGAAAGATGTGCCTTGCTAGCTCAGCTGGTGCCTCAAGGCTCCAAGGTCTACAGGATTAGCATTTTGACAACCCCCCCCCCCCCCGTTCTTCAGATCTTTGAGGTAGGAGCCACTGAGAGGCAGAAACCTGGCAGCTTTAAAAGAGGTTCTTCCTCCTACCTTCAGCTCATCTCATCTCAGGCTGTGGAAGGCATTGGGAGTCACAGGGATTTTACCTTTTCCATTATTCCCACTAGCCAAGAATGACAAGCCGATTACTGCATGGGCAAAGTGGGAATGTGCCCAGGGCCCTGGAGCCAATGAGGGCCCTTGGTCTTAAGATTCTTGTTTTGTTTTTTTAAATGTGGAAAGTATTTTTGTTTTTAAAGTATTGGAGTAAATGTGATTTTGAAAAGATAGTATGATTATGACATTGTTTGAATGTTTTGTATCTTAGCCGATTAAATCACATAATGTTGTAATGACATGGGTTCATAGGCCGCGGAACCGGTATGGCCAGTAGGGCCGTGGCCATACCTACTTTGGCGTGCATCAAACATAAACATGTGTAAAAATTCAAATCGCAAATACATTACATTCTTAATGTATTGCACTTTTGCGCGCTTCCCGGGCTAATTTCCACTAGCTGTAAGCCTAAGTACAGTACGTAGCCTATCACAAGCAAAAAACTCTGTTTCCTAATTGTAACCCCTTCTTCACTGGCGGGCAACGCCAAGCACATTTGAACAAGACAACATCCTAATGCTACCAGCTACTAAAGGGTTACAAGCAAATCCAATGGCGCAACAGGATCCTGAGTTCTCAGCGGTGGAATGTTGAGCTGGCCGAACCTCCTGTGCACTAGTAGGCTAGTGCCACTAATGACAATAATAGTGACAAATGATAATAGAAATATTTAACCAGGATATTTATCAGTGTAGTAGCACGGTGCCTCCACTGAGAAAATACTACACTTACCTAAGGCTAGTGAATGGTGTATCTTCCCAGAATTTAAACAAACCTATGGTTAAGGCAGATCATGTAACCCTGCTGTGTACTGAAATACCGTACACGCTTATTACCAGCACTCCAAAAGTAAATGAGCTGCCAATACACCCGAAATATAATTAATAATAATAGGATTTATTGGATAATAATGAGAGAGAGAGAGAGAGAGAGAGAGAGAGAGAGTGTGAGAGAGAGAGGGAGAGAGAGAGAGAAAAAAAAAACAGAGAGTACCACACGAGGGTGGTACTGTTGATCAACTAAACATTCATTAAAATTTCACAGGGTGTGACAACCGTTCACAATACACAGAAAGAAAGTATCAAAAGAATACAAAATACCTAGCGCTTTCTGTTGGGTCCCGTTGGTGCACATTACACCAGTTCTCTAAGCGCAGGGCAAGGCAGACACCCTACGATGCCCAGGCGACGAGACAAAAGTGTGTGGGTGTGTGTGTATAAGGGCTCTGTCCAGGTTACTCACGACCCAACACTCCCACGATTGGTAGGCTGTGTGTAGCTCAGAGGATGGTCGGCGCTGTGTCTGCCGTCGGCTCCCCGGCAGGGCCTCCGATGGTCGGCGCTGTGCTTGCCGTCGGCTCTCCGGCAGGGCCTCCGATGGTCGGCGTTGTGCTTGCTGTCGGCTCCCTGGCAGGGCCTTCATCCGCAAGATGGCCACAGGTCGCAACGTTCCGAAACAAACCCCACCAGCAAGCACCCGACCGTGGGCCAATCGCAACCCTCGGGTCCTCAAATGCGGCCAGGCAAATGGCAAATGTTTCATATACGCCTCATAAAAGCTGCGATACAAGATAGTGACCTGGGAACCACTATCAAGAAGAGCTTTGGCATAAATCCCCTCTATCAGCACAGGCATCTCAGTAGAGGACCCCACTAAGCCAGCCGGCAGGGGTGACTGGCTTACTTTAATTTGAGGTAAGCATTGGGTGGAACGGATTTTGTGTGATGGAGCTCGACGCCGTTCCATCACTGAGCTCTGCTGACGTTTCCCTGTGGTAGTGACCCTTTTGATCAGCTTCCGATTCACCAGTCTGAGGTTCTCAGAACGCGTACACTCTCGCTTGGTGTGACCATCCTCCCCACACTTATAGCAAAAGATGCCAGGCAAAGCAGATGAAGCAGCAGACGTGGGGAAGGTCGAGGAATCAACCCTCGGGGAAACCAGTGTAGTCTGCGGGGCTGGCATTTCAGGAGTCAGGGTAGCAGCACTCAAAACCCTACTCACTAAAACTGTCAGCTCCTTGACTTCATCCCTTAAACTATCCACCTCAGATGCCACCGGATTCACAGCCACCTGGGGAACAGCAACAGCAGCAGTCACACGTGCACGAGGAACCGCAGCGGCAGTAACAGAAAGCTTAGTGTCTTCTCTCACACTTACCCAATGCTCCTCTTCTCGGATTTCCCGCATCAGCTGAGAGAAAGTAGGTGGATCTTGCAAAGTATGCATCATTTGCACACGTAAAGCCACCAAGTCAGTGGTAAGGGCACCCTTAAAGAGCTGCTCCATGCGTGCATGATTCAAGTCAGCAGGACCAATCCCTCCTCTCACAAGAACACGGTGGAGGAGTTTATCCAAGCGATAGAGGTAAGCAGACAGTCTCTCGCCATCTTCCTGGAATGTATGGCGAAACGATGCCATAAGATCTGCCCCACTCTCAGTGGACCCATACACAGTGTCAAGAGCAGTTAAATACTCAGTAGCCGTGGAAGAGGGATTACTGACCTTCAAGAACCTCACGATGTCCCCAGCAGGCCCACGCAAGCTTTCAACAATGCGTTGCCTCTTTGCAGCATCTGCACACTGCCATTCAGTGATCATCTGAGTAGCCTGTTCCATCCAGGAATCATATTCCTCCTCACCAGGGGGAACAGGTCGCAAACCTGAAAACAACCTCAGCTTCCTATAACTAGGTGCATCAGATGGGGCCTGATTACAGCGGTCCACCAGCTTGCTTATGGCATTGACTAAATCCGTGCTGACATCAGGTGTAGGATGCTGGGTGCCCATGACAACAGCCTTAACATCACCCATTGACTTACCCTCCTGCTGTAACAATGCCAACAGCTTGGCCTCAAATGCATCCCCTTCAGGGACAGGGTTAGCATACGGCAAACTACTCAGAGCATGAACAGACCAGGGACCCGCTTCACCTACAATTCCCATCTCAGGGGGTAAAGAAACAGGTTCTAAAGCAGCAGAAGTCTCCACTAGAATGAACATGTGCCTACCAGTCTTGTCACTACGGCAACCACGTATCCGAGTGCGACCCAAAACTTTGACTGTATCAAGTACACGGCTCACAATATCATTTCCGACATTCAGTGGCACTTTGCTAAGCAAAATAGCATGAGACACATCCAAATTCTCCTCACGGCTCCACTCGACAGCATGACTGAGCTCCATGCTAACTATATTAAATCACAACAACAAACAACAATAAACAGTAAACTACCTACTAAAGTTAGTACAACAGGAGAATCCCAGCGGTGCCTCCAAAATGTAACCCCTTCTTCACTGGCGGGCAACGCCAAGCACATTTGAACAAGACAACATCCTAATGCTACCAGTTACTAAAGGGTTACAAGCAAATCCAATGGCGCAACAGGATCCTGAGTTCTCAGCGGTGGAATGTTGAGCTGGCCGAACCTCCTGTGCACTAGTAGGCTAGTGCCACTAATGACAACAATAGTGACAAATGATAATAGAAATATTTGACCAGGATATTTATCAGTGTAGTAGCGCGGTGCCTCCACTGAGAAAATACTACACTTACCTAAGGCTAGTGAATGGTGTATCTTCCCAGAATTTAAACAAACCTATGGTTAAGGCAGATCATGTAACCCTGCTGTGTACTGAAATACCGTACACGCTTATTACCAGCACTCCAAAAGTAAATGAGCTGCCAATACACCCGAAATATAATTAATAATAATAGGATTTATTGGATAATAATGAGAGAGAGAGAGAGAGAGAGAGAGAGAGAGAGAGAGAGAGAGAGAGAGAGAGAGAGAGAGAGAGAGAACCACACGAGGGTGGTACTGTTGATCAACTAAACATTCATTAAAATTTCACAGGGTGTGACAACCGTTCACAATACACAGAAAGAAAGTATCAAAAGAATACAAAATACGCAGTGCTTTCTGTTGGGGCCCGTTGGTGCACATTAAACCAGTTCTCTAAGCGCAGGGCAAGGCAGACACCCTACGATGCCCAGGCGACGAGACAAAAGTGCGTGGGTGTGTGTGTATAAGGGTTCTGTCCAGGTTACTCACGACCCAACACTCCCACGACCGGTAGGCTGTGTGTAGCTCAGAGGATGGTCGGCGCTATGCTTGCCGTCGGCTCTCCGGCAGGGCCTTCGTCCGCAAGATGGCCACAGGTTGCAACGTTCCGAAAACCCCGGCGAAGACAATGGTCAGGAAACGATGCAATCCGACCCGAAACAAACCCCACCAGCAAGCACCCGACCGTGGGGCAATCGCAACCCTCGGGTCCTCAAATGCGGCCAGTACACGGCTGTGTACAAAGTCTCCGCGAAACGAGCACTCAAACGGGGCCGCAGAGAGAGAGATAAAAAATGTGACCTCTCTCCTTGGAGTCCGGCTCAATCTCCCCGTTTCCCTCCTTTTCGCGAGGAGATCGACCGTTGCGACCCCGCGATTTCGCGGGCAGAACACTCCACCTCATATCATTGGCCGATAACAAAAATTCAAATACAAATACATCCCATTGGTCCACATGTTTGGAAACCACACCCACACAGGAAATGTTTAAGACACAAAGCATGTTGGTAAATGAAGTACCAAAGATTTTTTTATATTTTAACGGTCCTTACATAATGATTGATTGGTTATTTGTGTCACGTGAGCTTAGCGTCACACGGACATGAATTTCACAGAACAAAATACCAGCGCTCTATGTAAGTAGACTAACTGATAGTGTGTTTGCTAAACTTTAAGCAATAGTAACGTCAAAATGAATGATGAAGCGTCGAAAAATAACTGATTTATTCAGGTCAAAGTTAACCAAGGTAGCTGAGACAACCACCGTCACTCCAGCACACAATGAGCCCTCTGAAGAACTAGAAGTAGAATTTCTAACTGTTGCTGCTCCAACTAGCCCCTCTGCTGCTACCCTCAAACGTTATGAGCCTCACCCCAGTTGACAATGAGCCCTCTGAGCTTGAGGAACCAGCAGTAGAATTGCTAATTAGCCCCAGAACTGTCAGTGCTCCAACTAGTGTTCGACCCTCTGCCGCTACCTCCAACTTTACGAGCCTCGCAGAAGTCCACTGTTCCAGTGAGTGCTGCAGGGATCTCTCAAAGTCCAGTCAACCAGACGACCTCGCTGTTCTCGCAGGTACATAAAGGGTACAGGGAGAAGGGTCCTCTCAAAGAAACCCCACTGTTCAACCCCAGTGGTTCAAGGACCACAGATGGCTAACGTTGTGTCAAACAAGAGCAAAACTTTTCTGCACACAATGTCGCTTTTGGACAATGAAAGGACTCGGTTCGGGTTTAAGCAAAACCAACGAGAATGCATTTTCAGAGCTTGGATTTCAAAATTGGAAAAATGCTGCACATTCTTTTCGAAAACATGAAAGTAGTAAATACCACAGAGAGGCCATGGCTTACTACCAGTTACACGTTTCCCAGCAACCTAGCATTGCAGCCCAATTAGACACGCAACTGAAAGCTAAGCAAAAACTCAGACGAGACATGCTAGTCAAAGAGATAACATATGTATCTCATGGGTCAGAGCATCGCTTTAGATGGTCATGATCCCCAGAATAGCAACATTTACAAGCTATTGCAATTGCCAGCCCAGGACTGTCCAGAAATTGACCAATGGCTCGCTGAAAAAAATTACATGAGCCATGACATAATAAATGAGCTGATTCATTTAATTTCACGTTGCGTGTTAGGCCAGGTAATTTCGCCTATTCGTGATGAATTTTATGCAATACTAGCGGACGAGACCAGAGACATTTCAACCAAAGAACAGCTCATGTCTCTGTTTCGCTGGGTTGATGACAGCTATGTCGTTCACAAGGATTTTATTGGATTATTTGATTTACCCAAAGCCGACGCCTCGACCATTGTCACTGCACTAAATGACATCCTGATCCGCTGTAACATTTTGCCGAGTATGTGCCGGGGACAGGCATACAATGGTGCCGCAAGTATGTCGGGCCATTTGAATGGAGTTGCCGCAACATTTAAACGGAGCAATCCTGCAGCCATACTATATGTGCATTGCTTTGCACATTGTTTGAATTTATGTTTGCAGGACACTGCGAAACAATGCAAGGCCATTAGGGATGCGTTGGATTTAGTACAAGAAGCGACACATCTAGTGAAGCAATCTCCGAAACAAAACCACGCGTTCCAAGTCTTGAAAAATGAAATGGGCCCTGGCAATCATAACCTACGCACTCTCTGCCCGACGCGATGGACAGTGCGAATGGGTGCAGTGAAGTCAATCATAGACAATTACGCTGTTCTTTCCTCTCTAATGACACAACTAAATGAAGAATCACATGATGAAACTGGCAGGAAAGCTGGGGGCATTCTGGCAGTCCTTGACAAATTTAGCACATTCTTTGGCCTGCACCTTGTGTTTATGTGTTTTTCACCAATTGAACAGCTGCCTAGGACTTTGCAAACTGTTAACATATCATCAGAGGATGCGCAAAAAGCCGTGGCAGTTACTCGAAGCTTTATTCAGCGGAAGAGGTCAGATAATGCGTTTAATGATTTCTACAAGACAGTGGTACAGGATTCAAAGGACCTAACCGATGCCCCCGTGTTGCCCAGGCAACAGAAACGCCCCAAAAAATTGGATACTGGAGAGGCTGCGCACACATTCCAGAGCCCAATGAATCGTTATAGGAGACTGTACTTTGAAGTTCTTGATCTTCTTGATGGCGAAATGGACCGGCGTTTTGAGCAGAGAGACCTGCATGTGGCAGCTGACCTGGAACGTCTGATTGTATCTGCAGCTAAAGGTGAGTTGGGCAGTTTCCCGTCCCCCACATTGTCACTCTATGAGAAGGAGTTTGACTTTGACAGTTTATGCGCACAGTTGAATATGCTGCCAGATGCGATCCGAACGTCTGGAATTACCGTCACAATGGTAGCATCAGTAACATCGGCAATTAATGCTGCTCCGGTAGCGAAAACCCTATTGCCAGATGTACACAGGCTGTTGAAATTGTTTTATACAATTTCCGTGTCAACTGCCAGCGCCGAGAGGTCTTTCTCAACCCTTTGTCATATGAAGACTTATCTAAGGTCAGCAATGACTCAAAGGAGACTCAGTGACTTGATGTGCAGCTACACACACAGGGATGCTTTGGCCAATGTGGATGGTCTCGCCATTGCCAGTGACTTCATCCAGCACAACGAGAGATGGAGGAACTTCTTTGGGAACGTTTAAGACGGGGTGGTGAGCGTTGACATTTTTTAATCCTATGCAACTGGACTTGACGTGTCAAATGATTTATGCTTTCTAATCATTCTGATTATACTATTTGGTTGTGACTCAAGTGTAGGCTATAATCAGGACAAATAAAAACGGCAATAATAAATAAAGTTATGCTTTACGAGTGTGGCTTGGGGGGGTGGGGGACGTCACGTCATTCTTGGCCCTACCCATTCGAAATGCGTTCCGCGACCTATACATGGGTTATAGGTCAAATGTTAATTTCACGGTCAACATGGAGAAATGCCTGCTTAGCAGGTAAGCAAAGCGTAAACTCAAAAAAGACAGTGAAATAATTGACAAAGCAAACATACTTTCCTCTGACTATCCTTCTGATTCGGACAGCAGTCTTGCCGATGAACTGATTCACTTCAGATCTTTCGTTAGACCTGAGAGACTGAACATGTCTCCATCTAAGCTTCTGAAAACAATGCTCATTTTGGATCACTGTGCCCAGTGGTTAGCAGTGTTGCCTCACAGCAGGAAGGTCCTTGGTTCAAACTCCAGGCCGTCCCAGGTCCCTTCTGTGTGGAGTTTGCATGTTCTCCCCGTGTCTGTGTGGGTTTCCTCTGGGTTCTCCCGTTTCCTCCCACCATCAAAAAGACATGCATGTTAGGGTTAATACTCTTGCTTGTACCTCTGACCAATGCAATAGAAAGAGAACTGGAACTGGGCCCTGGGTGCTGCAGCTGCCCACTGCTCCAATACAATAGGTTAAATGCAGAGAACGAATTCGTTGCAAGAATACAATTCATTGTAAGAATACAATGACAAAATAAAGTGGCTTTCTTCTTCAACATTTCCTGATGTGATGCTTCCTGTCAGCAACTGCCAGGGAGAACGGTCCTTTTTGCAAATGTCCAGGATTAAAAATGAATGAAGGACAAGGATGACACAGAGATGTCTGAACATGCTGTGACTCATGGCCATTGAATTTGAACTCGTTCGAGAGTTGGGCTTTGATGACTTGATCAATGATTTCTCTTTTAAGAAGACCAGAAGAAAGCCGGTGGTTCAGGTAGGCTATTTTTCATTGCGTTTTTCTTTAAATTAAAGTTTGACTCCTCAAGATGTATATACTACCTGGCAGGTGTGCCTTGTAGGACTGGGTTGAAAAACGCTGACCTACACAACTGACAAGTCAACCAGTATGTAAACTCATTCTATAAAGCATAAGCACTGATGTCATTTTGGCAGGAAAAAAAACAGGCTGATGATATTCAATGAAATGAAATGTACAGTGGCATATAACCACAGATTAGGAGATTGAGCGTGAGAGGTAACAAACATGTCTAAATTAATGGAGATATGTGCCTCTTGTCATTAAAGGGCATGATTTGTAGCCTTGTCTTCTCTAATGTTGTATGAATCATAATCAAACACGGTGGTTCCTTGTGATAGATCAGATAGCACTATAGGCAGGTGGTTGACATACCTGTCTTCTGTGGATTTGTGCCTGGGCCAGTTCAGCCATTGGTGGGGGAATATCTCCAGGAAGAAGACCAATAGCCCATGGGTTATCCAGCCTGAGAGTTCTCCCTGTTGGGAGTCCCACTGCAGAGTTCAAACATTTCCCCAAGATGATACGCTGCAGCTGAGGTGTGTAGCTCTAGTGCTTGGCAACCTTCACTCTGTGGTCACTCTGTGGACACAGTGATGTTTGGACTTCTTGCTATAGATTATTCTCTTTTGTCTGAAAAACAACAAGTTTAACATTAGTTGACAGTCACCACATACTGTGTGGTTTTCCATTCATGTAGTGAGAGATTCCACTGAGGAACCCCCAACTTAGTGGTAGCATCATTCTCTAGTGAACTTGTTGATTTCCCCTCAGAATTCCTCAGCCACCCAAACGATAAAATGTAATGTTTTCAAAAGCATCACTTACGAAACGTTGCCTTTCTGTTTGACATGCAATGGCTGGTAGTTGTGATGATTGTAGTCCAGTGCAGCGGGCAGGGTCTTTGCTTTGCTTACACTTCACTGGAGGAGAGAAGGCAAACTGCTTGCCAGCATACATTAAATAATTGTTCTGAAAGACACGAGATCTGAAACTGATCTGCATACTGAGACCCTTAGCATGCAGAAGAGCAAGACCTCGCTGCCCTTTGTGTAGTGAATCAAAACAAAATCGACCGGTGACAACTGAGACACACTTCATTTTAAACAGGTTGCATTGCCTTGTGGTGGTTGTATTGCCTTGTGAAAGGCCACTCAGCATGAACTCCTCTCGATTTTCTGGCTTCTGGCAACAAAACAAAAAATGGTCAACAAAATACTTCAACCAGACAAGCATGGCCGACTGACCAGATATCATCCAAGCCTGTGAACAAATTTTTTAAAAAAAGGACACATTTCTATTAGCTATACCATCAAAATTCAATTGGCATAAGAGCAAAACAATAGGACAAACATGTTAGGGAAAAACAAAAACCAAAAAAAACCCAAAACAATGGTGTCCCATTACTGAAATGAACAAAAATTTTCAACTCGTTTTGACTCTTACCGCATGAAGTTTCTTGGTCAGATTTTTGGCTGCATGCCAGATGTCCAGTGAATGGATTACACCCCAATCTTTATATCTTCCTTTCTCTGGTCTGGAATAAAGAAACACACACACACACACACACACACACACACACACACACACACACACACACACACACACACACACACACACACACACACCACCCCCTTCTGATCATCTGAGATCTGGACTTTTCTCTTGCAACACTACACTACACTACACCTGTTTTTTTTTTGTTTTGTTTTTTTACTGTACATACATCATTTATGTATTTTTAACTTTTGCAACCTGCACATTTCAAATATATTGTGATTATAATATTTAATTACATGCAATTAATTTTGTATTTTTGCACTTTTTGTTAGAGATGGCAAGTGACAGTTGGAGTAAGCATTCCAATGTACCGGTAATTGTACTTGTTACAAATCGTAAATAAAACCTTGAATCTCTACTCACTCACCAGCGATGAAATCTGCATGTGTGCATCTGTGACACATTTTCTTACAAAGCCTCCAAAGCTTGGTCTGCAGCCAGTGATCCAACTCCTGCTATTAGAAAATCATCCCTATTGAGATAATATTTCAGGGTCACCAAATAACCTGTGTGTGTGCAGCAGGGCTATACACATAATCCAGCTGTAGAATGGAATGTCATGAGCAGACAAATCATTGGCATTTCATGTGACCTGATATAATCGCTTACATGGTTTTATGTACATATTGGTAATGTTGACATTGGCACTGACTCATCTTCAAAGTTAGAAATTGAAAACAAACTAACCGGTCAGATTCTTTTCCAGTTGTTGATGCTGGATGGCACAAAAACTTGTTGTCAATGTTGATTCCCAAAACCAAAGGAAGGTCCCTCCATGAATTGAATGCCCTGCCAATTTTGACCCTAGTCCCCCCCACCCACCCCCAATATCGGTCACGTTCCCGTTTTGCCAGGCGGGCTTCACTGGATAAAACTTTTGCTTATGTGGACTTTGTGTTGGACTCTGTGTTGTGGTGTGTGCCGGTCATTCATTGACGTTAGCGGACTCCATTTCAAAGCCAACATTAGCTAGTGTTGCACATAGTTTGCTCTGTAGGAGGATCAGAAGACAGGCGAGGCACCAGGAAGTGCACATAAACGTCACATCTTTTGGATTTCCCGGCAAAACCGTCCTGAGGCCTTTACATAGAAATCACTCGACAGGCTGTTATAGGCAACTGAGAAAGTTGGAGAAGATCTCATTTTTTAAGTTTATGTTGCAGTCCATTCACACATTGGCAATACAAAGCATTTAATACATGTAAAATAATTCATATAGTATAATTAAAGAAGCACTCTCTAGATCCCTCTGTTTTAAGTAATTTTAGACCCTTCTCCAAGCTGCAATTTTTATCAAAGATTTTAGAAAAAAAATTCTCCACTCAATTGATTTCTTTTATGAATAACAATCAAATCTTTGAAAAATGCCAGTCTGGTTTCTGTTCCCTACACAGCCCTGAGAGTGCTCTGGTCAAGGTCACCAATGAGTTACTGCTTGCAGCCGACACTGGCCTGTACTCCATTTTAGTTCTCCTTGACCTCAGCTGAGCCTTGACACAGTGGACCATAATGTTCTAATCAGCCATCTGAAGAACTTTGTTGGCATCCATGATGTGGCTCTGAATCGGTTAATCTCCTATCTGTCGAACCGGTCCTTCTCTGCAATACTTGGAGATGCCTCCTTCTCATCTTGTTCTCTCTATTTTGTGGGGACCCCAGGGATATTTTTGTGTCCTCTCTCATTTACCGTATACATGTTGGTGCAAATCATGCATAGACATGAAATCACTTTCTATTGCTACGTGGTTGACACCTAATTGCATGTTCCGATAAAGCCTGGTACCAGGGATGCATCCTGTACTAGCCTTCCTCACTGAAATTAAAAATTAGACATCCAAAAATGTCTTGCAGTTGAAAAACTCCAAATCAGATGTAATTATAACTACTCCCTCCCTGTGGCCCCAGTACTAGCAGCACTAAAAATCTGTCTTGTCTGGGTGCCTTATCTAATAATGTTCAAAAAGAGGCCTGCAACCTAGGTGTTATTTTTGATTCAGAATTGTCCTTTGATGCTCAGGTGACAAAAGTGGTGCAGTCCTGCTTTGCCCAACTGAGACAGCTAGCCCGGATCAGGTCATTTGTTTGCTCCTAAAACTTAGATAAGGTCATCCATGCTTGAATCTCTTCCAGACTTGACTATTGCACTGCACTTTATTTTGCTATAAGCAGGTGAACCATCCAAAGACTGCAGTTGATGCATAACGCTGATGCCAGGCTTTTAACACGTACTAACCACTGGGCGGCATGGTGGCCCAGTGGTTATCACTGTAGCCTCACAGCAAGAAGGTCCTGGGTTCAAACCCCAGGCCAGCCCAGGTCCTTCCTGTGTTGAGTTTGGATGTTCTCCCCATGTGTGTGTGGGTTTCCCCCGAGCACTCCGGTTTCCTCCCACAATCAAAAAAGACATGCATGTTAGGATTAATACTACGTTGTGTGTGTGTGTGTGTACAATCCAGTGAGTCAAGTAAATTCTCTATGACAGCTGATGATTGTTTATGGCATGAAACAGGCTTGTACTGTCTCATGGAGAAATTACTTTGTCATACATGTATTGTTAATAAGATTAACAATGAGGCAACACAATAACTCAGACGGGGAAGCACGTTGATTCAGCTTGACTATCTTTTTACTGAATGCCTTCTTCTATGGTGGTACATGTCCTTCAACTGGTACGTGCCACCAGCAGTGCCACCGCAGGCTAAACCTAGTTACTACACATCACATCTCCCTCTTTCAATCAGAACACCTGAATATGTAACCAATGCAAATAAACCTGAATCATGTAATAATAAACTCAAATTAAAGCATTTATGTGCTTCATCTTAGAACCGTTTATCCTTAACTTAAAGCCATTAACTTTCTGTTCTCTCTCTTTTTTTCCACTTGGCCTATTTTACTAATCAACAAAACATCTATGCAATGTTACTTTCAACTCAGTACAAACATTGAACAAGTATGGGACCTGTAATGTAACAACATGAATTCACCGTTACATTCACTCAACTTTACTTTTTTTTTTTCATTTACTGTGAATAACGTTTTGGAGGTTTAATCACTCTCCCAGAGCATGATATCTTTACTGGACCTGTTGTAGTTGTAGTCACCTCCGATGTTACAGTCTCAGTGATGTTGGCATCACTGTGATGTCTGCTGGTTCACTAGCAGACGCCGTGAAGTCCTCCTGTTCCTGACCTGTTCTGTCCAGTTCTGGAAGTCTATCCTCTCTGCTCTTTAGCAAATGTTGCCTTTTTCTGCGAAAGGTGCCGCCTTCAGCTGTTTGGATCACAAAAGACCTTGGCTGACATGGCGATGTTTCACAACAGCTGGCTGCCATGTATTGCCCACTCTGAATCTCACAGTCTCACCCTCCTGTAGTGCAGGCAGGTCTCTCGTGCCTCGATAAAAGTAGTGTTTGTATTTCAACTGTCTTTTCCTCATTTGTCCGTGCACTTCCTTGTACAGCTGAGGCTTCAACAGCTGCCTAGTTGCTGGTAGTTTTGTCTTCAGTTGCCGACCCATTAACAGTTGGGCATGAGACAGTCTCACTCCATCCAAAGGTGCATTTCTGTACTCAAGGAGAGCAAGATATGGGTCTCCTCTGCTCTCTCGTGCTTTCTTGAGCAGGTTTTTTATGGTCTGGATCGTTCGTTCACTTTGACTGTTGGATTGTGGGAATCCTGGGCTTGATGCAGTGTGTTTAAACTCCCTCTGCTGCAAACTGTTTAAACTCCTCACTCGCAAACTGCGGCCCATTGTCTGGCCTAACCTCATCTGGGATTCCATGTCTTGCAAACATGGATTTCAGAGCTACAATTACATGTTTTCTTGTTGTCTGGAGCAGCTTGGCAATTTACGGATACTTCGAGTAGTAATCTACACAGAGCAGATAATCACCTTGATCAAAATGGAAAAGATCCACACCCAGTTTTGCCCATGATCGATCTGGAATGTCATGGCACAGCAGTGGTTCTTTCACATTTCTCTTTTTGAAAGCGTTACAGATGTTACACTTCATCACAATGTCCATAATTTGTTTGGACATCTGGGGCCAAAATAATACATCTCGTGCCTTCTCTTTGCATTTGACAATCCCTAGATGGGCTTCATGGATTTTTTGAAGCATTTCTGCTCTGTCTTTCAGGAACAATGAGTCTGGAGTTTTTGAAAACAACCTCCTTCTGCTCCTTCTGAGCAGCTGAGTTCTTCTCTGAACGTCCAGTATTTCTTTATTTCAGCCAGGACTTGGCTAACCTGCTCTGGCCAACCGACTGAACCACTTTCTTCATGAGTTGCAGTTCACCATCCTCTGCTGTTGCAGTTTTGAACTGACTCCGTTTTTTTCCTGAGATTGGAAGGTGTGCTGATAGAAGATTAACGTCTATTTCCTCTTCAAGTAGTTGTTCAAACTGTTCTTGCAGGTAAGATCTGCTGAGTGTATCTGCAATGTGCAACTCTTTTCCTGGTTTGTAGGTTACACACAAGTCAAAAGGTTGCAGTGCTAACAGCATCCTCTGTAATCTGGGAGGAGCTTTATGTAGTCCTTTTTTGGACACTGCCTTAAGTGGTTTATGGTCAGACTCCACCTGTACCTTTTTTCCATACAGATACTATTTGAATTTTTCACACCCATACATTATGGCTAACAGTTCTTTTTCTATCTGCGCATATCTCTTCTGTGTGTCAGTAAGAGACCTCGAGTCATAAGCAACCGGTTGTCCATCCTGCATTATCAATCCTTCAGAGCTTGCATCCACTGATAATGTAACATCCTTGTTCACATCATAATACTTGAGAATTGGGGCACTGCTTGCCAGTTTCTTCAGCTGCTCGAAGCTTGTGTTGCTGCTGTGCATCCCAATGCCACTCAACATCCCCCTCCAAGAGCTTTCTGAGCAGAGTGCTTACATCAGACAGGTTCGGGATGAACTTTGAGAGGTACTGCAACACACTTAGGAACCTCAGCAGAGCAGCTTTGTCCTGTAGCTGTGGCATATCCACTACTGCTCTAACTTTTTCTTGGTCTGGCTTCAGGCCCTCAGCACTCAGAATATGACCAATATATTGTATCTCTGTCATTCCAATCTTACACTTGTCTTTGTTGAGCTTGAGATTTATGCTCCTTATTCTGTCCAGAAGCTGTCTCAGCCTTTTGTCATGTTGTTCCTTGTCAGCACCCCATACTAGGATGTCGTCAATGACGTTCACAACATCTTCTAGGTCCTCCAGTCTCTGCGCTATGCATTTTTGGAAAACCTCCGGAGCTGACGAGACAGCAAAAGGAAGCCGTTTGAATGGTGTGTTGAAAGTACACAACTTAGAACTATCCTCGTCTAGTTGTATATGCCAGAATCCATGGTCTGCGTCTAATACAGAAAATACATTTGCATCTGGCATCTCGGCCACAACCTCCTCTACTGTCCTCAGGGGATAGTGTTCCCTCTTTATGCCTTTATTGAGGTCTTGGGGGTCTATGCAGAGACTTAGTTTTTCATTTGGCTTGTTGACAGTAACCATGCTGTTAACACAGTCAGTGGGTTGTTTGTTTTTGAACCACACTGAGGTTCTCCATTCTATCAAGTTCACTTTTGATTTTGTCCTTCAGTGCTAAAGGACTTTTCTGGGCAGGTGAATAACTGGAATTACTGCCAAATCTATCTAAATGTGATGCTGTCCAGGCACACACCCCAACCCTGTGAACATATCATTGTGATCCTTTAGGATGTCTGTTTCCATTTCCTTGTCCACCTTGTAGAGCCTTTTTATCAGTCCCATCTGAGCGCAGGAATCACCACCTAGGATAGCTGGGAAGTTGGGTTTAATTATCTGGAACTCCAACTCATGCACTTCAGTTTTGTACTCACATTTTAACTTTGCCTTGCCCAATGGCAACGCCTTGTGGCGGGAATATGCAACCAACTTGATGCTGGACTCAATTAGTTGTGCATCCTTTTCAGCCGCTTGTCGATAGGTTGTGAGAGGGAAAACATTGCAATCTGCACCGGTATGCAACCTGAATGTGAGCTTTTTGCCATTTACTATGAGTATGTCAGTCCATTGTTTCTGTTTTGTTTCTATGTTAGTTTCTTGCCTTTTCTCTTTTCTCATTTTTGTCTTTTCTTTCCACTTTTCTTTGACTCGAGAGCTCCAAGAAGAATTTTACTCTCTTGTTTTTCAATTTCATTTATATGTCTCTCCATTTTCTGATAGCCTTCTGTCAGTTTCTTTGCTTTGCACATGCGACCATAGTGGGGGTTTTTTCTTTTGCACACTTTGCATGTTTGGCCATAGGCAGGACATATGCGAGCCTCATGTTTGTATCCACATTTACTACAGTCATATTTATGATCACTGACACTGCTCTCTTTAGGCTTTTTTGTTAGCTTGGTTTTACTTAGCTTGCTAACTGCCACTTCAGTTTCTTCATGCAAAGCTCTCGGGTGGCTTTCTGTAGCTTGGTTAGCTCTGCAGATATCAACAGCTTTTGCCAATGGCAAGTAGGGCTCTCTGACAGTCTAGCGCTCACCTGATCATTTGTTACTTCACACACGTTGTGGGCCTTTATCAGTGAGTCTGTGAGTTGCCCAAACTCGCAGTCCTTTGCTTTATTTTTCAAGTCAGTCACGTATGCATCGATTGACCCATCCTTTCCTTTGACCCTTGTGAAAAATACGTGCCTCCGTTATGTTTTGTTCCTCCTTGGTTCACAGTACTGCCGAAACCTCTTTTTTATTGCATCTAAGCCGCGGTCTGCATCATCATCAAAGTCCATGGCATTAAATAACTTGATCGCTTCCTCTCCAGCCACATGGAGAAAAGTAGCGCACTTCACCTTTTCTGACTCCTCGGAGATGCCGCTAGCAACGAGGTGCGGCTCAAACCTCTGAATCCACGAACGCCAATTTTCCGCCAGGTTCCCTTCCAGACACAAGCTGTTCGGTGGCTTTAGTTGCTCCATACTTTACTTCTGACACCATATTGTAGTGAATTCGGGGGACAACGCAACCACAGGAACTGCCGCGGCCGGGAAGTGAACCTGTATCGTCCGCAGCGCAGGAGACATCGCTAACCGCTCGACTAAAGGGCCAGATCCGCCAGCCAGCGGCCAGCGTGTCTTCTTATCCATGCACGTTACAATACCATATATTTATTGTTAATTACATTAACAATGAGGCGACACAATAACTCAGAGGAAGAGGCACGTTGATTCAGCTTGACTGTCTATGGTGTTACATGTCATTCAACTGGTACGTACCAGCAGCAGCGCCACCACAAGCTAAACCTAGTTACTACACATCATATATTTGACTGCTACTACTACTACTTTCTGGGTATATTGGGAGAAGGATACTGAATATGGAGCTGCCAGGGAAGAGGAAAAGAGGAAGGCCAAAGAGGAGGTTTATAGATGTGGTGAGGGAAGGCATGCAGGTGGCTGGTGTGACAGAGGACGATGCAGAAGACAGGAAGAAATGGAAACGGATGATCCGCTGTGGCGACCCCTAACGGGAGGAGCTTTCCTCTCCCCTGGCAGCTCCATATTCAGCATCCTTCTCCCAATATACCCAGCATCTGTCCTCCACACTGGCATAACATATTTATTATGTGCAAGCAACCCTCGTAGACCCCCCCCCCCGTCTCTCTCTCTCACTCGCTCACACACACACACCACCACCACCATAGGTGGGTTTAGTAAGTAATTTTAGTAATTTACTTGTATAGCACCTTTCACAGATATACAGTCACAAAGTGCTTCACAGCATAAAATATAACAAATAAAATAGAAATATCAACAGACAAAGTTTACACAGATTAGTTATTGTAAAGGTCGGTACGTCAAAGATTGGCTACACTTCAGAACCACGGAGAGCGGACGCACCACGGACAGAGTTCGGAAACCTAAACAGACGGTCTCTAAATCAAATCAGTCGACAAGGCAATGAAACAAGTCAACAAAGCAACTAGGCTGTAATATAGCTAATAGCCTTGTCATTCGAAAGTTACAGGGGAGCACACATCAGACTCAAAACCTGGTAGATTGCATGGTTTGGCACGCACACATTGCAGCTTTCCTTTTTTTCCTTGCTCTCTTTCCTCTTTTTACATCCACTTTTATGTGTGTAACTCATACTTGCTTGCTTGACTTTATTTTTCTAACGTTACTTAGGTAGGCTAGATAGGTAAATGATATTGCGCGCGCTAAACAAACTATCATCACATGCTCAGAACAGACACGTAACATTGGACTAGGACAATGCATGCAGAAATATTGACGGCCCCCCCCCCCCCTAGCGACGGGCCCTGGTGCCACTGCACCGGCTGCACCACCTATATTTACGCCAGTGGTCCTCCACACTTGACTAACTGGATTATTTTGCTTCTTATTTGTTGAGCACGATCCCTACCGTTGAGTGTTTCTTTTAACAGAGTTTTTTTTAGATAGATAGATAGATAGATAGATAGATAGATAGATAGATAGATAGATAGATAGATAGATAGATAGATAGATAGATAGATAGATATGTAGCCCGTGGAATTAGATACCACACAGGACACAATTACTTCCGGGGTTCTTGTAGCTTTAATTTTATTGTTTGAACCTTCGAATGCAGATCGTTTTACTGAGTGCATAAATTCCTGTGTCTTTCGAGCAAACAGCTCATAAATGTTCACAGATGTGGCAAGTTTAACAGAAATTTTTTTAAAAGGAAAATAAATACAACATACAACATACGGTGCAAAATACGGCAGTGGACTATGTACGTTAAACAGGGTTTAACAAAGACATGTGGAACTTCCTGAAGATCGCGCAACTTCTCGCTCTGTCAGTTACCTTTAAACAGAATTAAAATGCATATAAAACCTTTACATCCCAAGTACAATGGCATGGTGTGGCTTTATTCACGCCAACATTACCTTGTCATGCCTGCAATGGCGAACAGTGGTCGACGGCTCGCGCCCAAAATCACCGAACATCAACTCCAGTAGCGTCTAAATCAAACCATCTTGTCAAATTACCGACATACAATATTGTTTGGAATAATGTTACAGGTATATTTCACAATATATTTACCTTTACTTACTACGGAGTCAGAGCACCGTCACACCGCAATCTTCAGGTGCTCCACACAAGAAAAAAAGAAAGATTACCCAAGATGCACTTGGATAACTTGCACGGAGTTACAATAAAAGTCCGCAACACTGCCACTTACTGGTCAAAACATGCAATGACAACCAAAACTATAAAAATACACTCACAATCTGCTTCACAATTTAACTACATCAAATGACATTTTACATGGCTTGACAGTGTAACAATTACATATATTAACAGTTAAACTATACTAAATTTAAGTGGAAAATCATTTAACAGATTTAACAGATTTACCACCCGGCTACATACTCCCCTGCAAATGTCGTCAACGTCCTCGGTGACTATGAAACATGAACTGACTCAAATACTCCCTGCAAGGCCTTTTCAAAGAGAGCAGCACCCAGGCTTGTCAAAACCTTAGAGACCATGTCTGTGCTGACTGAGACTGCATTACAGGCTGACTTTGGCAGATGAAATGGGTTTGAATGAGATCCAGCCATTTCCCGCTTGCTTTTCCTAATGGCAGGTTTAGGTGCATAGGTTCTACGTCCTGCTCCACCAGCATCCTCTGTTAGTGCGGGCCTGTCCCTGTTTTCAATAATGGGCAAGTCACTGTCGCTAACGTCTGGATGCACATCATTAACACATTCTGTTTCTGTGCCACAATTTCTCATATCTGAATAACCTTCCTCAGGTCCTTCACCGTCACTCTCATCTGTGGGTACTGTCACAGGTAAACTAACACTTTCTGCTGCAAGAGGCAGGTTAGGTACTTGCACAAGCCGGCGAGGGATGACTTCCTCAACAATAACAAAATCAGCCTCAGGTGACTCAGGCTCATCCTCAGCTACAGGCTGTGTAGTGGTCTGTAACCTAGTTCTAGTTCTTGGTTTGGGAACTGGTTTCGCACAAGGTCGCAACTCTGACCTATGAACTCTTTTAATGGGACCTCCCTCAAAAGGTTCAACAGTGTGTGTGGTACCCTGGATGTCAACTACCTTGTAGACTGTTGAGGTCCATGTGTCCTGAATCTTATGTCTACCTGGGGGTCTGTGACGTAGGAAAACCAACTGACCAATGTCCACAGGAGGACAATACACCTTCTCATTTTGCAGTGAGATCCTCTCAGCTGCCTTCTGCTCTGAGTACTCTCTGGCTCTCTCATGTGCCTGTCGGAGTCTCTCCTGATGAACAGACAACCAATCCTGTTTCCTGTCTGACACACACTCACGCCCTAATAAAGCATCTACTGGGAGATGTGGCTGTACCCCGAAAAGCAAATAATAAGGCGAGTACCCTGTGGTGGAATGAGGAGTGACATTATAGGCATATACTACTTCAGACAGATGCTCTGGCCAACGCTTTTTTTTCTCTGGTGGGAGTGTCCTTAACAAGTCATGGAGTGTGCGATTGTATCTTTCACACTGACCGTTTCCCTGTGGCCTGTAGGGAGTTGTCCGTGTCTTTTTAACCCCATAGAGTTTGCACAGCTCTGCTATAATTTCACTCTCGAAATTTCGACCTTGGTCTGAGTGCAGTCTCTCTGGGACCCCATATTTCATGAACCACTCCCTGAGCAAAACTTTAGCTGTAGTGTCAGCCTTCTGGTCTTTGGTAGCATACGCTTGTGTGAACTTTGTAAACACATCGGTCACAGCAAATACATTTTCACGGCCATCTGAAGCTGCCTCCAACACTGTAAAATCAACAGCCATCACTTCTAGAGGTCGGGAGGCCAGGAATGCCTGAACTGGAGCATGGATTTTTGGCTGAGGCATCTTGGTCAAAATGCACCGCTCGCAATTTTTAACCCAGCTTTCAACATCCTCGCATAGCTCTACCCAAAAACACCTCCCTCTTAGCAAGTTTACAGTGCGCTCTATGCCCTGATGTCCCATGTTGTTATGTACATTTTCTAGAACTTGGTCCCTCAAACAACTAGGCACGAGTAACTGCCACACTTCTCCATGACGTGGGTCTGTGATAACCCTGTACAACAACCCTTCTCGTTGTTGTATGCATCTCCATTGTTTCAACAATCTTTTCACTTGACTAGACAGGGCTGCTCTCTCTCTGGGACATGGCCTCCTCCCCCGATCCCAAAATGCCCTAAACTCCTTTAGGATGGGGTCACCGGCCTGAAAACCTACCAGCTCCTCTCTGGTATAACCTGGCAGTGTGGGGGTGTTGCCCTGTTTAGTACCTGTCTCACCAGACCTCGACTCCCCAGCACGGATCTGTCTCACTTTGTAACACTCCAGACCTCTAGAGACAAGACCAGGATCCAGAACTGTTCCTCGCTCAATCAGGTTACACACAGTGATACAGTCGTCAAAATCCGAGTGAGGGTCTGTTTCAGGCTCCCCTGCAAACTCCTGCCTAGAGAGAGCATCTGCGGCGGCATTACTGCAACCAGGACGGTACTTAACCTCGAAATCAAAAACAGACAGTTGCGCTACCCACTTCTGCTCTATAGCACCTAACTTGGCTGTCTTGAGGTGGCAGAGGGGATTGTTATCAGTCAGGACAACAAACTTTGAACCAAGCAAGTAACCCCTGAATTTTTCAGCAACTGCCCATTTTAAGGCAAGCAACTCCAACTTCATGCTACTATAATTTCGGTCATTCTTCTCAGCCTGGCGTAGTCTGCGGCTAGCATATGCTAGGACACGTCTGGTGTCACCTTGCTGCTGACACAATACAGCGCCTAATCCATGCTGACTAGCATCTGTCTCAACTACAAATGTTGTTGGTTGAAAATCATTTAACATATTTAACAGATTTACCACCCGGCTACAGATAGATAGATAGATAGATAGATAGATAGATAGATAGATAGATAGATAGATAGATAGATAGATAGATAGATAGATAGATAGATAGATAGATAGATAGATAGATAGATAGATAGATAGATAGATAGATAGATAGATAGATAGATAGATAGATAGATAGATAGATAAGGGCTGCCGATTGATTAAAAAATATTTACTAATTAATCACACAATTTGCTGTGATTAATTGCTTTCTTCTTCTTAAGACCGAAACTTGTATGTAAATGTAAAATTATGGAATTAATGTAGAATCAACACAAAGGAAGTATATTTAAATTCAGATACTAGTGTTTAATAGCATTTTTTAAACTTTTAACACAGATTATCTCATGTGAACTTCAGATTTCCAATAAAATCATCAAGGCCATGAAAATTGACTGTCAGCTTGAAAGGCACATTTTTTTACGTGCACTTTCTGAAATAATAACAATGTGTTTAAGTGCCAGTTGAATTTGAAAAACCATCAAGGCTGTCAGCGTAGAAAGCAATAGATTCTCGTGTGCACTAATAATGACAATTAACAAAAAAACGTTCCATGTTCAAGTGTCAGATGAATTTAAAGTGTCGTGAATTCATGACGTTCATTACGTGTTCATTAATAACGGCGCATCTCAGAACCCCATATGCGCCCCGGGAGCACAGCATGGTGGAATATCTAATATTCTCCATGAAGTGATGAGGGCTGGGAACAAATAAAGCCTACTGCTGTGAGAAAGCTGAGACGAAGGTTGCACATTGTAAAGGCCCTTTCAAATACAACGTGACAAAGGCACTGCTGTGCTCTGAAACCCATTATTTCCAACGGCTTGCACGTGCTATTGTAACCCTTCTTTCTTTAATAAGGATAGAATTTTACCTCAAGGTCAGGTATAGTATGAGTTGACTGTGTGAATAATCTGGACGAGGCACAAGGTAAGTAGAGTTGCATGGAATTATACTTTAGATAGCTGTAGATAGGGAATAACAGTATGTACCAATATTCGTATGATGATTCGCAAATACAAAAAAAAATATATATGCAAAATACAAGTATAAATTATACACTGATAAGCTGCAGCGCTGCAATACCCCTGTTGTGCACAACACCCAAATAAACAAAATACTAAACAAAAGGAGATATGTCGTTGGGGCCCTTAACTGGAAGTTTTACTTGAATAAATCCAGGAAGTGAATGGCTACTGGAACAGAACAGTCTTGAATAAATCCGTGAAATGTTTCCTGGCTCACAGTTAATCGAGTTCGCCAACAAGAGGCGCTACGCGGTCAATGATGGACGATTTAGGACGGATGAATCTGATGACCACATCCGGTCCCAAAGTCAAATATCGGGAAGACGCAACCTTAATGGCTAGGTTGTGGGCCGTGTCCAAACACCAGTTCGCTAATATAAGAAATAAAAATGTTCAGGCTCTCAATCACGGTAACGACTGGTGATCTGCCAGCTCGCATAGAATGTAATTGTAATGTCCGTAGACGCCTTGTCTTACTGACATAAGAATAATTCAAGAACGAGCCGACTTCGTAGGTTCTTAACTGTGTAGCTTTTACTAGCGTTCATCCGACATACAACCTTCATAACATGCGCTTCTCACTTCCTGTATACGTCACACGCACTGCACGTACACCCGTGAGTAGGTCAAGTTAAACACGTGACCTTTCATTCATTACATCTCCCCCTCTAAGATGATTTTCTAAACATTTCTCTGAACATTTACTGCCAACAATTTTAACCTGTATATCACCCCCCTTTTCACAAAAAAATAAAAAATCTCCCACAGTACACAAGTCCATACGCCTCACAAATCCAGCCGGATTGCAGGCTTGCTCACCCTGCCAGAGCGAGTAACATATGGTGTGGAAGTTGGCATTTCTGCTGCTCGGGACTCATCCGTGTTTCCACTCTCCCCTGGAGTGACATGGTCAGGATCCCTGCTGACAAAGGTGAGTGTTTTAGGTGTGGCCAAGAGGTGGCGCCTGTTCCTTCTGTAATGTTCACCTTGAGCTGTCTCCACTATGTAGGATCTGGGAGTGGAGCTCTGACTGTGAACAACTGCTGGCATTGTCCATGTTTTCTGTCCATCAAGTTTGGTGAGTACTGCGTCACCCGAGTTCAGTGGGCGCAGTGTCCGCACGCCGTTCCTGCGGTTGTAGTAGAAAGCCTGCCTCGATTTGGCTGTGGCGTCAGCGGTTTTGATCAGTTCCTCTTTAGGCCAGGCCGGTTTCAGGTTATGCTGCAATGTGGGTAAGGTGGTTCTGAGTCTCCTACCCATGAGCAATTCCGCTGGACTGGCTCCAGTGGAAGAAGAGGGTGTAGCTCTGTATGTCAACAGGGCGAGGAGAGGGTCTTCCTGCCTTAATATGCTTTTGGCTATCTGAACAGCCCTCTCTGCCTGTCCATTACTCTGGGGGTAGTGTGGGCTTGAAGTCACATGGATGAAATCATAATCCTCACTGAACCTCCTCATCTCTTCTGAAACTAGCTGTGGCCCATTATCACTAACTACAATTTCAGGGATACCAAAACGTGCAAATGTAGCCTTCAGCCTAGCTACAACCTGACTGCTAGTAGTTGTTGGTAGATTTAGGATCTCCAAAAACCTGGAATAATAGTCAGACACTATCAAGTAGTTTTGCTTTTTGTACTCACACAGGTCTATGCCAACTTTCTGCCATGGTCTGGATGGGAGCTCACTTGACATTAAAGGCTCTTTTCTCTGTGTGTTCTTGTGTTCTCTGCAGAATTGACATTGCTGTATCTTTGTTGTAATGTGCTCTGTCATTTTGGGCCACCACACTGACTGGCTAGCTCTCTCTCTGCACTTAACTATCCCCTGGTGCCCGTCGTGTATTCTGTCTAAGATCACCTCCCTCATCTCTATGGGAATGACAATACAACTGCCTCTGATGACTAAACCATCTACTGCAGATAACTCCCCTCTCACCTGATAAAAGTCTCTGACTGTCTCCGGCACTTTATCGACATACTCAGGCCAGCCGTGTCTGATGAAGCCCAACACTGTCTGGAGCTGCAGATCCCCATCCGTGCTCTGTTTTATCTCCTGCATCCTTTGAGGTGTGGCAGGCACCTGGCACACGATGGCATCAATGTGCGCTGCAACATCATCATGAGAAGCACCATCTCCGTAGCGCTGCTCTGGGCCTCTGGAGAGTGCATCAGCCACAGCTAAAGTCTTGCCTGGTGCGTATTCAGCCACTGCATTGAAACGCATCAGCCTCATTAACAGTCTCTGGCACCTAATGGGCACATTATCCAAGTCTTTGCTGTTCATGAGAGGCACTAGTGGTTTATGATCGGTGACAAGTCTGAAATTGTCAAGCCCAAACAAGTACTTCTCGAACCTTTCACATGCCCAGACGCTGGCTAAGCACTCTTTCTCGATCTGTGCGTACCTTGTCTCTGCGTCACTCAGCCGTCGGGAGCAGTAGGCCACGGGCTTCCAGTGTTCCCCGTGCTGCTGGAGCAGAACGCCTCCCAGCCCGTAGCTGCTGGCATCTGCTGACACCACCGTAGCCTTAGTGACGTCATAAAAGGTGAGTACCGGGGCGGTGGCGAGTGCTGCTTTAAGGTCTTGGAATGCTGTGTTCTGTGCAGGTCCCCACAGCCACTCTGTCGTTGCTTTAAGCAGTCCATAAAGCGGCTGACCTACAGTGGACAGCTCAGGGACGTATTTTGCCAAATAGTTCACCATCCCGAAGAACCTCTTGAGTTCCGTCACGTTCTGGGGCTGAGGAAAGTTCTCTATTCCGGCCACTTTGTCCGGGTCAGGTCTGATGCCTGCCTCGTTGATGATATGACCAAGGAAGCGGACTTGTTTCTGTTTGAACTTGCATTTCGCTTGGTTCAGTTTGAGACCTGCTGTTTCAATGACCCCCAGCGCCTCTGCTAGGCGCCGGTCATGGATTTCCTCAGTCTCTCCATGTATAAGGATGTCATCCATGTACACCTCTGTGCCCTCTAGCCCGGTCAGAGTTTCCGCCATCTTTCTCTGGAAAATCTCTGGAGCACTCGTTATACCAAATGGAAGGCGGCAGAAAGCATACCTCCCAAATGGGGTGATGAAAGTGGTGAGCTCCCTGCTGTCTTCATGCAAGGGGATCTGGTAAAACCCACTTGCTGCATCCAACGTTGTGAAGAACTTTGACCCTGCGAGCCTTGGCATTATTTCCTCCATAGTGGGCAGCACGTATTTCTCACGTTTCACCGCTCGATTCAGCCTCCTGAGGTCAGCGCAGCAGCGAACCTCTTTCTTGTTCGGTTTCAGCACCGGCACCATAGCGGCGCACCATTCTGTGGGCTGAGTCACTTTTTCAATAATGCCCTCATTTTCCATGCGCTGCAGTTCTTTCTTAACCAGTGGTACAAGTGGCAGCGGTATCCGTCTGGCTGTATGCACCGCGTATGGCTGGGCACCCTCCACCAGAGCTATTTTCACTGGGTCTGTTTTCAGCAGTCCACTTGAACCGAAAACTCCACTGATCTCATTCATCCGCTTCACTAGACCCATCTCCACTGCCTCTGGACGACTCAGCAGACAGCTGCCTCTCCCCTTGATCACATACACTGGAAAGGAGTATTGTTTCTCCTTGTAGTTGGTTGTGGCTTGAAACTGTCCTATGCAGCTGATGTTTCCACCTGGGCTTATGAAGCATGTGTCAGGAGGTCCCAGTTTTATGTTTGGCTTCAGCTTTTTAAATGTCCCTTGGTTGATAACAGTAGCGTCAGCCCCCGTGTCAATTTTAAAGGTTATTGGTACATCACTTATTGTTAAACTAACAGTCCAATCTTCCTGACTGCTCTCTTTGCCAACTTCTCCCAGAAAGTACAGCTGTTTAACCTCTTCAGTGACTTCTCTCACCGCTTTAGAGTGACATACACGCTCCCAATGTCCCTTTTTATGACACTTGTTGCACTTACTGTTCGTTGCAGGACACTTCCGCTCATCGGTGTGCTGCGTCTTGCCGCACCTCCCGCATTCATCTACTTTGTTGGTTGCAGGTCTGCTGCCACCATGACGCTGTCCGCCCTTTTTGTTTTGGCGTCCGTCCCGCCGTCGGACAACGTTGACGTTAGCCAGCTGGGCCTCTGGTTGGTTAGCTTGGAGGCTGAGCTGCTTTGTTATTGCCTCCACCTTGCGCACTTGTTCAATGACTTTCACCAGAGTAAGGTCCGCTGTGAGCTGGAACTGACGGGAGAGCACCTTGTCTTTTGTGCCCACTACCAGACGATCTCTGATATGTTCATCCCTCTTGTCCCCAAACTCAGTGTTCAGACAGCTCGTACAATGTCCGGATGTACATCTCCGCTGTCTCTCCTGGCTGCTGGCTACGTTGGTAGAAGCACGCCCTCTCATGTATAATGTTACGGCGGGGAATAAAGTAGTCGTCGAACCTTTTCAGTACGATATCATAGTCCACTTTATCACCCTCCGCCGCGAAGTCAAACGAGCTGAATATCTTTTCAGCCTCGCTGCCCATTGCATAAATCAGCGAACTCACTTGAATCTCCCCGTCGTCTTTATACAGCTTTGTCGCGAGCCTGAAGCGCGAAAACCGTTGTTTCCACTCCGGCCATTCAACGGGGCAGTCAAACTTGAATTCTCTCGGCGGATTAAACTTCGGCATGACCGCTCGTGTTCCGATACACAGACTATTCTGACACCATGTAATGTCCGTAGACGCCTTGTCTTACTGACATAAGAATAATTCAAGAACGAGCCGACTTCGTAGGTTCTTAACTGTGTAGCTTTTACTAGCGTTCATCCGACATACAACCTTCATAACATGCGCTTCTCACTTCCTGTATACGTCACACGCACTGCACGTACACCCGTGAGTAGGTCAAGTTAAACACGTGACCTTTCATTCATTACAGTAATTAGTGGAGTGTAGTGCCGAAGGAACGGAGAAGACCGTAGGTTCACACTTTAGCCGTGTAGGCAACTTTCTTTAATCCACGGTAAATCAGAGAGCAACCAAACCACAGCTCGACTGAGCGGAGGTGGCAAGAATAATAAGAAAACTGGCTGGACAACCATAACTTAACCCTGCGTTAACCTGCCAGGGCAACCATGACTTAACCCTTAGTTCCTGGGTTGAATTCTGTCCCCAATACGTGTCCACCACATGAGCCCCCCCAGAATTCGCCCTAGTAATCGAAGTCAGGCAGGCGCGGGGGGACAACAGGCCGTCCGCGGCGGCTCCGGATAACAGGGGCCGGAGTGTCTCTGGGAGGCATTGACGCGGGCCTGTGGAGGTCGGCCTGAGGAGCAGAAGAGGCAGCTCGGGCCTCCACGGGGGGAGGAGGCGGAGCCGGGGGACGACCGCGACGAGGAGGTTGGGCTAACTCCAACGGCTGCGTCAAGTCCAGGTGTGCGGGTTTAACTCGGTCCACTGAAACATGCTCGGCCGTGCCCCCAAAATCCACCACCAGGTGCTTAGTTCCCCGTTCCAGGACGCGGAAGGGGCCGTCATAAGGGGGTTGCAGAGGGGGGCGGTGTGCGTCGTGACGGATGAACACGTAGTCCGCTGACTGCAGACCTGGGGGCACCTGGGACACCGGCGCGCCGTGTTGGGCGGTAGGGACGGGTGTGAAAGCTCTGACCCCGTCCAGCAAGGAGGCTCGTTGGTCCACAGCTGACCAGGGACGCGTTGCATTGGGCATGAAATCGCCTGGGACTCGCAGCGGCGTGCCGTACACCAGCTCCGCAGAGGAGGCTTGTAGGTCTTCCTTCGGGGCGGTCCGCAGGCCCAGCATGACCCATGGGAGCTTGTCGACCCAGTTGCAGTCCTTGAGAGTAGCCCGAAGCGCAGCCTTCATGGACCGGTGGAAGCGCTCACATAGGCCGTTCGCCTGAGGGTGGTAGGCGGTAGTGCGATGAAGCTTGACGCCCAGAGCCTCACCCACAGCACTCCATAGCTCTGAGGTAAACTGTGGCCCGCGGTCAGATGAAAGGTCGGAAGGCGTACCGAAACGTGAGACCCACGACCCAATAAAAGCCCGGGCCACATCAGCAGACGTCGTGGATGCCAGGGGAACAGCTTCAGGCCAGCGCGTAGTCCTGTCCACCACAGTGAAGAGGTAGGTGAACCCATGGGAGGGGGGTAGGGGACCAACCAGGTCGACGTGGACATGGTCAAATCGTCTCTCCGGCACTGCGAAGCGTTCCAGGGGCGCCTTAATGTGGCGGTGTATCTTAGCCCGCTGACAGGCAACACACGAGTCGGCCCACGCTTTCACGTCTCTCTTAAGTCCCTCCCACACAAACTTAGCAGAGGTCAGGCGCACGGATGGCTTACCGCCTGGATGAGAGAGGCCGTGCACAGCTTCAAATACGGGGCGTCTCCAGCTGTGCGGGACGATGGGCCTGGGCTGTCCTGTGGAGACGTCACACAGGAGGGTGGCACCTGTGTCGCTGAAAGGAACGTCCTGCAGGCGGAGCCCCGTGTCGGAGGCCCGGAGACGGAGGATGCTCGGGTCCGTGGCCTGGTCAACGGCCATCTGTGCATAGTCAAGGCCTAGGTGGACCGCTCCAATCACTGCCCTAGAGAGGCAGTCAGCTACCTGGTTAGACTTACCAGCGACGTGCTGGATGTCGGTAGTGAATTCCGAAATGTAGGAGAGTTGTCGCTGCTGGCGAGCGGACCATGGCTCGGCCGTCTTGGACATGGCAAACGTGAGGGGCTTGTGGTCCACGTACGCAGTAAACTCGCGGCCCTCTAGCAGGAAACGGAAATGCCGGACAGCGAGCCAGAGACCGAGGAGTTCCCTGTCAAAAGTACTATACTTGCGCTCTCGGGGTGTAAGCTGGCGACTGAAAAAGGCCAAAGGCTGCCAAGCCCCCCCCACCCACTGTTCGTGAACCGCACCAACAGCATAGTCCGATGCATCCGTGGTTATGGAAATAGGCGCTGTAGGTGAAGGATGCGCTAGCAGGGTAGCCTGGGAGAGCGCAGCTTTAGTCTCGGTGAACGCACGGTCCCGCTCTGCTGTCCAGTCGACCGCCTGGTTGGGGGACATGCCTTTCAGCGCCTCGTACAGTGGCCGGATGATAAAGGCGGCTCGGGGAATGAAGCGGTGGTAGAATGTCACCATCCCGATGAACTCCCTGAGCGCACGAGCTGTTTGGGGGCGCGGAAAGGCCGCCACCGCTTCCACCTTTGAGGGCAGGGGGACTGCCCCGTCCCCAGTGATGCGATGCCCGAGGAAATCAATGGCTGTCAGCCCGAACCGGCACTTCGCCGGGTTGACGATCAGCCCATGCTGGCTGAGGCGTGTGAAGAGGGCATGAAGATGGGACAGGTGTTCTTCCTTGGAGGCGCTGGCGATGAGTATGTCGTCCAAATAGACGAAGAGGAAAGGAAGGCCACGGAGCACTGAATCCATCAGCCGCTGAAAGGACTGGGCCGCGTTTTTGAGTCCAAATGGCATTCGTAGGAATTCAAATAGGCCGAATGGGGTAGTCACCGCTGTCTTGGGGATATCTGAGGGGTGCACGGGAACTTGATGATAACCACGGACCAGGTCGACTTTTGAGAAGACGCATTTGCCAGACAGGTTTGCAGAAAAGTCCTGGATATGCGGGACAGGATAGCGGTCGGGCGTGGTGGCGTCATTTAGTCGGCGGTAGTCCCCGCATGGGCGCCAACCTCCATCAGGCTTAGCGACGATGTGGAGTGGGGACGCCCACGGGCTGTCAGAGCGGCGGATGATCCCCATGCGTTCCAGGTGCTCGAACTCAGACTTGGCAATGGCGAGTTTGGCGGGGTCGAGACGCCTGGCTCTGGCGTAGACCGGGGGCCCCTTCGTAGCAATGTGATGCTCCACCCCATGCTTAGCGGTGGGTGCAGAGAAGGTAGGCTGGGTGAGGTCAGGGAACTCAGCGAGGAGGCGGGTGAACTTGTCTGCCTCTGAGAGAGAGTTGGCTAGACCTGCATAGGCCGCTTCCCTCCGCGTACATGCGAAGGAGGAGAAGGTTAAGGCATCGACCAGACGGCTGTTCTGAATGTCCACTAGCAAACCGTAAGCGCACAAAAAATCAGCTCCGAGGAGGGGAAGCGTTACATTGGCCATGACGAACTCCCACGTGAAACGTTGTCCACCAAAACACAGTTCTACAGACCGCACGCCGTAGGTGTGGATAGGGCTGCCGTCAGCCGTCGCCAACTGGGGGCCCCGCTCCCCGCCCATGATGTCGACGTCAGTAGCAGGGAGCACGCTTCTCTGTGCGCCCGTGTCACAAAGAAATCGCCGACCGGAGATGGTGTCGAGGATGAAGAGTAGCCTGCTCGTATCGCCAACACTCATGGCCACTACTGAGTGTTGGCCCTCTCGTTTCCCGTCGGCCTGTAGTTGCAGGGGGAACGGCACCGTTTAGCTTTCGCACCAAATCGAGCGTGGTACATACAGAGTCCAGAGGGCTTGTAGCGGTCTGATGCTGTGGCGCCACCGTCGGGCCACGCCCGCGATGTCGGCGGGGGGCCAGTGAAGGTAGGAGCCAGCACCCCGGCATGGGAGGAACGTTGTGTAGCGACGAAGAATCGGTCAGCCTCCTTTGCCAGCTCACGGGGATCAGTGATGGTGGAGTTAGCGAGCCCAGTCTGGACGTGGGGCGGCATGTTGCGCAGAAACAGCTCCATAAACAGGAAACATGGCTTTTCTTGACCCAGTAGGTTTAACATCCTGCTCATTAGCTCCGATGGTTTGCCATCTCCCAAGCCCTGAATTGCGAAGAGGCGACGTGCTCTCTCCGTTGTTGACAGTTCAAAAGTTTCAAGGAGGAGATGTTTAAGTGCGGCGTATTTACCATCGGCCGGTGGGTTGGTTATGAAACCGCTTATCCTGGAAGCCGTAGCGCACCCCAGCGCTGCCAATACGTAGTAGTACCTGGTCTCGTCTGCTGTTATGTCTCTGAGCGCGAACTGTGCCTCAGCCTGCGCGAACCATGTAGCCGCGGAAGACTCCCAAAACTCCGGCAGTTTAATTGCAACGGCGTTCGTAGCCATAATGTGTGTGGTTTCAGAAAACTTATCCGAAAACCGACGTCGGGGTCACCAGTGTAGTGCCGAAGGAACGGAGAAGACCGTAGGTTCACACTTTAGCCGTGTAGGCAACTTTCTTTAATCCACGGTAAATCAGAGAGCAACCAAACCACAGCTCGACTGAGCGGAGGTGGCAAGAATAATAAGAAAACTGGCTGGACAACCATAACTTAACCCTGCGTTAACCTGCCAGGGCAACCATGACTTAACCCTTAGTTCCTGGGTTGAATTCTGTCCCCAATACGTGTCCACCACAGGAGCAGATAACAGAAAAATCGTGCAAATTATGATACAAGCATGAAATTTGTCTTGGTTGTTCTCTAGGGCCTATTGATCAAATCTGTCCGATTGGCCATTTGAAAATCCAAGATGGCAGCCATTTTTCAAGATGACTGCCATCTTTAAGCCGAAATGTGTGTAGTTGACTAATTTGAATGACATTAGTGTCAATTTTTTAAAATATACATTGTATTGTATTTGTATATAGATACACAGATGACATTATTAATTGAAAAGGGGAAAAAAGATTGTTAATATTGTAGCGAATTCGGGGGAACAACGCAACCACAGGCACTGCCGCGGCTGGGAAGCGAACCTTTATCGTCCGTACCGCAGAAGATATCGCTAACCGCTAAACTAAAGGGTCAGGCCTGCCAGCCAGTGGCCAGCGTGTCTTCTTATCCATGCACCTTACAATATATAACTATTGGAAAAGTAACGAAAAAGAACACCAATATAACTGTATTGATCTGATCTGATTGTCTGTTTTTCAGTTGTAACTTCACACAAAACTACTATCAATGAGTTTAAACTGCTGAGTGTTCAAAGCTGTGCATATGTGAAAGTTCCTCTAGCTGCTACTGGTCACATATGCAGCTGCAGAGTGCTGTGCACGGGAGCCCTGAGTTGAAGCACTTGTATCTCCGGTTGCAACCTTTCTTACAGGAACACTGTCAGTTCCTGACAGCTGGCAGCAATTGGGGGTAATGTTGACCAACATATCTGCCATGTCTCTCCTTTCTGTGTCCACCCCCAGTCAGCAGGACTGCTGGTGTCTGGCCTGGAGATGGTAGCCTGGCCCCAGATGATCCCAGCCTGATAAGCAGCATGCTTGGCGTGCTCTCTGAGTGCTGCCTGTGTTGGTGGAATTGAGTTGTACGGCCTCTGCTTGCGGGCAAAGAGATCCAGTTTTGCTTCATCCACACCAGTGGCTGCACTTGATCTATCATACATCAGGACAACAAATCTCTCCAGATGTTGCAGATCAAGATCACTAACTGATGTTGGATGCTGGCTGAGATTGGTGAAGGTTTCAGAAATCTCATCACAGACGTTCCAAGTCTGCCATGCAGTCTTCTTCCCTTTACCGCGGAGGCAGACACAACATCCCATCCAGTGAATGTGTAACCCACATAAAGTAGCCAACATGCAGTGTTAGGTTATTTCCTAGTTTTATATATGATTTAATTTAGTTTCCTTGCCATTTTCAACTATGCATTTTCCCTGCATATTAAACTTGACCAGTAGATGGCAATAGTAACGCTGCAGATAGTAGAAACTGTTACAGTGTTTACAGCAAAGAAGAAGAATGAAAATCGTGCTCAGCAGAGCTGGAGCAAAAACGAATTCAACTACAAGAGATACAAAGTGAAAATATGAGATTTAAGAGCTAGTTAATGAGTTTTCTTTCAAGAATGCACTTTTCAGCAAGTAATACAGCAAAATGTGTCGGAGTTCTTAGGAGGATTCCGTGAACTTATAATTATTTTCTCCGGTGAGTTTCTTACCTTAACTTCGCCATGTGCGTTGCTAGCATAGTCAATGTATTCCATATGATCATGCAAGGTTCTGGTTGAAAGACTTTACTGTATTCTATTCTTTTTGTTAGCTCAACCATTTCCTTGGTAATGAGTAAATGTCTAGATAAGATGTGTACAAGTTAAAAAAAACCAATCGGAGGTGAACTTTAGTCTAATAAACTGAAGTGCGACGCAGAGCCATTGTGAACCTGTATTACTGTGTTGTAAGCTAGCGTCTGAGCTCGCATGAGTAAATGATATGATTGAAAGTAAAGTTCCGAGTCACTATGCGTTCATGAATACGGATTATCGAGTGATACTAATTCCAGATCTGGCAATGTTTATTTTCTAAAGAGTAATTGAGTATTGACCAGCTATGCAGGTTGTTTTTTTGTTTATGCGAGAAATTGAGACGATCCAGTTGACCGCTAGACATCGGACAGACGAGTGCGCAGCCGAGGAACAGAGGGCTGAAGTGGAGCATCTCACCGCCAACACGAACTGTTCCAATGCCACGCTGTCTCCATTTCGTCACACAGATAAGTGTTTGAGATCTCACCACACTTTAAAAGCATACTACCCGGGTAGATGGACTTTGGGTTTTATTTTGGGTTTATTTTATCAGAGCTCTGAATAGGTACTTTTATTTTATATTTCTGGGCTACACACGCATTTTGATTTACTATCACTGAAAATACCATTGCAAATGGTTATCATTGATTTATACAACTGAAAAGACATTGAAAAAGAAAGTGAGAAATCACAGTGTGTTGAATAGTTCATGTTTAATAAATGCCGGCTATTGTTCTGAGTTAAACTAAAAGAAGTGTTTTTGATTTTCATTGAGTCAATCCTCCTTGAAAAGGTCCTTAGATCCGGGGTATTTGAATATTGTAAACATATCTAGTCAGGTGCCCTGCCTTACAAATGCATGAAAGTATGGTATTCCACTAGCTTTTTCAGGCCCTATTGCAGAAACTACCTCATGAACTGGAATCCATCGAACATTGGCTCCTTGGCCAAAGGCAATCCACATGTTCTCAAGACCAAGTTCCTGTAAGGATGGCAGTACAGATACTGCAATGATGAGGATGTCTGTGTCATTAGCCTTGATGGTGAGGGACTTGCTACCATCTGTTGTTGCATCCCTGCCATGTACAAATATTCGTGTGTCAGCTTCTTCATGACAGCATGGAGACAGAGCATCAAGGGGCTTCCTTGTGTTGCTAATGGCATCTTCTCCTTTTGTTACAATGAGTGTGCTTGTTGTCTGTGTTTCACGGATCTTGTCTGCAAGGAAGTAAAACAGCTCAGTCTTGTTGCTGTCATCTCGAAGAAAGCTTCTCCAGTTATTTGGGGTCTTACTTGTTCCTGTCACTCTTCTTCTCATTCCTTGCCCCCTTTTTGACCTGGTTTCAGATTTCAGACTTGATGTCTTGTACACATCAAATACTATGTCCACCCTTTTGTACTTGGCACCATAGGATTCCACTTTCTGGATGATGTCTTCTTTAGCGTAGTCATCAAATGTCTTTGAGGTGCCTGGAGGTAGGGCATTGATTAGTGCTGAGCCATCTATGATGACTGTGTCTCCCCTTGGTTCACTGTCTGGGATGTTCACTTGTGCTTGAAGAATTTCAGCCAGCTGTGACTTCTGACATGTATGAAGCTTGCCACTGTCATTGAGAGATGCAGGAGATGACTAGTTCTCATGCTTGAAGAATTCTTGCAAGTCACACCGCCTGTTCTGGCATGAGATGAAGAGTCGTGAGAACAACTGATAGTCATCTTTCAGCACCTTCTCCTTAGAGCTGCCCCCAGGTTGCTTTAAGACTTGTTTAAAGAAAGAAACCATATTCCTATTGATTGGATGATAGAATGAACATTCATCTTTATTCTCTAGCCCCTTCATGAATGACTGGAACTGATCTTTGCCCCGCTGGTGATGTGTACCAACCATTTCGGCAAGAGCTGGGTCTGCAACATTCTTTGTGTCTAGCACTAGTAGGTCAGCTGACTTATTGGAATGGGTTGCCCATCTCCTGCAACACTTCAGAGAGTGCTTTCACCTTCTCAAAGAAAGATCTCTGGGCACCCAGTGTCTGCTCATGATGTCTGCTGTCATTGTTTGCATCTTTCACACCTGACACAGCCTCGTATCCAGCTACTAGACGACTCACTTCAGGTCCAGCTACCATCCACCTACGAAGTGCTACCGGGTCTTCTGTCAATCCAATGGCTCCTCCATCCCCTTTGATGACTGAATTATTTTGCTCATGGGCTTGGTCAATTGCCAGGCCTGAGAATTCTCTTCTCGGCTTGCGAACTACAAAGTTGCCCTTGTGAAACTCCCTGGCCAATTCTGGATGTTGTTGCTCAAGGGACATCATGTCTCGGAGGTGAACTGGGATCCGTCGTGCATAATTGACATTGTTGTTCGCAAAGAAGTAAGGGGCCAGTTCTGAGAGTGTTTCACGATACAAGTTGAAGTCTTCTTCTCTGAATGAGTGGATCAGGGTGAAAATGGTGAGCTTCATGTCCAGAACCAGACTCCAGAACTGGAACTGTGGACTCTCTAGCTTCCGTTGTTGACACCAGTCTTCAAAGGTAAGATCTGATCGGCCAGACTCAACAGAGCAGTAGTCATGGTATGCTTCCTTAATTAGTTTGTACAGGCTGCATGCTGTGATCTGATGGGCTTGTCTTGTCCTGGTGACACTTGAGGCAGACAGGAAAGACTCTGCTGTTCCAGACGAGGCCACTCCTGCCTCCACAATGGAACTGATCCAACCACTGTCCTGCAGTAGTGTTCCTAGTGATCTGAGTGCAGCCATTTCTATATGAAGTCCACCAAACATGATCAAACAATTGTCCTCTCCAAATTCAGGCCACATCCACTGGATTTGCCTCGCTAGAGCATATAAAGGTTGGTCAGTAGCAACAACAGGGGTCTGTCCTGGGTTCAGGAAAGCCACTGTATCACAAATCTTCTCCAGGACATGTTTGATGGTTGCAACAGAGTGAGCCTGGTCTCGCATGAGGGGCATTAGTGCAGAAATGCTCACTTCAAATGGCTTGCTCCTCTTCTGTGTTGCATGGTGGGCGGACCATGTGATGCAGACTGCATCTGCCACATCCTCAGTGGAACACCTCTTCCAACCAGGAATATTCTTCCTTCAAGTGTGACTGAATTGACTGAGGTGCTGGGAAGGAATGGCATACTACTGGAGGAGGGTTGGGATTCTTTGTAATGTAAGCTGGGCGGACATTGGTGTATGCTTCTGGAAGCTCTGGAACTGTCTTCATCTTCACGTCTGAATTCAGTTTGAGTACTTCACGTTCTTCACCTGCATATTCAGGGCTTGGATGTTGAAAAATGGACACACTTTTACCATGGAAGGATGTTTGAGCTGTGGTCGCGGATGGATTATGGTCGATGTTGTCCACAGCTGCAGTAGTGAACAACTGCTTTCTCAAGACTGGTGGACAGGCGACTCCATCTTCCACGTACTGGGCTACAACCTCTTCTCCCAGCTGAGCTGAGATTTCTAGGACTCTGTCATATGATATGCTAAGCCCATTCCCATGGAGCATATCAATGAGTTTTCTCTTTCTGGTTTTGGCGAACACAGACATGCCAACATAGACAGCAAAGGGTGTCTCACAGTCCTTGGAATGCCTGTGGACTTCTGTTCCTTCTTTGTACTTGGCAGAGCAGTTGAACTGCAAGAGCTGTGATATAGCAAGGTCTGACTTCGATGCTCCATGTTGGAGTTGGGACTTGATGTCTGCACCCTGTTCGATCATGCATACAAATTGCAAAAGTGATGGTGGTACAGCCTGTTCTAGGTCTGCATTGTTAAACATGCTGCTGGAATGTGACTTATGATTAAGCATGTCTCGTCTAATCATCCCAGCAGCTTTCGCCAGATGGATTGCTTCACCATACTTGGATGCTTGTGCAAGTATTGAACCCATATATTTCTCAAAAGCCAGCATGACATTAACTCCTTGGTGATGAGCTTGCAGCTCGGGGATGTGACAAAGCAGCTGTTCCTTCAGTCGAGTAGCATGAACCTGAGGTGATTCAACACCCAGCTGCTCCAGCCTCTGCTTGTAAAGCATGGTCAGATCAGCAAGCCTGAAAATGGGTGGATCTGTACCATCACTGGCAGCTTTTATTTCACTGATGTGAGTGACCTGTTCAGAGAAGGCAATTGGATATGCTTCCTTCCAGTGCTCCTGTGCTTTCTCTTGCTCTTGGACCCTTAGGTAGGCTCGTTCTTTGTTATACAGAGCCACCAAGCAGGCAGGATGATACTTCAGTTCTTGTGCTATGACATCTCCACCACTCAGTTTGGCAAGGAGTTTGCCATCATTGAGTGTTCTTGCACATTCATTTAATCTTATATTCACTTTCATTGTCATTGCTTCTCTTAGCTCACCTCCTTTAATCTCACACAGAAAACACTAGTGTTTTTTTTCTCTTGGGCCTTTCATGTGATCTTGCTTCTACCACCCTCATTGCTAGTAGCTGCTGGGGTTGATCTTTTTTCAGCTTTGTAAATTTTTGTTGTTAAACAGGAGCCTGCAACTCTCATGATAGTGTGCCTTGTTTTGTCTCAAGGTTTCCTCTATCCCTCCACCTTCGTCAAGGCTTGCAGGGTCTATACTGATTGGTAGTTGATGAAGTGATTGAAACCAAGGAATATTCCTGGCCAAGGTCACATACCCATCATATCCTTTTTTGACAGATTGGTCTGGGGAGACTTTAGATCCTCCTTCTTATCTAGTTGACATATGCAACACTTTGTCCAGTCAGTGGTCCTTGATTTACTAGTAGAGCTCACATCCATGGCTGGTCTGACATTTAATTTCAAAGGTTGATCCTTTTACCACCCTGCAACTGAGAAAATATAGTCTATAAAAATAGAGTCTGTTCAATTTTTGCGGCCGATGAGGATACGAATGTTAAAAAAATCATTGTTTTTTACACCAATATATCTGGCAATATTCTTTATATATGCTACTACTAGCTACCTTGCTAACATGGCAAACAGATGGGGTAAGCATGAATGACATGAAGATTATCAGAGATAAGGTTATATATTATAAAATGAGTTAAGGGAAAATTATGGGGTCATTGTTTATTAACTTACCAGCTATGCATTACTACTAGTTAGCTACCAGTGGTACCCATGAAGACACAGCTTGACTCCACAGCACTGTCTGCTCAGCTGTGATGCGTAGTCTACTCAGTCACATATGCTGCAGACAGCTACCTTGCTAACGTAGCTAATATAGCAAACAGATGGGATAATTGTTGTGTTCTTATGGACAAAGTACCCGGAGATGACTTTATGTAAAGGAGCTTTTATTCATATCTCTCGGCTGTACATGTCCACCTGACTGTCAAGGCATTGGAGAGCGCAGTTCTGGGTTTTGGCGCTTTTGCACCTAATATTTATATCCTTTCTGGGCGGGGTTACATCCGGTCAACAACATGTAAACAATAAGTAGTTCCGTATCCACAGTGAATGATAGAACATTTATCAATACACCACAATAATCATGAGTGACATGATGTTTGTCAGGGACAGGGCTATATTAGAGTTAAGGGAAATTATAGGGTCATTGTTTATCAATTTCAGAAATGCATTACTATTAGTTAGTTACTTACCATGAAGACAGCTTGACTCCACACCACTGCTCAGCTATGATGCGTAGCCTACTCAGCCAAATGTGCTGCAGAGTGCCCTTTGCTGGACAAACTATGTGATGACACCATTTCTAAATTATCTTAAGCATTTTTTTCTGGATTATTTTCTGTAATGAAAAGTTTTCATATCGGTGTAAATCTTATACCCAGATACCGATGTGACTGATTAATTTGTTATATATCATTTGTTGCTATATAAAAATCACAAAGTCCAACCCAACAGGCTTGAAAACATAGGAATCGACACCAAGATCAATCAAACCGAAAAACTACACACATTAATATAAAGAAAGCAATTTTGGAGGCTAATTTGACAGCCATCTTGAAAAATGGCCGCCATCTTGGATTTTCAAGTGGCCAATTGGACAGATATGATCAGAAGCCTCTGGAGAAGAAATACACCAAATGTCATGCTTGTATCATAATTTGCACAATTCCACTCAAATTTTGCTTTTATCCGCTCGACTAAATGCAGAAGAGTATCGCCCAGCAAGCCTGACGTAGGATCACGGTCTCTTAAAATGACGGTACCGAATTAGGCATAAGTACCCATAAATGTAAATGAACTATTGTAATATGATAGGGGGTTACACCATAACAGCTTTTCGCTGCATTGAGCAAATCGTGGGCGCAGCACGCTGTGACGAGTACTCGCGCAGCCAATAGAAATGATGCAGCCGGCCAGGCACGGAAGGCAAAGTGGAAGAAAAGACAAATCCAAAATGAATTAAATAATATAATTAAATATTGAGACTGCCATAAAAAATGTAAGTCTATACTCAATTCTTGGTTACAGAGGGATTTATCAGTCTTCGGACGTATTTTGATAATTGAAACATTATCTAGAATTATGTACCCAACTTTTTCATTAGCCATTCCTGACATTTTAGTTACATTAATTAATCAAACAAATTTCAGCTTTGTTTGGGAAAACAAACAATTTTATTAGAAAAGGGTATGTGGTAAAATCGTTAGAAGAAGGGGCCTTAAATGTGATTGACTATGAGGCAATGAATGGAATGATAAAACTAAAATGGTTACAACAATTCATATAAAATAATAATGGATTCTGGTTTAATATTCCTTCTAAAATATTTAATAAGTGCGTTTGGATATATGTATATATACACTCACCAGCCACTTTATTAGGCACACCTGTCCAACTGCTCGTTAACGCAAATTTCTAATCAGCCAATCGCATGGCAGCAACTCAATGCATTTAGGCATGTAGACATGGTCAAGACGATCTGCTGCAGTTCAAACCGAGCATCAGAATGGGGAAGAAAGGTGATTTAAGTGGCTTTGAACGTGGCATGGTTGTTGGTGCCAGACCGGCTGGTCTGAGTATTTCAGAAACTGCTGATCTACTGGGATTTTCACGCACAACCATCTCTAGGGTTTACAGAGAATGGTCGGAAAAAGAGAAAATATCCAGTGAGCGGCAGTTCTGTGGGCGAAAATGCCTTGTTGATGCCAGAGGTCAGAGGAGAATGGCCAGACTGGTTCGATCTGACAGAAAGGCAACAGTAACTCAAATAACCACTCATTACAACCGAGGTATGCAGAAGAGCATCTGTGAACGCACAACACGTCGAACCTTGAGGCAGATGGGCTACAGCAGCAGAAGACCACACCGGGTGCCACTCCTGTCAGCTAAGAACAGGAAACTGAGGCTACAATTCGCACAGGCTCACCAAAATTGGACAATAGAAGATTGGAAAAAAGAACCTCATATTAAAATGATAAATGATATTTATCCTTGTAATGAGTTTCTGAGACAAAGATTTAACACTGACAAAAAAAATTGTACGTTTTGTGATTCTGTTATCAAAACTTTAGAACATTTGTTTTTTACTTGTAATTATACTAGAGCCTTTTGGGAATTATTTCAAAATTGGATAGCTGAGAAGGACTTTCATTTGCCCATTTTAGATTACAAGGATATTAAAATTAGAGTTATAATGGAGGATAAATATATGGAAATGTTGTACAATACCCTGATTATTATGGCTAAACAATTTATTCATAGATCTAGATCAGTGGTACTCACTAATTTTCTTAGGAGAGCCACTTATGAGTAAGACCATTCCTCAAAGAGCCACAGAGACTGCAGACATAACTCGGGTGTTTTTTTTATCGTCACTCTCAAGATATTTACCATCTTTGCATATGTTTAAAAAAATATAGTACCATGCTTTCCATCCTTACATCTCTTTTTATTCGCAATTAATAATTACATTGCATTATTAAACTATTTAATACTTGTTTGTGAGTTTGTAAGGCTGGGAGTGGAACCCATCTTATGTACATATGCATGAACGTATGCAATTATACATAATCATTATCAGCATGAAAAAAAAGTTCACAAAAATGTATATATTGGCTAACAATAGAGATGAAAAAAAGTATTTTTCTCTGTTATATTTGTATCAATGTGTTGAGGCTCTCATGTGTTTTAGCTGTCCCTTGACTTTCTCCATGCAAAACTTGTAGTTAGTGGTTGCAGTCCAAGTCAAACAATCAAGATGCACGTGTGTAAGCCTACTTCTATGTTTTCTTTTGACAATGCTCATTATAGAAAACGTTGCCTCACATGAGTAAGTGCTCACAAAAAAGCTCATTACCTTCTGCACACAAAGCTTTAAATGTGGATAATCCGAGGCTGGGACCATGCTGCAGAAATGAGCAACGCCTGATCTGAGCTCAGTTTTCAGTACATCATTGACCTGCAGCTCAATAATCTCACTCTGTGTTACAGCCAGGTCTGGACAAAGGTTTACAGAGCAGGTGTAAGGCTTGACAATGGCACATTAAAAGGGTTCTCAATGAAACTGAAACGCTCCCTATATCCCACAATATCTTGAAATCTCCTTTGAAATTCATTTCTTATTTCCTCCCATATGCCTTCAAATTCATCACAGTCAAAATGTTGTAGTAGATCAGGGTTAGCAGTTGTGCAGGCTCTTAGATTGGGAAAGTGAAGAAATTCTCCGTCGGGCATGAAGACAGTGGTGATCTTTGTTAAAGTGTGCTGTTTCCTTCTACTAATGAGACGTTACAACTCGTTTCAACCCCACGGGGCTATAAACTTTAATAATAACTTCGGCACGTAAGGTTATACATCATGCTCGGTCCGTTATTCTAGGTGCAACAACCTAAACGACCCCTGTGTAAACAAGGAACTAAACAATGGTTCCTAACAATAGTTCCTATTCCTTTTCAGTTTCTTCTTCTTTTTTTTTTAGAACCTTTAATACATTTGCACAACATTTGTGATTCACTTTTTTTCCCTTTTTTTTCATTCATGCCCCCCCCAAAGTCCATTAGTGCTACAGATCCATTCATCTGTGTGAGGTCACAAAGTCTTTGTATCGCTGCGGCTGCACGACAGAGTGGCCTGATCTGGTGGTAACAAGGTTGGCCCTGTCACCAGTGTCCTTGGTTTTGTTTCCTGCTAAGACACTGCAAGAAGGAACACTCTCTGAATGTCCGGGTTCAACACTCTCTGGCTGACTGGGGCTGCTGATCTCCATGTCCATAGTGTCAGTGAAGATTTCCCCTGGTGCATGCCTGAGGTGTCTGCGATTTCTCCTGATGACACCACCCGTGTGCAGCTGGACCTCATAGGATCTCCTATCGACCGGCCTCAGCACCTTGCCCACTCTCCAGCCAGTGTGGGGTGCGAGAGGCTGAACTCTCACACATTCACCTGGGGCAAGCGTGTCCAAGCCTTTAGCCGACCTGTCGTTGTATGCCCTCTGCCGTTGTTGGTTATTTTGTAAATCCTGTTTCACCTGCACAACTTTCGGCTGTAACAGGCTTGCCTTGGTTGGCAGTAGTGTTTTGGTACGGCGACTGAGCAGCCGCTGTGCTGGTGTGGTATCAGTACCCTGTGATGGTGTGTTGCGGTGGTCCAGAAGGGCGAGATAAGGATCCCGTCCAGCAGCCTTGGCTTTGAGCAAGAGTCTTTTTGCTGTCTTAACGGCTGACTCAGCTTTGCCGTTGCTTTGCGGGTAACCTGGTGATGAGGTTTTATGTTGAAATCCCCACAGTCGACTGAACTTCTGGAATTCTTGTGACGAATACTGTGGGCCATTGTCCGAGATTACAATATCTGGGATACCTTGGCGGGCAAAATGAGCTTTCAGCTTCTGTATCACTGTGGTTGACTTGGTATCTGCCAGGTAATCTATTTCCCAAAAATTTGAGAAAAAATCAACAATTATGAGGTAGTCTTTGTTTTCAAACATGAACAGATCCGTGCCCACCTTTGCCCACGGCCTGCTTGGCACATCATGTGACATTAGTGTTTCTTTTTGTTGCTTAATGTCCATTGATCTGCAGATGTCACACTTTGCTATATGTGATTTTATTTGGTCGTTCATGCCCTGCCAATAGACACACTCCCTAGCCCTCCGTAGGCATCCTTCCACACCCAGATGTGATGCGTGTAGGCGGCAAGTGATGTCTTTCCTCAATGCATCAGGGATGACAGCGCGCTCACTCCTGAACACTATTCCATCTTGGTGGCTTAACTCCTCTTGGAATGAGAAGTAGGGCTTGATTTCCCTTGGTGTTTTTGACTTATTGTCAGGCCATCCTTGCTGCATCATTTTGATGAGAAGCTGCAGTGTTTCATTCTCTTTTGTGGCAGATCGTATATCATGTAGCCTGTCTGCTGCGATAGGTAAGTGTTGTGCCATGTTGACAGTCTCTAGTTCTGCATCCGGTGCACTCTCAGGAAGATAAGCTCTGCTCAGAGTGTCTGCTAGCAGCATGTCTCTACCTGGCACATATACTACATCTAGATCATACTTTTGTATGCACAGCATCATTCCCTGCAGCCTTTTGGGTACACTTAGTAGAGGTTTTCTCACTATTGTTTCCAACAGCTTGTGATCACTTTGTACCGTCACTTTTCGGCCGTATGTGTACTGTTGAAACGTTTCCATGCTAAAAACCATTGCTAAGAACTCCTTTTCTATTTGTGCATACCCACGCTCTGTTTGAGTGAGTGCTCTGCTTGCAAATGCTATTGGCTTACCCATCTGCATGAGCGCTGCGCCTAAGCCTGTGTCTGAAGCGTCACACTGCACTGTGAGTTCCTCATCTGGGTTGTAATATTTCAGTACTGGGACCTTTGCTATAGTCTCTTTCAATTTGAGGAAAGCCTCCTCGTGCTGTGCTGTCCAGTTCCACTCCCTGTTTTTGTGTGTCAAATCTCTCAACACTATGCACTGGTCTGAGAGGTGGGGACAAAACTTGGCTGGATAATTTACCATACCTAGCAGCCTTTGCACTCCTTTCACATCAGTCGGTGCCGGCATCTTCTCAACGGCAAGCACTTTCTCTGGATCCGCCCTGAGTCCATCAGCCGTCAGGCGGTGTCCAATGTATGTGGTCTCCTTTTGTCTCAGCTTGAATTTGTCTTTGTTCAGCTTGATGTTCTTTTGTCTGCATCTTTCAAGAAACAGTCTCAGTTTTCCATCATGGTCACACTCAGCTTCCTCCTGTGTTTCCCCTTGGCCTGTGATCAGTACATCGTCAGCTATAATGTACAAGCCCGGTACACCGTCCAGCGCTTGTGTGAGCTTTCTCTGAAAGATTTCTGGGGCCGGACTTAACCCCATTGGCATCCTCAGCCACCTGTAACGTCCGAATGGAGTGGCAAATGTTGTTAAATAGCTGGACTCCTCCTCCAGCTGCACATGCCAGAATCCACTCTTGACATCACACACTGTGAACACTTTTGCTTTTGACAAGTCCGGTAAAATGTCCTCAATGGTTGGCAGTGGGAAGTGACTGCGCTTTAGAGCTTTGTTCAAAGGCTTGGGATCGATACACACTCTTGGTTTCCCACTTGGTTTCTGTACCACCACCATTGCACTGATCCAATCTGTACTGCATTCCACAGGTGTTATGATCCCTCTTTGCTGTAGGTCCTGTAGCTCGTCCTTCAGTGGTTTCATAATGGCGACTGGGACCCGCCTCTTTGGCAGCTGTACTGGTTTCACTGTGCTGTCCACCTCTATTTTGTATTTTCCCTCGAGGCAGCCATCGCCAATGAACACATCAGCATACTCATCTTTAATTTGTCCCATTATCCACTGTCCTGTTGTTGTTTCTGTTGTGACAATACTGTCTATTGTCGTGATGTTTTCATATTGCACTTTTATCAATTTCATGGCCTCACTGGCTCTCCTACCCAGCAGAGGCACTGTACCAGCGATATAGCTTGTTGTTTCTCGGGTTTCTTATTTTCACTTTACATTTTCCCAGTGGTTTTAATTTGGTTTTATTGTACATTACTAGTACACTCTTCGTGTGTTCTAATTTGGCATCTGGATTCAGCAGGTTAATTGGGATGATATTGCAACTGGCACCACAGTCTATTTGGAATTTGATCATGTCCTTGTCTAGAAGCATGCCAGCATAGAGAAGCTGAGTTTTCTTCATTTTCTCAGTTTCTTTTACACAGGTGATAATATCTTCATATTCATCACTCTCAGATTCAGTTGTTATTTTACTCACATATTTCTTTTTCCTTAGTTCCGGTTTTACTCTGCATTTTGCTGCAAAGTGGTTCTCTCTTCCACACTTTGTGCACTTCTTCCCAAACGCTGGGCACTTTTGTTTACTTTTCTCATGCGTTTTTCCACAATATCTGCACTCCACAGTGTTGCTCGTCTGTTTCCGATACTGTGCTCCTTGCACTGCATGTACCTCTTCCACCATCGATCCCGAGATGGTTTTCACATTGTCCTTTGAGAGCTCAGCGGCTCTGCACAGCTGCAAACATGTGTCCAGTGTCAAGTTTTTCTCTCGGAGCAGTCTTTCTCTTACGATTGTGTTGTTACCTCCACACACAATCCGATCCCGAATGAGCGAGTCTCTCACTGTCCCAAAGTTGCATGTTCTTGCCAACACTCTCAGTTCCATGACATAATGGTCTATATTTTCACTGGTGCCCTGGTTTCTTGTAAAAAAACGATAACGTTCCACAGTCTCGTTAACGCTGGGGTCGCAGTGATCATCAAACTTCTTGATAACGTCATATAACGTCCATGCATCCTTCGGTGTGTCACCCAGTAACGTGTCCATAAGTTCCCTGCCGCTCTCCCCGACAAGATAGCTGAACAGTTTCACCCTTTGTTTGTCATCGGCGTCAGCCATGGCTAAATCCACATACAGAGCAGACTCGTCCCTCCAGGCCTTCCATGTCCTCGAAAGGTTGCTTGAGTCCAGACATAACGTTTGCGGTGGTTTAAGCCCATCCATGTCACACGGCAGTCTCACGCTAGCAGCTAATGCTAACATATACTGAACGTTGCTTAGGAACACTAACCGCTCTCCCGCTCCTAGAAACTTTTCCGCACCAAACTTCAAACCGAGTCGTCCGCCGCTGCCATCATGTTAAAGTGTGTTGTTTCCTTCTACTAATGAGACGTTACAACTCGTTTCAACCCCACGGGGCTATAAACTTTAATAATAACTTCGGCACGTAAGGTTATACATCATGCTCGGTCCGTTATTCCAGGTGCAACAACCTAAACGACCCCTGTGTAAACAAGGAACTAAACAATGGTTCCTAACAATAGTTCCTATTGTTACAATCTTGTGCTGGAAAGCAGTGACTGCTCTTAGCATATTACCTGGGTGCTTCCCTTTTCCTTGGATTTGGAGGTTAAGGGAATTCAGCTGGGATGTTATGTCAGTGGGGTGTCAGCTGTAATATCCAGTGTGGGTCCTCAAGCTTTGGCTCAGCCCTCCCCTTGCTTGCAAGAAAATCACGGATGTGAGGAAGGAGAGTACAGAATCGTCCAAGCACCCGACCACGCGATAGCCATCTCACTTCGGTGTGCATCACCAGATCCCCACACTGCCTCGTATTCCTCTACAAGTGCACGGAAATCCCGGTGATTAAGTGCCCTGGCCTCGATAAAGTTGATGACTCGCACAACGAGCTGCATCACATTCTTTAGCTCTTGGTTTTTAAGTTTTGACACCAGTGCCTCCTGATGAATTATACAGTGAAAGGAGACAAACTTGGGAATGCGATCTTCCTTTTCCATCAGTCCGATAAGTCCCTTCTCCTTCCCTCTCATGCTTGAAGCTTCGTCTGTGCACACCGACACAAGTTTCGACCAGTCAGTTTGTTTCTCTGCAAAAAAAGTTCACCAGTGCTTGAAAAACGTCCTCCCCTCTGGTCTGTCCATGAAGTGGTAACAGACATAACAGCTCCTCCTGAAATTCGTCCTTTTGAATAAAGCGAACCCACATGCACAACTGCGCCACATCACTTATATCTGTGCTCTCATCGACAGCAATGCTGTAACATGGTGCCGCTGCCAGATCTGCAATTAGCTGTTCCTGGATATCTTTCCCAATAAACTCGATCCTCCTCATTAATGTCAATCTGGAAGCTGCAGTGCATCTATTTGCTTTATTATTGCGTCCTTATTGGTGAAGTCGCGGTACATTATCTCAGCTGAGTTCAAAAAGCATTGTTTAACTATTTCAGCGTCCGTGAAAGCCTTTTTATGCCTAGCTAAAATCCAAGCGATCTCGTAAGTGGCCTCGGTCGATTTCTCGGCAACAGAGACTGATCTCACCATCATTTTTTGCTGCTCATTCAGAGCCTGTGTCAACTGTTTAATTTCATTAGTCCTCAGGTTGCTACCTGGTGGGTACAAGCTCGATGGTGTTTTAAGCCCCCAACGTACTCTTCAAGGCAGCGCTGCATGGAAGGCGCTCCCCGCCCCCTACAGTTTCAGCCAATCACACCACTGGCGCTAGATTTCAACTTTTTCCCTCCTTCTGCAGTGAAGGAGTTCGACTCAAACAAACGTTAATCTTAAAATTGCAGCGTTTGACGTAAATATCATTTTAAACGAAAGTTTGACTCGTGTACATTCACAAAAAAGACCCTAGATTGCATTTTGGAGACAGTTTTGCTTTAACTTACTTAGCCGCTATGTCTAGATGTCTTACAACTTGTCTAGCAACAACTGGATGCCTAAAGGAGTTTTGGAAGGACACCCACTCAACCATGCCTTTGTGCAGCTCACTTAAACCTAGGTTGTCTCGTAGTTGTTTAAATAAGCAGACTGGGAGACATAGGCTAATGCCTAACTACATAGCAATAGCACTACTCAGTCGCTCTCATAACCACCCAAAAAATGAATTGGCTGCCTGGAACTTAGCTAGCGCCAACTGCTAGCCCATTACTAAGTAAACTCTGTCCTGCACGGATAAGTTTAAAAGTAGTGCATGCCAACATAAACTGAGTGCTCACCACTGCCAGTTATTTGAACAGATTGACTGCATTTGAGCTAACCTTGGCTTAAAATAGTTAGCTAAAATCTACCATTGCAATCTGTTTACAGTTAGCTAGCTAGCTGAGGTGTCCGTTCAGCAAAGAAAATCCCTAGCATCTAGTGTTGGCTATATTTCAAAGCATATGTCATTGAGCATCAGTGCTGTGATTGGCTGAAACTGTAGGGGGCGGGGAGTGCCTTCCATGCAGCGTTGCCTGGAAGAGTACGTTGGGGGCTTAAAACACCATCGAGCTGGGTGCAACATGTTGTACTTGGCATGAAAAGCACTAAAGTGGCGTTCAAGGTTAGACCGTTTACAATTGGCACTAGTCTTCTGCCAAATAGACAGAATGGAGTGGATTCATAATACACAAAGAAAAACTCATCAGTCCATGTATCCTGAAATTTTCAGTGTTCATCCTGAATTGACCGCACGTTTTTCTTTGCTGGTGCAGCATCCGTGGCTTCTCGGCCAAACTGATTTGCATTTACCCCCGTTCTTTCCTCACGTCTTTCTCCTCAGGTCTGTTTCTAACTCCGTCACCATCAGCTAATGAAGAATCACTTTTCTCGTTCTGCTTTTTTTCTAATAATAAATCTGGCCATTTTGAGAGGGGTGGAGGGCGACACAATATTTGATATAACCTTACGTGCTAAACTTGCAAAACATTTCGCAAATACAAAGCTACACACATAGGCTACACGTCTACCCATGATCCCATGCTGTTACGTAGCCTACGTTCTTTGCCGTATCTTTCAGTATGCTCCCATCTGCTGGATAATTCATTTCAATGTGCTAAAACAGGACACAAACGGAACCTATAGAAGTAAGTTATAGCTATGTTCTTATTGTTATCATTGGATCTATATGAGGTGCAAAACAAAGACTCACGAGCTGCATGGGGCTCGCGAGCCGCATAAAGAGTAACACTAATCTAGATTAATTATTGCTTTATGAAATACTAAAAAATGTGTAATAGCTCAGCCTGAGTTGTGCTATTTGCTAATTTTTTATTATTATCACCAGATTTTATTTATATAATAAAGGTATTAAAAAACTAAATAATACAAACAATATAGAATATATAAATAAAAAGACAAGATAATGAAGAACTTCTCTAGCTATAGTCCCCTTTTCTGTTAGTAAACATAGTGACGTTTTTCTGTGGGTGGAGCTTAGCTGGAGGCATTTAAGGGAAGCCGTTAGCTAACTATCTGCCGGCTAGCAAGTTTTATCAGCTTGTATATTTACGATGGACGAAGAAACGCTTATTTCTGAATATGTACAGTTGCTTTCTCCCCAGGACCGCGAGTCTTACTTGAAAAAGTTAACATTAACCAATGGGGCTGGAGAGTAGAGAGTTTTACTCTAGGGATTTTATTTTGCCACAAAAATGAGGTGATAGCTTTGTTAAGTTCATTGAAAAATCTTTTGGGGACTCTCAGAGGGATGCAAATGAAAAGGTTGGTATGCTTTGGTAATACATTCATTTTAATTATGTTATACCAATTAGGGACAGTGGTAAGTTGGTCCATCTCTGAGTGTCTGTCTTAATTTTCTCCAAGAGATTCAAATAGTTGTCTTTGAGCACTTTGTCATGGTGTTTTTCTGATGTTTATACCCAAGTATTTAAAACCATAAGGACATACCTTCAGTGGTTCAATGAGTGTTCTGATGTTCAAGTCCCGTGTGTTTAAGGGCAGAACCTCACTCTTGGATAAGTTTATTTTGTATCCTGAGGCTTTACTATATTCTTGTAGACAATGAAAAAGTGGAGGGATCGAATCAGCTGGGTCACTTAGGTATGTTAAAACATCGTCTGCGTAGAGAAATATTTTGTGCTTAGAAGTTCCAAATTTGATAACAGAGATGGCTGTATTGGCTCGAATGGTGATAGCGAGCAGTTTGACAGCGATCGAAAATAACAATGGCGAGATGCAACAACCCTGTCGGACCCCTCTAGAGAATGAGAAAACATCTGACTGGACCTCATTAGTTAAGATTTGAGCCTTAGGGGTGTTAAAAAGTGTTTTGGTATATTGAATTAATCTCCCCCCGAAATCCATGGCTTCTAGCATTTGAAACATAAAGCTAGGCTCGAGCCTTTCAAACGCCTTCTCAGCATCCATTGCTGAGAAGGCGTTTATCAGCACAGGTTCCCTTTTCTTCAGTGCATAGTCCATGATATGAAATAACTGGCGGACATTGTCTGAGCCTTGTCTATTCTTAATAAATCCTGTTTGATCATGATGAATTATCTTTGACATAATGTATTTTAATCCGGTAACTATTAACTTGGAAATAATCTTATAGTCAGTGTTCAACAGGCTTAGAGTCTGTTGGTCCTTATCAGGTTTTGGTAGCAGTGTTATAGGTGCTAATTCTAGAGTGCCTGGTAAAGTTTGATTGTCTAAAGCTTATTTTATCATACTTGTTAGAGGAGACAACATCTGAAAATGTTTTAAAATATTCGATTGGGAAGCCATCTGGCCCCGGGGCCTTATTGTTCTGCAATGACTTCATGGCCAGAAGAATCCCCCTCTCAGTTATATCAGCATCCAGACGGTCTTTATCTTCTGCATTAATCCGAAGGAGAGGTAAACCTTCTAGAAATCGTCCCGCTGCAATATTAGGGGTGTTGTGATCCAATCTATACAGTGTTTCATAAAACTTTTTGAATTCTGCATTGATCTCCAATGGGCTAATCAGGGATCTGCCCTCATCAGTAGTTATTGAGTGGATAATTTTATTTGTTTCTTCCCTCTTAATCTGCCATGCTAGAAGCTTGCCAGTTTTGTTTCCATACTCGTAATAGTGGTAGTTGGTCCTAGCAAAAGCTTCTTTGGCTTTGTTAGTGCATACATTATTGTACTGTATCTGCTTCATGGTTAACAAGTTTAAAATGTCCACTCTTTTAGTTTCAAAGTGCTGTTGCTCAAGTATTCTAATTTCTTCATCTAATTTTGACAAGGATTTTCTCTTTTCTTTTCATTTACGTGCACTGTAGGATAAGTTACAACCCCTCATAAATGTCTTGAGAGCCTCCCAGATATTTGCATGAGAAGCTGAATTCAGATTGGCTTCAAGGAACAAGTCGATTTGGGAGTTCATAACTACAATGAATTCTGGGTCTTTCAGCATAATGTTTTAAATCTCCATCTCTGAGGGGATGGTTGTACAGGCTCCATTGCCCCCCCCCCACTTTTACCATCTTTCCACATTTTTTAAAGTCAGGAATCCCTGTATCCCCGCTAATGCCCCTATATTGCAACACTTACGGTAAAAAGATGTTTCAATCATTCCCATCCACTCTAAGAAATTAGGTCAACTAAAACACGCAGAAATAAATCAGGAAGAATATTCACATTTTGGTGAGGAATGCGACGATGAAGCAGTAAGCTTTTTTTCTGATTTTTTGTTAAATATGGCTTTGGGATAGATATGTGCTGCTGAACACATGGCAACATTATCATTGCTATTGCTTGCTTGCTACTACAGCGTCTCGTAAACTCGTAGTTTAGGCTAATTGAACAAGAAATGTTTGTATCTAATCCCACATGCACTAATCAAATCAAATCAAATCAATTTTATTTGTATAGCCCAATATCACAAATTACAAATTTGCCTCAGTGGGCTTAACACAACATCCTGTCCTTAGACCCTCTCATCGGATAAGGAAAAACTCCCTAAAAAAAACCCTTTAACAGGGAGAAAAAATAGGAAGAAACATCAGGGAGAGCAACAGAGGAGGGATCTCTCTCCCAAGATGGACAGTGTGCAATGGATGTTGTGTTCACGCAATTTACATAATACAACATTGAAAGAGGATAACAGAATTATAATGGACATACAATTTATGAAGAACATGATGCACAGGATGCCAAGCAGTGTCCACATGCCAATGGAGCAGTCCAGGACCCAAGCCACGCGACCAGCATCATCATGTAATAAAATAAAAACTTATGTGAGGAGTGGAAGGGCAGGCAGCATCCAAATGGCGGCCACCATCACCACGGAGACCTGGGAGGAGAACCGACTGCACATGCATGCAAGAGAGACTTACATGACACCATTCAAACACAGAAAAAGAGAAAGGAGAAGACATCATTCAGAGAGACAGAAAAGACATGTTAGAGAAGAGAACAGTTTGCTGTAGTCATTAGCCATAATCAATTAAGTCATCAATTCTTCATAATCTATACTCGATAATCTCATCGGCAGAACAGTGGTTGGTAAATTCATTGAGACAGAAACCAACCCGCCATCCAGTACAGGTTGTGAAGCACTCAACTTAAAGGCAACTAATTGTAAACTAAGGCAAAAAGATGAGTTTTAAGTTTGGATTTAAAGGACTCAACAGACTCCGATTGTCTGATGGCAGCAGGCAGGTTATTCCACAACAATGGAGCCCAATAGGAAAAGGCCCTGCCACCAGCTGACTTCTTTTTAACTTTTGGTACACACAGGAACCCTGTATTTTGAGAACGAAGTGCTCGGGATGGCATGTAAGGTTTAAGGAGATCAGACAGGTAGGATGGAGCAAGCCCATTTAGGATTTTATAAGTCAGCAGAAGCACCTTGTATTCTGATCTAACATGGATAGGAAGCCAATGAAGGGAGGCGAGAATTGGTGTAATATGGTCAAATTTCCTAGTTTTAGTTAGGATTCTAGCAGCAGCATTCTGATCCATCTGAAGGCCTTTAGTACTAGAATGTGGCAGACCAGAGAACAGAACATTACAGTAATCAAGTCTGGATGAAACAAATGCATGTATTAGAATCTCTGCGTCAGCCATGGAGAGAAAAGACCAAATTTTAGATATGTTACGTAAATGAAAAAAGGCAGTCTTGGTGATTTCTTTAATGGCTTATCAAAGGAAAGCCTGGGATCAAACGTAACACCAAGATTTTTGGCTGCCACACATTGTGAAACCACAGAGTTGTCGATTGTTATCGTTACTTGATCAAATTGGTGTCTGTGTCTAGCAGGGCCAATGACTAGCATCTCGGTTTTATCTGAATTTAAAGCAGAAAGTTAAGTGACATCCAGTTTTTCACAGTAGCCAAGCAAGCCTCTAAGTTAGTGATTTGAGTATGATCATCAGCCCTTATAGGCACATACAACTGAGTACCATCAGCATAGCAATGGAAATTTATTCCGTAACTGCGTATAATTTGGCCAAGAGGTGTAATGTAAAGAGAGAAAAGTAGAGGGCCAAGTACTGAGCCCTGAGGCAAACCATATTTAATGTCAGAAAATTTTGATATAATATTATTATAGCAGACACTATGTGTTCTTCCAGATAAGTAGGACTTAAGCCAAGAGAGAGCTAAACCAGCTAAGCCACTAGCTGGTTTATGTTTGAATTATACCATTACCCCATGGGCAGGCAGCAGAAAGAGTGGGATTTTAAAACGGAATACAATGTATCACTTAAGCATTCAAGCTCAACACAGAATGCTACATTGAGATTGCCTTACTGCAACAAAGTAAAAAGACGAGGCGGACACGTGTCTTTAATAACCTGCTTTATTGTATTAAAACTGCAAATACAGGCATACGGAGCTGCGCTCCGGTGCGCTCTTATGGCACTATACAGTACACCCCTGCACATGCATGTATATCATTGTTGCCCCCCCCCCCACTTCTGAAATGATTGCGGCGCGCCTGCCAGGTGTTCATGAAGTGCTGTTACTGTTCTTCAGCCAGTAGGCATGACTCATGTCAGGCAGGGCCTGATGCAGTCCAGCTTTTCATGTTTGAGACTCATCGTTGGATATCGGCCACTGTGATGATAACTGGATCTTGTTCTGGGATATTGCTGTGCTCTTCTCCTAGCTCCACAAGCCACTGGGCATTGGTGTTGTGTAATGCCTCCTTTTCTCATATACCCTTCCAGTATTGCTCGGTCTCTGCTCTGGGTGGGTCTGATGTTGTTCCCTTGTTACTCTGCATCTGGGAGTACACTTGGGATGGTTCTTTGAGGAACAGGCCTTTTACTCTTTTTGCTTCTATTTCTCTAGTGTATCTCTCCTGCCTGACAGCCAGAGCTGTGAGCCTTTGTTTGGCAGTTTCCAGGGCCTCATTTATGGACAACTTGCTGTATTTCTTCAACGAGGGCCTGTTTTTCATCATACCTTTCTGCATCTCTGTTAACTGGCTAACATTTTTCTGTGCTGCTTTAATCTTGCCTTCCAGCCTTCTCTTCTATGGAGGGTACTGTTGGTGACCTGTGTTCTTAATCCTGTATCCAGGCATCTCAAGGATTATGGTTGCAGTGGCATATTCAAGCTCATTGGTCTCTGTTATGGTGGCAGTTGAGATAATGTGTAAGGCCGCATTCACATCTGCAAGCAGGCATTGTGATGGTCACTCGACAGAGACGGCCCTCCTTGCAGTGACAGAATCACTGCACTCTGCGAGAGCAAACTCTCTCTCCTCTGTCCTGATACTCCTGGACCTGTCAGCTGCATTCGACACAGTGAACCGCCAGATCCTCCTCTCTACCCAGATCCTTCTCTTACCATTGTTATGCCGATGACACCCAGCTGATCTTGTCCTTTCCTCCCTCTGACACAGAAGTAGAGACACATTGCTGTATGCTTGACTGACATCTCGGAGTGGATGGCGACACACCACCTGAAGCTCAATCTGGACAAGACAGAGCTGATGTTTCTCCCAGGGAAAGGTTCCCGCACCAAGACCTGGCCATCACCATTGACAACACCGTGGTGACGCCAACTCGGACTGCGAGGAATCTGGGTGTGATCCTGGACGACCAACTGTCGTTTGCTGTAAATGTTGCATCAGTTGCTCGCTCCTGCAGATTTCTCCTCTATAACATCAGGAGGATTCGCCCATTCCTCACCGACAAGATGGCACAGGTGCTCATCCAGGCTCTGGTCATCTCCTGACTGGACTACGGCAACTCCCTCCTTGCTGGTGCCCAGGCTTCGGCCATCACACCTCTGGAGCTTGTTCAGAAAGCTGCAGCTCGTCTGGTGTTCAACCGCCCTAAGTCCTCCCACACTGCTCCCCTTCTCATGTCCCTACACTGGCTCCCAGTAGCTGCTCGCATCCAGTTTAAGACTCTGGTGCTAGCCTACAGGGCAGTGAAAGGGGCAGCTCCTTCCCATCTCCAGGCCATGGTCAAGCCCTACACCCCCGCCCGACCACTTCGCTCTGCTGCCTCGAGACGCCTGGTTGCCCCGTCGCTTAGGGGCCCCTGCTGCCGATCGACCCGGTCACGGCTCTTTTCTGTCCTGGCCCCACAGTGGTGGAATGAACTTCCCACTGATGTCAGGACAGCGGAGTCGCTGCCCATCTTTTGTTGCAGGTTGAAAACTCACCTCTTCATGAACTACTACCCTGTGACTTGTTCTTAGCACTTAATATAATCACTCATTTAAAAAAAAATATATTTTTCTTGCGCTTTTACTTTAGCACTGGTTTTGCTCTTAGATGCTTGTTTAGATGCACTTATGACCTCTGATGACTAGTAGTTCTCCTGATTTCCTACGTTAAATGCACTTATTGTAAGTCGCTTTGGACAAAATTGTTGGCTAAATGACTGTAAAGTAATGTAATAATGTAATACTTTGTCACTGAGTCGTGGAAGCCAAACCCATTTCAATTTGTGACAATAGCATACTTCTATTCATGTTCGAGCATTGAGCTACTAGATGCTTCTGATTCAGTGTGGAAGTAGGTCTTCTACTGGTCCACAGTTCCCACATGCGCTTCATATAGCCCCTGTCCTGGGGTCTGCTGTTATAGTACCATTTCATCAGTTCCAGGTTCTCGACCCTTGTTCATGAATGTCTTGTTCCAGTAGCACATTTCTCATCCGGTTGTCCTGGTTCCCCAACACCTGATGCAGACCTTGTTAACCTGGGCAGTGTCTGAGCTGGTAAGATTCTGTTTGTGTTACTCTCACTCATATCTGAGGTAGTTGGCTTGTATAGCATTAGGAGTGTAAGCCACGGACTCTAGAGACTCGTCCCAACCAGGGTTTGAACCCCCGATCTCCAGCGTGAAAGCTGGCGTAGAGAGAGAGAGAGAGAGGCTATAAACATTAAAATGTTTATAACCTGTAAAATAAATAACTTTCTATACACCTTGTAATTTTGTTGATCCCCAGGACTTTTGTGGACACAAATTAAAGCCTCAAACTCTTATATCATTTTGTTGTCTTGTATGGGAAGAAAGTTCCTAGAAAAATATTGTAAAATCTCTTAAAAGCCCAGGTTCAACCCTTTAAATTAGCTACAGGGCTTGAATAGAATTTGGGTATGATCAAAGGTATATTAATGCAAACCTCTTCTCAAATACTTCTGTCTTCATTGGGAATGTGTATCTACATAATAAGCGGCCTTCCAATGCTACAGCGTGTGCTACATCATGGAACCAAGCATCACATTTTTGCCTACTCATCTGCTCCAGGCTAATAATACACAATTCCAATGAAGTTATCTAAGTGGAAATAAATAAATATGCTGCAGGTATCTCACTCTCTTAAATGTGAAGCACATTATTCAATTCATATATTGTCCATATCCCACTTCCCCCTTAAACAGCATAAATGTTTCACATTATTTTATTGAGCCTCAGGCTGAGTTCTTCACTGCTATATTAATCTATAATTATTTTGCTTTCTCCAGTCTCTCAAATGTAAGATGGACCACTAGGAGTGTATGAAGCTTATAGGATACTTTCATGATCAAATTTGATCTCACCTGATTGCATTAATAGAAAACCATGTTGAAACACACATTAATTAAATTCCACTTAACATTGAGATGGTCACATGCCATAGAGTTTAAACTGAATAGTTAGTTCCCGGGTGCCCTTTAGAAAAACAAAAAACAAAAACGTGAGCATGCACTTTTTTTTCTTTTTTTCTCAGTTGTACATAGATGTATTTATGGCAGGGGGCAGAGAGACTTTTTTGTTTTTGTTTGTGTTGTTTTGTTTTGTTTTGGGGGTTTTTTGGAGGGTAAAGCAGGAGGGAGCCAGTCCAATAAAAGAGTTTGCTCAACACAACAGCAGCCCGTATATTTTATGATTCAGTATGAACTGTATGAACTGACCTAGTTATAGTACACAGAGGTATGGATTACACCAAGGGATGTTATAGGGACATTTGTCAAGCAGGCTGTATTTGCAAAACATTGCTCTAGCATTGTTATCCAACGTGATGTGTTTCATATATTCAGCCTTTTTATTGCGTTAAAAAAGAAGAATAAGGGGATTCAATACAATATACTATGTACAAAGAGCTAATTAATGGTCATGGTATTGTCTGCTGAGGCTGCAGAGGCACTCAATGATTAACACATCAATTCCAGACATGGCAAAGTAATCAATTACAAATCTTATGGCGGGAAAGAGAACTTGCAAAAATCATTATCACGCAGGCAATATAGTCATGCTAAGTGAGCCATTGGTCAAAATGAAGATTAATCAGTTATCTGTAGTACTGTCAAATGAGTAAACTTCGTCAATAGGCAAACCCTGAAAATGATGCTTGTGATTGGTGCATCCCACTGTTAGAATTTAGCAGCTGTTCTTTAGCTCATGGTGGTACTCTGAGCATTTTTTCTTGGGCTATGAACTGTGGATGGGCACCACTACCAGAGACAGGCACAATTATTACACACAGCTTCAAAAAATGTTTTCAAATGTCATTTGGCGACAAGATTTTATTCTGTTCAAATAAACTGTGCTCAAACAGAGCACTGCCCCAGGACTCAGCAGTACCTGGCTTGCTTCTTTTTCCAGAAATCTGCATTATAAGCGAAGTAAGTACTTGATGTAATGCTCATGTTAAACAAAATAGCTGTAACACATTAGTAAAATTTGTGAGTCCGATAGGTCAGAAGAGGAAGTGAAGTTGGGGGATAAGGGAAGTCTTCTACAGAGTTCAAAGTGTGGGTATCAACTGTTCAGTCGCACATGACAATATTGCCGTGATAAGAATACTAATTTGGATAGAGAAAGAAGTGTAAAGAGAGGAATCTAACTCTATTGCCTGTTGTGTAAAGTGGAGAAAGGATCAGTCAAGGGGACTGTCATGACCACACATCACCAGCATCGTTGAGGAGCTGGCAGACAATAGAAATTCTGAACCAGTTAGTCCTGATCATTACTGGTGATTGTCTCCACTGTGTCTTCGTCATGGGTGGTGGGGTAGTAGATGCTAGGAAAGGCTTAGAATTCCCAGAAATTTTAGGGAATTGCAGGAAAACATTGTAGGGAATTTTGTTGCCTATTGGCAACATTGCTGCAGTCAAATTTTTAGTCAGATTTTGTGTGTTTGATCATACCAATAATTGGTATATTTTTGAGCGGTTAAAAAATGTCTCAGATGTCTCCAAATAACCTATTCTCACAACATGTACTACTTGTGCTGCACTGATGGTTGTTTTCTGCCTCTGCTGCACTTACATTAGCATAACATATAGCGTAGAAGTGCAGCAGATGGAGTCATCTTTGAAATCAAAATCGACAGTACATGCTGTTGAAACATTGGATTTAAACGTATCAATGCATGCTCAGTAAGCCAGGTGTAGAAACCCCAGAAAGTTGAATCAGTTCATCTGGACACAAAGTTTTAATAGGAGAAATGTATCATCACTTATGTCTTGATGCATGCTCAATATTCCAGGTAAGAAAACCAAAGAAAGTTGAATCAGTTAATCTGGATACAACGTTTATTGACATATATGTTTCATCACTCACTAAGTGACGTGACATCTTCAGTCTAAACGGACTGCAGGTATCCCCACCCTTATAAACAACACACATGGCCATTGTAACTCGGATTAATGGGCACAGCAATTTGCATGTGAAACCAGGGTTAGATCACCAGTTTCGGTTGTCATGCAACTGTACTGTTTATAAGGGTGGGGATACCTGCAGTCAGCTGAGACTGAAGAGGTCATTTAGATGAGTGATGAAACATTTCTCTCCAGATGTGCTGATTCCACTTCCTGGGATTGGATTTAAACATTTATTTTTTTTCCCAGTTAAACACTTTACTCCAGTGGCTGGAATGCAGAGACCTTGAGGATCATGATGATACTTTTGAAAATACTATACCTGATAGAAAACAGGTAAAATGGCTTTTTGATTCATTCATCGTAGCTGCCTATGGTAAGTTTATGTAACCAGGCAAGGCAAGGCAAGGCAACTTTATTTATATAGCACATTTTATACACAAGGCAGACTCAACGTGCTTCACATAAAAAAAAGACAAAAAACCCATAATGTCCATTACAGTGGACAAAAATGAATTGCTGGGTCTCAGGAATATATACAATAAAAAGGATTTAACAACTAATTAATAAAAAGACATTTCAATTAAAGAATAAAATCAAAATGTAATGCAAGGTCTACAACTCTGTAAAAGTCAAAGTGCAAGGTTTGTAGTCAAGCAGAAATCAATGGTAGATATAAACGCTTTTAATATGGATTTAAAAGTAGCCAGTGTTGGAGCAAGTCTCAAATCTTCTAGAAGTCTTAAAATAACAGAAGGTTGTGAATAGATGGGGTCGAATATGGGGCTAGTTTCAGATATGCAGAGGGGCTGGAAATAAACAGACGTTTTCTCAGATTTGTGGATTGCTTAGAAAGGACATGCTGTGGCAAGTTATGGACATATTAAGCATTTTCTGAACAATCTGAACTGTACAGTTTACCCATTGTTACACAGAGTCAGGAAGTGGCAGCTGGGTCTTGTTATGGTAATGGCATTCAGGAAAAAATTAGAAATGAAGTCTGTTTATCATTCGTACAAACACACACAGATATGCAGTAACACACCACCACAATCACAAAGAAAAAAACTAAAAATATTAGATCAAAGGGGCTGTGTGTATTTTCTTTCTTAAATTTCTAATGGCATAAACACAAACACACGGAAGATGTGTTTACAAATTGGTTTATTTACATTTGCACAAATACTCCCAGCTGTACACAGAACATCACTTTTACATGTATGCATGTGCGGATCCAGGGCCACAAATACACTCAGAAATTAGACACACAAAATAACCCCATGAACATAGATCACAAACACACAAATCATTCTTGAGTGTGATACAAATTGAGTCTCAGATGGTACATAATGAATGAAGGCTACTGAATTTATACTGTATTGACTGAACTGAACTGACTTGATAGCTTGAATGCATAAAATACCAGTAGCCAGGTCATGTCTGAACTCAACATCTAATTGTTCACATGAATATGATAACTGAATTTGCATTAAAAACTTCATCAAGCAGACAATTTAGGAAACAGTTTTTGGCAAATAGCAAATATGGTACTTACTTTCTTTATCAAACTTTTAGCAGTCATGTTCAATTGTCATATTCTGCGTGAATCATTGTGTACAAAACCATAGAGTAATTTTCCTGGTCTCCAACTGGAAATACAGGAAAAAAATAAATAAAAAATCAACAAATTAAATAACAAAAGCCTTTTAAAAAAGTTTGCAGCAAATTGTCCAGTGCTGGCAATATTTTGGCTTTATTAGTTTACAAACTGATCAAAGTGAAAATAATGTCCTACAGTATTATAAACCTGACATTGTTTTGATCGAAATGCTTATTATTACTGCACAGTATTTAGGAATAACTAAACCCCAGATCATTAATTGAGTTTGCTGACATCTACAGGTTAAAAACATTTGAAGGTTAAAGACATACCAGGATGGGGGGGGGGGGGCTAGTGCGTATGTGAATGGAGTAGATGTGTTTGGTCAGCGCTCCTCTCCATGACCTGGACAAAATTATTATACCGTTTTTTATTCAATAATAGGCCAACATTGCGTGTTTACTCTTTTTATCTAAACTAAGTACAGAAATTCTGACAATAATGAAGACAAACGCCTCCAACAATGCCTCACAGCAAGAAGGTCCTGGGTCCGAACCCCAGGCCGTCCCAGGTCCATTCTGTGTGGAGTTTGTATGTTCTCCCCATGTCTGTGTGGGTTTCCTCCAAGTGCGTCAGTTTCCCCCTACCATCAAAAAGACATGCATATTAGGGTTAATAGTGCTCCTGCCTGTGCCCACTGCTCCTATACAATAGGATGGGTTAAATGCAAAGAACAAATTTTGTTGTAACCTGTACAATGACAAAAATAAGTGGGTTCTTTTTTTCAAAGCTAAATCCACGACAGTCAAGCCACCAAAGCCAGTGCTGATGCTAGCAATAGCTCAGATAACAATTATCTGACTGTGTAGGAGAAACCTCCGGACAAAACGTATGCTATGTGCAAAGAACTGTGCAAGGAGATGAGTCAGTTGTGTGTGGCACTAATGAGGACTTTGACGCTTTTGAAATCAACTTTCAGTCACTTGTGGTCTCACAGGCTGACTTACAAGCCTGTATGTTTAACCAAGAGCAAACTGCCAGCAACCTTGAAGCACGCATGCAAGAACTTGAAGCTAAATACTCAGAAATAACAAAGCACAACAGCCAGCTCCAAGCCAAAGTGCTCAACTTAGAGGCCTGCTGTCTCCAGTCTCCAGACTGATTCCGAAGTTGCTTGGGAAAGAACATTTCCTGCGCCCAGTTAAAGCTGACCATGTTTATCACTGTCTTCAACTGAAACTGGCCACCGGTGTCAAGCCGCACACTATCCTGGCATGCATCCATCGTTTTCAAGTCAAGAAGCCGATCCTGCACTGCAGCAGACTATAACCCATGGAATACAAGGGAAACAGAGTCTTGATCTTCCTGGACTACACCAGGGAGACGATGACTCCATGCCGTGCCTTTCAGGATGTAGTGCAAACTCTACACAACAGACGAGTCAAACACACCCTACGGTACCCGGCCAGGCTTCACATTCATCACCAGGATGGATGAGTGCCTACAGTCTTTGATGACCCGAAAGCCACACTGTTCTTGGAAAGGAACAATACATGTAAAGGGGAGTAGACCTATACATTGAAACTGTTCACCCAGCTCATAGTTGTGCCTGTGCACCAGATGTTACAAGGGGAGGGAACTGTTTGTTAAATGATGTTTAATAATGCTCTATGCTGCACTAGGACTTGACTGTAGAGAATGTTTCACATGTATCTATTGTTACAATGGCCAATTTTGAGTTGGTATCATGAATGCCCAGCTTCAGGTGTGGATATCGGATATCAATTTTCCCTGACCTTAATAGCATTTGTTTGACAGTATCATATAGCCTATATTTAAAACTTACGGGTGGGAGGGGGTTGTGATAGCAGAGTTAGTTACTTGCCTGGCAGCTCCTTTTTGATTGAAAAGGGGAAACCATGTGTCTGGTTCAGGGAGACACAGGAGAGGGTGAGTGAGGGTTCAGACATGTTTGTCTTGTTTTTTTCTCTTTGTGGTGGTTTTACAAGGCTGCCAGTCACTTTACACTGTTAACGATGTTAGTGCTCAACTGAAATAATCTCTTATTTGCATATGCAGAGGTCTCATGGTAGAATGAAGTTGGGGTTAACGATATTACAATAGTTTTGTGGAATCTCAAGGGGCTTGGCCATACTATTAAAAGGGAAAAAGTCTTTAAACATCTTAAATCTCTATCTGCAGATGTGATTTCTCTGCAGGAAAGCCACATCAAAGCACTTGAACAACCTAAACTGAGGAACAGCTGGATGCCACAGGTTTACCAGTCACCCTTTACTTCTAAGGCTGGTGGTGTGGCTATTCTCTTTAGGAAAAAACATTCCATTTCAACTCACCTCCATGACCACAGACCCTTATGGCAGGTGCACCAGGGTCTCTGGTACCATTAATTCATTTGTTAAACTTCAATATTTTCGGTCCAAATATAGAGGAGCCTTTTTTGCTTTTCTTTTTTTAGGAAAGCTTTTGACTTACTTCCAGATGCCAGTAATTCTATCAATGATTGGTGGTGACTGGAATTGTCATTTAGATAGATTGTCCTCCCGCCCACAGGTTCTAAACAACCTGATTAAATACAGGAATGTCATGGTGATATGGAGGGTTCAGCACAAGGACTACACTTATTCTCGTAAAAAAAAAAAAAAACTAAGGCGTTTCCCAGCAATGATGGTAAAGTATGCACAGTGGAAATAAAAGTGGCTAAGCCAGATGGAACAAACTATTTACCAGACCCATCATGGAGACTGTTGTTCTTAACCCCCCAGAGCCATAAGACTAAAGGTAACATTTCTGTGTCGTTAAAGAGTGGTGATAATTGATGCCAGGTGGGGAGCGTTCCGTTATGGTTGTAAAAATATGTTCTAACGTTTTAATTTAGTTATGAACACCTTGCAGTAATTTTATTTCATTGCATACGAGGGTCTAAGGCAGGGGTGTCAAACGTACGGCCCGCGGGCCTAATCAAGCCCACGGACGGGTTTAATCCGGCCCGCGAGATTTTATAAAGTATAAAAATGAGCTGCAATTTTTCAATGAAAGAAACTGCTGTTCTAAATTTGTCCACTTGATGTCACAATAGCAATTCTGTTAAGCAAGCAAACTGTTTATACCGGGGCTGAGCAAGTAAGTACAGCTAGCCCGGAGCTACCTTGTCGTTCTGCCTGCACTATTACGTCTTCTACTTTGAACATTACGTGCTTTGGCACCCTCATTGCCCCAAAATGTCTCCGTCAAAAAAGAGAAAAGTGGACACAGACTGCAGAGTTTTCCAAGAAAAATGGTCATCCTCCTATTTATTCACGGAATTGAATGGGAAACCTGTGTGTTTGGTGTGTTCACAGCATGTTTCAGTGCTGAAAGAATATAACCTTCGTCGCCACTATGAGACTCTTCATGCCGACAAATACAACAACTTGCAAGGACAACAGAGAAGAGAGAAGGTGGATTAATTGTTGGCGGGTCTGAAGAAACAGCAGTCTGTGTTTACTCATAACCGAGAAATCAGTGACGCTGCAGTGAAAGCCAGCTACCTTATTGCTAATGAAATTGCAGTGGCTTCAAAACCATTTAGTGAGGGTGAATTTGTGAAGACATGCATGCTGAAGGCTGCAGACATTGTGTGCCCTGAAAAGCGTCAGGCTTTTGCAAATATCAGCCTGACAAGAAACACAGTTGCAGACAGGATTTCTGCTCTTTCGGCGGATTTGGAAAGCCGATTGAAGCGCAAAGTAAAGTCATTTATTGCGTTTTCAGTTGCAATTGATGAAAGCACGGACATTACAGATGTTGCGCAACTGGCCATATTCATCCGCGGAGTTGGTGACACGTTGACTGTCACCGAGGAGTTCGCAGAGTTGGTGCCAATGACGGATACCGCAACAGCAGCGGATATTTTCACCGCACTCGTCGTAGCGCTGGACCGGGTCGGAGTGGACTGGTCCCTCGCTGTCAGTCTGGCTACAGATGGTGCGCCATCAATGATCGGGGAAAAGCAGGTGTGACAAAATTCAGAGAGAAAGTGCAGACTGCAAATGGAGGACGTGATTTTTGGACTTTTCACTGTATTTTGCATCAGGAGGCATTGTGTTGCAAGTCATTAAAGATGAATAACGTCATGAAGGTGGTCGTCCAAACTATTAATTTCATCCGATCCAGAGGCCTGAATCACCGTCAGTTTGACAGCCTTCTCAGAGAGAAAGACCACAGCTATGGCCTGCCGTACCACACCGAGGTGCTGTGCTGAGGCGTTTCTTTGATTTACGTGAGGAAATTGAACAGTTCATGGAAAAAAAGGGCAAACCAGTGTTAGAATTTCAGTCCACAGAATGGATGCAGGACCTTGCATTTATGGTGGATGTTACAGAGCATTTGAATAACTTAAACAAAATGCTGCAAGGGCGCAACAAAGTTGTCAGGTAGTATTATGACAGCATATGTGCATTCAAGTTGAAGCTGTCATTGTGGGGGACACAACTCACAGGTGGTGATGCAGCGCACTTTCCTTGTCTGAAAGACGTGTGCGCGACCCAACATGCCGCGGATATGAAGCGGTTCAAAGATAAAATAACGGGACTATTGCGGAGTTTGAGCAACGCTTTCAGATTTTTGGTGAACTGGAGAAAGATTTCAACGTTTTTTGCTCGCCATTCATCGTGAATACCTCTGATCTGCCCGTCAACATCCAACTTGAAATAATAGATTTACAGTGTGACTCGGATTTGAAGGGCAAATTTGCCACAGTTGGCTTGGACACATTTTATCAGTATCTCTTGCCAGGTTATCCCAACTTGACAGCCCTTGCTGCAAAAGTGTTTTGCATTTTTTCAACCACATATCTTTGTGAGCAAGTTTTCTCTGTAATGAGCATCAATAAAACAAAGCTGCGCTCAAGGCTCACGCACAAGAGCTTGAATAACATCCTGAAATTGGCTGCCACTCAGGATGTGACGCCTGATATTGATGCACTTGTGAAAGCTAAAAGATGCCAGGTTTCAGGAGTAAAATAAACAGTGGGTAACCCCACTTAAAATGCTGCATGAGACACTGCACCTTGATATAGTTCTGTGAAAATTGTTATCTTCTGTGGAGATTTAAAGAACGTGAACAGTGTGTGATTTACTCTAATAATGTCAGTCACTTCAGTTAATAAGTTTGGTTTGTTGAAATTGTTCATGCATTGCACAGCTTTTTTTCTATTATCAATAAATAGTGTAGCCTACAAGGCAGGGAGTAACTCAACCCTCTTGAGTAGTTTCTACCTGTTTGTATGATTTGGTGAGTTTGCACAGGATTAATATGTGGAAATGACAAATGAAGTATTTGATACCTAGAAGAGTTGTTCGTGTTTTGTTCAATCCCAGATAGACTTCGTCTCAGTGTATCTACAAAGCCATACAACTTTAAGGCACAGCCTAAGTTCCAATCACTGAGTCATTGTGTTCTTGAAATTGCACCATTTTTTTCCCTCAGAATTTTCAACTAATTTGAAGTGTTTTGTCAAGAGAGGATTATTTGTGATGTGTACATTTTCAGAACGTGCTTGTACTATTTTGGACCAAACTAAAGAAAACAATCTGAAGTTGTCGTTATTTTGCCATGATTTTACCGGTCCGGCCCACTTGAGAATAGATTTTTCCTCCCTGTGGCCCCTGAGCTAAAATGAGTTTGACACCCCTGGTCTAAGGACAGGATGTTTGTGTTGCTGTAAAGCCCCTTGAGGCAAATTTGTAATTCAAATAAAAGTGACAGTCCTTGCTGATAAACGGCGAAGAGGGAGGCAGTGTTCCATCCGCTCTCTACTGCCAGCGTGCGGAACTTGACGGTGTAGTCAGCGACTGTCTCTCCTCCCCGTCACAGGGCGTATAGTCGCTTGGCTGCCTCTTGCCCCGTCACAGGTGGTCAAACACTCAGCGCAGCTCCTCAACGAAGGTTCGGTAGGACTGGCAGGCAGGTGCATGCTGCTCCCACAAAGCAGTGGCCCATGCCAAGGGAGGCCCAGACAGGAGCTGTGGAATAAACGAGACCTTAGCCATCTCGTTTGCAAACTTGGAGGGCTAAGCCCCACTGGCTAGCTCAAATTGGACCAGGAAATGGCAGCAGGTCACAGGGTTCCCAGACCCAGAATACTTCTCTTGGGGGGGAGGGGGCAGGTTTGGTTCTGAGAGTCGGGATGGAGTAGAAGGCTGGTAAGTAGAGGCGGTCGGGTTGGGCATTGCTGACACAGGTGGTAGTCTGGGCAGGCTGTAGCCGCTGAAGAGCGGTGGTGAGGCTGGTGATGGCTACCATCATCTGCTGCTGTTGAGCCTGGACCTGCTGCAGCTCGGAGTGATCCGTTGTCAGCTGCTGAAACATTGGGTTCATCTCTCCAACAAAACTGGAGTGGATGCTCGTCTCCAGCGACTGGAGCTTGGGGTGCTATTCACACATAACTGCACCTTCGTTTGTAATGGCACTGCACAACTGCTCCAACTCTGCAGGGTCCATGTCTGGTCGAGTCTTGCTGCAACGCTGTGTATTCGGACCTAGTTGCAGAGAAGAGTCAAAGGCAGTTGGTTCAGTACAAAGTCTCTTTACTGGACTTCAGCAAAACACACAATAACAAAAGACTATTGCCAAACAGGCCAGACAATAATGCAAACTAGAATAAACATAAAATACTAAACTACGCAGAAACACTCTCACACAGAGGAGGCAGATGAGGGTTCAGGATCCAAGTGCTTCCACAGACCGACATGAAGTCTCTCTAAGACTCAACAGAGAATGTCTGCAAAACACAGTTAAATAGTCCCCAGCACAGGTGCAACCCATACTGGCTGATTGCAGATAGATAGGGAAATGTCACCTATTGGCTGCTGGTCCTCTGGCCCGTGATCGTGTCAGCACCAGCCGCCACTGGTCCTAACTAATAAAAAAACAGCTAGGCCACCCTCTCTTCCAGAGGGCCTGGGAATAGGAAAATATGCAAAATCAGGGGGCCTAGCCTCAATGAGGGGAACAGTGTCCCCTGGGGACAGCCATGTCTCAGTAATCATAAAAAGTCCAGATTATTAGAAACAATAAAATCATTAATGATAAATGACTTATTACCAAGGGAACTCGCTTTCAAGTAGCCAAAATTGTTTGGCGTCAAAGCAGAGTTAAAACCAACATGAGTACAGCAAATAAGATATAAATTGCAGATATTTGCTCTGGATATTCGGTTATTGTTGTTTATACTATTAGATATGTTGCGTGGATGACAGGCCCGATGCCTAATAATAGTCTGTATAGGGAAAACTCCAGGTGAGAGGACTGGTGACAGATGAGGCCAGTGGAGTGAGCTAGTGGGCGGAACAGTGCTGTGGGGTGCCACCATAAGTGGAAGTGGAAGGTCCGGAAGGGAGGTGTGGGATGTAAACAGCCAGTCACATGGAGAAGACTATAACGTGCTGCAGGTTGGCTGCTAGCATCCGGCTACCCAGCCTGGTTAGGTGGACTCCGTCAGTTCTGAAGAGGGAGAAACGATCAGATTAAACTTGTCAATAAAACCTATATTGTGAGCTCTGCAGGTGGAGATGAGCCATGTGTGCGGGCTGAGGATTCTGTTGAAACGCCCAGCTCCACAGGCCAGTGTCGGAATGATGATGATGATGATGATGATGATGAAATGACCTGAAATAAAAACAGACTTTCCACAAGTACTTAAAAAGCTGAAAAGCTCAATAAAATCCTTTTTGGTTAATTCAGACTGCTGACGAGCTGCATCGTTTGTCCCCACATGAATGATCACTCGATTGGTAGAGGACGGGAGTAAGCGGATCAACCTCCGGAGCTTATCCTGGATACCAGGGACTGTGGCTCCAGGGAAACAATGAGTTGCTGACATGGCCCGCCCTGTGCCCTAGCAGTGCCACTACCTACCCTGTGTACTCCTGCCTGATTGCATGCCCCGCCCTGATGGGATTCATCTGTGCCTTGTTACTACCTCCGGTGTATTTAGTCTCTGTGCTCCCTTCTCTCTGTGTCAGTTCGTTTTATGCTTTGTGTCAACTCATGCCAGCCTTTCTCGAGTGTTTGTATCTCTTGTGTATTTATTTGCTCTGCCTTCGGACCTCGCTTTTGTCAACCCTTTTGGATCGTCTGTTTGGACTATTGGATTTGATTACCTTGACCCTGGACCTCGCCTTCGCCTACTCCTTTGGTATTGTTTGCTTGGACTGTCTTTTCTGTGTACCGAACCATGTCTTTCAGTAAAGAGGACTTTTGAACGCTTACCTCGTCTCTTGTGTTGTGCAATTGAGTCCTCTGCCTAGTGTGTGTGTGTGTTACAGTTGCTGCGTTTAAATATATATAAATGGATGTTGCTGATTATGGAATCCCCAACTATTCATGTGGCTGGTGAGAAAAGGGGACGAGGAGATGTTGGCTGTGGGTTCTCATCGCAGAAGACTACACTTCACACTCTGAAAATACGAACTGGGGATGTGGTGTCTGAGCAAGCAAGGGTTGTGACAAGCCAGCGACATCAGCTCTGGATTTCTCTGCCGGCTCAGGGCAAGGAAGACTTTGAGAGCGTCTAATCACGGCATCTTTCAGGATCTTATGACATGAGGTCATTATCCGGGGGCTGTTGTTTTTGGCTTTGCAGTGGGGTGGCGAGCCTCCTGAATACTGCTGGCCACCAGTGGGGTAGGTGCAGTGTCGACAGATGCCATTTTCGCAGAAGGGCCCTGATCGAGACCTATCGGAATCGCTGGGTGGACAAGAGTGTCGTCAAACAGGATCATGTAGCGGTTGGAGAGGCCTCGGCGAGGGGGGTAGGCAGCTTGTGCGAACCTCTCTTGCAACCACAGACCACCACTTTGTCCCAGGATGACTGGTAGTTAGGTGTTGAGCAGGAGGAACACCGTGGACAAGTGAAGGGGTTCCACAGAACTGTGTTCTGGATGGGTACACTAAGAGGCAATCTGTTTGGACTGTCAAGAAGCCATGTCCATAAAGCTGGTCAAAAGGAAATCTTTCTTATGGAGTTCATCAGAAAGCCATCGAACATCCTCTTCAAGGTCAGCAATCTTTCTATTTGCTTTCTTTAGTAGCACACAGTTCTCATAGGACAACGTTGGCATAATTGTTTGATTAGCTTAGCCACAGGCTAGAAACAAGCCACATATACCCCCGGCGCTACAGAGTCAGGGGCTTCAGTGCAGGAGCCGATCAAATAAAATCCACCAAGGGATTGTTACATTAATAGTTAAAAGCTATCGGAGCAACAAACCATCAGCTGGAAACTTTTTCTTTCTTTTTTTTCCCCACCTTGTTTAAAACTTCAATTCAACCTCATTTCAAAGCTTCCTAAAGCCTGGTAAACTTCTCGGACCCACACCTTCATAGTTCGTTTTTTTTTTTTTTTTTTTACATACCGCTAACCTCTATTTTCAGGTGACTCTGCAATACTTGTCTGTACCTTCTAAATCCAAGTAAGGGCTACAGGATGCTGAAATCTATCCGGGCAAGCCTCGGTCAAAAGGCAGGGTATCACACAGGACAGAAGCACACAAACATGCCCACTTGCATTTTTACTTATTGGTTGATAGGGGTCCCCAGTTCATCATCATGTATGTCTTTAGACTCTAGGAGGAATTCACAGCATCAAACGGAAGCACAGCATGCAATCTCCACAGAGAAGTTCTGAAATGTAACCCTGGTTCTTCTCTCTGTGAGACATCAATGTGCCAGCGTACCACCCATTTCCCTTGAAGTTTAGATAGTAAAAAAGCCATTACCTCTGTCCAGGGTTTACTGGTCATAGATCGAAGAAGAGTAAAGGGTCATGTAGGAGCCATTAAACACTAAATACATACAGACTGCACACTCCTAAGGTTTCCACTCTTCAAAATGACTGATCTGATCACAAGCTCATAGGACAGATCACAAATACAGGGAGCAGAAGGCACGGTGGGAGACCTGGCAGGAATGTTGTTCCAGGTCAACAGGGGCATAGTTATGTTGGTTTCACAGGCCAGGCCTTACTAATGCCACTGTTCCTCTTCGAAGACCTAATTGAGCCTACAATGGTAAAAAGAGAGCAGAGAAAAAATGGTAATGCATGTTTTATTTTTTTAGCTCCTACTTGGTGGAGGCATAGTTTCTCTGTGAAATGTATAATTTTGCTGGTTGATTACCAGAATTATTATCTGTGAAACACAATGCCTGATATACGTATCTGAAATAGCCAAAACAATTTCTTCAGAATGTTCTTCCTTGATTATCGATCATGCATAAAGACATCCGAATTTCATATTTAATGCTCAACATGTGCTTAGCAACTAGCATCCCTTCAGCTATTTAATTATTCAATTTTTGCATTCTACACAAATTGACTTTAATTGACTAACTCTACACGAAAATGTAATGCTGATTGGATAATAACAGTAAATGTATTGAACAGTAGCAACTTTGAGCCCATATGAATAAATATTCTCGTTGGCTTAATACTAATAAAACTCAAAATAGGGGGATAGAATAATATTAAACACACACACACACACAAATGCTCCTTTGTTTTACATTGGGTATAACAATGTCATAAGCTTTGACAGACAGAAAATTCAGTTGCTCACAAATCTAGTTTTCTAAAAGCCGGCACACCTCCACAGAAACAGAACAGGAAGTCAGATGACTCCAGTGCTGCCTATAGACGCCAGCTAACGCCTGTCAAATATGAAAGGTGGCGTATTTACCCATTGCTTTGCAAAACCAGCAAAAAACATTCACGAGTGCACTGTAGGAGTGGCTCAGAATAGAACAGTCTTCTGGATATTTGCAGCTCGTCAAGAAGATATGCATCGGCTCAAGGCATCGCAAAGCTTTAAAAACTGCTACAGTTCTCCAATTATGTTTTCAAACAACACGTCAGCAGCTTGTCACTGGGCCGATTCCCTCAGAATCTGCCTCTGTTCCCTCGATTCCCTTTTTTGCAAGATTTTAAGATACCACTTTAAATAAAAGCGTATCATCATGATTATCTACCTTTCGCAGTTCATTTGAGCATTCTTTGACGGCATGGATTATTTATATCGTCTGGGCCGAATAATTCAATGGCTGAGTTTAAAAAAATAAATTAAAAATGCAGTGAGCAGGCACGCGGGAAGATGTTACAAGTAGGGGGCTGCCAAATAAAACAAAAGGTACTGTGGCAAGCTGGTGTGGAAGAATGAGTCGACAGGCAGAGATCTCTTTCTAATCGCAACTCCTGTGCCCCATACACCGCACGACCCGGGCGTGCTCTTTTATTTACACCGGCCAGAACGGGCCAGAACTGACAACAAAATAATGAGCCCCCCCCCCCAATTGGTGTACCTTTAATAAACAGAAGGACACATTTCAAAAACTCAAGTCGTCATCTCTGAAACTGGTACGTATTTGGTGTGCCAACCGTTGATGCACTTGGACCAAACAGCGTGTGGATATATAAGTTGGTAGTACAACCGTGTGTTTGCAAATCGATGAAACGCTAACTTTGCTAAATTTTTCACCTCCATAAAACTGTATCTGCCTGTTTATTTCCAATCGAGCACTTTTCCTACCATTGTTTTTTTTTACAAAGTGTGTATATATATATATATATATATATATATATATATATATATAGCGTTTTTTTCCAAACCCATCAATGGTGTTATAAGTGCTCAGCTAATGAAAGGAATATCAAACAGATACAGGGGGAGAAAAGAAAAGAAAGAAGTTTTAATACATTGCAGTACAGGCCTGTTTCATGATATGCGCACTCATCAGCTGCTGAGTGCGCGTCTCACGAAACAGGCCTGTACTGCAATGTATTAAAACTTTTTTTTCCTGTATCTGTGTTGAGATATATACTGCCAGTGCAGATCTAAATGACATCATTATATCCTTTGTGCATGTAGTGCACGTATAGTAAATGCAATGCAGCCTATACTGTATTGAGGTCGGGTACCTTACAGTTAGAACACACTGGATGTTCATTTATAGCCATTAGGCGTTAACGGATGACAATGCAAGAAAAGTTGAAAACCCATCGTGATGCACCAGCACATATGAACGGTCCACTGTGAAAGTTTTACCACTTACCAAAAATCGGTTTGCAGTTTCTCAAAAAAAAAGAAGCTATAAAACAAATAATCTTTATTGGGGGTTTTCCTGAAAACTATGACCTACATCTGCTAATCAGCTATGACAACAAAATAAAGGCTGCTTGGAGAGATGTGGCAGAAATTGTCGTGGAAATCATTGTAATTTTTGAAATTAATGTATGGTAATATTTGTGAACAGTGGAGTCAGATTCATCATTCAGGAATATACAAAGTAAGAACATACATACTAACATTGCCTATCCGATTGACTTTTTCTGTTCTGAAGTCGTGTGAACACACACCGTCCCCACCTGGCACTCATAATCAGGTGAGGACAGTCTGGCATGAAGCACTGCACCAGGGTTTTGTTCACCCTCCTCTCTAGTGGAGCGATTACGTATGTGAGCCAAGCGCAAATAGCGAGAAGAAACAGGAAAATGTGCGAGAAAGGACGAGTTATGCGAGCTAGGTTGAATTAACATTTAGTGCGTTTTGGTGACATGGTGGCCCAGTGGTTAGCACTGTCACCTCACAGCAAAAAGGCCCTGGGTTTGAACCCTGGGGTTGTCCAACCTTGGATGTCATCCCAGGCCGTCCTCTGTGTGGAGTTCGCATTTTCTCCCCGTGTCTGTGGTGGGTTTTCTCCAGGTGCTCCGGTTTCCCCTACCATCAAAAGAAACACGCATGTGGGCATTTGGGTAGCGTAGCGGTCTATTCTGTTGCCTACCAACATGGGAATTGCCTGTTCGAATCCCCATGTTACCTCCAGCTTGGTTGGGCGTCCCTACAGGCATAATTGGCCGTGTCTGAGGGTGGGAAGACAGCTGTGGGTATGTGTCCTGGTCGCTGCACTAGCGCCTCCTCTGGTTGGTCGGGGCGCCTGTTCAGGGGGGAGGGGAAACTGGGGGGAATACCGTGATCCTCCCACGCGCTACGTTCCCCTGGCAAAACTCCTCACTGTCGGGTGAAAAGAAGCACCTGGCGACTCCACATTGTATCGGAAGAGGCATGTGGTAGTCTGCAGCCCTCCCCGGATTGGCAGAGGGGGTGGAGCAATGACCCAGATGGTTCTAAAGACTGGGGTAATTGGCCAAGTACAATCTGGGAGAAAAATGGGGAAACAATTTAAAAAAAGAAAAAGAAAATAAACATGCATGTTAGGGTTTATACTCCTGTCTGTGCCCCTGACCAACGCAATGGGAAAAGAACTGGAGTTGGTCCTCAGACACAGCATGAAGGCGGAAGCCCACTGCTCCTAGCTACACAGATCACAGATACGATGGATTAATTTATGGTAACTGAATTTCCCCAAAGGGATTAATAAAGGAAACTTAAATAAATAAAGAGAGCATTTAGTGTGTGAGAAAGACTGGGTCATACTGTGTGAGAGAAACCGAGTTACTGAGAAGAAACCGAGAGGTTTACTTTAAGAAGGGTGAACACAATAAACACATTGCAGATGATTTGATCTGCAAACTCCATCCAGAAAGCCCAGATCTGTGAATCAAGCCCAGACCTTCCACGGGGCAACAGTGCTGCTCGTTGATCATTGATATTATTTCACACTAATGGTAGTGGGCCTACTTGCAGTAATTCACACTGCATCTTGGTTTACGCAGATAATTTTGTTAGTTAAAATCTCAAAGGTTGGTGCTTACTCTTTATCAATCTCTGCTTCATCAGTAATAGACAGAACACATGCATACCATATTTCTGAAGAGGCTTGTCCTTTGCATGTAATGTGTGTGTATGAGATATAAGAGCATTTATTTTTTACTAATCATTGAATGTGTAAATCTGTCTGGCGTGGTGGAACTCGTCTACTTTGTCTACTTTTTGCGTACAAAAGGCAGACATTTGTATTTGGCTTGCATGTGCAAAAAAAACCCCCACTATTAAAAAGGCTACATTAAAACACATCATCTCACATCCAGACAGGACCCATTAAAACACAACACACTACAGTAAAGGGGCGCTAGGGACTCGATGGTGAGGACTGAATCAGAGTTAAATAAACAGGTAGAGGGTGCTGTGTCCTGAGGCAGCAGGCTGGCTTCAGAAAGTAGCTATTCTTACTGATCAAGATATTTGATGGCAACAAGGACAAACGATTTTCTACATGTGTTTTTCTTTGCATAGGGGACTCTGTACCATTGCCCTGGAAGCAGTAGCTGAAATTGGTGATTTAAGGGATAGCTACGGTTGTCTAAGATTTTGCCTCTTTAAGCAGTAGACTGCTTTCCATGGTGATAGGACAGTTGGGTTTGTTGACAGCCTGTAATTGTACTGCCCAGTTTAACTATTTTGGAAAGCTTTGTCTTACCTTTGACACGTGGGCGCTCGAACTAGGACACAATGTTAAAACTGAGTGTACTTTCAATTAGGTATTGGTATACTGTGTTTAAAGTGCATTGACTGACATCATAATTCCTTAGTTTACTCAACAAGAAGAGTCTTTGCTGTGCTGTTTTGTGACTGCATTCTACGTGACCTGTGTAGGTAAAAGATTGGTCTTACACAGTCCCAAGCTATTTAAAGGAGCTTACTTGCTCTGCCTGCTGGCTCTTAACAGTAATTGGTTTAAATAGAGGGCTTGGCAGGTTCTTTTGCTTTGGTTATATTCAACAAAAGATGACTGCCATCAAACCCCTTTGAGTTCTGTAACATAGTGTATATTTTTAATGACTGTGCATTGGGAAGGCGCTCCACTAAAGTCATGTCACCTGTGTACTTCACTAATGTGAGATTTTCTATATTCCATATAATTTCGTTTGTATATATATACTGAAAATAACATTGGTGATAGAATGCCACCCTGGAGGACTCTACTGTTTAAAACAAGACTTTCAGACATGAAATCATTTACCTTAACTCGCTGAAGCTAGTTAGTACATAAGAATTATTTCATCCAGCAAATAACAGCTGAGTCTACATGCAAGTTAAAAAGACATGATAGCAGGATATCTGTATTAACAGTATTAAATGCCGGGGAGAGGTTGATTTCTTTCTTTGCTCAAGAAGAAAGAAAGAAATGCAGAGGAGAGGTCTGTAAATAAAATCTATGCAGATGCTTTTGGCTTATTCAGGTGTTCACTCATTGCTTGTATTAGCATCAGGCTGACATCCACCTCTCCCCTCTTGGTCCTATATGCAAACTGCAAAGGGTCTAGTTGTTCACAGAGTGACAGTGTTAGATGATTATGACTCTCTCCATGCACTTAGTGAGGATGGGTGTCAGGGCAGTGGGTCAGAAATCCTGCATTTCTTTGGCTCCCGTTTTCTTAGGACTGGGGATTATCGTTGATATTTTCAAAATTGTTGGAACAAAGCTTACGTCCATGAGCAGCTGGAAAAGTATGGTAAGCATATTTTTTAGCTGTTCAGCACAGTCTTTAATAATCCTACTACTACTTTTGGCTGCTCCCATTAGGGTCGCCACAGTGGATCACCCATTTCCATTTCTTCCTATCTTCTGCATCTGTCACAACAGCCACCTGCATGTCTTCCCTCACCACATCCTTAAACCTCCTCTTTGGCCTTCCTCGTTTCCTCTTCCCTGGCAGCTCCATATTCAGCATCCTTCTCCCAATATACCCAGCATCTCTCCTCCACACATGTCCAAACCATCTCAATCTTGCCTCTCTTGCTTTGTCTCCAAACCGTCCAACTTGAGCAGTCCCTCTAATATAATCATTCTTAATCCTGCCCTTCTTCGTCACTCCCAATGAAAATCTTAGCATCTTCAACTCTGCCGACTCCAGCCCCACCTCCTGTCTTTTCATCAGTGCCACTATCTCCAAACCATATAACATAGCTGGTCTCACAACCATCTTGTAAACCTTCCCTTTAACTCTTGCTGGTACTCTTCTGTCGCAAATCACTCCTGACACTCACTCCACCCACTCCACCCTGCCTGCACTCTCTTCTTCACCTCTCCTCTGCACTCCCCATTACTTTGGACAGTTGACCCCAAGTATTTAAACTCATATGCCTTCGTCATCTCTACTCCTTGCATCCTCACCATTCTGCTGTCCTCCCTCTCATTCATGCATAGGTATTCCATCTTGCTCCTACTGACTTGAGTAATCCATCCATCCATTATCTGAACTGCTTATCCTGCTCTCAGGGTTGCGGGGATGCTGGAGACTATTCCAGCAGTCATTGGGCAGCAGGCGGGGAGACACCTTGGACAGGCCACCAGGCCATCACAGGGCCAACACACACACACCCATTCATACCTAGGGACAATTCAGTACGGCCAATTCACTTGACCTACATGTCTTTGGACTGTAAGAGGAAACCGGAGCCCCCAGAGGAAACCCACGCAGACACGGGGAGAACATGCAAACTCCACACAGAGGACCGGGATGACCCACCAAGGTTGGACTACCCCGGGGCTCGAACTCAGGACCTTCTTGCTGTGAGGCGACTAGGGACAATTTAGTACAGCGAATTCCGTATGAAATGTCATACGGCCCTCCTCAACCCTAATCCCCCTTCATTTGTGTGAGCGTTTCATTCAAAATTCTGTGAAAAAGTGTCTTTCTCTCATCTTTGATGGATTAGTTGGGTTTTGCTCTCCCCTCCATGAGGTTGAGTTGGCTGCATTTCTGGTCAAATTGTGCATAGTGTGCATCAAAGCCCTGCTGTCTGTTTTCCAAAGCTGTCGTTGCGTCTTGTATTCTAGAACAACAATAACCAATGTCCATTCTCTTTTTTTTTTGCAGCACATTAAACAGTGCATCAGTGATATTGAAAATGTCCTCATAGGTGTCAAGGAGAAAGCACGTCGAGGCCTTTGCCAGCCAGGCATCATAACCTGTAGCCATCATTAGGGTTTCATTATACCAGTCAGTAGGATTATTGCTCATCAACCGAAACATGGTCTGCAAATCCGAGTAGTGGTGGCTAATTGTCGGAACGAGGCGTGAGTACAAAGACTACCATGTCGGTGCAGCTCTTGGTATCCATCGTTTGACAACCTCATCCAGGAGTTTTGTGCGCTTTGTCAATTTGTTGAAGAATGATGAAAGCCCTTCCACTGTTTTGAAAAAGACGTGGCATTATGAAATAGAGCTCGCTGATTGTGATAGTACAAGATTTAATTCATGAGCGTAACAATGCATGAAAATAGCCTCTGGTATTTTTTGTCTGATCTTGGCCTGAACTCCATTTAAACTAGATGCCATAACGGCAGCTCCATCATAGGTTTGTGCAACTAATTTTTAAAAGCAGTTAAATTTCTCCAAAGTGCTCAAAACATTATCAGTGATAGCCTCAACAGTCCTATCACTGTTCACATCATCAGACCCTAAAAAAATGCTTCTTTCACCTCTTGATTCAGCACATAGCGCAGAATGACTGATACCGCCTGTGTTTTATTTGTTACGTCTGTTGATTCATCAACTTCTACAGCAATAAAGGGGGCTTCAGAAATCTAATTTTAATGTTGTTGATAGTAACGTCCCTATTGCCTCAATCGGATCGTTTTGGATCTTATTAGAAAGGCCAGAGAAAACAGTAGACGAGCTTAAATAGGTGGCTAAATTCGCATCATACTTTGCAATGAGATGAATGAGTTCCACGTAGTTGCCACGGTTCAAAGAGTCCTTGCCTTCCTCATCGCCCCGAGATGCTATTTCTTGCTTAGCTAAATAGCAGGTGGCATCAATCAGTTTGTTTAGAAGATCTCTATTCTCCCTAACCTTTCGATTGTGAAGATCGATTGATAATCTCGTTTGCTCATCGAGAGCTAAGTCGATAGGGCTGGTGCCAAATGTTTTCAATGCTACTTGGCTTCTGATGTGTATTGTGGTCTTCTCATGTTTACTGAGTGCGTTTGTCAGGTTATTAAGGTCCCCGTAGCCTGGCTGAGTCCACACACTATAATCACCCATTGAAAACAACGTACAGGAGTCACAAAAGAGGCGGCTAGTCACTGCATAGCCACATAGCCATTTCTTACATTCGTACCAGGCTTGTTGGAATCCCCTCACAATCCTTCTCTTTTTAGTGTGAAGATCTTTCAACACTGGTTTTGGGCGGCCTTTAGAAAGTAACTCAGTTTTTCCCGTGAAATCCAAAACCCCCAAAGGTCGCTGATGTTTACAGTACTACTGTCCATTTTCACTGTAACGTTAGAATTAGTCGACAGTGGCTAGCTAAGAGCTAACGTACAGGTCTGTTGCGTGGACGTGGACATGATGATGTTGATAACATTACATTATATTACACTCATTTAGCCGACGCTTTTATCCAAAGCGACTTACAATAAGTGCATTTAACATAGGAAATCATGAGAACTACTAGTCATCAGAGGTCGTAAGTGCATCTTCCCTCTAAACAAGCATCTAAGAGCAAAACCAGTGCAAAAGTAAAAGCACAAGAAAGAGTTTTTTTTTTAAATGAGAGAATACAATAAGTGCTAAGAGCAAGTAACAGGGTAGTAGTTCTTGAAGAGGTGAGTTTTCAACCTACACCGAAAGATGGGCAGCAACTCTGCTGTCCTGACATCAGTGGGGAGTTCATTCCACCACTGTGGGGCCAGGACAGAAAAGAGCTGAGAAAGTTGGTTAAAGACAGCACATTCGAATGTTTTGGATAGAAAGGGTAGAAGGGAAACCAGTCTGTAGTTTTTAATGTCAGAGGGGTTAAGTGATGGTTTCTTGAGAAGGGGGGGTGACTCTAGCAGTCTTGAAGGCAGATGGAAAGCATCTTGCCTGGAGGGAGGTGTTGATGAGGTGGGTTAGAAAGGGAAGGAGTTCAGGTGCTATAGACTGAACAAGAGGGGAGGGGACTGGGTCAAGGGAGCATGTGGTGGGGCGACTGGATGTGATGAGGTTGAAGACCTCGTCGGGGAGAGGGGAGCGAGGTGGGATAGGGTGGGACGTGGAGAGGTGAGGGAGGGTGCAGAGAGTGGGCTAGTGCAAGTAGCACTAACCAGGTGGTGAAAAAAGGAGGGTATTCTATTTTCTCTTTTTATTTGTAGTTTCACTCCGATTCAGTGTTGTCAGTTTGACTGCTGCAATTGGAAGTCATTAAAGGAGCACGAAGGCTCATTGTCCTGGCTCTTGAAAAGGCTGGCTGTTTAATCTATGTTAACGCTTAGGAAGCACAACACGTAGAAAGAGCAGTACAGTGCTGCTTGTGACGTTAACCATCAGCACATAACCTTACAAAGGTCTGACAAAGCAAACAAAGGCATATAATTACATGCTATAAAATCAGCAACAAAAAAAACAATATATTGGCTTATCTAGAATAACTGTCAAAAACAAGATAATATTGTCATATAAAAGACTTTACGGAACAACTCTTAAAGTAGTACAGTGCTGCAATTTCTGGAACATGTACAGTAAGCATGAAGTAAACGACACATGTTGAACACAAAAATCTTACATTGAGGTGTAGTGGGGACGATGAGGTGATGATGATGAGCTGAACTGATGGGGTGGTGTTGAGGTGAAGTGATGAGGTGTGCTGCAGTGTGGGAGGTCAGCAGTATGCTGCAATTCTGAGGTCATCACAAGATTGTGGAATGCAGGGCCCCATTGTGGTGGGTGCACTGGTGTGCACCAGGGGTAAGGGGCTGATTGGCCAGGAGGATGTTGGGCAGACGCCAGAGAAGTAGTGGAGTTCATCATCATACCAAACAGCATCTCCTCGTGACTGTGTTGGGCCTGTTGCATCTTCAGCATCAACTTGTCATCCTTGTTGCTGTCGCTCAAAGCGTTTGTGAACCCCTCCAGTGTGGCTTCAAACCTAGACTTCTTTCTTCTGGTTGTGCTCCTCTGCCCCTCTCTTTCTCTGGTCAGATGTACACAAAGCTGGAGCTGCAACCTCGGAACCAGTAGTGCCTAATGTTACAAACACAGACTCCTTGCCAACCAATAGGTTTTAATCTCACACCAACAATGCAAAAATCTGTTTACCACAGCCAAATTCTCAGAATTACAATACCACTATGTAGAATACTGTGCAACTGCACTTTTGTTAAGAACGTTAAACCTGCAACAGTGCTATTTTCTCTCCAGATGCATAGTTCACACTCGCTGGTCACATTAGCTGTTGTGTCGGTACAGCAGGAGATATTGCTGTCAGCAGAATCCAACACATGTCCTTCCATAGGGGAAAACGATGGACAGTCGTGCAGCACTTCGTCTAACTCGTCATAAAATGGGCAAGTTATCCAGTCCCTTCCAGACTTAGTACTGCTGTCTTTGGCTTTGCGGTATGCTAGCTTCAGATGTTTGATTTTGTGCTGGCATTGCTGCCAGCTACGGTTGTAACTATTTTCTTCCATCTTCCTAGATGATAGTCGTCTAGTTTTCTTTGGACTGATTCTTCTGCCCAAATGGAGATTAGGCATCTCGTTTCACTTGTACTCAAACCACGTGTACTCTCCTCTCCCTCTCTCCATTTTTTTCGAAAGTTGGCACGCTATTACCAAAACAACTACATCCGGAGGCTGTGCAAGAATAGGGTTACACCAAAGATGTAACCCTATTCTTCTGTCTGTCGGCCCGAACACCCCTTGGACAGTCTCTGCGTTATGTTATTTTTTAATGTATACTGACTCCGGGGCGGAGGGAGGGAGAAGACAGTTGTACAGACGGGAGACGGTAGTGCTGATGGCGGTTGAGGCAGAGCAGGTTTTCTGCATTTATTAGCTTCCTCACACACTGCACCACTCACAGCATACAGGCAGCTTGTAACACAAAACGGATCCCCTGCTATTATGTTAATTGTTCTTGTTGTCTGTGTTATGTTATTGTTTTAACTTGCAACACTTTGCTGTTTGCCTACAATTTGTGAATAACCCCCCCCCCACTACATCCTGCACTGATGACGTATTTTCCTGTTACGCCCTTGTCGGGGACGCATCAGCACACTAGCGTTTACACTACAATATATATGTGGTCAGATGCGTCCCAGACCACCTCGACAAGTGGTTTGAGTAACCGGTTCACAAAACGTTTTGGTGGTCATTTACACTCGTAATTAGCGCTGTCCACTTGTGATCCGATCGCAAAAAAAAACATTTTAAAACTAAGTGTAAACGTGGTCTTACAGTAAGTAATCTGCGTCTCTTGCCTAAATTCAAGGAAAGGGATCCTGACGTTTTGTTTTTTGTTTTTTTTCTGTTTGAGTGGATTGCAGAGGCAAGGAACTGGTCAGACTCCAAGCAAACTTTGCTGCTGCAGTGCGTGTTGTCAGGAAAAGCACAGGAGGCGTAGTATGTGTCGTTAAGCAGTGGTAATCTAATTTATAAATCAGTCAAGACTTCTGTACTGGAGGCATGAGTTAGTCCCAGAGGCATATCGCCAGCGTTTTAGGACGTAGGAAAAAAGGGTTAATCAGTTGCATATGGAGTTTACGAGGGAGCTGACTAATCATTTCAATTGTTGGTGTATGGCTTCAGATGTTGATTTTGAGAGTTTGCATGAGTTGGTCATCTTGGAGCAGTTAAAAACACTTTCTGCCTAGTCGGTCTTTAAGGTATGTAAAGAGCGTAAGGTTACAATTAACTGAGGCTGTGGGATTGGTGGATGAGTATGTCCATCCATCCACTATCTGAACCGTTTATCCTGCTCTCAGGGTCGCGGGGATGCTGGAGACTATTCCAGCAGTCATTGGGCGGCAGGCGGCTCATTCATAAAAGCTGGCCCGGGGAGCCTGTGTGCAAACTTGTTGGGCACAAAAATGGTGGTGGTAGGTCACCTGTTCGCTTTCGGTGTTTTTCAGGTAAGGGGTCCTGGGCAGAGCCTGAAAAGGGAGAGAATGTGTGCAACTACTGCCGTGAGGCAGGCCATTGGAAATCAGATTGCCCAATGCTTAGGGCTAAGAAGCAGCATACTGGAGGCGGCCGTGTAAAACCTGCTGCACTGGCTGCAAGCATTGCTGGTCCTGTGGATGTGGGAGTGTGGCATGGTGGGCGTGTGGAATCTGGCGTGATTGACAGGCACGATGAGTCCTATCTGCCGTTTATCAGAGAAGGGTTTGTAACACAAGTTGGTAGCATAGGCGCCAACTTTTCAAAATGACTGGGGGTGCTCGTTTTGAAGAAAATGTCCTGCCTTTATCTTAATCATAACAAATCACAGTGACAGGGTTTCATTTCAGTTCTTGCACAAAATGTCCATATTTACAAAGAAAAATAATATTAAGAATTCTGATGTCTTCTTAAGAAGCACGTAATTTGTGATAAGCTGCGACCAGCTATTTTGGACCGACAGACCGACCGACAGAGTGGCTTACAGGCGTACTAGCTGCACTGCAGCTAAAACAAAAAAAAAAAAAAAACCACACACACATAATTGACCCTGCACATTGTCCTTACAATCAGACACAAAATACAAACTTAGCATAGGCACAATAAAAGGGGATTGCTTACCAAGTTACTTCGACATCGCAAACGTGTTTCTCCGCACGGTACTCCGTGAAATGGATTCATGTACAGATCCTTCAATGTCCACCTGGACGTCCCCGCCGTGAATATGGGTGATACTAGCGACGCTGTTCAGCCTGGTCTGAGTCATCGTTGACCTCAGGAATGTTTTCAGACGTAGGAGTCCAGAAAAAGACCTCTCGCTTGTACATCTCGTAACTGGTATAGTTAGACAAAGTCTAATGAAAGTTAAAAGGTCTGGGTACAGAAGTGCGGAGGCTGGATCCTTTTCAAAAGTTTTACTGTTCCGTCAGTGTGTCGGCGATTAGCTAGTCCCTGCTGTCGAGCAAGGTAGTTGAAGTGAGGTAAACGCTTTTGTCAAGACGACACGTGCAACTTGCATGTCGCTCTGTTTGCTTGAACTCATCATTGCAAGGACGTTTTGAGTGCTAGAATTGTGTCTTGAAGACTCACGGTGACAGTCTGATTGTTGGTGCTTTTTGAACCTTTCCAGTGCATGTTGCCATGCATCAAACCCACTATCAATATATGCCATTTCGAGTTTTGCTGAAAAAATAAGTCCCTCTTGGTATGCTTGTTTGCAAATTTGGCAAAAAGCCTTTCCACTTTCTTTGTTGTACTCAAGCCAAGGATGTGTATTCACCCATGTCTGCTGGAATGTTCTCCCTTTTTTGCGTGGTGGAGGTCCGTAATGTACATTAGCTTCTGCTCTGGCTTCTGTGGACACCAGGTGCGGCTGACTAGCATTTCGATCCTCCTTGCGGCGTTCATTGTCATCGGTACTTAGGTCAGCAGGTGCTGATTTTGGTGTTCTGATGACAAATTTATCCATTTTCGTTGTTCCTTTCTAAAATGTCATATAATTTAATTATCGGCGCAGCACAAAGCTAAGTTACCTGATGTTATTAACATTAGCTAACATAATTTAGACACCAAGTCATTTCTGTTTAGTCTAACCTACGTCAGGCGTCACGTAATTTACCGTCATGTGACAGCTGACCAACCGAGAGCTAGGACAAGAAGATACCAGACCAAGAGCACCCACTCGCGTGGGCATTCCAGTAAGCACGTATTTTAGCAACAATGCATACAGTATACAGTATATATATTTTAATCTTGGCTCGTTTTTTATATGTTGAACTCTGTAATATTGGGGGTGCTTCAGCTCCAAAGCACCCACAGAGCTGGCGCCTATGGTTGGTAGTGACACTAAGGTGCCCGTTAAGATTTTGAGAGATACAGGTGCTGTTAACTCCTATGTTCGTGAGTCCATTTGCCATTTTTTGAGAAGATTGATCTTGGTGATAGAATCCTTATGCGAGGAATGGAGTTGAATATGTTGCCTGTCCCAGTGCATAGGATGAACCTAGAGTGTGGGTTGGTGCAGGGTGAGGTGTCTATGGGTGTGAGACCGGTGTTGCCAGTGGAAGGGATTGATATAATTTTGAGCAATGACTTGGCTGGCAGTTGGGCTTGTGTGTCACCACTTCCAGTAGTCACCCTCTTTCCTTCAAGCTCAGAGCAGCCTGATGGAAGTGCTGTGTGCTTTCCTGAAGTTTTCCCTGTGTACACAGTCATGTGGGCAATGGGTCGAGCTGGGTCTAAGGGGGTAGATGAGGACATTGAGACTGTCTTGCCATGTTTACCTGATTGTCCTTTGTCTGTGTCTCACAGTGAGCTGCAGAGTGAACAGAGAGCTGACCTATCATTGTAGGAGCGGTTTAGGTCTGTGCTGTCAGCCGGTGAGGTGAAAAATGTTGCCAGTAGTTATCTTCTTCAGGATGGTATTTTGGTGAGGAAGTGAGTGCCCCATGGTGAGGATTTTGTTGGGGATCCCAATTTTCAAATAGTAGTTCCAAGTTTCATAGTCATGTGCTGAGACTTGCTCATGATGGGTCATGGCACTTAAGTGTCCAGAAAACATATGACAGGATTTTACACCATTTCTTCTGGCCACGACTTAAAAAGGATGTTTCTCTGCACATTAAGAACTGCAGTACTTGTCAGCTGACTGGTAAGCTGAATTTTGTTATAAATCGGCTCCATTGCAACAAATTCCACTTATCAGTCAGACATTTGAGTACCTAATCATTGGTTGTGTGGGGCTACTGCCCCATGCGAGGTCTGGTTGCCAGTATTTGCTAACTGTCATGTGTCAAAGCACCAGGTACCCAGCAGCTTATCCTTTGCACACAACAACTGCAAGGTCTGTGCTTAAGGCCCTGATGCAGTTCATATGTGTTTGGTATCCCCAGAGTTATCCAGAGTGCCCAGGGATCTAATTTTTCTTCCCACCTGTTGGCTTAGGTGTTAAAACTACTAGGGATCAGATATAACCAGTCGTCAGCTTATCAAGCACAGAGTCAGAGTGCTTTAGAACACTTTCATCAGCTGCTTAAGTCTCGTTTACATGCATATTGCACTGAGCTGAAGAGGGACTGGGAAGAGGGGCTGGCATGCTTGCTTTTAGCTGCATGGGAGGTAATGCAGGAAAGTACAGGGTTTAGCCCAAATGATTTGGTGTTTGGCCACACTGTCCAGGGTCCACTGGCTGTGTTTAAGGATGGGTGGAAGAGTCGGAATCCACCCACCAACCTAATTGACTATGTGAATGGATTTAGGCATCAGCTATATGCTGCAGGGGAGTTGCCAAAACATACATTGGCTGCATCACAAGCAAAAATGAAACAGAGGTATGATCACCGGGTTGAGTGGCGTGAGTTTAGTACTGGTGATTGATTGTTGGCTCTGTCCATTGGTGAGTTCACCCTTTCAGGTGAAGTTTTCTGGTCCATATACAGTGGTTAAATGTGTTTCAGACCAAAATTGTTTGATTCAATTCCTGGTCGTAGGAAGCATGTAAAACTGGTCCATGTCAATTTGCTTAAACCCTATTATGCTCCCTCTTCTAGTGCATCCGATGCTTAACAGCAGAGGGCAACACCGGTGAGTCCAGCCCTGGTAACTGGTACGGTGGGAGTGGTTTCAGGTGAATGTATGGATGATGCTGTTTCTGAGCCTGATGAGGGGTTGTTGTCTGGTCAGGTGAAAAATTCAGATGCCCTTAAGAATTTAGAGGGGTTGCTCAGCCATTTGCCAGAAGCACAGGCTATGGAATTTGAAAAGCTTATTTTGAGCTATCCAGGTTTGTTTGTGCCCTACTGAACTGACTGGGTTGAACATGATATTGATGTGGGTGATGTTCAGCCTATCCACCAGCATTTTTATAGAGTTTCTCCAGAGAAGCGTAAATATCTAGCTGCTGAGATCAAGTACATGGTTGACAATGATATTGTGATGCCTTCTTCATCAAGCTGGGCTTCTCCATGTTTGTTGCTGCCTAAAAGTGACAAGACACCAAGGTTTTGTTCAGCTTTCCGAAAGGTTAACAAGGTGACGAAGCCAGATTCTTTTCCATTGCCTCATATGGAGGATTGTGTAGACCACGTTGGTGCTGCCAAGTATGTCAGCAAATTTGATCAGCTGAAGGGTTACTGGCAGGTGCCCTTGTCCAAAAGAACACAGCAAGGGGCAGCTTTTATCACTCCATCTGGACTGTATTCCTATAAGGTGTTGCCATTTGGATTAAGGAATGCACCAGCCACATTTCAACATCTGATGAATCGTGTGGTGGCTGGGCTGGCCAGCTGTGCAGTTTATTTAGATGATTTGGTGGTCTACACTGATTCTTAGTTTACTCACATGCAGCAGGTTAGAGCACTGTTTGAACATTTGGCTGAGGCGAAGTTAACAGTGAAGCTTGCAAAGTGTGAGGTTGCTTGTGCAACTGTGACTTAGCTGGGTCGGGTGGTCGGACAGGGGCATGTTGCCCCTGTGCATGCCAAAGTGTTGGCAGTTGAGCAGTTTCTGCAGTGTGCCACTAAAAAGGAGCTCATGAGTTTTCTTGGGATGGTGGGGTATTCCCGCTGTTTCTATAAGAAATTTTTGACTGTTGTGGCACCACTTACTGACTTGCTGAAGGCCAGAGCTCAATTTGTGTGGTCGACTGAGTGCCAGGAAGCTTTTTTGAATGTCAAGTCTCTTTTGTGTTCAGCACCAGTGTTGGCTGCACCCCGTTTTGATCATCCTTTTGTTTTGCAGGTGGATGCGAGCCATGTGGGAGCGGGATCTGTGTTGATGCAGGCAGATGAGCAGGGAGTTGACAGGCCAGTTAGTTTCTTTTCTAAGAAGTTCAGCCAGCATCAGTTAAACTACTTGGTGGTTGAGAAGGAGGCCCTTGCTTTGATCTGGGCCCTACAGTATTTTGCAGTTTATGTGGATTCTGGGGTGGCACCAATGGTGGTCTACACAGACCACAATTAATTAACCTTTATGCACACCCTTATTAGGTGGTCACTGTTCCTGCAGTCTCATGATCTGGACATCCGACAAATTAAAGACCATGACAATGTGGTTGCGAATGCACTGTCATGGGCTTCAGTTTTGGAGTAAGGTTATCTATTATTTGCTGTTCTTCCTTCTCCTTTTCTTATTCATTTACATTTGTTCCCCAGAGTTTGAGAGGTTGCTGGGGGGAATGGCTCGTGAACTGACAAGGTAGTGTAAGTTGTAACATTCAGTTTATTGTGTCAGGTTTTTTTATTTTTGTTTTGTTTTCTGGTTCGTAATCTTTTGTTGTGGTGACAGAGACCATGTGGGACCCCCATCTTATGGGGGAAGGGGGCTACGACCCTCTCCACCCTGCCTGCCTGTGGCTTAGTTTGTGTGTGCCATCTGGGCTATCTCTGCAGGTACTGGAGGTGGACGTGGCAGTGTAATCAGCAAAACTGGCAACACCTGGGGCCCTGTGTGCCAGTGCTCCTTCAAAAGCCTCTTGGAGCTCAGTTGCTGTGGTGCTCTTCTCCCTGAGACACCCTTTGGTTTTTGGTTGATGTTTGGCTTGTGTTTTTGCACCATGCAACCCTGTGTTTACACACTTCTCAAAACATGCACTCACCTATACTAATGATCTTACTGATTACACGTGCCACTGTTAGTTTGTTTTCCTCATAGGTTCTTTTTTTTAAAATAAATTGGCTGCTAATCGACTTGGTTGTGTGCGTCTCCCTATTTTGTCATGGCCATGCGGCCTGGTTTGTAACAGCTTATCTGACACTATATGACTTGGCACTTTCAAGGTGTTTTGCAAACGTTTTTTGAATGAATCTAAATCACTAGAATGGGTTCTTAAATGTTTTATACATCAAAATTGTTGTCACTCTTTGTCGATGTCTGTTGTGGCAATCACAGATATGGCAAAGGCACAGCCCCTTTGCACTGTCATTAACGTCTTGGGGTAACCACTCACACAAATACAACTTAGATTCTGCCAATTTAGGAAGTAGCTGCTTAGAAAAAAAAACTGAATCCAAACTACAATTACACCACAATCTACACTACTTGATATACCATATGAATGGTCGATCTGGAGGTTCTCTTTCATGCCATAGTGTTCTCAGCTCTCCCCCTCAACGCTCTGTTACTCCTCTCTCACATCAGTTTGTCGTCCTTTGAGAGGCTGTGCTGTTTGCTCACTATAACCACCCGAGTCTCTCATCACAGCCTCCTATCTAATGGGGAGAACTGCCAAAGTAAAAGAGATTAATGCAATGTTCCCCTTCACAGCGATAAAAGCCTGTCCTAGCCCTCAGCTCCTCTTGGAAGCCATATCCAAATGGATCTGTTGCAGTTTTTGTGGAGATTAGATTAAATTTGGTGGTAATGTGATGCCATTCTGTAAGCAGAGATAAATTACCATCTGCGCCTCTCCCCTACTTTGTGTTCTCTTTTCCTTTCTCTTCCCACAGGCACGCCTCACCTTTCCTCCCCCACATCCTTCCTCTATTTTCTACACTCCCCCACTCACTGGCTCACATTTCCAGCCCATCCCAACCTTTCTGAACTCAAAATTAAATCTGTCCTTCACCTCTTTTAGCGCTGCTTAATACTGCACGTCACATTCACTTAAGTGCACATAACTTCCCATGAGTAAGCATAACTTTCTGTTTTGTTCTATATTATGCGATGCTTCAGTGAGGTACAGAGCGCTGGGTTGCAGAAAATAACTACCACCCTCTCTGCTCTGAGACGCTGAATTTTTCCCAGAATGCTTGTGGGCGGGCGGCGTGGGCACCAGTCTCTCACTGTACTTCACTGTTTCCTGCCTTTTAGATTAATATACATTGAACTTGTCTGCGAGGAAAACTTGCTCACTGAGAGAGGTGTTGACAGGGTCAAAACACTGTTTCATTTTCCCCTTCCTAATTAATTCATTAAGTGAGTGCTCTGTAATGTCTAAGAAACAAGGGCTTTATGTCACAAGCTGCTTTTGTTTTCTTGTCCATGCCAGGCCAACTGTTCTAATGCCTGTCCTCTGTATGGGTCTGTTGATCTGACATGCTTGGAGCAGAGGAGTAGGTTTCTGACAACCTGGTGCTACAAGCAATGAGCCCAGCTAACTTTACTATGAAATTCTTGACTGGATGCCAATAAATCCTTAAAAAAAATGTGTATTTGAGTGTATTGGAAAACTGATAGACCTCACCCATATTTTACAACTAAAACACACACATGCAACCATTCGTAAAAACTGATTATTTTGCAGTTTGAGTCTTTTGCACCGCCCTTCCATAGCCCCCTCAAGCATCCGTTTTAGCTGTACCTGCTGTCCCCAGTTGTGCATGCCACTCGTCCATGAATGTGGCGGCTGTTCTGTCACAAGTTTTACAGTAAGATGCTGAGTCATTATGCCTTTGCCCTCCTCCACCTCCTTCAGGTGTCCCCTGTCCTCCCATGCTCTCTCTCTGTCCAGTTGAACATCACTGTGGAACTCGAAGTCCAGATGGACCAGTGGGGAGGGGTGCATTTGGCCAATGACCCTGGGCAAGCCTGTCCCTCTCTACAGCAACTGTGACAGGTAAGGAAGGTCACGGAGGCATATAAGTTGCAAAAAGGTAAAGGAAGGGAGACTGATTCCTTTAATATTATTACATATACGTATATATATATAAACGCAGTCAGATTCACAACTCTAAAAAGTGAATAAGGGACATAGTTGAAATAGTGTAGCTTTGTAGCTGTGGTTTCCTTTTTTTTCTAGAATAAAATAGAGTAGAAGAGACTAGTTTGTACAGAAGTTAAAACTGAGCTGCATTTTTCTGATGGCTCTGCATTTGCTTTTCTCAGTGCATGCTGTTGAAGGACATGTTATAAAACACCAAGTTTTTTGAGGGATCAGAGACTATAAAAGAAATCAAAACAATGCAGACCAAAGCAGGGGGAAAAAAAAAACATCCTGACATTTCCCTGTAAACGTTGAACATTTTCACCATTGAGTCTTCAGTTTGGTTTTCACAAAATTATGGGCAGTGAAATTCCACATTCCACTCTCATTTTAATAATTTAAATTGGATTAATGTAATGCCTTTCCTTCCATGAATTAGAGGACATAAATTTTAACATCTCCCCCACCTGACTTTATTCCAAAATGGAACTCACTGACAGGGTCACAGAGTATGAGTGGGTACATCAAGTCCCCTCACCCGAGGTTATTTCAGCACCGGATTTACTTACCTCAAACAGTCCTTATTTAGCCAAATGCCACAGCACAGACCCTGTTTTGGTAGTACTTCAAGTCCTTGTCCCTTGCCAAAATTGCTTAACACCACCTCACATAATAAGCAGCTTCTGTCTGCTGTTTATCTCAGTATCCCTCAATGCTTTTTCCATCAGAGCAACTTCCACAGCATGATGTAGCACAGTGGTTTGAACAGTCTGCCTGCATTCCCTTACCACCCTCAGGGCACTGAACTACAGAGTGGGCTGTATGGAGACAGTGTGGTAGCGGGCCCTGGCATCGTGAGAAGATCCCTACTGCGCCTGTCGGAGGACTCGCAGTCTCCAGCGAGCTGAAGGTGGAGGCAGAATCACACTTTTGCCTGGATTGAGAATAACACAGGACTCAGGAACCAGAATGGGTAAAGTGTAATGAAACAGGGTACTGCTCTCTGTATTGGAGTCCCAAGAGATTCAAAACATGTCGAGTTCAACAAAGGAGAGTTGGAGATGGCACCCAGAGTAACATTGTGATAGGGACACAGAAATATTTGTGGGTGAATGAGAGAGAGAGAGAGAGAGAGAGAGAGAGAGAGAGAGAGAGAGAGAGAGAGAGAGAGAGAGAGAGAGAGAGAGAGAGAGAGAGAGAGAGAGAGAGAGCATTGAAAATAAGAGATCATCACTATTATTCTTGACAAATATATGAACACTGGCTTGGGGCTACCCTAATGAGGGACTAGCCTTCATATATTAAAATGTAACACTTCCACTTGGTTTAAGCATATTGGCCTGTTGATTGATATAGGAAAATATACAAAGAAGTTGAAGAGGAGCGGGCAAGGCATGTGTGTCTGCCTATAATGCATGCTCCATTACACAACATCAACAATGCACAGTGACACCGAGCCTCAATAGCTTTGCAACAGCAACTACCTTGCAGGTTTTCATGCTGCACCTAAAACCTCATGGTTGTTTTGCCACAGAGGGGCCGTTCAAAGTGGAAGATGCCATTATCTGCCTTTAATGTATTCACTGTTGCAATTTCACTTAAGTTAGCAAAACATCGAATGCTGTATTGCCAGCCTAGGCTGCAAATCCCCATTGATGAACTTCAGCAATACAAGCTAATGCAGTACATTGGAGGCAGTTAAAACAGATGACAAATTTAATTTACAATTATAAGTTCTTGAAACAGAAAACTAAATGATGGATAATCTAAGCTTTATGGTATGAGAAACATGCATGGAAGCTAAAAACCAAATTAATTGGGGCCTACATATTCTCTCTGGAGACATAGGTGGGTCAGTAATGCTGGTGGTGATAATTTAGTGGAAAGGCTAAAGATAAAGACTGAACTGACAAGAAGAGAGAACAGTTGCGATCAGAGCTTCATTGTTCTGGAGTGTTTTGTCATCACGAAACAGTGGAAAATGGATGACAATTCCAATCTCAGCCTTTGCAGTGTGTATGACACTGCTGATATAAATGCAGATACATTATGCAAATGCAGATAACTCTGGTGTAATCTCATCAGTAACTGCTAGAGCTCAGGAGCTGACCTGCTCTGTCAAATCATCAGCAAGCTATCTGGTAGTCAGCTTGGGATACATGCGACCATGGGGTGAAAGCAGACCCTTGGAACAAACACACATGATCCATTTATTAGAAAATAACAATTTGATTAAACTGAAAAAGAGTAAAACATAAATTTCAACATTAAACAACAAATGACGGAGTCCAAGTAGCGTAGCGGTCTATTCCGTTGCCTACCAACACGGGGATCCCAGTTCGAACCATCGGGTTGCCTCAGACTTGTTCAGGCATCACTGCAGACACAATTGTCCGTGTCTGCGGGTGGGAAGCCAGCTCTGGGTATGTGTGCTGGTCACTGCTCTAGTGCCTCCTCTGGTCAGTCGGGGTACCTGTTCAGGGGGGACTGGGGGAATAGCGTGATCCTCCCACGTGCTACGTTTCCCTGGCGAAACTCCTCACTGCCAGCTGAAAAGAAGTGGCTGGCAACTCCACATGTATCGGAGGAGGCATGTGGTAGTCTGCAGCCCTCCCTGGATTGGCAGAGGGGGTGGAGCAGCGACCAGGATGGCTCGGAAGAATGGTGTAATTGGCCATGTACAATTGGGGAGAAAAAGGGGGAAAAAACAACAACAACAAATGAAGGAATAGCTTTATCCATCCATCCATTATCCAAACCGCTTATCCTACTCTCAGGGTCGCGGGGATGCTGGAGCCTATCCCAGCCGTCACTGGGCGGGAGGCGGGGAGACACCATGGACAGGTCACCAGACCATCACAGGGCCCCTCGTGTCTTTTTCATAAAGTGACTTATTCAGCACTGCAACACAGCGTGCATATATATATATATATATATATATATATATATATATATATATATATATATGTGTGTGTGTGTGTGTGTGTGTGTGTGTATACATCAAAAACTAATTGCCAATCTATCCATGAAACTACAGAGAGAAACTACAGATAGTCAAACAGAGAAAGCGAATGTCTTGTAGAAGATCTGGTTATTAGAGTGTCAAATAAAATTTGATCTAAATTTACTAAGGTGTAGCAACCTAAATGCATGTGAGAGGTTGCAGCACCTTAGTAAATTTTAGGCCAGTATTTTAGGCCAGAGGTACTGCCTAAAAAACAAAAACATACCAGTTATTCAGAATAACCTTGTCTGGTATATTTTTTCACAGGGAAGTCATATATGTGTATAATAGATAGTACATAATAGACAAATCTTATTTATGATCCACATATCTGATTTGGCAAAGATTTTACGCCGGATGCCCCTCCTGACGCAACCCTCCCCATTTATCCGGACTTGGGACCGACACTAAGAATGCACTGGCTTGTGCATCCTCAGTGGCTGGGTTAGTACATAATAGACAAATATGTTTTAAATTTACAAAAATCTTTTGAGTTAAAATTTTCATTATCACTTAAAGCAGTTACACAGAGCTTTAAACTGTCAGCCTTTTCTCTTGGCCTTGGTCATCATGGGTCCAAATTGACTATGTGAGACTGTTTACAGTGGCAGTGCAGACAAATATCTGTTTAAGAACCAAAGCCATTGGGTTAACAGAAAGTCTTTTTTGTCTTTGAGATTGCGCTTGCTCCCCATTCTGAGCAAAGGTGATCACAGGGCACATATGGTGTAGAAAAAGCAATCATTCTGGGGCCATACTGGGCTGATAAGTGGTGAAGAAAGATTTTCACTCTGCCATGAGTGATGTGTTAAGTGGGGATATTCAGTATTGGTTGTCGTTAACAAAATGAAAATGTCTCCGATATCATCATACTAGAGAAACAGGGAATGAAATTGCTCTCATTTCTTGTCATGCAGTCCCATTACTTTACATTTTCAACACTGAGCAACACTAAGCCTTCAAGCTTTCTTTGTCTCAAGTGCCTCTTGCCTTCTGTAACCGCTCCGTATTCCACTCATTCTCACTTTGTTTTTCCCTCACACGCTTTATCTTTGTATTCTTCACTTCTTCCTCTCTCTCCCCATCCTTTTTTTTCCCACTCTTTCTCTCTCACCTCCGTATCCATGGCCAAACAACAGGGCAAAGCTCAATATTCGGACAATCACAGCGGACATTACCGGTCCTGGCCGGAAGGTGGGTGCCTTAATTTTCCGGTAACTGGCAGTTATTACTGAATAGATCTTCTTAAAATGGAGAAGGTAATGGCCCGCAGTGCTTTCGGTGCTCACCTTAACTCTCTAATAGAGCTTAATCTGATTTACACTGCTGGAGAGGGAGAATGGTAGTACAGCAGAGAAGATGAAAACAAAATCAGGAGAAGGAGCAAGTGCTTGAATGCTTATGCTTGCATTTGTGTTTACAGTATTTGTGTGTGTGTGAGCGTGTGTGTGTGTGTGTGTGTGTGTGTGTGTGTATGAGAGAGAGAGAGTTAAAATAAATTAACAAATGAATTTAAAGTGAATGTGAAACGCTCCTCTGTATAATCTGCAAAAGAGCCGACGCAGGAGGTTATTCTGGAAAATAAGAAGTGTGGTTAAACCCCTGGCTTAGATGCCGGCGCTCAGAGACTGAAGAAGCTTACTGTACCGCAGTTGATGCAGCGGCAGTAACCAAAGTGTTGCTTTAACCATGACAGATGAAAAAGGCTCATGTGAACAATTTCTACTGGAACTAGGCTATAATAGTGTCTTTAAACAATATCAAAATATACAGGTCTAAAATCTCCTTATGCAACATCACTTCCTGTTGTAAAGAAGACTCTATTTACAAACCTAAGGTTTAGTTAAACAGAGGTGACCCTGAGCTGTGTGTGCCAGCAGCTTCTCCTGTCCTCTCCTCTCACTGCTCACCCTGCTTTAATTAACCAGAATCTGCTCATTAGCTAATAATCCATCAATGGGCCAATAAGGTTTATGAGAACACATTGAGGGAGACGTTTCTCCTGTTTAACTGAGATGAACTGAGGTGTATTGTCAAACTGGCTAATTTAACACCTGAAAGGGCACTTTGTTGGTTTGGTTTTTGCAAGATAAGGGACACACCACTTGGAAACATGAAAGATAGAAAGGGGTAGCTGTTCATTTGACCACAAGCTTCACCACACATATCCCAAGAAACACTGGAAATAATGGCATACGGAAGACACAGTAAGTGATTAAATATGCATTTTCATTAGGAATACATTACAGTCAGTGCTGGACTTCTATGTCAGTATCAGCGACAAATGTGCATTATTACTTCACAAAGAATGATGTGACAGGGAAACAGCACTGAATATAATTAAGTCTTGTATGTTTGTCAAAGACCTGTGATGGCCTGGCGGCCTGTCCAGGGTGTCTCCCTACATGCCTCCCAATGACTGAGAGCAGGATAAGCGGTTTTGATAATGGATGGATGGATGGATGGATGTTTGTCAAAGAACATCACATTTTGTCCCAGTCTCACACAAGTGACCAGTTACACGGCGAGGTATTAACTGTGGCGACTGCATCATTTATTCATCTGTTGATCTTCAGTGTAAATACATTAACAACAGGTGGGTAAAATGGATCATCTTAATCACCATCCTGATTTTGTTCACTCGTTGAGTGTAATGAACACAAAGAGAAAAGCAAACACTACAATACTCTGAACAAGATGGCTTTGTTTTAGGCAGGCGGTGAGTTGAAACCAGGAAGGATGACGTAAAGTAGACACAATTTGTAGACGCATAAGCCTGCGGATAATTGAATCAGATAGCATTAGTTCCACACTCACTGATGGCACTCTTCGTCATAAAGTTGAACATAAAATATCTGTGTTTGGCTTGAATCCAAACATTCATTTAAATCACATGTATTATGTATTACGTAAAATCAACTTTGGAATCATTTTACGTCGATCTCGTAATTGTTTTATATGCAGTGTTCATAAGGAACTTGCCTCTCAATTTGTACTTACCCATCCCATCCGTTTCTCCATCGTGTGATAAATGCAAAGTTGTAGAAGGTTCTCTTGCGCATCTTTTCTGGCTCTGTCCTCATTTACACAAATTTTGGTGTGAAATATTCCGGTGGTCCTCCGGAGTCTATGAAAGGGACATTCCTCCTGATCCAGAACTGGCACTCTTTGGCTGTTCAGAGACTGCTTTAAGCTATACACCTGAGGAACAATCGGCATTGATGGTTGGCATGGCAGCTGCCAAAAAAATGATCATAACAGATTGGAAATCACCTACACCCCCTGCTTTCAGAAATGGCTCAATGAAATGATCATAATCATACAGATGGAGAGAATACACTTCCATAAATCTAAAGCACCCAATAGATTCTTGAGCATATGGGGTCCATTCATTGACTATATCAAAGAAAATTATTTTTAATTTAAGTCTTTAGTGATGCAACCTGGTACTCTTTACCTTTTATCTGTACTCTTGTAATACCTATGTAATTCCTTGACAACTGCTGTGAACCAAGTCATATTATATACCTATATATGTCTGGCAGCTCTTTTTTCTCCTTCCTTTTGTTGTTTTTTTTGTCTGTTAATGTTTGCTTTATTTTAATTTATCTTATTTGTGCGTGTCTTGAATATACAACTGAAAATAAAATATTTAAAAAAATTATACTTCCGATTCTTGACTGCAGTGATGTTGTCCATCAAAACACATTAAAATCAGACCTTGTTCTTCTTAACACAGCATATAATGGACTCTGCAGATTTGTCCTCACATGTCATTTTCTCATTCATCACTGTGAAATGTATGATGCACTTAAATGGCCTTCTCTAAATGTAAGAAGACACATTTACTGGCTTCAAAGAGCTTTTATGTTTTGTTTTGTTTTCCCCCTTTTCTCCCTAATTGTACCCGGCCAATTACCCCACTCTTCCGAGTTGTCCCTGTTACTGCTTCACTCCTCCTGCTGATCCGGGGAGGGCTGCAGTCTGCAGACTACCACATGTCTCCTCCGATACATGTGGAGTCGCCAACAGCTACCTTTCACCTGACAGTGAGGAGTTTCACCAGGGGGACGTAGCGCGTGGGAGGATCACGCTGTAAATGACCCATATAATTTTGTCATAATATTTTTTATTATTATTGATTTGTATGGTGCTCATTATTGATTTGTATTTGGTGCCTAAAGTACAGTCCTGATTGATATTAACAGCGAATTACGCTTCCTTTTGTTATGTGACCTTTATTTGAAAAACTCTGGTCTCCCATGATGCTGTGCGCTGCTGCGAGAAAACGGCAGAACAAAACTGAAAGTTGAACACGATGGTCATGTTCGCTATGCACAGAACGAATTCACAATTTATAATTCATTGATCATCATCATTTATTTAGCACCTAGGTGGAAGGCGAACAGGTATGAGTGCCGATTGACTGTTTGATTCGAATTTCGTTATGTTTTTATTTACAATGTGTTCTTTGTGATTTGGAGATCGCTAATGATAAGCTAATGCTAGCTAGTGCTATGCACCCCGTACTGGTGGCTAGCTATGGGGGAAACGTGGTTGCACATATAATTTAATGATTGTTTTATGTATATGCTTTCAGCTCTTACGGTGGTTCTATGGTGTGTCTACGGTGTGACTAGTAAATGCTGTAATAAATGGTCTGATACCGCACCATGGACCCATCAGTCGTTATTGGAGTGCATCGTCTGAATAAAGTCCGGCTGGAATGCTACAGTAAGAGCTAACCCCTTCATCAACCCTGCCGCCACGCTGCACCGAGAGGTCTACGACGACGAATCACGGGGCCAAGTTGCTACTACGTCTAGTGTTGCTGACAACGGACACTTCGTCGTGCAACTCGGCGCCATTCTATGGATCTTCTAGACAAAGAGACTTTACGGTCATCAGGCAGCTGGCTAAAGGTTTGGTGCGACGGTCAGACAAAGGTATGGAACATTTCATTGATTGATAAGGAACAATTCATCTTCACTGAGAACATTGATAAACATGGTTTGAGAAGAAAAGGTTTAAGAAGAAAAAGACATCAACACCAATGGACATTTATTGAATTTGATGTTTCTCAATGTGAAGCTGATGGGACTTTATAGAACAAATAAGTTCACACAAAGTAACAAGAGAATCAAGTGACTTTGTTTATTGACTGTTATTATTATTACTATCCATTTACTGATCATCCTTCCTGTTGACTGTGAAAAAAAAGTGAAAAATGTTTAATGCATGATTTATACAGTCTGAATGGTAACTGAATGTTGTATTCGGTGGAGAGATTGATATTATAACCTTGCAGTCAGTAATATAACAGTCAGCCTACAGTAATAGGCTCTAGTCCTCTAAGCAGTCTGTAGCTATACCAGGTTCTCTGCTCCTCTCTTCGGGTAGTCTATGGGCTATAGTAAAGGCAAACAATTCCTTACATCACATTTATCATGGCAGAATTGAATATGACCGAAACAGAGAATCCTGCCCCACAGTCAGAGCTAGAGAATCAGATAAATAGACTACAGCTTAAAATTAGTAAGCTACAAGAGGCTCTCAACGAAACGCTAGAGACTACCGAGATAGAACACTTAGAGAAGGAAATTCAAACTAAGGAAGAAACACTAAGTAGCCTCCAAAGTCAACTTGAAGAACAAAATGGGGATAGCCTCCGACGCTCGACTCGAGTGAAGATCTCGACTCCTAAAATGCTTGAACTGCAACAAGCGGAGGTGAAGAAGAAGGAGAGAAAGCTCCTCTCAGCGTACGAAAAATGGAAGAGTCGAGCTCATGAGTCAAGAGAGCGGCTAAAGAAAGACCTCAAGGAAACTGAGCTGGCATCTCTGCTTGATACTTTGGAGAAGGATAAAGAGGCTGTGTTGAACACCTATAATGACATACGAGGTCACTTCACACCCTCAGCCGAAATGAGAAGTCGTGTTGATGCATGTGAGGCAGCTACAACAGAGATTAAGAAAATCGCCTACGAGAGGATTGTAGACATCGATTTAGATTTTGATGCAGAACAAGCACAACGACGTCTCAAGGAGCTACTCAAGGGCGGCTATGCGCGCTCAATCTATGGATCCACTGTCTCAAGAGTGTCAAAGTCAGTCCACAGCCACGAAGGCAGCACTTTAATAGTCAAATGTGTGGACACGGCAGCAGAGCTTGCAGCAAAGGAAGCGGAGTTCGAAGGGTTGCTTGAAGAAGATAAGCAAAGGGAGAAGATACAACGTTTGGAGGAGCAACAAAGGACACTAGAGGAGCAACGAAGGACGCTAGAGGAGCAACAAAGGTGGCAGCTTGAAGTGGAAAAACGCGCTCTTGAACGTCTACAGGCAGAAAAGGACTTAAGGGCTGCACGGGCCAGACTTCAAGTCTATAACCAGGGAACATCACAGGGCGGCAGTGTCCACTCTAATGATCCTGAAAGAAATCTTCACAGCTCCCCAGCTACCGGCAACCAAACCCTCAATATAACGGCATCGTCACCAGTCGTAAACGTGTCGTCCCTCGCCCGGGCCCTCCAAGATAGTATAGCCCTGAATAGACTTCCAGTGCCAGAGCCATCAGTATTTAATGGCGACCCCATTCAGTTCATTGAGTGGAGAACTTCATTCATGTCACTCATTGACTCAAAGGCCATCTCCTCAGCAGACAAGCTTTACTACTTGAGGAAATATGTAGGCGGCCCAGCTCGTAAGACACTGGAAGGGACCTTCTACAGAAACGATGGCAAGTCTTACAAGGACGCATGGAGCAAACTGAATCACCGATACGGACAGGCCTTCATCATACAGAGAGCCTTCAGAGACAGGCTCACAAAGTGGCCAAAAATCCAACCAAGGGATGCAGAGGGACTTAGAGACTTTTTCGACTTCTTGAACGCCTGCCAAGATGCAATGTCTCATGTGAAGAGCCTCGAAATATTGAACGACTGTGAAGAGAACATGAAGCTGGTCCACAAACTGCCAGACTGGGCAGCATCTCGATGGAACAGGAAGGCTACGGAAGCCTTGGACAGGAATCAAGAATTCCCCAGCTTCAAGGACTTCACCACCTTCATGGTAAAGGAGGCAGCGATCGCATGCAATCCGATCACCTCACCTTATGCCTTACGCAACTCCGAGTCTAGCACAGCAAAATCGAATAACAGGGACCCTAAGAGGAACAAAGCGAGTGTTCTGAGTACGCAAACTGAAACGGACAGTGACAAACAAAAGCCAGCCAGCGGAAAGGAAAAAAACCCCTGTGCATTCTGCCAAGACAGTCAACACGGGCTACATGCATGTCCTAAGTTAATCGCCAAGACTCTGGAGGAGAGAAGAGAATTCGTGAAAGAGAACAAGCTCTGCTATGGCTGCACCAAACCCGGCCATAGCGCGAAAGACTGTCGACATAGACATACCTGCAACACCTAAAAAGGCAAACACCCCAGCTGTCTTCACAATGACAACCACGTGAAAAGGGAACCGTCTGCAGCTCGGGAAAACACTCCCCCAAGCAACGCTAATGAATCAGAAGCTGCCGCGACTGCAATGTCACATGT